>NC_135874.1:23131700-23863016 GCF_031162955.1 Sander vitreus | reverse complement strand
CTGGTAATAGAGTGATTCTGGTGAGATTACATGTAATGTAGTAACAATAGAACAATATGCAATATAAAACCATGTAAGAGCAAATGTATTTTTACAGTTCTCCAAAAATCAGATCAGAGAGGATCATACCTGCAGGAAATACTGACTAAATGATTGTGACATGCAATACATGGAGGCTGCATCAGTTGGCATTTCATCAGGCACTTTAATCATATGAAGAATGCAATATTTTAAAACAATTATACATTTTGAGCTACTCAAATCAATAAACACAATCAAGTTCATTGTAGGGGAAAAAGCATCAAAACTGAACTAATGTAATGAGTTATTGGTCAAAATCAATTCTAAAAAAGAAAAAATGTTATATTAACGTTATTATGTTAAAAAAGATTTAAATTAGTTTTTTCATCTTTACATCCCTATAAATGATATATACTCTAGTAGGGGTCTTCAACGTTTTTTTAAACCAAGGAGCCCTTAACTGAAAGAGAGACGGAGCAGGGACCCCCTACTACATATATTGTATAAAATGAAGTTGCGTACTAAAATGGGCCTACATTAACGTGTAGGACGGCCTAAAGTCTTTATTCATACCTTTTTAGTGCATAGAATACTAAGCTATTAAAATAACAATTGTAAGCATGATTTTATAAATCATCTTTTAATGTTACACACAATTTGGAGGCCCCCTGCAGTGATTCTGAGGACCCCCTAGGGTCCCCAGACCTCCTGTTGAAGATCTCTGGTCTAGAGTGATCAGCTGCAAACATATGATAAATGTTTGCTAAAATGTTCAGTTAGAATATAAGATTATGATTTGTTTGGAGTACAATGTAATCTACTGAGAAATAATTCAAAAGCTGTTATACACTGCCGTTTTAAATGAGCCATTAAATGCCATTGCCATTCACTTCACAATATTACCCTGAGGTGTTCAAACCCAGGGCCCTTTTAAACACACTCTGAGCATCATCATCAGTTACATCACCAGTTGAACCAGTGGCGCGTAAACATACACGTTAACTAGTATTCATGTTGAACTAGTACGATGGGAATGTCATCTAGTGCGCCAGAAAAATCAACAAGTGAGACAAAAAGCCCAACATGTTGAACACATGTCTCACTAGTGGTGCCCAGTTGCTTACTAGTGCTGAGGGAGGCTCAACTAGTTAAAGGAAAGACCCAACATAATGACCATAACTTCATAACTTGTTGTACACACTTTAGAGATGAAACTATGTAAAATGAGGCAGAGACGGCTGAACCAGTTCCAGGGATTTCAAAGTAAATGCACTTTTTGTTTTACTCATAGCCTGGAAACGCACGGACGGCCACAGTAGCTTGACCACAGTGTGAGCTGCTGCAATCATAAAGTAGGTCAAACTTTTTGTGTGGACTTCTATAGAAAATTGCTTGTAATGTGGAACACACCTGCACACAACATTTGTACTGCCTAGGAACAGTTGTGTCATGTAACTGTCCACATGCTGGATCAAGTTATTGGCGTAAGGTTATTCGAATAGTGATGAGGCTGCCGCAGAGGGGAGTGATACACATGGCTCAGTGCAGTCGGGGAAATGTCCCAGGATGTACTTCTGTATGCTACAGTCAATGTTGTACACACGTCAGGAGACAAAAAAATGAGAAGCCTCTCGAGTTGTATGAACGGATCATTCAATCCGCAAGTAGAAACAAACAAAAAAGCTTCAGAGGTTGTATAATTGTGTGAGGAGTATGGTTGGGGAAAAAAGCATGTGATGCAACATTCTTGATGCATCTCTTGGCAATCAGGGAAAACAACAATAAACACTAAAACTTACACAATTAAAAGATTTAGATTTTGTCCCAGAAAAGTCCATACGCTTTAAAAAAAAGTTGGTTTGTCATCTCCAATGCATTTCCTGTCTACTATGACCTATGATACATCAGTAGGCCAAGACCATGGTAATGGTAGACATAAAAATGGCTGCTGCTCTGACCATTCTGCTACGTTGATTTGAATGTAAATGGCCTTTTTATCCATTTTATATCTATGATTGTAGTACAACAATTCCAATAATACATGTGATAGGAACCTATATGAATGGGAGTTGTGTATAGGGGGTCACTTAAGAGAGTTACACAAATACCGAAATGAATTGATGTGAGATTTAAAGTAAAGTGGTAGTTAATAGTTGACTCACGCTTGTTATTGTATGAATTAATGAATGTTATTAGATTCATAATTATTTATGTTACAAAGACACAGTATTCCATGCTGATTCCAACCATGTGGATGGTTCAGGTTAAAACTGGTTGAAACGGCTCATTTCTCTGCTTCTGAAGTGAACCAAAAAAGTAAGTCTCTGAACTGTATTGATGTGGAGATATTAAATATGAGGCGAGCTCAGAGCGGGTGTTAATAACTACAGCGATGCCTGTTAGTATTGATGAAAAACAAACAATATCAGTATTATTTTCTTTGAACGATGTGTTGTAGTTCTTCACTGTGTCCACTGGAGGGCAGTGGACACTCGTCTACAGGTGATATCAAGACCCAGTAACGTACATCACTGTTGGTCATAAAACGATTAAAAAAAAGATAATGGTGCTTCTAGAATTCTGTCCTTCAACTACAAGATATAGTTATATATAGTAATAATAATAGCAATGAATCACAAACAAACTCTCTTTAAACTGATATATACAAACCTAGGATAGTATTCCTTCCTTTTAAAGTATTACAAGGCATGTTTTACCCTGCTTTTAGGCTTTTATTAATACCTGATCTATTAGAGTAATGATACATACTGTAGAGAGATCAACTGCAAAACGTATGATGCATGTTTGCTAAAATGTCCAGTTAAAATACAATATTATTATTTGTATAGAGTATAAAGAAATACAATGCAATCTACGCATAAAGATCTTTCAAAAGATCTTTACTACACTGCAGTTTTAAATGTGCCATCAAATGCCATTGCCATTCACTTTACAATATCACACCGAGGTGTTTGATTCCATGACCTTGTTTAACACTTTATGAGCGTCCTCAGCAAGCATGTTGAGGATGATTTTAAGAATCTTGTTGGTGGAGACAAAAGAGAAGCTCATTGCTAATGGGATTCCAAGTATTGGAATGAATCTGGACCCTTCCTCTGCTGCCATTAATGCTGCTGTGCCTGCAAATCGACCAATCACCTTCAAGAGAAGATCAGCGGTTATTTCTGTTGCAGCTAGATCTGAAATAATGACGGCAGTCAGATCATTGTATGGCACATTTGTCCTAGCCGAGAGTTTCTTCAGTGACAGGATATCAAGACAAAACCCAAGTACGTATTGGGTGACAACACCAATCAACATGACCACATCAACAGCAATAGAAAGCCCAGGAACTGGTACAGCTGCTACAGTTGCACTAAGCATAGCCCAGTATTTGATTTTCTTATAGAATGCTTCTTTCTTCTTGTTGATGACCTCGTGGCTGATATTGGGCATGACCAACTTCAGGACATCTCTCTTGTGTTCAGGAAGTTCTCTCTCTAAGGTGTTCAGTAAGAGAGCGAAGTCATACAGATGGAGATCAAAGCTGGACACCAGGAACACTTGTGGAGACACAACACTTGCGCTCTGAAGACCTGTGTCACAAACAAAATAAATTATGATGATAAGAAATATACTGTAAAATAATTAGGGGTCCAAGCCCGAGGGGGCAGATCCAGCGGAGCTGTGGAACCCTATTGCTTTCCTAAGGATTATTCTTCTTCTCTGCCTAAAACTGATACTACAGCCTAAACCGTACATGGTGGGAGGTGCCATTTTCAGGACTGGTCCAGGTCCCTGGACCAGTCCAAGGACCATGGACAAAAAAAAAATCAGCCACTTCCACCACAAAAAAACGTGTTTGGCCTTATAACTCCCAAACCGTACATTGCACATAAAAAACATACATATCCACGCTTTCCCTGAATTCAGCTGAATCGCCTCATATAGGCCACGCCCATTTCCACCTATACTTTTATGTGCGAAAAATCGCGATTTATTGTAAACCTATTTTTTCTAACTCCTCCTAGAACGTGCGACCGATCTGCACGAAACTTGGTACGTATCATCTCCAGACCGACCTGAGCAAAACTCATCAAAAGAATTTTTATAGAATAAAAATTGCGCAAGTTACGCACAAACAAACTTTAGATTCTTGTTTGCCATGAACCTCTGTCATGAATGACTGCTACGTTAAAGTATGCACAATTTACAACCAAACTAATTTTCGTAGCTAGCCACAAAACACGAACTTTAGCATATCTCTGTCAAATTAAAAGGTATCAGAGCAAAAGTATTATTGTTCGACATCCCACTCCGAGGCTCTGTACCAAATTTGGTGAAGATCAGCCATTAGGGGGCGCTATAATGAATGTAGACGTGTTTTGGCAAATAACTCAATGCATTTAAATGGGACATTTGCGATTGATTGCGATTTCTCTGCCGTAGTAACTGCTATCAACATGAAACTTGTGATGCTCCTTCGGCATGCCGCTCTGTACCAAATGTGGCGATGATCGGCCATTAGGGGGCACTATAATCAACATAGACGAGTTTGGCCCTTTTACTCAATCAATGTTAAAAGCATATTCGCAACTACAATGTGCCACAGACCTTGCGGCTCAAACCTCTTAACATTTCCTGACGTTTGCCTCCCCATGTTACGCTTTGGGTTCCGCTTTCGCGCTCTCCCCTGGTCATCGGGGGCGACTCACGTCGGGGGCGACTGGCGCAGGGAGGCTTGGACCCTGCCGTAACTGCTTGCAGTTCTAGTTTGAACTTGTAATGTATAATAAAATATGCATATTTAAGGACACATTTTATTGTTTTATTATAAGTTTTATTTTTCCCATGTTCTGAACTTGCCCTCTTCCAAATTGCATTTTTTACTTTACTTTTTCCTAGTGCAGTTCCAACATGCCTTTTGGTAACCGGTCTGATTGTTTGGCCTGTAGTTTTGCTGCTTCCAGCTTTCTGGAAACATACGGGGGCCCTGAAGTGTAAACCACAGCAGCAAATCCCACCACACGACAGCATTTTGCCACAACGCGACAGCATTAGTAAGAATGAAACAGAAAGGGTAGAAACATAACAACACTGATCTTCATCCTGATTGGTTGCGCTGTCTGTTGAAAAATAGAGACATTTGTTTTGTTCTTCAGCTCCGAGTCAAACCTGCATGCCCTTCTGTTCTAACTCTGCTGTCAGCTTTTTAGCAGCTCTGAAAACAAACTGTCATAATATAATGATGTAGCACTGTGCTGTATACTGTGTGAACAGTGTTTTAAGAGTTTACGGCATTAGCTTGTATAAGACTGAAACGTGAATAGCACAGCTGAATTCTAAGGAGATGTCTCGCATCTAATGTTCTTCTCCACTTAGACTCCAGTGTGAAAAAGAGGAATTTGCTAAAAACCCTAAATCAGACCGTTTTTAAGTTTGTTTTTTCAAAAACACGTCTTACTAATGCTGTTGTGTTGTGGCGAAATGGTCAGTGTATCTTTTGGTCACTTGATTTTTATTTCATAAATAGGTATTAAAAAACAAAAAACTAATTTGATATACAAATTCATTTATTTCATTATGAATGAAATGATGATAAAGTCAGAGAAGACCTGAGACCATTCTCTCAGATTCAAGACTATTTTAGACAGTAATAATAACAGTAACATAACATGATTGTTGCAACAATTTATTAATCCAATATCTTGTTTTATATATACATATATATATATATTATCCTCCATTAAATATGTTGGTTCAACAAAATCTAATCCAGTTAAATTAAATGTTACAGCAACTAACTCTTGGAATACTGCATAAATATCAAATTCATTGGATTCTCATGATTCATAAATGGTGTTAAAGCTTTTTTTGAAAAATTCCAATCCAAAAATATTAGTGTTTAATACAAAAATATCAGTCTGTTCTATAAGACTAAATGATGGCGGCAAGGAATGGTTGTCAGACTTGTGTATTTGAGAAAACAAATACAAATAAAAGAGAACCGAGTGAATTGGGGTCAGACAAACACAATGACCAACATAAGCACTGAAGTAAAAACAATCACATAGTTCTTACTATCTTGGCTTTTTGTGACTTGTTTTATGGACATTTTGTAATTAACCTCACTATTTATGTGTGATTTAAGTCACTTACCTTGAATGCAGGCTTTCCTGATTTCTGAAAGAGTCCTTTCTGCGTTGAACTCCCTCTGGCTTCTTTCCTGATTTTTTAAGTCAAAGTCTATCTTTGAGCGAACAAAGTAGAACTTTTTCCCCATCTTCGTTATCTTCTTAGCGAGCATCACATCATTTTCTCTGAAGCGAATGGCTGAGATGATGATGAAGAAGTCAAATCTTTCAAATGGAACAAGATTCAGGTACTTGTCAGCTGGAAACTTGGTGGTGCCTATACCGGGAAGATCCCATAGTGTAACATTGGGATAGTTTGGATGGAGGTATGGTGTAACCTCTGAGGTGGTTGCCACAACACCAGTAGGGGCAGCTCCTTCCTCTCCGTGCTGTATGCCTCTGAAGGCATTAACAAAGGTGGATTTACCAGAGCCACACTCTCCTGTGACAGCAATATTTAGTGGACTTTTTTTCTCCAAGTTCATGTACTGCTGGATCTTTTCTCGATCATTGTTTTGTAGTGCTTCTTGAATGCCTTCAGTTGAGTTGTGATCAACTGAATTTCCCATGGTAATTCTGAAAACTGCAGTAAAAGAGACGTTAAAAAGTCACTGTTGTCTTTTGGGAGATAGTAGAAAATGTAGTCCTATAATGACCCCAACATCATTACTCTCATTAATATCATTTAAAATCTGACATGTACACTACATCTTTGGAAACATCCTATTTAAAATATCATATTATGATGCAGTATAACCTTACACACCAGATGAGTTTGATGTACTTAGGGGTGTACATCATTCTATCAGCATTCTACAGAGGAAGGCGACATCTCACACATTATATGTTTAGTGGATCCTCTATATTGTTATGTGGCTGTACAGTGATTAGCAGCTTCCTTATGTTTTAGTAGGCTTTTGCAGAGGCTACTCACCCTGGAGTCTTAATGTTGAAGCAGACGAGCCAAGAGTACACCACCCTGTAAGTTGTTCAGCTCGACATCCTGTTCCTTAACTTTTATAAGAGTTCAGACAGAAGACAGTGCCCAATGCAAATGTCCTACTGTGAGAGACAACTGATTGGTTATAAGTAAATCAGCTGACTTTCAAGAAAGGTGCTGATTTACAAGAAACGTGGAGACCTGCATGCTTTAACCCTCAGAGGTCTAAGCCATTTTTTTCAGTCTTTGGTATGCCTGGTCTCCTTGTGTAATGATTCATTATTGATCATACTGGTACCAGGTACTTCTCAGCTGGAAATCTGGGGGTGCCATCAGTGCTTAATTTGTAAAGTGGGAGGTCCCGGAGTGCAGAGGGGGGGTGGATCTGGCGACTCAAAACGGGGGTTGTAGGTAACAGGTAAAAAAAAAGAAAATGACACTGCCTATGTAGCTTCTCTGACTAAAAAAACCTAAACAACACTGTGTGTACATCAGGGCAATGCTTATTTTTTTATTTCAGAACATGCACTGCATGGGTACGAAATGTAAAAAAAAAAAAAAAAAAAAAAAAAAGATACACTGCAACAATCGTCACAAGCAGCAATGATCTATCGGACTATTACATTAACCAAAAAACCACCGGTCTCCACATTCTTGATCGACAGTAACGTTTTTTGCCTGCAGCATACATAAACTTCCCTCATCTAATCATGCATAAAAATAAAGTAAGTCTAAAATATATAATATATAATGTTATGTACTATTTAAATACATGCATTTTCCCCAAACCGAATTTGTAGTCTGTAGTATACTGTGGTCTACACAAGGTAAATGGTGGCCTGCAGTCAGTGATCTTTGGTGGTCAGCAAAAAAACATTGAAACACAATAGGTCCCTTAAATAGCCATTGTAACCTCATTACATAAGACTACTACATGTAAGAAATACAAGGAAAAAAGCTGCAGTGATGAGCACAGGAAAGTCACAAATATTGACGAAACATTAACCAGATGTAACTTTAACAGTTATAAACAGTACGTTGTAATAACTGTAATAACTATGTCTTGTGTATGAGGTAGCCTACTTGGGATGTCGCTACTCAGCAAATACAGTTTAACTTCTTTTTCTGTGCCGTTGTAGTTTGAGTTGTTCAGAGTTCCGTCCCTTGAACAGTCAATGAAGAGGACAATAGACTCGTCCTGCTGTGAGTGACAGAGCTCTAAACCAATCAGAGTTATGTTTCTTTCACTGAAAGCACATGGTTTACAAGAAATGCAGAGCAAAAAAAACAAGAGGTAGTTGTTTTTTTTATCACAGTGCTGCACCCCCCCTGTGTAACTTGTTGCAACTACATGGGCAGATCTCTGAAAAAATTGGTGCTGTAAACTTAGCTCTGGAAGAAAAGTCTGCTATATGAGTGCAAGTTTGTACATTTGCAATATTCATGAAAATGTGTTGGAGAAACACTGTAAAAAAACGAGTGCTGCAGTTGTGGAGAATTCAAATACAAAATACTGTTTGCAGATATTTGAATTTCTTTCAGCCTATCAAAACATTATGAAGGACATCAGAACTTATTTCAATCTTGCAAAACCTTTTTTTTTTTTTTATTAGTTTCCAAGCTTTCAAACACTGAGTTGTAAGCTTTCGAAGCTTTTATCAGTTTTGAATGATGATAAGTTATTTCCAATAGCAGGGTCCAGGCCTAAAAAAAACCTCCATTTCCTGTGCTGTTGATTGTTGGGCTGGTTTGTGGACTTTTACTGATTATTCTCTTGCTGCTGTTTCTGTATCGCTACAGAAAATCAAACAGTGACATCTTTTCTTTCTTTCTTGCCTACTCCAGGTAGGGAATGAGTCCTTACCCCCAAGTGAAGGAGTTCAAGTACCTTGGGGTCTTGTTCGGGAGTGAGGGGACAATGGAGCGGGAGATTGGTCGGAGGATCGGTGCAGCGGGTGCGGTATTACATTCAATTTATCGCACCGTTGTGACGAAAACAGAGCTGAGCCAGAAGGCAAAGCTCTCGATCTACCGGTCAATTTCCGTTCCTACCCTCAACTATGGTCATGACCGAAAGAACGAGATCCAGGGTACAAGCAGCCAAAATGGGTTTCCTCAGGAGGGTGGCTGGCGTCTCCCTTAGAGATAGGGTGAGAAGCTCAGTCATCCGTGAGGAGCTCGGAGTAGAGCCGCTGCTCTTTTGCACCGAAAGGAGCCAGTTGAAGTGGTTTGGGCATCTGGTAAGGAAGGGCGCCTCCCTAGGGAGGTGTTCCAGGCACGTCCAGCTGGGAGGAGGTCTCGGGTAAGACCCAGGACTAGGTGGAGGGAATATATCTCCAACCTGGCCTGGGAACGCCTCGGGATCCCCCAGTCAGAGCTGGTTAATGTGGCTCGGGAAAGGGAAGTTTGGGGTCCTCTGCTGGAGCTGCTGCCCCCACGACCCGACCCCGGATAAGCGGACAAAGATGGATAGATGGATGGATCTTTTCTTTCTGGTAATAGAGTGATTCTGGTGTGATTACATGTAATGTAGTAACAATAGAACAATATGCAATATAAAACCATGTAAGAGCAAATGTATTTTTAGAGGCTCGTGCTTTCAGTTCTCCGAAGATCAGATCAGAGAGGATCATACCTGCAGGAAATACTGACTAAATGATTGTGACATGCAATACATGGAGGCTGCATCAGTTGGCATTTCATCAGGCACTTTAATCATATAAAGAATGCAATATTTTAAAACAATTATACATTTTGAGCTACTCAAATCAATAAACACAATCAAGTTCATTGTAGGGGAAAAGCATCAAAACTGAACTAGTGTAATGAGTTATTGGTGTTATTAGCCAGTATATGAATGGTAGATATTTAGAGAAAAGGCAAAAAAAATGCCTTACTGCCATCATCTACTGTAATGTGACATGAGAACAAACATCCAGTGTTTCAACTATACTACAGTGGGTATAAGGAAAATAATAAAAACTCTAAAGAAATCCAGTAAACTTGGGAGTAAATTGGTTACCCATTACTTTTCCCTGACAAAATGATGAAAGAAATATTTCTGAGAAGAGTTGCAACTGAATTAACCCCAAATCTCAATTGTAAACACATTCTTAGTACTGTTCGTTATGGCAATGCAAAGCAGGCTAGTAGAGGAACATATAGAGTCTGAGATATTTCAGTTAGACGTGATGTCTACCAGCAGACAGACTGGGAAAAGACACCAAGACACACGACACATACACTCTTTGCACCTGGCCTTCATTCTGAATAAAATTAACTTCAAAGTTGATGTAGGCTAATAAAAGATAAATACATTCAACGTGAATAGCGTTGAGGCTGCTCTGTTTCTTCTCCCAGCAAGGCTTCTGAATCTAACACTTGAGTGCCCTCTAGTGACACATTGGTGTTCTTATGTCAGATATTTATTACATGATCTAAACATGAACATGACACTGTAATTAGTAGCAAAGTACTGCTACATTTAAGTTAACATTAACACTGTTTAAATAACATGATTCATAATGTGACAGATGACAGATCAAGTCATTTAACTCTGGTAATTCAGTCACTGGAGTAGGCAATCAAGTAGCAGAGGTGGGCAGGGTGGGGGTTAATCCCTAAATGTGGATGTGCATGATAAGAGTATCTTTCAAATTATTCTGATGGCGCACATTTTAAGTTTGTAGAAAAATATGACAATTGAAAATGTTGTGCGGTCTTCATGATACACTGAATGAATTCTCGGATTTCCTGTGTTGGATTTAACGGCGGGGAAGAAAGTCATGGATGACGATGAAAGTCCCTCTTCCCGCCTGTCTTACTGACCAGTTTCACATCTGTAATGATGATGTCATGACTCACTGCCTTGCACATGTCATAGATGGTCAGCGCAGCAACGGAAACGGCTGTCAACGCCTCCATCTCGACTCCTGTCCTGCCCGTGGTGCGACACGTTGCTGTGACGACCGCGGCGTTCTGCAGCTCATCGAGGTCAAAGGTGACGGAGGCCTGGTCTAGAGGGAGCGGGTGGCACAGCGGGATGAGGGCCGAGGTCTGCTTGGAAGCCATGATGCCGGACAACTGCGCCACGGCCAAGGCGTCGCCCTTAGCCAGCTGGTTATCCCGAAGCAGACGAAAGGCAGTTGGGCCCAACAGGACTGTGGCGCGAGCCGTGGCGGTTCGACGTGTGGGAGCCTTGCCGCCGACGTCCACCATGGCGGCTCGGCCCTGGGCGTCTGTATGCGTCAGCTTTTCTTCTGTGGTTCCGTCGAGGTGAGTGTTGTAGACATCTATGCCTGATAGTGTCTGATCACTCACAGATTGTCTGAGTTTGACACTTCGGTCTTCGCTGGAACTTTGATTGTGGCTCAGTCTAACGTTGTGTGGTTTAAGATTTAGTTTGGCATTCATTAGTAGTGTGCAAAAACTAGGCGTTCCTGGGGTCCTGAGAAAGTGGCTCTTCAAAGCATTGTGACCCCTTGCTTGTGCGTACCTGAGATGGCCTTCATTAATGTAGCTCATAACAGTCGTGCGTGCAGTTAAACTTGCAGCCTTACCATTACCAAACTCAGAGGAGGGAAGGGGGGCTGCTCTGTGGAGGCTGTCCGTCGCGTTAGGTTTTTCTTCGTTGATTTGTGACCTAATATGGGTACCCCCACTTATTAAGGTTCTAGAGCAGCAAACGTGGGCTGCCTGTGTTGAAGTAGTGCAGTCTGGAAGGCACCGAAAACCCTCTCTGTTCAGGTCTGTCCTGCTGCCTGAGCGGGACATGTGAGGAGCTGCTGTTGGAGAGAGGATTGTGTCGTTTGTAAGACGGGAAACATTGGGGGAAGCTCTCTGGCTGTCTTGTGCCTTTGACAGAGACAAAAGCCTTTGGGATGTGGTGCCTTCTGGAAAAAAAGACAACATTAATCAAGTTATTAGTTCAAATGTAAATGCATCTTGGAGCTGCATATTTAACTGTAAATAATAAATAAATAGAAAACATATGCACAAGTCACAGCCCAAGATGATCGTAACAACACAAATACATGATGACAGGTTGGGGGTGGGGGGAACAAACTGAGTGTGAGAGATTTGTACGTACAGCCATGTCACCCACCAATGAGGATCATAGGCCTGTTCTTCATCTGGGAGATACTGAACATGCCTGAGGAGACAAACCGGAAGAGATTACATTCCAGCAGAACAAATTATCCTCAATAATCTAGAGTATACTCCACAAATGGTGCGTTGCATATAAACTAACTGAACACAAGTCTACCTGCATGTTGTTTCTTCTTCCTGCCAACAGCAGCTCCAATGATTTGCAGTAGCTCTTCATTTGACGCCCCGGAGCGCAAGACATCTCTCAGAGACACCTCGGAGTTCCCAAACAAACACACCTGAGAGAAGACAGACAGGAGGGAGTGTAGGTAAGACATTCAAAACAAAATCATGCATGGTTCCAAACCAAAGAAAGGATGAGATTATGAATAGCTAATATGCAAATCTATGAGTGCACATACACACGCTCAATGGTGTTTTAAGCCCCCAACGTCTCCTTCCAGGCAGCGCTGCACCTAACCATAACCCTAACCATAACCATTGCTTCATCCTAGTGCCTTCCAAGCAGCGCTGCCTGGAAGGAGACGTTGGGGGCTTAAAACATCGATAAACGATACACACACAAAGTGTGCGCTACATTAACACAAAAACAGACCCCGTTAACAGCTCCTTGAAGCTTGAAGAACAACTGAAGCTTTACCTTTAGGCTGCCATCTGCAGTGATACGTAAACGGTTGCAGGAGCCACAGAAATGGTCAGACATGGAGGTGATGAAGCCCACCTGACCTTTGAAGCCTGGCACTTTAAACGTCTGTCAAAGACGAGAAGAGAAGAGTGTCCAACAATTATCCCTATGAGGATTTCTTTAAAGAATGGTTTTGAGCATTCAAAGTAATGACAAAGAGCTTGATTTGGCTCTTACACCAGACACATTATGTTTTCCTCACATCTTGACATGAAAAAGATTTGTCAGAACAACTGTGAGTGTTGATTTTAGTTTTCTGTTAGCCAATCAATCAGTCAACTAATAACTACAATAGTGTGTCTGTTAAGATACTACAGTGTATTCTGAAAAGAGTCGGAATGACTTACCAGTGGTTAGAATGATTCAATAATGTGCCAGAGGGAATTAAAATTGTCAAGACAATACTTTAGAGAGATTCTGAATATAGCCCATTCACCTCAAAGAATAGAGCTTGCATCATTTTTAGAAAAATCAGGATACTAAATAAATGATTTTTACCAGTGTTCCAGCCCCTGACAGCAGCACATCAATAGCACTGACCTTGGCAGTTTCTGTTTGTCCAGTTTGAAGCTTTTCCAGATTGGGCCACTGCTGCCTGATGTGGTCCAGCATCTCCTGGTAACTCACCATCTTCTTGAAGTTCCACTTGTTGCCTACAGAGCGGAGACGAGACAGTGAAGGTCAGTGTAAGGTGTAGCATAGTCTCGCTTTGCCAGACCCTCCTCCAAAGCGCCCTGGAGGAGGGTCTGGCTACTCCACATAGCATTCATAGGGGACGGGAGGAAAACGTGCTCTGGTTTATTGCCATTTCTTTAAACCAATCACAATCGTCTTGGGCGGTGCTAAGCGCCGAGCGGAGCCACAGTGGCGCTGCAACACAGCCTCAGGAAGGAACTTGTTTTGGTGGAATATGTGTACGTTCAAAAGTAGTTTTAGTCGTGCAAGAGAAAACTCAGATTGGACAGATAGTCTAGCTAGCTGTCTGGATTTACCCTGCAGAGATTTGAGAAAAGGTTAACCATAGTCCTCATATATCGACCGGAGTTTAAAATGCCAACACAAAGGAAGCCCAAGGCAATGGATATCCGGCCTAAATGAGTGAAATCCGGCGGATTATTCGGCGGCAACGGAGCAATCCCGGAAGTGGAACGTCAAGGATATAGACTAGGTGTAGCATATCACAAGCTACAGCATCTTTCAGCTCATAGGCTATTCAACAACCAAGGACTCGTGTGTGTAGTAGCACATCAGTGAGGTTACTGTAAGCATAACTACTGAACAGACGCATCTTCAGAGGAAAATGGGAAGAAAAGGAACATATTAAAAGCTAATTATTTGCATAAAACCAAGAAGTGCTGAGTGGAGAAAACATATCATTATGAAACACTGCAATTGTTTAAGTCATATTTTATCTATGTTAATCAATTCTTAAAGGAGTTACCTAACCACTGTATATTGTGTTATCAATTGGATCGTTTAAGATATGCTCCATCAGCAATGTTAACTTGCACGGCAGCTGGATTTTCGGATACCGTGAGATAAAGCGAAAATCCATTTTGTCAGGCTTTAAGTAATGTATCAAGTAATAAATAATGTTCAAAGTAATGTTTGTGTCCGAGCCAACAATCAGCGCCGTGTGAGGAGCTACTGGGATGCTTGAGGTGTGTGTGCTGGGCTGTACTGTTCATTGAAAACAACAATGGCTGATCCTAAAGAGGTTAGCGTAGCCATAGATGCTGCAATAGCATTAGTTATATCAGAACTAGATAGTATTACTGTACTTCATTGAAAAGAAGAGCAAAAAACGCACTAAAGGCTTTTCACAATGGAAAATATGTTTTCTTTTCTGCTGACTGGCTTTACCAAGGGTTTGATAGACCGATGGTTCATCCAATCACCTGCCAGGTATTGTTGAAAGTGCCTGCCCTTTTCCAAACAGTTTCCAATGACGGCTTCTCAGATGGCGTAATGTGTAATAAACCATCTGACGCGTCTGGTTAGAAGCAATGAGCAATGTGGGCAGAATTACTATGCATTTTTTCATATTCTGTTCATATTTACATTTTATATATGAATGTCTCAACAATGTCTAAATAGTGTATGAAAAAGACCCAGTAATAGAATCTGACTCTTTGGATAACTTTCCGGACCTGTGTAATAAGGCATTGTGGTAAAGGAGCACTCACCATCAAAGGGCATGTATTCGATGAAGCGCACCTCCAGAGGCTTCTTCTCTGTCAGCGCCACAAAATCTAACAGCTCATCCTCGTTGAGGCCTCGCATGACCACGCAGTTAACCTACAGAGGGCAGCACACAACAATAGGCCACTGTTAACTGTGCACTCGTGTCCTCAGTTATGTCCCAACTGTAAGAATGCCAAGTTCAGGGCTAAAACCACAAAGTAGCTGGACATTTTAGCGACCACACAGGCATTTGCACAAACAAAATGACTTACTGGAGATGCATGCATCAGTATTTAATTGCATAACACAGCCTATAGTTGTCACAAGACTTTGCTAGAATACACACGGCAGGTTGATCCGTTACTGGTAATGATGTTGCTTAGGGAAAGAATGTTCAGGACACAGAAATAAATAATGATTCTGATTTTTTAAAGAAGACTGAGGTCTCTAGCTCCTCCAGAGTGGTGCTATCTTGTTATCTTTAGGACTTGATAAAGAATGTGAAAGTTTAATACAGCAGTAGTAATCTTAGTCTTGAGTTTTCTTACACATCTGAACTATCCCTCAATCAAGTCTCTCTCAGTCAGGGGCATCAAGCTAACCAGTTTACCATCTAAGCCAACATGCCGTCACCCCTAAGCTGTAAGACTCACACTCTTCCTGTATTATGAGGTCTCAGGATGGGAGCCAGGTTATGTGAGCCTATTAAGATGTTACAGTAGTTCCTTCATTAGTTTGTTTCTCTTGCCATTTTTTCCATGCACAGTGCAATGGGGAACTGCAGTAATTAGTCACATACAGCCAATCAGGGAGCAGCTCTGTGATTCTCTAACTTGTATGGGCAAAGGGACAGGACATGGATGAAATATTATACTCAGCGAATATGTTGCAACACTGTGCTGCCACAACATTTTGACAATTAGAGGAAGTAACAGCTAATGTTTTACCTCACTCTAATAACAAATACACTTATCCATACATTTAAAAATTCAAAACTAGAATTCACAGATTTTTAAAAAAGAGATACAAAAAAGAGAAATTTAAAAAGATATGAAATGAAGTGAAATATAGTAAACATGTTTAGGTAAAAGCAAGTTTGAAAAGACGAACATAATACCTTGACTGGGTTGTAGCCCATTTCAATGGCCTTATCAATGCCCTCCATGACTTTGTGGAATCCTGGGAAAAAATAAAAATAGAAGTTGATGATGAATGTTTAACCTTGGGTACAATAACATTTTGCACTTAACAAATGTATCATACCTTTATATCTTTGAACACTGTGCTACAAAGTCAAATCTAAGGTAGAGATGGTGCATGATGGGAGGGAAGTTCTAGGTAAAAATGTATTGAGCGATACGGCGCAAGACGAGCTGAGTGATGCATGTGTCTGAAATGTGGGACGCTTCAGCTTTACAGGTCTTTACAACATACGCTCAGCTTCCTCTGTTCACTGTCTTTTAACAGCTAACAAAGCCCATGATTTGCAAAAAAACACTGATATGTAGCTTTTTAATAGCAAACTCGAAATGAGATCGGACTCATTTGCACAAAACCCAAAATACATGCAGACGTTTAGTCATCTAGAATTCTCATAATTGCAATTAAATGTATTGGACTTAAATCTTTAATAAAATTACTAAAAGCTAAGAGACAAGATTTCTTTCAGGCGATACCACAGACCTAATGTTTGCTAAACCTTTTAGTTACAAAAAAATCTTGTATTGTGAAAAAAGTACTGGTGCAGACTATGCTTTTTTTCATGTGCCAATACTGCCATCGTTGCATTTCCTCTTCCTTATTTCCTGACCAAAGTCGGTCCATCTGTTTCTACCTTCCATAAGCCAACCACCCACAGCTCTGCCCTGCTGTCATCTCCACTCCATGTGGGTTTAGAGTGTAGAGGCTCCTTCAGTAACCTAGTGGGATTGGCCAAACCAGCCACATATACACATTATTGAATCTGCCATTCACAACTTGTGGTTTTGAACAGACCTTCCTTTTAGTCTTGCATCTGACATTATGGGCGAAGTATTTTTCTGTACCTTTCCGCCTGACAATGAACTCAAATTTGGCAGGGACCAGTGAATCCAGGCTGATGTTTATCAGGTTGAGGCCAGCATCTTTAAGCTTAGGCAGAAGTCTGGCCAAGTTCATGCCGTTGGTTGTCACAGCAATGGTTTTCAGGCCCTCCAACTTCCTCAGTTCTGCTGTAGAGGGAGAGCAAACATGGAACAATGAAGTGAAAGAAAGGAGGAAGAGTAAGACACAAAGAGAAGTAAGCTTGCTAATATATGACCCCTTTAGACTGAAGAGTAAAAGCAGTAATATGAAAATAGCATATACAAATATGACATATCTGATCGGATGCTTGACCATAATGCTGTTTAATTATGACGGAAATTGGGAAGACTTAAGAGTACTCCACCGTTCCATCATTGCACTCCTATAACACTGTCGATGATGGATAGGACAGTTTTAAAGAATCACAAACGGATGCAGCAGAACCAGAGATATTGTCTTTATTATTTCATGTGTTCTTCTTTATCAAAATCTGGCGCCTACAATACCAGCAATGCACTACATCCCCTAAGACTGCTGGTGTTGGCAGTTATGTTACAGCTTGTAATGCGCTACAGTGACTCAGAGTTCACATACTTGATTGCTTTGAATGAGTGCTACAATTGTTTTCCTAAAAACTGCTTAACACACTAATTAAGTCTTTACTAGCTAAGACATTTCTTAAGTCTTATTCGTGCAACTCAATTTGGTAAATCGCTACTTTTAAACTGGCTAGTATTTGGGGCTAGTCAAATAGGACTTTACACACAAACTTAAAAAATGAACGCAGAGCTGGTGCAACCCCAGTCAGCTGATGTAATACCACCAGTAGATCAGGCGACTGTCTCCACCAAGGAGAGAATCACATAATGTACCTGTACAGTAATCTTGAGCTGCATTTTAGCACAGGAGCATATGATCGATATGTGAAAAAGCTTTACGTAACCAGCATTTTACTAACATTATAGATGCATCATGACATTGAAAATGAATGTCATGGTGCAGCCAAACACTGAAACACTGCAATGATACATTTAAAAAACCCTTCTTTGTTAATTTTAAACTATTGTCAGTGAACAACAAACACATGACATCAAAAGTCTGGTCACTGTTTCCACTCAATGCAAATGATTGGATCCGGTGCAGAGGATCCCAGGGTCATGTGAGGTCACAATGGTGGCTTGTCACATGACACAGAGATAATTGCTGATCTTTATGGAGCTGTTGGCACCCTTTGATTCTCTTTCTACAAAGACATTACCCATTGGTCACGCCACATTGCTTGGTTCATCGACGTCATGCTTTAATGTTGTTCACACTCGCACTACTGTCAGTGTGAGGCTGAAACTGTAAAGCTGTAAAATTTAAAAATGATTTTCCATTCCACAAGTATGTCTTTACCTAAAGGGATGCATGGAAAACCTGTCCTGCTCGACTTCTCTCTCTCCTCTCTTAGGAAAGCTCTACTGTAGTCTAGTCAACAGGGTTAGAACATGAATCATTGATAGCTTTAGATAGCAATCACTGAATCATTTCTCTGAAAATACTGTCACTATATCCACTAAGTTATATGGTAAACCGCAGTTTGTGTCCGCAACAACTTGCTTTCAAATGTTGAGACAACTCAAAACTGCTTTTTATATCCTGGCTTTATTATTCAAAATAATAAACCGCAATCTTAGGGAGTACTGGTCACAGCCGTGTTTCTACATAAATGATTGTGAATTAATGTGACAGAATCACAAAGGACAACAACACACCTTAACTGGCCAGCCAGCTGAAATAACCAGCCCCAATCAACTCTATTTTACTAGTTCCTTACCGATGATATCCAGCACATCAGGTCTGATGAGGGGTTCTCCTCCAGTGAGGCGGATTTTCTCCACTCCCTCCTGGACGAAGAGGCGAGCCAGGGTTAGTACTTCGGAGGTGGACAGCAGTTGGCTCCGTGGTGTAAGCTTCACCCCGTCCTCTGGCATGCAGTACTGACCTGAACATGGGAAGAAGGTAAAATAGTAACAAGATGCCAAAGATATTTTTATCCTACATTATCACAAGTTCACATATTTTCCAATAAGTGGGGCTGGTGTGAACTGAGACCTTCAAGGTGAAAGTGCTACAGAGGTGGATCTACCGTACTTTATACTGTACTATTAAACTAGAGATGTAAATGTTACTATATCCTCGTAAAAAACATTCGGTTGATCAGTTTTTTCCCCCTCTGTAGTCACCATTTACCATATATCATCTATACATTTTTAATACAATATATGAAATGAAAATAATGATGCTGTTGATCTGATCCTCTTCCCAGATTGATTTGATATCTCAGTGAGTTATTTTGATGTTTCTGCTTTTCTTTCCATTGAAATGTTCTCAGGTATTATCAGTGTGTGTCCTTACTCAAGATTATACTGCCACTATTGATGACCAACATGCTAATTACCCTGCCCACTAATTCATATGGTTTTTAAATTGATTCGATACCCTGGAAATCTAGAGTTCTCGCGAGAGCACAATTTGAATTTGCTCAGCGAGTCACTCTGGCATTCTGTAATGATGCTCATTAACTATGCCCCTGTAGCCGAGCTGCACCAATCATCGGTGTATCTGATATAGGCGGGCCAGAGGCGAGCTAAACAGATGACGACAGTTTAATCTACCAGTTAGCTCCGCTGGTAGCTAAGCGTATGGGGTTTTGGATACGTCACCCTGTGTATTGTTGTGATTGGTCGTAGTGTTATCCAATTGCGTGCAGTGAGATTTTGCATGCTTGGTGCCAAACCCTCGAGTTGGGCCATTTTCATTACTCAATGCCAGACCCTTAATCTTTTGGATTTGGGTCTGGATTTCCAGGCTATTGATTCGAGCTAATTCCCCAAAATATTTGTAAACATTTATACCTATTGTGCAGTACTTTATGACATACAAGCTGGACCAGTGTAACATTTATTTTGTCGACTTTACTTTTATGCTTTACACTTTCTGGTTGGATGTAAATTGATGATTGGCCATTTAGAACAACTATGTTCACAATGTCACTCTATTTGCTCTTTGGTAACTAGGTGTCGTGATGTTTGGAATGACTGTTCTTCAGATAACAAAAGTTGTGCAGTCTTTTGAAGATACATGCTATTGCTAAAGCATCTTTGAATCATCATCAACTCCGGATGCTACAGCTGACCCTGCCCTCTCCAAGGGAGGAGAAATGGTGTTCCCCATCAGTAGGAGTTGTGGTGTTGGTAGTGGTTATAGTGACAGCAGTTATTACTGAATTTGGTTTATTGTACGGTTGCTGGATAAGCACAAGGGGAAATAATCCAAAGCAGCTAAGGACATCTTTCTTATGGCACAGTGGGAACCTCTACTCACAGCGCAGGTTGCATTTCTCAGTCAGGGACATGCGCAGGTAGCTGTGCCTCCGGCCAAAGTTGTCAGTCAAGAACGCTGAAAAGGGAAGTATGCTCTCCTCTCTTAGCCTCTCCTGGGGATAAAGACAACAGGACATAGCATTGTGGAGTGGATCTGTCATGTAGAAATAGGTTATAATGATGGTACAGTAGCACTGCAATGTCTTGATTTGCAATATTATTTTGCATCAAACACAAAATTTCTACTGTAACATATTGATACTTTTATTTCTATATATATGTAGCATATTTATATGTCTTCTTGGAAAATATTGGTGCCTCAGTTTAAGATTGTATCTGTGTCCATAAACCAGAAAACAGTAAAACCATTTTTAGTTTTTGCAAGATATGAAACACCAGGGCCAATTTCTGGTGAAAACACAGGGACATATGTTAATCCTTACATTTAAATAAAAGTATTAACACATCCAAATGTCAGTCACACTGAGGAAGTTGCATGTAGCTTTGTAAATGACTTATAACCTTTGGCTCTCAATCGTGGGCTACTGTTATGTCAGAAGTTATTAGCATAAAAGGCAAGCATTACCAAGCCGTAGGTTGACCACACTAAAGTTAATCACAGGACCCAGCCAGATACTGAAAATGTATGGATCCCCATTTATTTATGTGTAAAGACCTAGTATAGAATAGTAATCTGAGGCTACTAGTTTTAATCCACTGATCCGCTGGATATCATTCTAAAGGCCCAATCGCTTTAACAACAGCCATCTTTATTTCTCAGAAAGACCCTTAAAATGCTCTAGAAAATCATTTTCCAAGTTCATTCACCCTGTCACTGATAGTGCCTGCCAGGCAGACAGACATAACAACTAGATGAACAATTAACTTCACATTGCAATGGCTGTGTGTTATCTGCCTTAGTGTAAGTTAATAACATCCTGAGGTTAACAAGAGCTAACATCATGATCCACCATGCAAGAAATATTATTAGTAGTAATTAAACTGATGTAAAAATGCAATTAGCTGGTTTCCGCCTACAAAACCATGTTACAACACTGTCACAGTCATCAACTTAGTGGTTTATTACAGAGTTAGCTAGTTTAGCCCTCATGGGCCTTAACTGGACAGAGATTGTGGCTGTTAAAAACTGACACAACTTGTCACCTAACATGCCTCTAGTCATTTACGTAATAACTTCAGTAACTGAACCTGAGATTAGAGACATTCAGTGCAAACCTCAGCAGCGAGTACACATTGTAGGCAGTGTCTCTTGGAGTCAGCAAAGGTATTATGTTACCTGACTTGACCTGGTTTTTAGAGAAGAGGCGAAGTTGGGAGCAGATGAAGCAGTCGAGTCTCCAAGTTCAAGTTCATTTTCCTTGTGCGTAGCACTGGAATACGGTCGCTGAATGTTCCCATTTAAGCATTGGACGAAGAGTTTTCTGAAATGTGTTGAACTTGTATGTCTATCAAACAAGCGGTAGCACATGCTAGCGTGAGTAGCCATGATATTATTTTCTGTGAGGTCTTCTCTAGTTATTTTCGGTGCTGCTTGGTGTGAGCTCCTAGTCTGCAGTAAAACATGTCAGTTACCCGAGGAGAGTATCAGGGGCGGGGTCGCGTCAGCCAATCGTGCCAACATACGCAGGTGCTGGTGCACGCTGGGAAGTGTAGTCCGAGGGAGATACATAACTCTTCAAAGACTGGTGCTGGGTGTGAGCATGGATGTATTATAGTGAGAGACTCTGAAGCCTTTGTATGGTATGCCATTTTATTCGATAGTAAATAAACAAATAAATATGCCTATAAAATACATCTTGAAAAATTAGGTAATACATATATACAATTATGAATAAATGTAAATATAAATATATACATAAGTCAATATAGTTAAATAAATAAATTAATAGGTTATTATTTTAAAAGTGACATATTTCAAATGACTACTTTTATATATTTAGGGGACTTTTACATCATTATGCCACATGCATTTATTCCAGGGGACTTTTATTTTATAAGCCCACACTTAACTATGTCAGGGGAGTTTTATTTCATAAGTCCACATTTATTTTTTTCAGGGGACTTTCATTTTATTAGCCCACATTTATTTAAGGGACTTTTATTTCATAATGCCACTTTTATTTCACTTCTTTTTTATTTCCACACACTAGAGCACAGTAGAAATATTCTTCTAGGTGTGTTACTGCTGATCAGGGCAGGGAAATGAGCCATCTACCGTTACCGATGGTTTCTAACTCACACATAGAACTTCAGGTATAATACATGTGCTTTTTCCAGAGCCCAGTTTGCACCTTGTACCACTCGCCCTTGTACCACTTATATCACTAAAGTCACATGATAACAAACTGAACCATCACCTTGACAACTTAGCAAACTCCATGTGCAGATAAAGCATAAATGTTTTGTGAAACTCCAATGTCCAAGCTCAATGTGATGGCAGGTTTTAAGATTACTACATGAGCATATGCTTATGCATTATATATATATATATATTACATATTTAATTTGGGCTATATTTTAAACATGATAACTGACAAACAAGAAAGTAAAATGTTTACAGTACAGACAAGCAATTCTATTCAACAGAAGCAATCAAAAAAAAAAACATTATTGGGGAGAATGCATGGATTATAATACAATGGGCTCCTGCATGGGCACAAACATGAAAATAGCCCCCCTTTCCTACAAACCATAAATGTGTACATTTACATATTTATTAAAATTTATAGTAGAAACATTTCTGATATCTATAGGTTTTATAGCAAGTAGTCTCTGTCTCTGTTTGCAATGTGTAGTGTCTCCGTTAGATGGCAGTACAATCTTGATTTTCTTTTTTGGATTTCACAAGACACTTACAAGAGAAACATACAGGCTGGTTTATCTTGTACATAGAACAACAACAAACATGTTGTTACTGTGGTAATCTTTATAATCAGCATAATCAACATATCTCTATACATGATGATAGAAAATAAAAACGTTAAATGGAGGAGGGTAACAAGAATGTTCTGGCTGTCAAATGCCTGTATGGCAAAGCGTTTTTGGCAAATTCAACTGCAGTTATTTCATGCTGCTAGAGAATCCAGTCCATATTTGTGAAAAGTACTCTTTCCCAAAGCTATAAATGGATGGAGCGCTTCTGTTTCCTGATTAGGGATATCAACACACCTAACTAAAAAGCTGTAGTATATAGTTTTACAGTGGCCCTGCTGAAAAAATCAAAACATATCTCCATTTCTCCTAATTGTATGTAATTTCAAATCAACTTAATTTCCATCTCCACCACACTTAAGTGTGAAAATATTGTGTTCAATATTCAATACACTGAGCTCATAAAACCCAGTTATACAGGGTGTTGTTCGTCAGCGACATGCATGCAAGGTTAATCTGCAAATCGAAACTATGTACCACAAATAGACAATCTGCAGAGTCCTGTTTTATTTAAATCATGTGTGTATGGGTCAATATGTGCTCATGAGCGGGGGAAAAAAGCTATTTATCTAATGTTCACATTGTCGTGCCAATGATATTACTTTCTCTCAACAGTGAGGTGAATCACATTCTGACTGACTCAGTGCACAATGGCAATTGACCCATAGGGGTGATTTTGTTGAGGAATCATCCAGAAGTTAACGTCTTGGGCCAGCATACAAGCCGAAAAGATCTGGCAGTGGGTGGCAGAGGGCCGTCACAGGACAGAAGGCTCCTCCAGTGCAGAATAATGAACCAACATGTTATTCCATGCATCGTCACATTAATGCATTTCTTACATTTAAAGAGCAATTGAATTATTGACACTGCAAACATACCCTCAGTTTGGAATCAATTCTTAAATGTTTGTCATGTCACAGCTACAGCTAAGATAAGATAACTGTCAACTTGCCCAAATCTCTATCAAATTCCCTTTTGACAGACAGACAGAGCAACGCATCCTCATACCCACACGGTGGAATAGGTTGATTATCAATGCCTTCCAAAACAACTTTTATGACCATTCTATATTTACGGCCACATGGGGCCGTTAACATATAACCATAACGCGTGACTGTGGAAGAAATTTAAATCATGTGACCTACCGTTCCATTTAACGTAAAGGCTGCAGTTTTAAACACATAGTTAACGTTGTATTGCTTAAAATGAGTTTAAAATGAGTTACATAGCTTAATTAGCTTAAAGGTCCCATGGCATGAAAATTTCACTTTATGAGGTTTTTTAACATTAATATGAGTTCCCCCAGCCTGCCTATGGTCCCCCAGTGGCTAGAAATGGCGATAGGTGTAAACCGAGCCCTGGGTATCCTGCTCTGCCTTTGAGAAAATGAAAGCCCCGATGGGCCGATCTGGAATCTTCCCTTTATGATGTCATAAGGAGCAAGGTTACCTCCCCTTTCTCTGCTTTGCCCGCCCAGAGAATTGGCCCACCCATGAGAAAGAGAGAGACATCATGGCTTTCAAATGAGCAAAGTGGCAGTTGGTCAAGGCCACACCCCCACTCTCCACTTTGCCCCCCCTTCTCTCCTCCTCAATAGCTACAGACACAGAAATGGCACATCCTAAGTAAAGCTCATTGTGGGACTGGCTCTAGTGGCTGTAATTCTGCACCAAGGCTGAATTTCGGGAAATAGACTTCAGATACAGTATTAGGGGACCACTAAGGTCTATATAAAAGAGACTTCAGATACAGTATTAGGGGACCACTAAGGTCTATATAAAAGCATCCAAAGAGCACCATGTCATGGGACCTTTAAAATGAGTTACATAAAACTACTAAGGCCCTGTTTACATGACGCTCGCGGGTGAAAACGACAAAATATTTTATCAGATGTGCCTTTCGTTTAGACGCCGTTTAGTAAAACCACCCTCCAGAGTGGAAATCTTAAAAACTTTCCCATCTAAAGGGTAAAAACGCAAAAGTCTGCTTTTGATTTCCCCCTCAAAACGCTTGTCTAAACGCAGAATAAAAAGTGAGAACGCAACGCCACTTTTGCGTTTTCTCTTCAGATCGTTTCCTTCTAAACATAGCCTAAAATGAGGCGTTAAAGTCCTGTGTTTGTTTTGACCCATCCATTGTCACCTGCCTATTTTGGCGCTCTTATCACCTCACTTCTCCTTTGCTATAGCGATAATTACTACAGCCAGGAGAGGTTGATGCCTAACAAGAAACATAATAATGGCATGTTATGATGAACTCCTTGCATAATCGACCTATACAGTCGTTTTCTGGGTGAGGACGGGCTGGACAGAGGGGGTAAACATTTTACTGAAATGCTTCCTTTTTTCTGTATGATGGATTTTATGCTGTTCAGCACTAATGTATCAATACAGGGCTCGCCTGGTAGAGTGTGCACCCATGTAGGCTGAGTCCTTGGCAGCGGCACCAGTTTGAATCCGACCT
This sequence comes from Sander vitreus, assembly GCF_031162955.1. Lineage (NCBI taxonomy): Eukaryota > Metazoa > Chordata > Actinopteri > Perciformes > Percidae > Sander > Sander vitreus. The sequence continues at coordinate 23,837,096 of NC_135874.1, read as the reverse complement.
GCAGCCCTTTGCTGCATGTCATCGCCTCTCTCTCCCCTCTCTTTCCTGTCTATCGCTATAACTGTCAAAAAAACAAATAGCTACAATAAAGAAATTACACACAAAGCTAAAATATGGTCTCAAAAGAGATGATTAGACCTATAGACTTAAACAAATATATAGACATTGTTTTTTCATCCTCGACACTGCTTTGTGACAAAGAACAAAATGCATTGCTGTGTAACAACGTATGTCCTTTGTGTAGGTGGATAGTTTATTGATCATAAATGTTATTGATCAGCTTTCTTTCCCCAAGCATCACTGCGAAGCACATTTCCAAAGCCCTCTCTATCATCGATGGCTTATGCAAGTTTCTATCACTGTTCAACACTCTCCTTTATAGGACCTGAAATGCATCCAGCTCCACTGACCGCTTCGGCTGGGCAGAATGGTAAATGGACTGCATTTATATAGAGCTTTTCTTAGTGACCAATCAAAGCGCTTTACAACACAAGCCAGCATTCACCCATTCACGCACGCATTCATTTCATTAGAGGGAACATGAATTTGCATTTATACACAGAGGCCACCATGCAAGGTGGTAGAGACATGCTGATTTCCTGAGTCCCTTTGAAACTCACATTTCACCTTGCTTTTGCCTTTGATTTTTTTTGTATGTTTTATTTTTAGCTCTTTATTAATAATAATATAACATTAATATAGCAGTAAACAATTATTTGCTATGTAAAGATATAGTGGTGCAATGGCATCCTGAGCAGAAATGATGTCCCACTCCGTCTGTGTGTGTTGTAATCCGAGTATCTCTGTTCTTTTTCTTGATAGGCAGTCTGACCGCGCGTGCATGTTAGTGCGTGTTAGTGCATGTTAGTGCATGTGATTGCCTTGTGGGGAGGCAATCCCAGACCAGTTTTTTTCTGAGTACCGAGTACAGACCCTGTAACTAATGTCTTTTTGTCTCTGCATAGCTATAGCTTTCAGCCACATGAAAGCAGCACTCAGCTCAGCTGATGTTGATAAGAGCTCATGCAGATTGTCAGTATGACTTACCAGTCACATTTAAAATGCAGGTTTTACACGCTGCATTTAAAATATGTGCTGAGATGATGATGGCAACTGCATCAGTGTATTTATTAGAAAACAACACAACTTAAAAGAGTGCAATTGAAGGCTTAAGTTAGAATGACTTTGTACAAGATATTGTTGACATACTTACAATATGGCCACTATCACACAAATGCTGTGAAATGCTACTTTACAAATGCACGGTAGTGTTATGATCTGAATGCAATCATTCCCTGTGTGGATTTGAACCTTGTTAAAACCATTACATGTCTGGCACATAGATGGTGTTGCCGTGGTTTTGCAAGGTGTGAGGACTGAGTACATTAGCGCAAATGAACAAGTGTCAACCAAAGATGGAATCAAATAGCTTTGAAGCAGTATATCGCGTCCTGTTTTAGTGTTCATACACACGCTTTGCTTTAAATGCCACCTGGATTCTTCTGTTCATTTTATTTTACCATCATTATGCTGCCAACCAGCTACCACAATTCCCTGCAGAACCGTACAGGCAAAAAGTGTTAGGTAGTCCACAGGGCTGTTAGTCCCCTTGAATGGTTGGAATGACTGTGGTAATTATCCTGTCATGACACAGCAATTAAACAGAGGTATTTAAAGACAGCACTGATCGAGAAAGAGATTCCTCAAATTACAGGCTCATTTCCCACTCTTGTCCAGCAGTATTCTCTCCTATTCTGTGTGGGTGTAATTTACTATTGAATTAGAGGGAACATGCATTTGCATATGGCTAACACCAAGTGGTGTCACACTGTAACAGCAAATCTTTGGAGTTGTTTTTCTCAGCACTGTGTAATGGTAGGATTACATATGTTCCGCTTGTCCTTCCGTTTAATGGTGAACTAAAAGAGAAAAAAAAACTTTCAATTTAATTTGCTCTTAAAATGCATCATGCAACATTTACACACATCCTCTTTTATTGACATGCCCACTTTTCCAGTTACAGATATTATTATGTTAGAAAGATAAGAGAGATGTTAAGTTGAGCATATACAAGTAAGCCATTTTCCCCTGTTTGATGTCAAATAAGATTTAACAAACATCATATATTAGATTGTAATCATAATCAATATGAACACAAACGTTATTTGGGTCAAACAAGTCATCTTCTCCAGTAGAGATGCAGTTTTCAGAAACAAAATACATGTGGCATGTGTTGTTGGGTGAGTGTGGGTTTTTAACCTTTCTTGAATTGATTTTTTCAGCCACTTGCAAGCAGCACAGCAAGCTGTAAACACTACATTGACATGTCATCACCTTATAGAGTCGATGGCGAATTGTGTTTCAGAGTCGGGTAATAATTCTCCATTAGTTTGTCACTTTGTGCAACCCATTTCACCTTACACATAATTCTTTGGTCATTTGACAATATAGTAATATTGATTAGAGCAGATTTAACGCTTATGCTTTTGCTCTAAATGTGGTCAGTGAGATCAGCAGGAGCCATCTGGAGTCTGCAGGGAGAAGTGACCAATAAACTGAAAATGAAATCTCCTGAGGAAATTTAAAAATGGACTAATACCTGGGTGACTTTTTTCTTATACGGATTAAACATTCTTTTTGTGGATATGTTCTTTGGCAGGGCCAAGCTGAAAATGATCCATGACATTCATCTTACAGATATCTGCTGACTAGCTGCCTGTTAAAAATCCTTTCTGCCTTCAAGCAGGAACTCACTGTGGTGTTGGCGTTAATGATTCTCTCTCTCAGTAAGCAGGTGGTGCAGGTCTATGAGGCTATTTAGTCATTAGTCATCAATATTTGTCATGCCATTTAGGATGCATGGAGCCTCCACATTTTGTTCATATGGTGGAGAAAGTTGGCCGTCCTCCTGTTCTCTACTGATCGAAACCCTGTCAGCTTTGTAGTTTTGATGCATTCAGCACACTGATCCCAAGATGTGACAAATGTGCTAATGATAATATTGATATCTCTGTTCTATCAAGTTGTTTAAAAGATATGAGAGCTCTTGCACTCCGTTGGGTCAAACCTTAGTCTATGTCCACGACGTTCCACATCTGGGATTACTCTGTTGCCACCGGAAAAATACCTTCCATTTTCTTTGTGTTGGAATTTTAAACTCTGGTTGATTTATGAGGACTATGGTTAACTGCTCCTCAGATCTCTGCAGGGTAAATCCAGACAGCTAGCTAGACTATCTGTCCAATCTGAGTTTTCTGTTGCACGACTAAAACAACCTTTGAACGTACACATGTTCCACCAAAACAAGTTCCTTCCCAAGGCAGAGTCACCATTGCTCCGTCCAGCGCTTAGCGCCGCCCAAGACGATTGTGATTGGTTTAAAGACATGCCAATAAACCAGAGCACGTTTTTCTCCCATCCCTCCTCCGCAGCGCTGCGAAGGAGGGTCTGGCAATGCGAGACTATTCTTTTCCTAAACCTAACCAAGTAGTTCTGTGTGTATCTGCATATAAAAACATACTGTAAACTAAACTGCCCTAAGCAGTAGCAACACCGGGCACCTGTTCCCGTTAAACTGTCTCCTTTATATTCAAGAAAAGCACAAGGTTACTAACAATAGCACACATCATTAAATTGGAAGACTGGCTCAATAATGTCGCAGCAGTACCAAGTTATGGTTTGCTAATATTAGTTAGCCTACTCACATCAAATACAATTTAAGGGTGAAACATATACAACAACGGGCAGAAGAAGTCTGTCAAAAGCCACAATTGAGATGAAATGTTTATTTAAGAAAAAAGATGTGAAAAATATCTAAAGTATAGTTCACCTAAATCAGAATCTGGGATTATTGTGAACTGAATGAGGTGGCAAATGAAATTCATTTTATACTCATATCTTAGATTCATAATCCATCAGAATTGTGGATGGAGCTTTAATTGAACACCTCTTTGATAATGTTTTTGCATTTCCTCTAAAGCGAGGAACAGATAAAAATGTACTCATACAATTACTCATACATTACTACAGTCTATTTATTTTTGAACTGAATCAGATATACAGTGCTTTAATTGATATAAACGGATGAATGTGTAGATTTTGTTTGTACTTGTGAGGCTTAGTGTATGTACTGTATGTATGTATTTAATTTATATTGTTGGATATCTCCTGGGATGTTATATTGGCTAGGCTGTACATATTTGTATGAGGTCAATACAAATACGAACATTTGAGGTCAATATATTGTATTTTAGATGCTGTTGGCTTTAGATTGAGCTGAGGTTTTTTGACATTCAGCGTAATTTGGGGACAAAGCATTGTCCTTTGTTGACTTCATGCTTTAGCTGAGGGACATGGGGGCTTGCAGCACATGCGGTGCAGCTTCTGAAGTTAATCCTCCTGCCGTTATCAATTCTCTCCCAGAGTGGGTGTTAGCCGCAAGAGACGGCTCAGAAAACTCAGGGACAAAAAGATGTTGAGAAATGAGAGGAGGACAGCTTTCAACATCAAATGATGAGAGGAACCTCAGTGGTTTGGGACAAAGGATTTTCCTAATGATGCAATGTTGCAAATGCACATCGATTATAACAATTGATTCTATAATCACAGTAAATGGTTTCCCAGGCAGTGGAGAGGTTAACAAGATCATGCACACTAAGCATTGCAGTCATTGTTTTCCCTGCAAAGGATAGACTACTTTTCTTCAGCTTTTCAAGACATTTCACACATCTTAGATCAGGGAAATGCAGTCGCACAACATGAATTGCAAATTGCATTTCCTGAGATGCTTCAAAAGAAATTGTCTTGTAATACATACCCTAATATTCAACTCTTTTTTTATGTTATTTTTGTGGCATTTACTATTAGATAGCAGACAGTGGAGAAGAAGAGTGACAGTAGTATGGGGGCAAACCCAATGATACAGTTATTTCCAACCTGGTATCTCCCAATAAGATGAATAACACGCCAAGTCATGTTGCGTGTTATCACAACACGTTTCGCTTTTGCCCACGTCATTTCATGCTATCTCAACGTGATCTCACGGGAAGGCATAGTAGGGGGGGTACAAAGTAGGCTGTGCCCCCCCCCCCCTCCCCGTTGCTCATCCACCCACCCCACACTTCACGCCCCTGGCCCAATTTGGCATCACGGCTGGTGTGAACCCATCGCAACATGGTCTTTAGTTACATATTAAATACAAATACGAATATTAAATCTAGATGGGAAGCACAGGGGAAAAAAAAGACTGACCATGAAATAAAATTCAATGATGGGAAAAAAATCTGTACAATTAATTGAAATGTAATTTTGAGAATCTTGAGCTTGGACTTTTGAATGATTTGCCTTAAAACAGAAACCGTCAGTCACCACAGGCACCGAGATTGATTTTGTCAGGTCGAAACACAGCAGCATGGGCAGTACCTTAAGGTTAAGGGTTTACTCACTGACTTACATTACTCCCAGCCTCAGCAGTTTGGACTCTCTTCCGTCCTTTTACTTCTTCGAAGGAGCTATTATTAACTTCTGTAGAGGTGAAGTACTTTCTAGTCCTCAGAGATTAATGAAAAGGTAGTCTGCATATGAATAATTTAGGTTTGTCCTCTTCATTGCTGAACTCAATTTGTACAGTTACCCACTTAACCCTACAGTTTCTTCTCCCTTCAGATCTAATCTTTTCAGGAGTTTAATTGCCGTGGTGAGATTTTCTTTACATGGTTGCCTGCTTTGCGGTAGCAGTGTGTTTATGAAGATAAATTCTAAAAATAAATTATGAGTAAAAACAGAAATCCATGATAATGCTAAGGGGAATGAAAATTCTTGCGAAAGATATACATTTCAAATAGCCAAGCCTCAGCAGTTCAGCAGTGCTAAAAGCAGTTGAGGAAAACCATCATTTGACATTTGCCTGCTGCATTCCTTCTTTAAACTATATATATATATATATATATATATATATATATATATATATATATATATATATATATATATATATATATATATATATATATTTATATAATATAAAAATATATAAAACTGCTTATGGAAATATTTGTAAGCAATTTTAACTATTTCTTTAGCTTCAAATAGATTTTTCACTAAGACCCAGTGCAGTGGGTTCATTTAAATGCTGCAGTGCATCAGAAGCTTGTCAGAAAGTTTACAGTACAGTCATCAGTTTCCAGAGTTTTCCCACTGCAACCTGTTACAGCAAGTCTGCATGCATCCTCGCATCCAGAGTGACAAATCTGGCATCCTGAGATATGATTGTGTTTGTATGCTCTTCGATTTGTCATATCCTCTGTATTTTTATCAACATTCTTAATGTTTTTCACAGTTACAGTCCCGCTAGATGTACTGTAACATCTCCTGTACATTTTTCAGTGCTTTTTTTTTTTTTACTTTGAATGATGGAACGAGATCTTTAAAGCAGCAATAATAAATATCTTATATTAACAATTGTGATTACATCACTACATTCAGTGGTGAAACGTAACTAAGTACTTTTTCTCAAGTACTCAGTGTTTCAGGACACTCTTACAGCTCACTGTGCGATAGCTACCCAGCAACAGTGGCCAGTCATCATCTATAAAGCTCAAATTTAGTCAGTAAGCCTAATACATTATTATTTAATTTAATGAGCAAATTAATTACTAATGAACTTTTTAAGCATTTTGATATTACTTTAAATTAAGTTTTAAGGAATGAAAAATAAAACACAAAAATGATCTGTTTTGTATTCCTAATGGATGCCGTCCCAGCCACGCAATACACATCAATTCATCATTAGCATCCTCCTGATCCCACCTTCATCTAATGAACTAAGTAAATGGGTGAAAAAAAGGGTGCAGAAGACAGCGGCAATAAAACAGTGGGATTCACGAGTGATATCAAAAATATACTATTACATTTAATAATAAAAGAACATTATAATAAATGAAAGAACATGACTGAAAAGTCTATATCCCTGACGTTCCACTTCCGAGATTGCTCTGTTGCCGCCGGAAAAATACCTTCCGCTTTTTTTGTGTGGGAATTCTAAACTCTGGTGGATTTGTGAGGACTGTGGTTAACTGCTCCTCAGATCTCTGCAGGGTAAATCCAGACAGCTGGCCAATCTGAGTTTTCTGTTGCACGACTAAAACAACTTTTGAACGTACACATGTTCAACCAACACAAGTTCCTTCCCGAGACTATTTTTGCAGCAGCATCGTGGCTCCGTCTGGCGCTAGGCGCCGCCCAAGACGATTGTGATTGGTTTAAAGAAATGCCAATAAATCAGAGCAGTTTTTTTCCCATCCCAGAATGCTGTGTGGACTCACCAGACCCTCCTCCGCAGCGCTGTGGAGGAAGGTCTGGCAAAGCGAGACTAATGACTGCAGGACACATGATGCGACTTTTCCCTTTACGTGACTCTTACCTTTTCTCACCTTTACATGCACTCTTTCTTTCCTCCTCCTATTTCAGAACATGCACAGTAATGTTGGAATAACAATATTTTTAAGTGTAATCTGAATAAATAGCCAATGCATCTCAGTCGGAAAACAAACAACAAAAAAACAAAACTCTTCATCTGCTTTAAGCAAAGAACAAGCTTCCTTCCTAATCAGTTTTACTTCTAGTTGTCGGTCCCCAGGCATTCGGCATTTGGCCAAAAGTACACCATGGACTAAAATATTATCATCCTCCTTCCACAAGGAAAGATTTTGCATGCTTGCAGCAGCTCTGCAGCCATTGACATTTTAAAGAGCAATTTGCAAGAAAGGAATGTAAATAGGAAGCTAGCTCAACCATATGATTGAGTTTCCCTCATGTCCTCAGCAATATTTAAAAAGGCATACAGCGCCCAGAACAGTTGAGCTATGAACACATTATCCTCAGTTGGGTCTTCTTAAGAATCACAAAGTAATGTGTTTGTTATTGCTGAGCGGGTACTCATTGGGATAATACTAAATACTGAACTATGTTCCACAAAATGTAAAAAGTGATGATATCTCCCCAGCCTCTAGTCTAAACTGCTGTAGCATTCATCTATCTCGAGATTATCAGTCATTGGTCATATGCAAACAAACAGGGATTTATTGTGTTGTATCTGTACTGAGGGGGCATCATGGAAGCCTAATTTGTATTTCAGTATTTCACATAATCACGAATCTGTACAGAATGTTTGTGACAATCCAGAAAAGATAAAGAAGTGAAGTGAGAACTTTGACCTGCTGGTGGCGCTAAAGAAAGGAAGGAGTTCTGATCCTATAGTTTAATCCATCATTTACGTTGATAAAAAAAAAAAAAAAAAAAAAAACATCACTATAAATATAAACTGTAAAAACTACTAAATCAAACAAATTTAGCTTGATTGTTAACCTGTGTTAAGGCAGTCATAGTTCAAAGAATGACATTTAATTTCCCAGCCAAATTCTTTTCTGCTTAAACATGAGAAGCTCTGTGTGTCAACAAATTCACTTTTTCTCAATTGTTTACAGACATTTTAAAAGCATACTTCATACTGTCAGAACTCTACAAATCCAAAAACACACAAAAGGCAAAACTATAAATCTCCTGCAAAATAGAACTCATTTAAAACAATTCTATGTCTTCTCAAAATGGTATTTTGTGTTCAAATGACACACGCATGCCATCATATAAATAGACATTTCTAAGACACTGAGATTCATGATGCTGAATGGAAAACACTAGTATGAATGCCTTATCAGGAGATGTATGCCTTTTACATGTTTAGTTTTACAGTTTCTACGTATGTACAGTAGTCTGCTGTCAGATATTTTTTGTATTATATTACTCAAATATAACCTTGAATCAAGGGTGACCTTTTCGGCCTGATGTCCGAATCTGAGTTTTCTTTCGCACGACTAAAACAACTTTTTAACATACACATATTCCACCAAAACAAGTTCCTTCCTGAGGCCATTTTGCAGCGGCACCTTGGCTTTATGCGACACTTAGCACCGCCCAAGATGATTGTGATTGGTTTAAAGAAATGCCAATAAACCAGAGCACGTTTTTCTCCCATCCTGGAATGCTGTGTGGACTAGCCAGACCCTCCTCCGCAGCGCTGTGGAGGAAGGTCAGGCAATACGAGACTACTTAATCTAGAACCCTTAAAGTCTGGTAGAGTACCCCCACTGAACTATATAGTCTGCTCCACCCTCTGTTAAGTGTGCCATGAATTAGAACCCAAACAGCTAACATGGGCAGGACAACCCCTTCACCCCCTGCCAGCAGTGGCCTGTGCAGAGAGAACATGCATTATTGACCAAGAAGTGGTTTGCAAAAATAAAACGGTGAGATAGTCTCCAGCATCGGCACTTGAAAAAAGATTCTCTGAAAGAGGCGAGCGGCACTAAAACCTAGACGGGTTACCAGCTGTGAGCAAAGAGGGTGCCCAGGAGGAGTGCAAAACAATCATTAAGCGGGCAAGGCTGAGCGCTCCCTGGCATTAGACCAGCAGACTGAATAAAAACGGATGTCTAAAAGGTCACCGTCTTGCTGCTTTTACAGATCTCAAGATCAATAATTTAGCTGCCTGACTGTTGAATCTAAAGTAAAGACCCCGAATTGTTTCTCACTCCATTAATGAAGTGTAACTGTCTCCCACTTCCTAGTAAAGTAAAAAAGTAAGATGAGTAAAAAACTAAACCGAATGCAAACTAAACTGACATTTCTTAAAGTAAAGTTCACCCTAGTGTCGCTTTGCCAGACCCTTCTCCAAAGCACGCTGAAGGAGAGTCTAGATACACCACACAGAATTTGGGGATGGGAGGAAAACATGCTCTGGTTTATTGGCATTTCTTTAAACCAATCAGAATCGTCATGGGCGCCGCACAGAGCCGCAAAATAGTTGAGCGAGAGAAAACTCAGATTGGACAGATAGTCTAGCTAGCTGTCTGGATTTACCCTGCAGAGATCTGAGGAGCAGTTAACCATAGTCCTCAGAAATCCACCGGAGTTAAACTTCCAACACAAAGAAAGCGTAAGGAAACGGAAAATACGCGAAAGATATAGACTATGTTCACCCTGACAGAGTGCTTGTGTAATAGAGTAAAAAGCTGGGAGGGGTGACAGTGAACAAGCTAGAGTCATTGGATTCAGTTTCAAAGTCAGACAGGGAAAGATCCCAAAGCAAAAGAAGTCCACTGCACAAGTGTCCATAAGTGAGACATTTCTATGAAAATGTGCTAAATGCATTTCAGGCGTGTGTGTGTGTGTGTGTGTGTGTGTGTGTGTGTGTGTGTGTGTGTGTGTGTGTGTGTGTGTGTGTGTGTGTGTGTGTGTGTGTGTGTGTGTGTGTGTTCAAAGTGCATCTGTGATCGATTAAAATAGGGAAAGAAATTTGGCTCTCTTTCTCCTCGACCTTGTTATCATCTGCTTATAAATTTGCTGGCTTCTTCTCCACATAAACTAATAAATGTAACCGTAAACGCTGATTTAAGTGGCCTCCTTGGTTACTTCCATACGACAGCATGTTGTGTGTGACATCTCTTTTTCAGTCATTTATTCAACCTTTTATATAGCCTCGAGAGATCATTGAGGGCCGACCCTCATTTTCAATGTCATCGAGTCAGATTACAAAGACAGATACAGAACAATACCGAAAGTACAATCATAAGAAATATACTGTAGAAAGACAATAAAACATTCAGAATTGGAAAAATATTTGATGAATAAATTAGGATAATAGGGATGCAAAAGAAAATACAATTATGTAAAGCAGTTACAAGTAGAAGTTTGCAGGTTTAGAACCAGATTTCTAAATTGTCCAAGAGGCACAACTGAATTGATTTTAAGAAAGTGCTGTAATTTGTTCCAGGAGTCGGGTGCACTTAAACTGAAAGCAGTTTTTCCAAGTTCAGACCGAGCTCGTGGAACATGAAAAGTCAGTCAGCAGAGTAGGTCTGATAATGTCCCTCTGACTAAGCCCTTGTATTGTCCTTCGTGTCACGGGGACTTGTTTAGTTTATTTACATTTTGTATTAGCCTGTCCAAACGCCTTCGTTCTGACATGTCTGGGACCACACCCCCCCCCCCCCCCTACCTGTGCCAGTTCACCTGAAATGACATCACATAGTACACGAGGGTCACCGGGTGACCCGAAGCTCAACGCCAGGCCAATGCAGAAACGTCAAAAATAAACTGAACGGGTCCCGGGGACCCGAAGGACAACACAAGGGCTAACAGAGAAGTTCTATCAGGTAAGATGTCAGTTTTCCAATTAGAGACATATAGATACCAATGAGTATCACATCTTTCTTAGAGAGAAGACCACCCAATAATTTCATATAAAATACAATGATGTGTACCATATGCATGACCGGTTATGAATCTCAAGGCGGAACAATAGACTGAGTCCAAGGAGATTTAAGAGTTGAAGGTGATGCATGTCTATAAATCACATCACCATAGTCCAAGACAGACATGAAAACTGCCTGAACAAACCTTTTCCTACAAAACATGGGAAAGATGCTCTGTTAAAGTTATTTTGCATATGTGGATCAGTTCAGTCCAGGGACCAGCGTGTGTGTAATGTCCCGTCATGTCTGAAAGAAGCAGTACAAAACATTAACCTCTGAATGACAAGAATGACTTTAACAACAGGTAGATAACGCCTGTAAATGTACATACTGCATGACTGAAAAGTGATGAATCATTCTTTTGACGTGCATGCGATTTGAAAAGAACCACTATCTTTAGCTATAGCTCTATTAAATCTATGACATTGAATGAACTGCAGATTGCATTCAATGTGGGAGTCCAGTCTAAAAGCAACAGGCTTTGTCGCGGCAGAATAATGAGAGCGAGACTGTTATTTAAAGACTGGAGCCATGACAACAGAAGACCACTGCTGTTGAGGGAAATTATTGTGCTTTTTTTAAGGCCAAAGAAAAGCGAATGGGGGATATGTTGCTGAAATGTTAAACATGAGATCACATAAAGGATCTAAAGTTTAGTTCTGTGTTGGATGTTTTGCTTAAGAGGTCTCCAACAAGTAGCTCGCCAAAAGGATGACAAACTGAGACACAAAATGACCACGGTATTAAAAGTGAGGTAGCTAACTTTGTAGGCCTTTGTAGAAAGGGAGTGTAAAGTGGTAATGTTTTCTTGGACCCCGATGGGAATATTTTAATTGATGTGGGCTAATAGTGTAAAATAGTCATGAACCTTGATGTGAAGTGACGATTTTTCATAAGATTTGGGTATTGTAATTTCATACGTGTACAAACAGTAGCTTCATTCAGCTCTTGTGTATTATGTAAATAAATGTAAGTTATGTGATGCAAGTAGCTCTTTGCAACTTTAGCTTTTTTTTAAAGTAGCCCTTAGATCAGGGGTGTCAAACTTCACTAAGGGCCATACTGGAAAATGAGAATCACATCAAGGGCCAGACATGTAGGGTTTATTGACATGCTTTTATTTAATCCAAAAAGTTAAATATCTTTGACTGTATTATTGCATGTCTTGTATAGTGTTCTCACTCACAGTTCGGTCCACACAAAGTCCTAAAAAAGTCAGCAAAAATGTTCTTAGCCATCATAGAAGAAAGCGCCCAAAAACGAAGAAAAAGCGACAAAATCTAGGTAGGGCAAAATGTATTTTAAACCAAAATTAATATGCGGACCAGATCAAAATCTGCGAGGGGCCGGATTTGGCCCGTGGGCCTTGAGTTTGACACATGTGCCTTAGATGAAGAAGTGTTGGAGACCCCTGACTTATGAGAGATATACTGCCTGCACCGCCATTTGTTGCAAAATACATAGGGCTACATGTTGAAGTCACATAATACTCTATAGCTTTGTTTTAGTTGCCCAAAGATGGAAGACACTTGGCAGGCTGAGATATTGCATATTCACGTGAGAAGGTCTGACATCTGGGATGTAAGAGTCTGCTGCCAAGCAGTGTTGTGTTCATGTAATTTTACTTGTCAGAAACTCAAAGCCAAAAACACATGGACACTAGAGCCTGACAAGAAATTGGAATATTTTATTTTAACAGAAATTAGTTGTGATAGGTTCTCTAATTGCAAAAGTGTGATTAAGGTACATGGGCACTATGTACTAGTGCTACATTGCTGCTAGACAAATCTATCCAGTAAATTAAAGTCATCCTCCAAACGTGTTTTGAATATGTAAAAATACTCTGCTGATAATGGTTTTCCTACATTAAAAGCAAAAACTCTGAAAAGGGGCTGAAAGAACATCTAATCTTTCTCCGTCACTGACAAATTCTGGATTTGGTCTCGTGTCCCGCCCGCCACTGCTGCTCCTGTTAGGTTGACCGTAGTCTCGCATTGCCAGACTTTCCTCCACAGCGCTGCACAGGAGGGTCTGACTAGTCCACACAGCATTCCGGCATGGGAGAAAAACGTGCTCTGGTTTATTGGTTTATTTCTTTAAACCAATCACAATCATCTTAGGTGGCGCTAAGCACCGGATGGAGCAACGGTGGCGCTGCAAAATAGTCTCGGGAAGGAACTTGTTTTGGTGGAACATGTGTATGATCAAAGGTTGTTTTAGTCGTGTAACAGAAAACTCAGATTCAACAGATAGTCTAGCTGGCTGTATCGATTTACCCTGCAGAGATCTGAGGAGCAGTTATGAGGGACATCCAGCGGAAATGTGAAAGTGAAATGTTGTCGATACAGACTAGGTTGACCTTAGTGTCGCATTGCCGCATTGTCGCAACTGTGTGTTGCAGTGCTGCTGCATCAGTGCTCATATCTCAAGAAGCCCTGTTTGTGAAACTTCCAGTTCCCTACACACTAACCTACATATGCACACGCGTACACTACTACATTACTACGACCAGTGGGAACTCATTAAAAGTGTCTAATTATCTGTATTAAACCAGTCTTCAATCAAGATCTATTTACCATTATATCCTCCTCTAGACACAAATGCTCTCTGGCACTGTAGGGATCGTGGGAGACCGCTCCTGTGAAGCATCAAAGCCCACTGGGGAAAGACAAGTATTGACAAGCAGGTTTCTTACGTCTTTGATGCATTCGTTTACAGGTTGCCATGGAATCCACATAGGAGAGCCACAGTAAGAAAGACATTGTACATTAGTAACATGGATGTCCATGCAACAGCTTTGCATTTTAAATGTGAAGGTGAGTTTGTCTCACACTGTGGTCAGCAACATATAGTTTTAACCGGTGTGTCCGTGCCACACAGCAGGACTGATGACTGAGTCATCTGTAATGGTTGCTGATGCATAACATATGAAGTGCTATATTTGGTTAAAGTCAACGTCAGTTAATGTCTCTCAATTTCCCTTCATCCTCACATACATCTTTCATGTCATTTTTTTCAGTGTTGATCAACAGTCATTTTATTCCTTCTATTTTCAGATTGCAAAACATGGTCTTTTCAAATTTGAAGCCATAAGTGTGAAGTGTGTGTAAAGTTCTGCGTCTTTACACACCCTCAAAAAATGACAGCACTAACGCTGTACGTATCGTTTGGTCTGAATCGCTGCACTCACAGCCAGTGAAGCTGACAGCTCATCCTCTGAGACGCAGTGTGAGTAGGTGGAGGCAGGACGAAGGAGTGAGATGGAGACAGAGAGAAACAGCGGGTGGGGTGGTGGCGGAGAAGAAAGGGAGTGTTTCTGAGTGTTCAGTGTGTGGGCGTGTATTGCCTTAGTTTGAAGTGTTTCCCCCGCTGGGGACGGCTGTTTCTCACAGACCACTGCCTTGGATCGTGTCACACGGGAAGCACAAACACAGAAACGTATAGGGCAACAATGGCAGATAACAGACACAGACACACTGATAAATGTGTATCCACACATACACAGTCACAACTCACAGGATCAACAGTGACATTCACCCACACAGCTCCAACTGACCCATGCCTTGCAGGCTACAACTCTGTTTTAGTGGAATTAAATCTATTTTTTTTTTTTCCAAGTATTTTCTGTCATCATCCCTGTGTCGTTTTTATACAAGATGGCTGCAGGAAGAAACAGTCAAACACTGACGGTGGCACCTTGCAGGATGAAACATATGCAGACTCACTTCTGTAAACTCAAATACAGTTTTTTTGTCTCGCAAATGCACTTTTACTTTTGATACTTAAATAGCCTACATTTTGCTAATGACACGTCTCCTACTCCTCACTTATTTTACTTAAAATATCTGAATACTTCCTTCCTTCACCACTGTTCAACTCTGTATCTTGGTGATCTTTTGGCAAGTAAATGTTTATCAACAAAAAGTACCTTATCTCTTCTGTATTCTTACACTTAAATTAAGGATCTTTTCATAAAGGTATTTGAAAATGCAATATGCACACACACACACACACACACATAGTGCGTCTCACTATCTTTGTGATGACCCGTCATTGACATAATGCATTCCCTAGCCCCTTACCCTAACCTTAACCATCACGACTAAATGCCCAACCTTAACCCCTTACCCTCACCCTAACCATAACCTAATTCTAACCCTAATCCTAAAACCAAGTCGTAACCCTCAAACAGCCCTTTAAACTTGTGGGGTCCAGCATTTTGGTCCCACAAAGCTGTCCAGACCCTCACAAGTATACTGTATTCCCAGTTTTTTGGACCCCACAAATGTAGTTAAACAAGAACACACACACAGACACACACGCACACACACACACACACACACACACACACACACACACACACACACACACACACACACACTGATACATACAGACACACACACTTTATCTTTGGACCTGAGAAGAAATATTAATATCTCTGGAGGAGTGGATGGCATTGTCAGCAACTGTTCATGTTGTATGTTGTAGTTAATGTCGTGTTGGGTTAGATGTCTCCTGGACTAAATATTAATAAATCACAATAAATTAAAAAAAAAAACCTATTGTTTATTAGAAAGCACATATACTCATGACCTTGGATTGTTTAGCTTTTCTTTTTTTTTTTAGTCCCCACCACCTTTCCCTATCTGTCCCAGGACCCACTGACCATGGGGTCAGCTAGACACAGGGCACAGAATAACACAACATATGAAAACAAAATATTCCTTTAATCAACTTTAGGGTAATCTGAGACTAATCACACACCAGTTATGTGGGGGCTGCAATTTCTGACTCATTTTTAGTCTAATTTGAATAGGCATTTCTAAAAAAACTTATCCACCCACACTGGTCCAATTGAAGTCCCTATCTGATACATTTGCCACCAAAGCACTGACACCTTATTATATTACATATCAACTTGATTAGTCTACTGTCCTCCAAAGAAAACAATCTGTATTGTTATTATTATTATGAATATTTGAAATTTGGACTCAAGTGTCACCTTGTCCATAACTTACAGCAGCTTACAGGTGATGCTTTAATGATTTTTTATGCACAAGTGTACATACAGGCAGGGGCGTTTCTAGGATCAGAGCATTAGGGGTGCCTGGCACCCTTTTAACACATTTTTAAACATTATTCTACTGTGCTAACTGTGCATTTTAACATAATTTTGGACCAGGGAAACAATGAATTATGTCACCAACAATTCTGAGAAAACTTCCTTTAATGCTGAACCACAGGGCCATTACTACAAAGGTGAGGTGGTTTTACAAATGAAATTGGATATGTACAGTATCTATGGAAAAGCAGACATTTCCAAAATTCACTTTCAATAACTTTATGCGATTTTGACCTTGGCTGTAAAGCACTATGTTCTGTAAAATGGCTCAGAATTTTTTTCTGAATGATCCTGTCATCTAGGTTCTGGGTTCAGTTTCACGATGCTGTGATATTCCTGGATCAGAACTCCTTTTAAGCAATTATTTTGTAGGGGTGCCGGGATCAAGTTTAGGGCTAAAATCGCCCCTGTACACAGGTTTTTCATGCACAACTTATTGTTCCATAATAACACACAACAAGAGTTATGGAAGGAAATAACTGCACCATGCAGTAATAAGCAGCACGTGGCAGAGTCACAGTCAGCTGCAAAGACAACATCTATGAGACGGCGCTATATGTAGGCTACAGTGTCATTGCATGGAGCTGTGCCAATGTTTTCTGCAGGGCCAGGCAAAGTTTCAGTGTCTTACTGTAAAGGTATCTGCGTAACGAATTTTGTACATTTACTTTAGATGTTTTTATTGTGGTGCATTAGACTAGATGTGGACAGGTGACCTTTTGATTTTCACCCTTTTATAGGTAGTGAATTGCCGGCATGAGAGCAGTAAAAGCTCTTGGAAAATTCTTTATTTGCTCAAACAGCTGGTGCGTCCACAGCCTCATCTTAATTCCTGCTTTTTCTCGTCCTTGCCAGACTTCAGCTCCATCAGCTCCACCTCGTGCTTCGCCGCAGTCTCCAACACTTTCTGCTTATTGTAAAAGACCACAAAGTTATTTATGATGGGGTGGATGGGCAAGGCGATGGCTATTACCCCGCACAGAAAGCTCACGGCTGCGTTGCACTTCCCGAGCGTGGTTTTGGGGTAGATGTCTCCGTAGCCCACCGTGGTCATGGTGATAATGGCCCACCAGAAAGAATGCGGGATGCTTCTGAAAAGGGTCTCTGGGTGGCTTTGCTCCATGGTGTATGCCAGCGCCGAGAACACAAAGATCCCCACGCCCATGTACATGAGGAGCAGCCCCAGCTCCTTTAGACTCTTCTTGAGCGCGTAGGTCAGAGTCTGCAGCCCGGAGGAGTGGCGCGCGAGCTTGAAAATACGCGCGATACGCATGATGCGGAGCGCCTGCACCGCTTGTTGGACGTTAGTCAGCTCCATCATAGATGTGGTGCCAAGGTAAGTGAGGGACAGGACCACGTAGAACGGCATGATGGCCATGAAGTCAATGACGTTCATGAAGGAGAGCGCAAAGTGCAGCTTGTTCGGAGAGGAGGCGAGGCGCAGGAAGTACTCCGCGGTGAACCATAGCATGCAGGCGGTCTCGATCCCCTCCAGGATCGGGTGCTCCACCAGTTTTCCCTCCACGTCCGTCACCTGGAGCTCCGGGATGGTCCCCACGCACATCACCACCGCCGAGACCAGGACAGAGAGGAAGGATGCGATGGCAATGATGCGCGCCGGCAGGGAGGAACCCGGCTTCTCCATCAACCTCCACAGGAACCTCTGGCACCGCTGGGTGCGCGTAATGCACTCATCCACCTCCAGATCCTCCAGGATCACTTTTACTTTGTTTGCAATCTCTGTCAGCTCCTCCTCCTTCTCAATTAGGCAACTTTTACAGCACTCGTCTAAAACATTTTGGTCTATTTTCCAGAACTCCATCTCCTTGATGAAACAGATGGGGCAAATGCCGGGTTTAATGTGGATTTCACCAAAGTAGTAAACGTCGATGATGCACTTGAAGGCATCAGGATCTCGGTCAAAGTAAAACTCTTTTCTGCATGGATCGAAGTCATCACAAAGCGACGAGATAACTTCATGGTTCTGGGTTGAGCAGTTCAACAACTCCGCTAGTCTGCTCTCCGGGTAGCGGTTCAAAACCTCCCCAAAAAGCACCGCACGGACTCCGCCAATGTTCACAGCAATCTCCTCCTCGGCGCACAGCCCAGTTCTATATTTTGGCTTCGGAACTGTCCACATTTTACTTAATGTTTGGCTGAATAAATATGTAGCCTATCATATAACGTTAAAGTAAAGCGTAGCCTACTAACCAGAATTGATGCCCATTATTTCGGCGCGTAAATGTTTCCTCTTCAGACTGTTTCAAGCACTGAATGGCACAGCTATCCCTAACACTTCCCACCTCTCTCTCTCTCTCTCTCTCTCTCTCTCTCTCTCTCTCTCTCTCTCTCTCTCTCTCTCTCTCTCCCTCTCTCTCTTCCTCCATCCCTCTCTCTATCGATCCCTCACTCTCCCTCCCTCTCTCTCTCCCACTCACACACTCTCTCTCGCTCTCTCTCTCTCTCTCTCTCTCCCTCACACACACACTCTCTCTCTCTCTCTCTCTCTCTCTCTCTCTCTCTCTCTCTCTCTCAGGTCTTTCTTCTCCTGTCTGGGAGATGCAATATAATAAATATATAGGCTGTTTAGGTTGAGCAGACAATGCAGTCAATAGGCCAGTTGCATTAATACCGTTAATCAGCACTGCACCCTACATTACAGACACATTCTAACTCCCGAAGTGGTTATAGATCCCTATTGTCCATTTAAAAAGTTGGAAGGTAAATACATTTTGAATGAATTACTGAAAAATTACGGAAATCTTCCAACACCAAACACATTGATTGATCAACTATAAAGCATGATAGCTGACAGAAAAGAATGCTGTGAAAATGGAGACAGAACAGAGATAGTGCACTCTCTGGTGATCATGTGTTGCATAGCATTCTGAAAGTAACTAAGTACATTTACTCAAGTGCTTGTTAAGTATAATTTTGTGGCAGTAGCACTTGAGTATTTCTTTTTCATGTTACTTTATACAACTCCACTATATTTCATACTTCTGTATCTGCCAGCTGATGAAGTTACTGGTTAGTTTTCAGGTTAGGATTTTACATTTTACATCTTTTTGGCGTGTGACCCCTTACAAAAAAGCAGTGTAGGTGGGCTCGTTGTCACGTGTCAGATATATGAGTTGTTAGCAGTTAGGCCTACACCAAATTTCCCCTCTAAACTACATGATTTCATTTAAATAAAAGTTTGAGTGCCAAAGAGGTAAAACTCTCCAATATTTCACAAAAAGAAAAAAAAAAAACAAAGATTAGAGAATAGTTAAAACTTTTTTTAAACAATTCTGTTCATCAAATGTGTTATTTCTTTTCTCACCTTGTAAATCATCTAACAACCTCTCAGATTTATCTTGTGACCCACAATATTGGGACATGGAACCACTGGACTAAACTACCTAAATGAATATAGCTAGGAGAGTATTCAGATTTGGCATTACACAATGTCAAACCTATGGACAGTTTTTAACGATGGATCAAAATAGATTCAGCCAAACCAGAGCAATCATTTTTTAATTCCACATATTCTTCTTCCTTTCTACATTACCCACAATGCAACTTGACCAAAGACAGTTCGGTCGGAATAGTAATGCTAGTAGCGGCTAGTGCAGTCTCAAGCTTCAAGCAGAGATGATGAGTGGGCTACAGAGGTCTGGTAAGCTCACTTCTCTCTGACTCCACAAGCTCAGATTTGTTTCATTTTCAAACTTGTAGCCTTCAGACCCACTGACTCAAGTGACATCACTTGAGGCAGGACTTTATCAGATTTCACATTGCTCCCCCTTGACTAGCTACAACATAAAAAACCTATGTACACGTTAATGTGTCAGTATACAGTAAATATAATATGTTAGTCACAGTGGCCATTTTTCTGCAGAACAAGTGTGTTTACTTTCTTAAGATTTCAGTGCTGTTTGAAATGGCGACACCTGTAGTTACTGGTGGTAACCCCTTCACTAACAATGAAAACTACTATATAGACTATATTTACGTTGAATTACTATACTGAAAAAATCCTGACCATAAATATTATCAATAATGTAGTCTGATTTCATGAAAGGATTATAACCCTATAGGATATGATTGCAGTACTGTTTCTTGGGGTATTTTACATTGTGGTATTGGTACTTTTACTTAAGTAACGGATCTGAGTTCTCTCCCATTGGTAGCATCACATTAAAAAACATTCTGATGTAATGAGTTAAAAGTGATGAAGTACAGAGTGATGCTATGCTTTCCCTTCAGAATATACAGTGTAATGCACCAAAAATGTATGGACTTTTGTGTTGAACAGTGTGCAACAGCGCATTAAGAAATACTGTGCACTTTATCACACTGTGATGGCTGTAGGGACTCTAGGAAGATGTGCTCACTTAAAATGCTTGAATGTGCACCCTGACATTAACATTTACAGTACATGTTCTTGCATATTCAAATGGTTCCACAGTTCCATCGCATCACAACGTGTAGTCCATGTGCAGCTGATATTGCAGCTGATATGTGCAGTGAAGAGGACTCAAATCCATCCACTGTTCACTTGACAAGATCATTTACACTGCTGTCCAAGGGAAGCTTGACAGTTATTTCTGGCTCATGAGAAATGTTGAAAACCAAGATATCCAAAATATCACTAGATGTGTTTTATTTTAGAGTTGATGGTCTTTATGTTCCTGGCTCTGAGTGGTCTGCTCCACCACAGGAGCAACAGGGCCCATATTGCTTGGTCATTGTGTGGGTCCTCTCTTTGTTGACTGCTAGCTGATCTCCAGCAGATTGGTGTTGATATGGAAGCAGATGTAGGACAAGTACTCATACTGACAGAGTCCTGGGATATCACAGCTTACCTGCTTGGCAGAGGGAGACAGGAGAACACAGACATCAACATTACAGTAAATCTGACTGGACAAACACTCACACTTACTTGCTATTATTGGTCTAGGTGAAGCATTGTCAAATTCTCTCATTACTATTCACCACATATAGTTTCTTTCTTGATACAATAGATTTCAATTGTGTTTGTATCTTGATAGTGGAGCCTTCAGTATGTTTGAACCTTTACAACACTGAATGTAAGCAACATGCTAAATGAAAAAGTGTGAATGAACTTGCCAAAGCCATTGGGGGAAGACATATTTAGATCCTTTAAATAGAAGCCGAAATACCACAATTTAACAATGTCTTATCAATAATTATATTAACAATGGATCAAATTACTACATGCAATGTGAAAGGGGTTGCTTGTAGTGTTGAACCTGCATACATTATCACCTAACTCTGCATTTCCCCTCGACTCTATGAAGCATTCAGCTCATTGTTTTGGTTTTACAGCCCACGACTTCATTGCTTTAGTTCACTCTCAACGCTCTCATCAAATTTGTTTCACACTCAGCAGGCAGCTTTTTTTTAAGAATCTCTAATAGACACACTATAATTTACATTACCAGTCCAGCACCAAACATCAGTCAAAGTTAGCTAGCTATGAACATAGTGGAGCATTCAGCAGTAAAGAGACAGATATAGATATAGAGTTGGTGGAGACCAAAACAGAGCTCAAAGGAGAGTGAATTCACCAGGTCAGTTTCGTGCTACTTACTTGTCGGCAGACATATAAGCCAACAGGCACATATCTGCAAAGGGCCAAAATTGGTCTATAACATTTGGCCCAGTGAATTTATTGGGGTAACAAGCCAAATATATGCCTCTGGAACGTGTTAAAGTTAAATAGAGGAATAGCACAAAATGGCAATACAAAGAAAGTTTAAGTAATTCCAAATTGTACTTGTGTTAAAGAGGTTAGTTGCTCTCTACCCATGGTTATAGGCTAAAACACTGTTGTGTCATATAAATCCATGAAGGAGTAACAATAAAACACATTCAAATTAAAACTCCATTATCACTTTTAATGAAAACTGGCTCAGGTGTCATCCTGTGACTGATGTTTCACAATTAGGCCAACTGAGTCAGTTGCTGATGAAGACTTTGCGATGTGGTTAAAAGCTGCAAAGAAAGCTATTAAGTGGACCTTGATTTGACATTGTTTTATGACACATACTCATCCCGCGGTGAGGAGTGAACATCCATGCTCCTAAATGTGTATGTTTGTGTCTTTATACCTTTTGTTCTGTGGTTTAGATGAAATATGAATGTTAAAATGACAATCATTAGAAGCAGAGAAAGTGGATTTGGCCTCTTACATCTGTCTTGCTGGCAGTGGCAGTGGGGTCCAGATGTATGAAGAGTGAGGCGAGTTCTTCTCTCAGTTTCTTTGAATGCTTCTTGTCCGTGTGCAGCACAAGAGCCTGATAGTTCACCGGTAATCCATACCTAGCAGGAGACATCCTTATGAGTCTACTCTCAGAAATCTGAATCACATGTCATTTTTCTATTCATGTTGAGAGGAAATCACTGTTCTTATCAGCACTGACCTGAGGACTGATTCCACAAACACCCTCATTGCTTTCAAGTGAATCCAGGCAACAAACACCTCACTGAAATTCACCTTAAGCCAACGCACGAAGACTCCCTATGGAGGAGGCATGCACTTTTATAATATACTACAATACACAAAATATTAATAATAATAGAATAATAAAATATTTTACATACACACAAATCCAAAACACTATATATACAGTCAGGTCCATAAATATTGGGACATCGACACAATTCTAATCTTTTTGGCTCTATACACCACCACAATGGAGTTGAAATGAAACGAACAAGATGTGCTTTAACTGCAGACTTTCAGCTTTAATTTGAGGGTATTTACATCCAAATCAGGTGAACGGTGTAGGAATTACAACAGTTTGTATATGTGCCTCCCACTTTTTAAGGGACCAAAAGTAATGGGACAGATTAACAATCATAAATCAAACTTTCACTTTTTAATACTTGGTTGCAAATCCTTTGCATTCAATTACAGCCTGAAGTCTGGAACGCATAGACATCACCAGACGCTGGGTTTCATCCCTGGTGATGCTCTGCCAGGCCTCTACTGCAACTGTCTTCAGTTCCTGCTTGTTCTTGGGGTATTTTCCCTTCAGTTTTGTCTTCAGCAAGTGAAATGCATGCTCAATCGGATTCAGGTCAGGTGATTGACTTGGCCATTGCATAACATTCCACTTCTTTCCCTTAAAAGACTCTTTGGTTGCTTTCGCAGTATGCTTCGGGTCATTGTCCATCTGCACTGTGAAGCGTCGTCCAATGAGTTCTGAAGCATTTGGCTGAATATGAGCAGATAATATTGCCCGAAACACTTCAGAATTCATCCTGCTGCTTTTGTCAGCAGTCACATCATCAATAAATACAAGAGAACCAGTTCCATTGGCAGCCATACATGCCCACGCCATGACACTACCACCACCATACTTCACTGATGAGGTGGTATGCTTTGGATCATGAGCAGTTCCTTTCCTTCTCCATACTCTTCTCTTCCCATCACTCTGGTACAAGTTGATCTTTGTCTCATCTGTCCATAGGATGTTGTTCCAGAAATGTGAAGGCTTTTTTAGATGTTGTTTGGCAAACTCTAATCTGGCCTTCCTGTTTTTGAGGCTCACCAATGGTTTACATCTTGTAGTGAACCCTCTGTATTCACTCTGGTGAAGTCTTCTCTTGATTGTTGACTTTGACACACATACACCTACCTCCTGTTCTTGATCTGGCCAACTGTTGTGAAGGGTGTTTTCTTCACCAGGGAAAGTATTCTTCGGTCATCCACCACAGTTGTTTTCCGTGGTCTTCCGGGTCTTTTGGTGTTGCTGAGCTCACCGGTGCGTTCTTTCTTTTTAAGAATGTTCCAAACAGTTGATTTGGCCACACCTAATGTTTTTTGCTATCTCTCTGATGGGTTTGTTTAGATTTTATAGCCTAATGATGGCTTGCTTCACTGATAGTGACAGCTCTTTGGATCTCATATTGAGAGTTGACAGCAACAGATTCCAAATGTAAATAGCACACTTGAAATGAACTCTGGACCTTTTATCTGCTCCTTGTAAATGGGATAATGAGGGAATAACACACACCTGGCCATGGAACAGCTGAGCAGCCAATTGTCCCATTACTTTTGGTCCCTTAAAAAGTGGGAGGCACATATACAAACTGTTGTAATTCCTACACCGTTCACCTGATTTGGATGTAAATACCCTCAAATTAAAGCTGAAAGTCTGCAGTTAAAGCACATCTTGTTCGTTTCATTTCAACTCCATTGTGGTGGTGTATAGAGCCAAAAAGATTAGAATTGTGTCGATGTCCCAATATTTATGGACCTGACTGTATATGGGGTGGGGAAAAAATCGATTCACATTTATATATATATATAAACTATAGAGCAGGGGTCTTCAATGTTTTTTAGGCCAAGGACCCCTTAGCTGAAAGAGAGACAGAGTAGGGACCCTCTACTACATATATTGTATACAAATTTAGTTGCATATTAAACTGGGACAGATGGATGGAAATGGATGTATTGATATAATGTATTATTTAAAAATTATGTTTTAATGTTAACCATACACGTGGAAGGCAAACTAAGTCCTTAAGCTTTAAGGTAAACTGTATCTGTGGATGGCTACCATAATGGCTACCTTACTTAGTAAGCATTTCATCAATGTTGTGTACATTTAATGGGTTATTTTTTGTACAAATAGGCCGATTCATCTTTGCTTATAATATGTTGGATTCATGGTAATGTATATTTTCAGACATATTTTAATTTAAAAACAAACAAACTTAATTGGTGACCCCCCACCAGTGACTCTGAGGACCCCCTAGGGGTCACGGATCCCCTGTTGAAGATCTCTGCTACAGAGTATGATGTTGGACTCACATATTGTTCCTTCTTGAGAACACTATGCTTCTTCATCTCCTGCTGCTTCTTCGCCTCCATATCAAAGCTGTAGTCGCGCACGGTGAACCTGTGTGGATCATAGGCTACACTATGGTAATTGACACAGACAACACGGCTTTTACTTGACTCTGTATTTTCTGGCAATCCATCCTGCTTACTTGCTCTCCTGGGCTTTGGCTTTGAATTCACACACAGCTCTTTTGAAAAGTGTAACTGAGAAAAGGCCTCCCTCTCCATCCTCGTACAGCTTCCTGATGATCACACAAAATAATGACAGAAAATAAGAGCGACACATGATGACATGCAGCAATAGGTCAGGCTGAAAGACAACAAAGAGAAAAAAGTGAAAGCTGAGTGATATAGATGTACTGTAATACTGCGTTGTGATGGAAGACTAGATATTATGCATTGTGAAGCTCTATAGCAAAAACTCTAAACTGTGATGTTATGTAAATGAACCTTAAAAGCTGTAGGGCTTTCACAATTCATCCATGACAAATTTCGACACAACTTTCCGTTTTTGGTCTGTTTTAGTTGCCAGGCTACAAAGCACTTTATTTTTCTTATAAGATATGCTAGAAAAGAACATTTCCTTCCCTGCAACTGATCCAAGCTACACAGACTCTTACTTTCTGCCGGTAATAGAACACCTGTGGTTACTTAGCCTGACCTTTTAGATGCTAAGAGCAGGTACTTGGAGCTTTGCGGGTGTTCTTGAACTGAGATTAAGTGGAATGGCTTGTCTTACAGCCGAGAGTGCATAAAGACAGCTCACCT
Source organism: Sander vitreus (assembly GCF_031162955.1). Classification (NCBI taxonomy): domain Eukaryota; kingdom Metazoa; phylum Chordata; class Actinopteri; order Perciformes; family Percidae; genus Sander; species Sander vitreus. The sequence continues at coordinate 23,811,040 of NC_135874.1, read as the reverse complement.
GCTGGACCGTGGAACCACAAACTCTGACAAAGACTCATAGGTCCTCTCCCACTGCGAGTAGCTCCCTCTGGGACCAAAAACATGAACAAAAACACATTTACACATACAAAACAACAACACATGAAACCCTTGTGCTACACCATAGAATGAAGGTAGAGTAACATTTAGTGTCACCAACCTTGTCACCACTACCAGTAGAGTGGTGAGGTACTCTGAGACCACCAGGTCTTCCTTCCTGACTATGCCATTTAGACTGCGAGTTTGCAAAGTCCCACTGGGAAGACAGACATTCCAGTTCAACATTTCATTTCCATAAAATGATTTATTTTTACTTATTGTGTTAGTGACGTCACTCACTCTAGTTTGTGCTCGAGGCTTTGCAAGCTCATTTTCACACTGTTATACGCCGCAGCTCGAGATTTTAATTCCGTCTCCATCTGGGAAACTTCCTGACACACATGCAAGTATTAACAGGACATGTAAACATCAGGAGTGCATGTGACATTGACCTCAAACTATAGTCTGGGATAAGAACTCATATATTGAATACCTTGAATATAATTTAATTGTTGGGCTTTGTCGTGTGTAAGATGTGGGCGTTTACCAGGCAAAGAGGGTCTAATGCTGTCAAGTTGCATTATTAGAAATGTAGAAACCACGTCTGAATGTTTAGGTCTCTGCTTCTTTTTTTAAAACACAGTGAAATGGTATATACGTTTCCAAGTTCTAATTGTGTGTCCCAGTGGTAATTGTTCATCTCTTGTTACATGCCAAATATGAAACATGAATATGGAAACATCATAGCCAGCACCTCAAATGTGATTTTGAGGAAGGTATGGGTGGAGGTGAACAGTCCTATAGCCATATATCTCTCTACATCTATACAATCAATCAATCAATCAATCAATCAATCAATCAAGGGCAGTCTTAGACAGTGTCGTCATTTAGGCTCCTAGTGGCCTTGTCCTGAGCCTCTCGGTGCTGGCCTGGTGTATCCGGTTCCATCTTTCTGACCTCAAAAGGTAGAAAAGCTGTTACCTGGGTGGTTTGGATCTTTAATGATTCTCCTAGCCTTTTTCTTGCAGCACCCCATGGTGTAAATGTCCTAAAGGGAGGACAGGGCCCCGCCTATTGTACGTTCATCCGAACGAACCACTCTTTGCAGGGCCTTACGGTCCTGTTTGGGGCAGTGATGTTTCCCGTCAGGATGCCCTCGATGGTGCGGGACTAGAAATTCCTCAACTCTGTATCATGTGCTATTTGCTAAGCCACCACCCCCTCGAGAGGTCCAATCACATCTGAAGGACTTTATTAAAATCCCTCTTGTAGATAACCCATTTGATTTAGAAATATGTTACATTAGTGAAGCTACGGACACTATAACTTCCAATTCACTGTGAGTTTCAATGTTTCTTTTGTGTCTCCCAACTTTGCAAAAGTGCAAATACTAAATTGCCGCAATATGATTATGACTATAATAACTATATTTACATGTAATTTAATATAATCCTCATTTTAATGAGTTAGTACCTTGTTGATGATGTCTGTCAGGCTGGAGAGAGGCAGAGCTGTGGGATACTTGGCTTTGTCCCACTGAAACTTGGTCATGTAGCTCATCAGCTCCACTTAGAAACACACAAGAAGTCATAACCTAATAGAAACCAAAAATTGCACAACAAACACACGCCGCCACACAGTAGAATAGGAATGTCATTCCGAAAACATAAGGGGAAAAGCACTGTAAACACGCACACTACATATAAGGAGTCACACAGCACTGCAGTCCAGCTAAAAGAGCAAATTGCCGGCAGACAAAATACCCCTCAGAGACCGGAGGTAAGCTTTCAGGGGTGACACGACCGCTGTCTGATTCATGCCGTGGTCTGATGGGAGAAAGTGACCAGAGACAGTGGTTAGCTTGGTTTGGGATGGGCAGCTGTTGATCTGTCCTACTCTCTGAATGTGTGTGTGGATGTTTGCGTGTATACATGCATAAATACCCTGTTTAAGTAGCTCTTAGTTTCATTTGCAGTGTGTGTGTCGGCTGGGCTTCTAAGCACTCTCCTGATGAGTTTCTATACGATGTAATTAACACCCCCAGCATGTATCAGCTTGTGTGTTTGTGTGTGACTGACCTCCATTGGCTAAGGCGTTTTCCAGCACTTTGTCACTGGACTGCTCCATCACCTCCCTCATAGTCTGATGTGTTTTTTTAATCACACTGACAGGAAAAACATAATTATTTCAGAGGTGCTTCAACTTTTTTTTAATTCATGTATTTTATATGTTATGTTTTTAGTTACAACTTTAATCATTTCTTGGCTCCTATTGTGGAAATTGGTTTTCTCTCAATTCTGGCACTGAGGCCCAGAATGAACGCCCAACAAAGGGTTTTATTTATCCAAGCAAAGACCTCTAGCTTAAGAGAGATTCAGAAAACAATGAATAAAATTGAATAAAAACAAGTCTGGGCTAAATTACGAGACACAATCTGTTTGGTTTGATCTCCCTAAGCCTAATTTTTATGTCGCAAAGAGACTATAAATCCCCTACACAGTGCCAGCTCAGACACACCAACAATGAAATTCTAAGCAGGAGGGAAAACTAACCATCAGCTGACCATGACTATCAATTAATCATGGTGCAGACCTTACACAAGCTCAGAGTTACAAGTCTTAATTAAGGACAAAGCTGCACATTAAACTCCAAACGTGCAATGGCCATTGGGACAATCATGTTTCGTGTGCGTCAACAGAGCATGGGCAATATTAATTTGGTTCATTATTCTTGGACTTTTTTACCTTTCAGTCAGTGTGTCGAGCTTGGAGAGATCATCTGACACGCTGAGTAGACTGTCCAGTATTCCCACCTGGGGTCACAGCATGGACATCACAGTCAGTGTTACTGTGGCTGATGTATTATGGATTTGACATAGAGCTCAAACACAACAGTACGCAACAGTTCTGCATGTATAGTGACTTGTGAATGCACTGGCATTTAAGATTTAATGTAGAGATGTTCACATATGAAATTCAATACTACAAATGTACATTTACGTTTGAACTCTTGGTAGAAATGAAAAACTGCTGTTAAAATATGATTCCTGGCGGCCAAGGTGAACTGAGGTCATATGAGTAAAATGGGTCGGATGGAAATTTTGCCTCAAACTGTAGCAAGCAACCTGAGCCTGTATCCCTTCACCAGAGAAGGACATCAAACACCATCATCCTCCTCAACTACATTACTCTTATAAATACAGAACAAACATACAAGAACAATTATTTGTTTTTGACTTTGCTGTTCTCACAGGTCAAGAAGAAAGATCCTTCCATATCTGGTCCTTATGTCTATATATTTGATCAGTTTACTTGGCTCCTCCTAGACTCTCCCTAAGGACAGATACATAGCCTTACCTTGAGATCTGGAATGGAGAACTTGCAGCAGGAGGCCAGGTTAGTTTTGGCAATTATGTGCTTGAGTTTCTCTACACTGGTTAAACTGGTCTTGTCCAGAGGGACAGAAATAAACAAAAAGTCTGTCATGACTCCAAGTGCTTCACATAGAGACCACCAGTCAAAGTCCTCCCAACAACAGGCTTTGGCACCAAATAGCCTGTGACCTACAGCAAACAAACATACAGTAAGGTAAACTCCATCATCGAAACATACTGTATATAGGCGTTCACACAAAGCTGACTTTGTAAAATGAAAGTCTATATTATTCTTGTTCTGGTGTCCCTAGGATCATATTAACATTTGCCCTTAGTTATGGCTACTTGAAGTGTAATAAAAAAAAAAAAAACTACAGAATGAAAAGAAAGTACCTTTCAAAGCAAGCATTCTTACCGTCAGGTTATCTTCATGACTGTCCTACTGTGAGTGTTGGAAAGTCTGAGTGGCAGCTCCACCTGAGACCGCCTTCTAGGATGACAAGAAGCTGTTACATCACTTCAGGTGATTTGAATAGACTAACCGAAATTGACTGACTTTCAATTTGCAACTTAGCTTTCACTCACCATGTTCCTCAAAGAAAAGAAAAAGGAACAGAGCTGTTTTTTTTCTAAATCATTTGTTAACACTTGTTTTCGATGGGAAAATGGGGAGGAAAAAAAAATGATGATTTGTATAGACTTTCAAATTGTACCAATGTTGTTGCACCAATAAAAATGATATTTAAAAAAAAATATTTGTAAAACTTACTTATAAATGGGAACAATAAAAAAAATAACTTGGCCTGTCTAGAAAGGCTGCATCATTGAGTTTACATTTTACACAGAATATTTATGTATTGTATTTTATTGTATTGTATTATTGTATTGTATTGTATTATTGTGTTGTTAGGGTGACCAGACAGTCCCGAAATCCAAGCAGTTGTCCCGAATCCCGAATCCTGCCCTAATTGTCCCGAAAATTAGAGCAAAGTCTCAAGAGCAGACTCTCGAGTAGTTATATTCTGATAGAACATTAAAAACTGTTCATGGTGACTGAGTCGTCCTGCAGACAGCTCCCGTCGGCTGCTCATTGGCTGCAACAGTACGTAGGCCCTAACACGCATTGCTATTTTTCATTCATTCATTGTTGAAATGGAGGCTCAGGCTGGTGTCCCGGGACCCGACGAACACGTAGCTAAAGCAAAAACGTCTTTGCAGGTACCGGGAGGACTGTTGTTTTACGTGATGCAAACAAAGCGTTTTGCAATGTATGTAGGCAGGAGTTTGGGATTTCACACGGGGGGGGGGAGTCAGACGTCAGGCTGCATGCTAGCAACAAACACAAACTACATATAACTATAATAGCACAACTGTAGAGACCAACATTTTGTGTTTGTTTTATTTGTTTCACAATGACACTTGAGTTCATGATTTTAATGTTTTTTTTTTTTATTTGTAATTGCGGGTTTACATGACAGACAGTTGAATTCCTGAATAAGAATAAAAAATCATTTTGGTGCAGAGTTTTGAAATTCATGTTACCACCAAAAAAATATGTGTTTAGGTTGCTTTTATTTGTTTCTGGTTTGTATGCGTGCCCTTGAAAACCCTATTCATTTTATTTTCAGTGATTTGTATCAAGCGAATTTAACTGAAAACGCCGACAGAGACATATCTAGCTAACTATAGTCTATAGTATTGTGTAGATAAAAGCGTTGCTATCTAACAAAGTGTGTAACATAAACATTAACGTTTTGTAGTGTTTCATCCATTTTAAAATACATTGTTTTGTTTTTTTGCCCAGAATAACTTTGGAAAGAAGGGGAACTGTGTTCAGCAAGTGTGGTTTCTACTCGGACCCATTTCGGAAAACTCATCTTCACTTCCTGTTTTTGCTCCAAAGCAGCAACGTGCAGTTCACCGGTGTGTAGTAACAGTGTTATGTGTGGCCAGAATCTTGTGCACCTTCCACAATGCAGATATCTAGTGTGAATGACGTGAAGATTTACAATTTAAGCCATGGAAAATCTCTTCCAGAGGTAAGAAGGACGGCTTGTTGCTAACGCTAGTTCCATTTCATGCTCGTAGGAAGTCACTGCTTAACGTTACCTTGAGGCAAGCTAGCTAGCTAGCTAACACAGCTATTACGTGATAACAGCAGTCCTGACATTGTGTATTGATAAAATGTCAATGCCAAACTCTATTCAACAACACCACACGACAATATAACGTTTCATTCAAACAAAGGAGGACACCTTACGTTAGCTATATAGTAGAACACAATTTGGGACTGCTGAGTTCAGCCTTCATACCTTTTTATGCATCACTCATTTCAGTATGCTTTGCCAGTACTATTAATTCACTTAGATTAAAATAAACCGAACAAAGGTCAGAAGCGAGTAATATGAAACACAGCTATACGATCTGAAAGTATTGCTGTAACTAAGCATTGCTTTTATTGTATTTAATCTTTATGCCAAATCCTAATCACCTCTACCTCTTTAATGCAGTGGCTGTCAGATCGGAAGAAGAGACAGTTACAAAAGAAAGATGTTGGTGAGTTCCTATTTCAGCATCACAGACTGGTTAATTGTCTTTAAAATGCATGTCGTTATTCTGACTTTTTTTTATTTTTTATTTCTTCCTCAGACATCCAGCGCAGGATCGAGCTCATCCAGGACTTTGAGATGCCCACAGTGTGCACCTCTATCAAAGTGTCCAGGGACGGTCAGTTCATCATGGCTGCAGGTGAGACAAATTGTGTACAGTGTTTCGGCAAACCTTCCTTAAAAGTGAGATTGACATCAGTTGTCAGTCAGAACAAACCTCTAGAATGTTCCCCTAAGAATATTTAGGCGGTCACTACATTTTTGGTGTATGTTTCCCATTCATTTCAGGCACCTACAAACCCAGGATTCGCTGCTATGACACCTACCAGTTGTCCCTGAAGTTTGAGCGCTGTCTGGATTCAGATAGTAAGTTTCGAGGACAGAACAAGGCCACTTGCTGTATGGCATGCATGTCACATATGTCTCAATTGATGAATTTCTTTTCTCTCTCTCTCTCTCTCTCAAAGTTGTGGCTTTTGACATCCTGTCTGATGACTACTCTAAGGTAAGACATTGGGGGCACCTCTTACCCCAACACTGTACAGATGCTTTTGGAATTGTTTGTTTTAGTGTATGCTCTCTTTTGTTACTTATGCACATGGTTTAATACGGGTTTGGTTTGTAAAAGCATAGTATTGTCATGCCATCACTCAAAGGAAGTGTGAGGTTATCAGAATCTGGTAATGACACTTACCTCCACACACCTGTAAAATGATAAGAAATAGACATCAACCACTAGGTGTCGCGCTTAACTCTTCAATATAGCCAATGAAGACTTCCTTTTCAGCTGCGCAACCACCTGTTTAACTGCAAAAAAAATTAATCTGTACAATCGCCCAGCATCAATCATATTACAGTTTTTCTCAATCGCTTTGGCACATTTACTGAACCAAACTTACAATTGTCAAAACTCTTAAGTACAACCCTCACACCACAGAGTACATTCAGCACACCACTCTATGTGACCTGCAAAAGGTGATTACTCAATCAAAATAATGAACTCCTGTTTAAAATGTAAATAAATCCATCAATGAATAAATCGGTGCCATCAAAACAAAAGATTCCTTTATCATTGCTTGGACCAAGACTGTCAAAATGCAAAGACATCTTGTCAAATGACAGTGTACTCTAAAAGTGTGATAGTCACCCTCTGTAATAATGGCCAGTTGCTAACATTGTATATTTAGGCAGCTGAATAGTATTGATGTCAGCCATGGCGCACACTATACTTGCTCAATGTGTGTACACACCAGCCAACCACAAATACACAAAGGAAGCCTGTACAGAAAAACATATACAATGCAAAATGATCAGGAACTGTTGTACAAGACGTGCACGAAAAAGGAAAATATGCTCCAAATGTATCCACCTCAAGGGTCCTCCAATCTCCCCTCTCTGTCTGGCCACAACATTTTATCGACGTCACACCTGATATCCTCCCTTGCAGTGCAACGAGGGAAACCCCCTTGGCATGAAGCAGCCCCCCCCCCCTCCAACAATCTGCTGCGATCCTCACCTGTCACCTGTTTGCGTTTGGTTGCTCTAAATTATAAGGAAATTGTATTGTTCCCCATATAGCCTAAGTCTATTCATCTGAAAACTTTTACAACAAAACCACATACCTATTATGTATCTAATATATATGTGACAGGTTATTGTGATTGTTGGTTGCTCTATTTTGCATGTAGGGATTTACACAATGAGCATGTGCATAGTTGCATTTGAGAAAAATATGATTCAATAGCAAATGAATGCAAACTATTATCATATGCAAGGCTTACTCAATGCATTGTTTGCCAAAGCAATGACAAATAACTATAGTCATGTGAACAACTGAGCTAATGTTCATATAAATAGTCATATAGTTTGACCAAGTTTAATAGTCATTTGACAAGTGTGCCAAAGCGATTGAGGAAAAACTGTAACTTCCACAGAGAAAGCAGTCATGACTGGGTTAAAACTGTATTTCTGTAAATCCTAAAGGTAAAAGTTATCTTTAGAGATGAAAGTCACACATCACAACACATGAGGGTATTTTGGAAAAACGTGTTAGTTTTGCAGTAAATTCATAAATAGCACAGCAGGGTTTGGTTTTAAAGTGCTCATATTATGCTGTTTGGCGTTTTCCCCTTTCCTTTATTGTGTTATATATCATTTTTGTGCACATTATAGGTTTACAAAGTGAAAAAGCCCAAAGTCCCCCCCAAAGGGACTTACCATCTCCAACAGAAAACACTGTTCACAAACTGCTCCAAACAGCTCTATTGTAGTCCAGCCTTTACTTCAGAGACAAACGTGGTCACCTTGTAACACACGTTATAATGCTCGCCTAGCTGCTAGCGCGGCACGCCCTCATACTCTGCTTCTGACTGGCTAGCATTACTTACTTAGCTACTGCACATGTGCCAGTCCCTGCGATGCCTCACTCTGTATCTAAAACGGAGAGCTCAACACACAGGGTGAAAAGAGGAGCTGCAGCAATGTGCAGTACAACAAAAATATGGTGTTTTTTGAAAATTAAACCATGTAAACCTATTCTGGTACAACCTCTAAATACAATTATGAACCTGAAAATGAGCATAATATGAGCACTTTAATACCTAATTTAATTGACTCTTGAAATGTAAATGCAATAAAATTTCCCCAAAAATTGTAGATTTTATTTTCTGTTACTACAATTGCCTTTAAAGTTTTTCTGTGTGTCTGTACAGTTGGTGTTTTTACACTGTGACCGCTACGTAGAGTTCCACTCCCAGCATGGACACTATTACAAGACACGTATTCCAAAGTTTGGACGGGACTTTTCTTACCACTACCCCTCCTGTGACCTCTTTTTTGTGGGAACAAGGTGAGAGTGAATTATGTTGATGTTGAGGCACCCTGTCATTCTGGCATGTCTTTAGATTAATGGCATGTCAGGGGAATAAGCTGTTAATGTTTTGTTTTCATTTTCAGTTCCGAGGTGTTCAGACTGAATCTGGAGCAAGGGCGCTTCCTCAACTCACTTCAGACTGATGCTGTGTAAGGAAAACAAAGTGTTTGCCGTAACTGATGATAGTTGTTATGTGCTGTGATACTTGCATGATCCAATAAGAGTTGACTCTAGATTCAGCCAGGTGAAAATATTGAAATTGTTGTACCACTACAGTCTGTGGCGCCATCTGACATGAACTAATAATAAGCTCTTTGCTGTCATTGCTATCAGCTGATGTTTATGGTGCATGTTCACGTGTCTTTGATCTCTCAGGGAAAACAATGTGTGTGACATCAACCCCGTCCATCATTTGTTTGCCACAGGAACCTCTGAGGTAAGTGCCACAGCAGGATATGTGAGAAAGGAGGCACCAGTTATTAGCAGACACAATTGTGTGTGTGTGTGGGCTTGTTTAACTATATTTGTGGGGTCCAAAAACCGGGAGTCCAGTATACTTGTGGGGTCCCAACAGCTTTGTGGGGCCAAAATGCTGGACCCCACAAGTTTAAAGGGCTGTTTGAGGGTTAAGACTTGGTTTTAGGATTAGGGTTAGAATTAGGTTATGGTTAGGGTGAGGGTAAGGGTTAAGGTTAGGCATTTAGTTGTGATGGTTTAGGTTAGGGTAAGGGGCTAGGGAATGCATTATGTTAATGACGGGTCCCCACAAAGATAGTGCCACAAACCTGTGTGTGTGTTTCCCTAATGGTAGATTTTTCTCTTTTCTCATGTATTTCATATTAATTGGTATACACATCACACACCAGCTGGGCTAATAAAAATAAGTTTGTTACACGAGTTCTGAGTGTTAAAGTTTTTTCAAACCATTACCTCTCACTTACATTAGATGCTTCCAATATGAGACGTTTCCTGTTGTTGGTCTTAAAAAGGCCAAGTTAGTTTAAAAGAAAACCTGTTTAAAATCATGAGTTGAAAGCTTCCGTAAATCTTCCATTACCCTGCGTTTGTCTGACTGTCTGACATGTCTTCCGTTGGATTACCAGGGAAGGGTCGAATGCTGGGACCCTCGTGTCCGGAACAGAGTGGGCATACTGGATTGCGCCCTGAGCAGCCTCACTGAAGGAACAGAGTATGTACCAAGCTACCACACTGAGCTGTCAAATGATTTCAGCTGATGTCAGCCTGACGATGCATATGTAGCCACATGGCACCTTTCGCCACTGTCTGTATCTCTGGACGAAAACAAGTTGCAAGCTGTGACTCATTATGGTGCACTTCAGAATATCCCGCTTTCATTTGATTCACAGCTTTATCCTGTCAGGATCAGATTTATTGCCAACTAAGTTAGCACTTAGAATAATACATATATTAACATTAACAATAAACATATTATAAAGGGAATAAACAATAAGGCAAAGTACTGCTGCCGTCAAGAACATAAATACAGAGTAGATGTATTACGAAGAAAAAGTACGTAAAAAGACTATATAGGGTGCACTGGTAGCTCACCTGGTTGAGTGTGCGCCCCATGTACAAAAGCTCAGTCCTTACCGCAGCGGCCCGGGTTTGATTCTGACCCGAGGCCCTTTACTGCATGTCGTCCCCCCCCTCTCTCTCTCCTTTCCTGTCTTCAGCTGTCCGGTCAATCAAAGGCCTAAAATAATCTTTTTTTTTAAATACGGTTTGTGCAGGGTGTGGAAGGTACATGTATATAGCATTTACTATATACAAATGAAGCATGGAAAAAAACTAAATACATCAACATAAATATCTACTTTGAAGTATATTGGGACACACATAGTCACTAATGAAGTGAGGAGGGGTCAGAAGGAATGAATTTGGATGGTGTGTCTCAGCCTCTAGCCTTCATGCGGCCATCTTTTACCTCCAGGTGGCGTCATCTTACAGTTCACACTCTCTCCCCTTTCCTGTCTTCAGCTGTCCGGTCAGGCCTGAAAATAATCTTTAAAAAAAAATACGGTTTGTGCAGGGTGTGCAAAAATATTGACCAGCGATGTGCAAAAGTTTACAGTATATATACATATATTATGTGCAATGGCGAGGCATAATAGTCCGAAGGACCAACTGTCCACCATTATTTTTTGTCTTTCTGTCTCACCTGTATCATTCTCCTTCATTTTTGTTGACAGAGTTCAAAGTTTGCCCTCAATTAGTGCGCTGAAGTTCAACGGCTCCCTCACCATGGCAGTAGGCACCAGCACAGGACAGGTGAGCCTAAAACATGAAGCTATCAGTCCTTTTGGTATGTCTGTCAGAATACTCTATACCATTTCATTTATTTATTCATAAGGACAACACACATTAATCAACATTTCTGGAAATGTGCCAGTGTTTGCCAGCCGGTTAACTTTTATTTGGCGACGTGCTTTGAAACCAGAGCAACAGAAAACAGAAAGACATTAGTACAGTGGACAGTGTAAACTATCAGCTGCCCGCATGGCGTGAGATTCTGCCTTCTTCCTGAGGTTAGTCGACCCACAAAGAAGTGGCAGATGTCATCACACCTCTAAAAGGTTACACTGTTCTCAAAACAGTCAAGGTCAGGAGCAGCCAGTTCTCTTGTTATATTGCCTGTTTTGGTTTAATGTAGGCTTGCTGCGATGTTTGGCGTTTCCAGTGTTACACAGCGGCCTGGCATACACCATTTACATTACTTACACCCATTACATTAGAGGCCAGAGCTCTGCAGATATTGTACCTCATCAACTCGTATCTTTTCCTGTAAAATATCCAGTGTAATCGGCAACACGGGTGTTCTCCCGAATGTATTAACCGGTGGGGGAGATTTCCTCATCGTGGCGTCCCTAGTTTAATGTGTAGCCATTTGCTTTGCTTGGTTTCGATTAGAGCTGAACGAATAATCGTTTTCAAATTGCGTTTTGGAAGAATGCGATTAGCTAATCGTGAAGAATGTGCAACAGTTTGGTTTAACATTTTTTTATTCCTCTTTTTATTATATTTACAGTTTTTTCATAAGACAAATGCTGATATTATGTTACATATCACATATTGTTTACAGAAATGTCCTATTTTAAGGGGATTTTGTCGTTTATTACTTTATTTAACATGATGGTAGAAGGTGCAGTATGTTGATGCTGCTATTGAACTAAGGCTTATCAGACATGTCAGTTTACAGGAAGGCACTTATATTTTTTATTGGAATTGTTTTATTATTCTTATAACTATAGCTTTTCTGATGAATGTGTTTGACTGTTCAATGTTCCATGCTTATTAAAGAAAACCACAAATTGCTGGTTTTATCTTTTACATAGTGAATATTGAACTAAATAATCGCTAATCGAATCGTAATTGCAATATTTGGCAGATAAATCGCAATTGGATTCCCCCCCCCCCTCCCCAATTGTTCAGCCCTAGTTTTGATGTAAACGGGACAGTTGCAGTGGGGGAAAACGGTTGCTTTGTCTTGAAGGTGCTGCTCTATGACCTGCGCTCCAGCCAGCCGCTGCTGGTTAAAGACCACTTCTACAACCTGCCAATCAAGTCACTCAACTTCCAAGATCAAATGGACCTGGTCGTGTCTGCCGACTCCAAGATCATAAAACTCTGGAACAAAGACAGCGTAAGATTCACTAACAGCCCTCACAGGAACTGACTTCCCTGACTTGTGCCGCGTGTGAATGATGATGTGTTAAGGATTGTTTAAATTTTTTTTTTATAATATCTTTTTAAAGCGTCCGTACTCTAATATCAGGACTGAACTAGACTCTTTTTAATGCCATTTGTCTCTTATCTATTCACCACAGGGCAAGGTCTTCTCCTCCATACAGCCTCAGACCAACATCAATGATGTCTGCATCTACCCTAATTCAGGTGAGAACAACTTCCCCAACAACGTAAGATACACTTCATTGATCTCATTCAGTGTACAAGTACAAGAGGAAATTCATAGAAATTTTACTTAAAAAAAATACTTAATGCAAAATGAGCATCAGAAAAGGTTTTATTGCCACAATAAGTATACTTATGTGGAATTTGCCTTGGTGAAAGGTGCATACATAAACAAACATAGAGAGAGAGAGAGAGAGAAATTTGTCTTGGAATACAAGCTCTAACAATTACAACACAATAACAACCTGAAGACAAAAAGCTATACACATGTAGGCATCATTAAAAACATAAATAATTAATGAATATGAGGGGGGCCCAGCCCTGCAAGAGTGGTCATAAATAGCCATAAATATATTAGTGCTGTCAGTTAAACGTGTTATTAACAGCGTCAGCGCAAACCCATTTTAACGGCGTCAATTTTTTTATCACGAGCTTAACGTTCTTTTTGGCCTGGCAAACTTTGTAGTTTTTTTCACAAGCTGTTGCAACAACTAGTAACGTTAGAAAAACTACAACACCACACCGGATCTAGCTAGAAACAAAACGACAGGCACGCCACACACACTTGTTTGGGCTTGCGAGCCGGCCAAAGAGTAGTAGGCTAACGTTACGTTTTGAGTGGATGGCGAGCGCTAGACGCCGAAATGGATGCCAGTAAGATTCTGAATGGAAAGTTTACTTTTAAAAAGTTGCCAAATGGTTCCATTGACAAGACCAAAGTGATCGGTGTGTTTTGTCGTTGTGAACTGAGCTATCATCGCAGCACACACAGCTGATGCCAATTCTCCGCCCCCTCCAGGCGACAAAAGCACAAAGCGAGCCGATCCACTTTTCCATGTTGATAAGAGCATTAAAATGAGAAAAAATAATTGGACAAAAAGAAATCAAGGGACATTTAGAATAGATAGATATACTTCTTTGCCCTCCTGTGTTGATTCAGCAGAGATATTGACAGAGAACAAACATCAATATAAAATAATTAGGGCTGTTAGCGTTAACGCGTTAATCGCGATGCGATTAAGGGCCGACGCAATGCGATTAATTTATTTTACACTTCACTCGGCTTTGCGTCGTGCCTAACGGCTACTATTTTGACCCTTTGGCACTGCCGTACTTCTTCATAACGCATCTTCTGCTGCAGAATGCAGGCAGGCTGCCGGCATGGAGAAAGACCGCAGCAACACACTTCTGAATGGCACTTTTCTTTAAAAAAAAAAACTCCCGGACGGCTCAGTAGACAAGTCGAAAGCCATATGCACATTGTGTAAAGCCGAATTAAAATATCACTGAAGCATGTCAAGCTTGATCTACCACCTACGAGCTAAGCATATTAACGTGACGCAGTTTGATGCTAGCAGGCTCAGGCAAAGCACTATTTTGGAGAGTGCTACTTGCCGACCTGTGGATGAAACCAAATGCAAAAATGGCTCTTGCAAAATGGGTGGCAACTAACTGCAGACCTGTCAGCATCGTGGAGGACTCGGGTCTTAAAGACGTACTACGGTTGACATGTTCTGACCCGTCTTATACACTGCCATCGAGGGGGACAGTAGTTTCACCATACACAGCCTGTACGACACGGAGAACGCAGCTAAACTGGAACTGCTGCCAAGTGCAAACGCTGTCTCATTAACCGCTGATCACTGGACGTCAGTGAGTAATCAACATTATTTAGGAGTTACTAAACTCCTAAATATATTGACTCTGGCTGGACTTTGCACTCGTTTGCCTTAACGGTGGTTGTTAGTGTTACATCTCAGTCAATTGTTCTCAATCCTTGTTAAAAATGTAAAGGTTAAATGTCCTGCTGTGGCATCTGGTTTTTGGACCATTTTGTTTGTACTGTATAAGCAACGTGTTTACAGTACATCTCAGTCAATTGCTGTGGTGTTTTAGTTAGGTACTTGGAGGAATTGTGCAATAATGACAGATTCACACATTCGTTTACAGTAAATAAATAATAGTCAAGTTCATAAAGTCACTTTCTTTGCATTCATTTGATTCCCAATCAAGATCCACTGGTAAGAATTGCTTTCCATTGTTATTATGTACTTAAAACCTGTTCTGAAATGCAAAATAATAGAATTTTAATCATATGATAAAACGTGATTAATCGCGATTAACTATAGAACTAAAGCGATTAATCGCGATTAAAAATGTTTAATCGTTTGACAGCCCTAAAAATAAACAATAAATACAGAAAAATGTGCGTGGGTTTTCGCGGGGCCGTGTCCGACACCGTGTGGAGGGGTGGAGAGGTAATTGTATATAGCATGTACTATGTACAAATAAAGAATGGGGGGGAAACTACATAAATCGACATACATATCAACTTTGAAGTATATTGGGACAAACATAGTCACTACTAAAGTAAGGAGGGGTCAGAAGGAATGAATTTGGGTGGTGTGTCTCAGCCTCTAGCCTTCATGCGGCCGTCTTTTACCTCCAGGCGGCGCCATCTTACAGTTCACACTCTTTGAGTTTGCTGTTTTGTCTTTTTCACATGAACAAAACTGAAGGTGAACTTTCACATTGAAGTCATCATTTAGTTCCAACTTAATCAGATTTATTTTTATCTGAGGTTTTGTTTTTATGTTTTTATTTTTATTTTTATAAATGATGTTTCATCCTTAAAGCTGTTATAGAGCTTCAGGAAATAGTGACAGGCATTCCTACTACTTCCTTACACTGGTTTTGTTTTTATGGTATTTCTTTTTATAAATGATGTTTCATCCTTAAAGCTGTACTAGAGCGGTGATTTACACTCACAAATTGTTGTGTTTTTTTTTTCTTCTTTTAGTTTTCTCATTCCCTTTTCATTTTTTGGACAGAAATATATTCTGCAATATATCCAATAGTATATTCAAATAAAAAGCTTTATCAGCCACTATCACAAATACACATGCCAGTTTTGTTTTTAAAGTGCAATGGCACCTTGAAATATACATGAGTCATGACTGTAACTAAATTTAAAGTTTACACCAAAGATAAGCTCAATAAACATGCCCGGCTTTTGTCCTGACTTTGTTTTGCCTGCATCCTGTGTCTCCTTATCAGGTATGCTCTTCACCGCCAATGAGGATCCCAAGATGAACACATTCTACATCCCGGTGAGTGCTGAGGCCTTTACTTTCTTTACTGCTGACATTACAACCTGCATCCTGTTCATTAGGTGCTGGGCTGACGCGTTCATATTGAGACAAATACCTTTATGGGGCAATAAAGGCTATTTGATGTTACAAAACAGCAGTTTGTACAAGCTTCAGTAATTCAGGTGTTTAAGGAAGTGTTGCACAAAAGCAAGCAATAGCTGAGTGTGTGGGCATTAGTGTGGTTCTCACAAGGCCGCTCAGCATAATGAGTGAAGCTGCTAAACGTGTGACTCTCGTATGATCTGACATTATTCTAGAGAGTGTGTGTGTGTGTGTGTGTGTGTGTGTGTGTGTGTGTGTGTGTGTGTGTGTGTGTGCGCGCGTGTGTGCGCGTGTGCGCACAGTAAACTCGACTTTGCTCTGTGTAAATGGATAAAGATTCTGACCTGCTGGACGTGCTGAATGTTGGCCCTTCTGTTCTGCATTAGAGGGAAAGGTTAGCTGAAGGAATACTTCACACTTAGCTGGAATACGTGTTAGATCTACATCTGGGGGGAAAAAAACAAACTGTTTTGCTAATCATTTTAAGTCGATTTCTTTGATGGCCCTGAGCTTCAGGAAGTTGTGACGGGCATTCCTACTACTTTCTTAAACTCAGTTGATCAAACAATGAAGCAATCAATTGAGAAAAGAATTGGAATATTAATCGATGACGGAAATTTAAATTGATAACAATAATACCCCTTCAGGCTGATTCAAGAGTCCTGATCACCCTGCCGGGGTTGTATACGCTGTAACAACTGCCACACTTTACATTATCCCTTACATAGATGTTAATAGAATTGATGCACCTGAAAGTGCAAATGGAAAAAGTGTTTTTAAACTGGTGTAGCCTGTAATCAAAATCCTTAGATTAGATGTTGTCCATTCTAATTTTAAAAAAAGAAGTAATTTCCCCTTGATTGATTGATAAAGTATTTTCTGAAAGGACTGCATTCAATTTCGTTGTACATGTACAATGACAATAAAGACAATTTTATTCCAAATGTTCTATTCTTTAATCTTTATCTAAAAAAGTAAACATATTATTATTATTTCTTATTTTTTCATTCCCCAAAATAAGCAAGCAGGCCAGCTCAAAGTCTGTTGTTTCCCATAGCCGAAGACCTTTTGAGAACGGCAACACACAGAAAGTGAAAGGAGAGGGGCAAAGCCTGACATCGGATGACGCTGAAGTCAGGCTTAATCCTACGTCTGTTGATCCAGACTAGCTGCAGACAGATTTCCCAGGAATGCACAAATACTGTCCTGCCAACTTCTTCAGCCCAGGGAATCTTCCTACATTTCACCTCCACAAAAAAATTGGATTTACACCCAAAGACGGGGGAATGTTGCTTAGAAGATTCACAAAGGTGCTAACGTTAATGTATGTACAGAATACACGCAAGTGTTGTATAAAGAGCTAGCTGTCTCCTAATATGAAGTTACTTGCGACCCCTCTTCACAGGTTGCATATGTCTATGGGTTGTAACCAGATCAACGCTTTTGCTATATTACCAGTTCTGGGGTTACACTTCAGCACAAGTCCACGGTTCCTCTAAGTCATTTCTGACTGGAATGGAAGTATGAGCTCGTACAGTTAGTCTATTTTTGGTTTGACAAATACATGACAGGTTTCATACTTACTCTACAGTCTAAATCTGAACCTCTGTGTGTGTGTGTGGCTGTGTCTGTCTGTCTGTGTAGGCGCTGGGCCCTGCACCTCGGTGGTGCTCCTTCCTTGACAACTTGACAGAGGAGCTGGAGGAGAGTCCGGAGAGCACAGTGTACGATGACTACAAGTTTGTAACCCGAAAGGACCTGGAAAATCTGGGTGAGAGGGTGCTGCCTTAATTTCTCCTCACAAACCTCACTGCACGTGGAAATAAATGTCAAAGTTATACAACCAACCATGCAGAAAATATTTCCCCAAACATAGCAACCCCAATTGGTCGGCCGTCGAGTTGGTGTGTCAGAGCCTTAAAGGGGTTTGCACAGGTGGCTAGACTGCCTAACCAGAGGCCTAGAGAGTGATTGAGAGGTTTAAATAAGAAAAGTAGTGTGTGTGGGGGGTGGAGGGAAGGAGGGTCCGGGTAGTGGATATGGAAGGGTTGAATGAACATCGGAATGCAGGCTCAGCAGTAAAGAGATCAAATGACCAGAAGCAGAAAGGTGGTTGGCTGCTGTGGAATAAAAGGAGAGTCGGGGGGGCAGGGAGCAAAACAGCAGTGTTGGTTTACAGAAGCTGTGTAATGTGGCCCTGTTATGTAACCTTGAGGCAGCATGGGCAGAACACACTAGACGAAAAGTCACAGGATTACCAAAGATATATGATTCATCACAAAGAGGCTGTCCTTTGAACTGAAGAAGTTCTTAGTCGACTAACACTCATGTGATTTTGTCAATTAGTTGATTTTTTTTCAACAGATCTGTAAAAATTACTTTCTCCATAAGAATCATGCAAAAGCACCACTTTATATCTCGTGTTAACCAGATTTGTGCTCATACATTTCTTGGAAATAAGTCATTCAGCATGAACAAAGCATAAAAAAATTACTAATCGACTAAAGAAATCAACGAAGACCAAAACGACTGACTAATCGACTAAGAGGGGGCAGTACCTGTACCAAATTTCATGGTGTTTGTGTACAATTAATTTCATCATTTGCATGTAGGATAGACAGAAATCAGTTTTTGGCAGATGACAGCTTTTTGGCAAGAAACTGGTAGCCTGTGAACTGCAATCAATAAGTCTTAAAGGAGAATTCCGGTCGATTTCAACACGTAGCTATATTGTTTGTGGTCACGGTGTGAGTCAGTAGCCAGAAAAACGAAAATAATCGGTGTTGCCTACACCGAGTTATGCTCCTGCTACAGTTCGCACCCAGGCGGCTGAAATGGGGCAGGTTTTAAACGTGCTTTTAGCCTCTTAACATGTTCGAGATGTCATTACAAGTGCCTACCCATGTGAACTGATTCCTTCCGAGTGAACACAGTGAATATGTCTGCAGTAGATGTGAAAGAAATGCATAAAAGTTGTGTTAATTCAGCCAGTGGACATACCTCTGTTTAGTTCCGGTGAAGTCCACACAAGTCGATTGTTGAACTCATACAATCCAATATTCCATAACGTATTTTTTCCATACAGCAGCTCGCGGTGCTCTGTACCCAGTCACCTATTCTGGGGTAACTAGACCCACCAACTACCGCTGACCTGATGGAGCACCACAACCGGCAGCTCGCAGAGCTCTGTATGGGTGAAACAATGTCCGTTATCTGGGGACCCATCCAGACCAGGCTGTATGAGATCCCACTCCCTACAGCACAGGCTTTCTTCCTCGGTGGTCATTGTCACTGCAATTCGTGACCATCATGTTTTGGTGGAAAAAATACATTTTGGAATATTGGATTGTATGAGATTGACAATCGACTTGTGTGGACTTCACCGTAACAAAGCTTTTATGCATTTCTTTCACATCTACTGCAGTCATATTCACTGTGTTCACTCGGACGGAATCACTTCACATGGGTAGGCACTTGTAATGGGATGTAGCATCTCTCTGCCCCTACTGCTGTACTGCGCGTGCTTGAGACACACGCACACACACAGATTCCTCGATTAAATGGTATTTCAATACAAAAAAATGTTAGCCTCATGGTGGTGATAGAGAAAAAGTTAGGTGATCACCAAAGTCAGATTCATCCTGGGAATCATTAATACCTGTACAAAATCTCCTCGCAATCCATTCAATAGTTGTTCATTTATTTCAATTTGGACCAAAGTGGTGGGCCGTCCAACCAACAGACCACTGGATTGCCATCCATATACACACAGTCATAAGTGGCTGGCTTGAGTTGGCTATGAAGCTCTAGATGTTTCTGCCCAGAATTTCCGATAACTTGTTTTTGTTCATCTATTCAGCCGATTCCAGATTATTGTAATTACTTTTCCTTATTTGTGTCAGGTTTGTCTCACCTGGTGGGGTCATCTCTCCTGAGAGCCTACATGCACGGCTTTTTCATGGACATCAGGCTTTATCACAAGGTAAGGTGTCCAACTGCTATATCAACTTTGTGTTACCATATCTTGAATGATGAGCTGTGTCGTTCGATTCAGACTGATCATGACATGACAGACAAAACCTGTTGTAAAAGTGTCTCAAAGAGGTCTGTTTGTTGTTGCTGTTTGGTTTGGCTGCAGGTCAAAAGCCTGGCAAATCCTTTCGCATACGAGGAGTATCGCAAAGATAAGATCCGCCAGAAGATTGAGGAGTCCAGGACCCAGAGAGTGCAGGTTAAGGTGAGATGCCCTAACACAATGTCTCGTCTTTCCACTAGTGGTTACAGCTTCACCTAGTTTGAAGAGTAGAGCTATTCAAATCTTTTGTCTCCTTATCGTTTGTTTTAAGGGATAAAATCATGCAAGTAACAATCTTTTACTTTTTTTTTTTTTTTCGCTCAGCATACCATTACCATATACAGTTTTTCCACTTCCTGTTGTTGACATGCATCAGCTCCACTAAGCATTTCATGGGGTAACATGTACCTTTCAAACTAGTTGGCACTGGTTACTGACTGAAGCTGAACGCCTGAGGGCAAAGTTTTTTTACATCCTGTCACACTCCTCTCGGTAGCAGTAATTATATGATGACGTCTGTGAAAACGTGCGTGCTGTTCTTGTTACGAATGGAGATGATTGGTTCATATTGCCCCATTTCTTGTGTGTGTAATCAAATGTGCACATGTTCTGACTCATACAGAAGCTGCCCAAGGTGAACAAGGAGCTGGCTCTCAAGCTGATGGAGGAGGGTGATGACGAAGAGGAGCTGGCTTCTAGGAAAAAGAAGGGCAAGGTAAGAGAACATAGATTACATAATCTATGGTGTTTATGTCTCCATTTGTGCTTCTCACTTCTGCTGTCTTCATCACAGCCATATGCGTTAAAAAACAACCAATAATGTTCTTGCTGTACCTCTTTAGCTGGATGTATTTCCCACTACAGCATCTGTGAGCAGGGGAAAACCATCACCCCTTATAATGTCCCCCACCTCAAATTTCCACACCTGCAGGCTCTCCCCAGCGTCCTGGGAGACGACCGCTTCAAGGTGATGTTCGAGAACCCAGACTACCAGGTGGACGAGCAGTGCGAAGAGTTCCGCCTCCTCAACCCCATCGTCTCCAAGGTCGGACAAAAGCGGAAGAAGAAGCTGCGTCTACTGGCTCAGCAGGCCGCCGCTTCCCAACAGGTAACGCTGAACTTGTCAGTTACATTTCCTGCACAGGTATGGGGACTAGAGCTGAAGATCTTTGCTGGGTTTGGTCTTAATTTCTATCATTTTACACCGACTCGGGCCGGACTCGGGCTTGCGCTCCAAGTTGCGCGGTAAATGAGGGGTCAGGTGATGCATTTCGAGTAGCGCGAAAATGGATGCTGAGGAGGTTAAATGGAGGCTGGCCTCTGGAGGACTTATTTTATTTCTTTGTTCCAACTTCCAAGTGGCCTAGCACAGCGCCGTCTCTTTTTTTCCTTTCTCTCCCTTTTCCGCCGAGTGGCGCGCCTGCCCTCTTGCGGTGTGTCTCCGACATGTACTCTCACAATCCCTGCTGATAGACGGCCTTTTGTACAGTCGGGCTGTAAACAGGTGTGGGCTTTTAAAAAGCTGTCAATCAAAATGTACTTGTCGGGCTCGGGCCGAATTCTGTGGGGCTCGGGCCTTGTCGGGCCTACCTTTCAAGGCCCGATTACAGCTCTAATGGGGACTGCATTAAGTTTGATATTAGCTTGCGAACGCGGTCCTATGTTTCTCCCTTACTCCAATTCTCCACCGAGCGTCCTTCACCACGCGCCATACCACCCCGGGAGCGTCTCAGAAGGGGAACGTCTTGCCTGCCCAAATCGCAGATTATATTGTCTCTGCAAGATCTTTACACAACAATCTCGTGTTTATTAAGCTAGTATCTACCTTCCACTCCAAGTACTACTGCAATTTAACTCCATGCCTTCTCTTTTCTATTGATGTCCTTAAAAAAATATCTATTATGTTTTTACACCTCCAAGATGAATCTCACGTTTTCCGTGGTGTTGTAAAGGAGACAATATTTAGTGGGGGGGTCTTTTGGGAAATTGACTGGATACTCTCGCTGTATCACTGTCTGCCCGGCTGTCTGAACGGCCCGCGGCTCGCGTGAAAATAGACCTGGCGCGTGTCTTTAGAGGAGCGGCGAGCTGCTTCACGCATGCATCTGGGACGCGCCGCCGTGGAATAACGAGCATTGACTTCAATGGCAGAGATTGGTCGCAGCACCTCCGGAACGCAGTGGAAAACAGGGGTTATTCACAGGCCTCTGCAAGCAAGCGGTGTTTGCGCATACTGTATTTTCTAGCCCTTGTATAGGATAAGGCAGGATGAAGCTTAAGGCCTGTCCTCAGTGCCAAGAAAGAATATCACATCAATAACTTTGGCTTTGTAAAATCTCTTTCCAGGCGGATGAAGATGACGAGGAGCCCGAGGGGCGAGCCAGCTCCGAGGAGGAGAGCTCGGACGACGACAAGAGCTGGGTGGAGGAGGTGAGGGAGCAGCGCAGGTTGCTTTGGGAGGAAGGCCGAGACCGCCGGAGGCAGGAGAGGAAGCAAGCTGACCGCAACACTGTACTGCTGGAGAGGGAACTGAACGGAGAAGAAACTTCAAACATGGCTGAGAGCAAGAAGACAAGTCAGCCTCAGTACTATCAGATCAAAGCTGGGGAGGAGTTCAGGAGTTTTAACGACATGGCCCGCAAGCAGAGGCTACAGAAGTATGTCTTTTTGGAAATGTATTAAATGGAACTGTTGGAGATGTGCTGGCTTGTTGTGTGGGACACTCTTTGAAACCTATTATTCCGATTGCTTTAGGGTTTGCAGCTGTTTCTACATGAATAGATTTCCAAACTTAAATCAATAAATAAGAATATCAATTATAATAATAAGAAATAAAACTACTGCGCTGGAGTTCCCAGCCAAAACAACACTACTCTCTCTGACTGCACTGTATACGGTTTGGTATATTGTTTCTAAGGAATCTGTGTATTATTCCAGGGCTTCTTTGGAGGACCGTCTGAAGTTAGAGGAGCACTCTGGAACGAGCCACATGGTTGACACTGCAGTGGGCAGCAAGCAGCTCAGCTTCACTCTCAAAAAGGTAAACTGTGTGTTCACCATCCTCTTTCTCCAATAAATCACTCCTACCACCCAATTGTTTAAAGCAATGGAGAACAAATATAAAACCCAAAACATGGTATCTACTGTAAACCAGTGCAGCCAATAGTCCAACGTGGCGAGGATGCACTCAGGTGGTCTGAAGATTATTGGCAAGAAGAAGCTTTAAGTTCCTAAAGTCTCTCAAAAAAACTTTAGAAAGGCTAGTCACAAAACCAGTTCTAGCACAATATAGACAATTGTAAAATTGTTGAATAGCTACATTTTTGGAAAGCAAAAAGGCATTTCCTAGAACACATGACAACAAGCAGTTCTTCGTAAATTACTGGGATAACCTTACAGGCACCGCTAGTGATTTCACTGTTCACACATGCAGGAAGATTTCCGCCTTGCGCCTTTTTTTACTTGCTTTGGCAATGCCAGAATCAATGGGGGAAGGGACAGCATTGCTTATCCCTGCAATGTTCCTACTAGGTACCAAAAATCTAGTAGTCTGTACCGATACTACCAAAAGTACACAATACGCGATACCAAAGTCAATACCACAGTATGTAGTTAAGTCAACGGAGCTAACGTTAGGCTGTGACAGACAACGTCAGTAACAAACCGACTTTACTTCCAGTTTGCGAGCTCCAGGTGAAGTCGGGAAAGACGTTGCTGTAGATGTAATGTTATGGTTACTGGGGTCGGATTACCCTGCATATCAATCCCTGCACCCATTTACACATGACCCAATGCAGGAAATGTGCTTGCACATTTCAGTGAAAGACTGCATGTGTGAAAGGGGCTTTAGAGTGATGTCAACATACACCAAACAAGAATAACATGAGCAACATACAAGTAAATGGGTTCATTTCACTACAGTATAGGCCTACAGACTAAATAGAAAAAGGAAATAGAAAAGAGCAGAAATGTACAAGAATAACTTGTCAGATTAAAATAAAATGTGAAAGCGGTAAAGAAATGTGAAAGCAGTGAAAACACAATTAATAGGTCTATAATCCACCATGTTGTAATAGAAAATTACAAAAATACTTGTGACTTTTCAAACCCTAAATATAATTTTGATATACAAAATGGATGTTATTATTAATTCACCTAAATGGACAATAACATTTTTTTTTTTTCCGTCCCCTGGCACTACCTGGAAGGGAATAATGGTATATAGTGCTTGCTCCCCCCTGAGTATAATTGTACAATTACTTTACTCCATGAAGGTAGAGGTGGCTGAAATGCAGTAGTTTCAACACAAGTTGTGTAACATGCGTTATTCTGGCCTCATTTGCAGTCAGAGCAGCAGAGGAAGCAGCAGCAGGCCGAGCGGGAACACCACGAGGAGAGGAAGAAGCTGAGGCGCTCAGCCGGACACCTGAGCAGCGGCCGCGGCAGAGGCTGGGGCCGCGGCAGGGGGAGAGGAGGACGAGGGGGAGGGAGGGGGAGAGGCCGGTACTGAGAAGGGCAGCCTAGTCCACATCCAGGACCGAGGCCCTGGATGGACAAGAGAGGCATTACTGGCACTGGGTTTTGTAGTGGCTTCAACTCAACTTCAAGTGTCTTCGAATACAGATTTTAAGCTCTAGAGACATACTGGAGACTGAGGATTCTGCACATGTGGCAAAGACTGACATAGATGAACAGACAAGCCTTAACCCCACCCCACCCCTGCTCCTGGGTGGTTTGTGCCATGTGTTTAGCTGCTCTTCTGTAAATTCTGAGCATAATCAAAAAGATTACTTATGTCGCTGCCTGTGTGTATATAATGTCTATGCCATTATCCAAAGGCAGGGATGGCCCCAGACGGAGTTAGAGATATGAAAAGCTGAAAGGACTAAACATGACCCGCCTTGTCTCAGGCGTCTAGTTTCTTACAACTGCTCCTCAGTGGAGCCTACTATTTCAGTTAATGGAGGGGGAGAACATTTATACTGGTGCAAACACAGTTTGTATTTTAATGCTTTTTGTTATTACTGCATATTGTTAAGCCAATACTGGATTAACTGCTATTGTACTAATATATTTGGTACAACACATGCTTGACTACATTGCTTTTATTGCTGAGTGCCAAAATGGCTCAAAATGTGCAACTGCTCAATCAAACTAGAGCATGCTTCCTTTGCAGCAGTTCACTTCCTTCATGCGTCAGAAGTAAGAGGAGGGGAGAAGAAAAATGTGAATGAGGGATTTTTCTTCCCCCACCAGCAACTGCAGTTCTTGGAAATAGAAGGACTGCCTGGGTGTCCTTCCCATCCCCCAGTGTGCTGATGGCGTGAACCCCTTCTGCTTCAGCATTGGTTCATTTCAAATGGGAGGGAGGCGCCTTTCAGCCCTCAGCATGCAAACACTGGCCCCCAGGCTCATTTGAACTCATTTAGTGTCGCCATGCTTTTTCACCATCACCCATCTGTCAGGGTTAGTGACTGCATGAGCAACCACTTATTGAAGAGAAATCCAGTAAATTAGCATGTTGGACAACACATTTGGCCAGACATAATTTCACCGTTGTAACTTTTAGAAGAATAGTTCAACGGTTTGGGGGAATTCACTTATTTCACTTTCATGCTGAGAATAGGAGGATTGATACCACTCATGTCTGTACGGTAAATACCAAGCTAAAGCTGGCAACTGGCTAGCTTAGCATAGAGACTGGAAACGAGAAAACGGCTAGCCTGGCTCTGTCCAAAGGTAACGGAACTTGCATACCAGCACAGATTAAGCTCACTGATTGATACATTGTATCTTGTTTGTTTAATGCCTACAAAAAAACTGTAAAAACAAAAATAAGTCATTTTACGGGGGTTATGTGCCAGAATCTTGGCCAGGACCTGCAGTTTGCTGGAGTCTGTTTGTCGTTTTAACACTTTGGACTTTATACAGATTTAACAAATGACAAACATTGGTGCAATTAGTGAGCTTTTAGAGGTGCTGATAACTGACTTTTTTTTTTAGCTTTTGACCGAGCCATCAAGCTGCTTCCCCTTGTCTTCCTGTCTTTTCTTCCTGTGGTAAGCTAAGCTAAAAAAAGGCTGCTGGCTCCAGCTGCATATTTACCATACAAACATAAGAGTCGTATCAGTTCACTCATTTAACTCCCAGCCTCAACACAAATAAGTGTTTCTCCAATATGAAGAACTATTTCTCTACTTTCTTACATTACCTTTTTTATTGCCGTGTAACTTTGTATACAGCTAAAACAGGGTTTTTATCATACATTGAAACAAATGAATTGGTACAAAGCATTTCGAGGTTTTTATTGAGAGATTACCATCAGTTGAAAGTAGGTTACTGAGGCCAGGTGACAAAGCTCCAGCCTAGTTCACTCCTTTGTGTTGGGACACCAGTGACTGTCCCACCGTAGAACAAATAAACACCATTTAGCAAAGTGTCATCTGATAAAGTTCTTTAGGCTGGGTTCCAGGCAAATATCTCTTTTACAATACTTTTGGCTTCACCATGACAACTGGCAATCAGGCCTCAGGAAGTGGGTCAACCAAAGCTATTTGATATACTTAACCCCATATGCTAAACGATTATGTAGACTGGCCTGCGGTTTGAGGTTTCTGATATGGAATTAATCAAGGCATGTTTTCACTTGTAATGATCAAAGATATTGCTTAATCTGAGCTTGATTGCAGTAGGACATTAGACGTAATAGTATATCATGGTGTGTTTAAGGTTTAATTATAGACATATAAGAAGCAAGAACCAGGGATCCTTTAATGTGACTGAATCAAACCATATCTGATGGTTTGTGGTAGCGGCCCCCATTTCCTCAGAAGGGAGGTGGATTTAAAGCTCAAGTGCGTAACGTTTTGATATTAATGAACGTCCGTTACATTTAAGCCGTTGCCAAATGAGTTGCTACAAAGCTAATTAAGACTATCAGCTCCACACAACTCTCTCTGTATTTCTCAGTATGGCTGTGTTCAGAAGATTGTGGCGTCAGAACACAGAAACTCGAGTGAAGATAATTACCTCTTCTGAAGAGTCCGTCATGTTTTTTTAATCCTCCATGTCCTCCTTGGCTACTAGGAAATGCGTGGGGGAGGCTTGTATCATGTGGATGCGCCAACAGTTTTGTTGTCATTACTTAGAATTCCTCATGGGGGAGAAAGAAACTACGCACTATAGCTTTAAATGTTTTGTGAACATCATGTTAAAAGCGCAACATTTCTTTCTACTCTTATTTGAGCCAATACATATATTCTCAAAAGTAGTCTTCCATTGCCAGACCTTCCTCCACAGCGCTGCGGAGGAGGGTCTGGCTACTCCACACAGCATTCCGGGGAGGGGGAAAAACTTACTCTGGTTTATTGGCATTTCTTTAAACCAATCACAATCGTTTTGGGCGGTGCTAAGCGTAGGATGGAGCCACGGCGCCTCTGCAAAATAGCCTCGGGAAGGAACTTGTTTTGGTGGAACATGTCTACGTTCAAAAGTTGTTTTAGTCGTGCAACAGAAAACTCCGATTGGACAGATAGTCTAGCTAACTGTCTGGATTTACCCTGCAGAGATCTGAGTCCTAGTACATAGTGATAGTCCTCATAAATCCACCGGAGT
This sequence comes from Sander vitreus, assembly GCF_031162955.1. NCBI lineage: Eukaryota > Metazoa > Chordata > Actinopteri > Perciformes > Percidae > Sander > Sander vitreus. The sequence continues at coordinate 23,783,316 of NC_135874.1, read as the reverse complement.
TTAACATTACACAACACAAAGAAAGCGGAAGGTAATGGACATCCGGCTGAAATGAGGGACATCGGCACCTGAACAATCCCAGAAGTGAAAGTCGACTATTTTAAAAGAGACTGCAGTGGCTGAACGTTTTAATATATCAGCCCTCAGTGTGCAACTTACTCAGTCTATAATATGTTATTTCTTTTATGTTGTGAACAACTTTTCAAAATGACCTTTCCAGGCTTGACTCACTTAGTGTACATATCTTTATCTTTTCATCAATCAACAGGTTTAAATCCTCATATTCCTCACCTCATGTCATTATGTAGTCCTACCTTTGTTGCTCTCATCACTGTAATTGCCTTTCCCTGTCTTTCTGTCAGCACTGCTTCTACGATCTTTAGATTATGATTACACCTTCATGTACCCCGCACAACTTCCTTGTCAGTCCGTCACCACCTTAAGTAAGGTATGAAGTACAGTATACTTTCCTGTTACTGCATTTGCTACTTTTTCACCATTGTGATTCTCAGTGTTAATACCCTAAATGAGTTCAAGGGGCGTCCCCGTGGACTAAAGGTCTGAGATGCCATGCAATCACAATGTCCCTGTTCGATTCCAACTGAGGACTTTTGTTGCATGTCGCCCCCTTGCTCTCTCCCCATGTTTCAAGCTTATGCTGGGAGGCTCCACTAAAGAAAAACAGTAAGTATACATTGTAAGAGACATTAAAACACAATGAAATAAAGGAGCCTATAACAACAATCCTAAGAGGCATGAAAAAAAAAACATAAAATCGAACAACAATGACTAAATATAAGAGTTTAGGGGATACTATACAGCATGTTAGTGGTGATAATGCCATGGTGCTACCCATCTAAGTTTTATTTAGAATATTTGTATGCAGTGAGTGAATTGTCTATTTAATCCATTGAACCTTGATTAGGTAGACACTAACATTGCAGGGACCTTTCTTTTAATTTGATCACAAATGCATGCCAACCTGCTGTAACTTTGTAGGCATCTGTAGGTGGTCCAATGGTTTGCTCTTTTGCTTCCACCCCTTTTATGCTAATTTCATAGAGAACCATGACACATTCAATGTGAAGCAATGAGCCTTCTCTTCAGTCTGTGTCTTTTTTTCCCCACATAAGGATCAAAGGAGTGAAATGTGCTGATGCAGCCTATTCACCGAGCTTCAGGCCAACCCAGGAAAGCACAAAAGTCTTCCATTCTTCCAGTGAAAATATGATCTCTTTTTTTTCCTTTTCTGCCTTGGTCTCCACAGTGCCCGAGCGAAACCAACTGTGGGCAACTCAACCTTGAAAGAAGAAGAAATGATGAGTCAGCAGAGAGCCAGATTAAACAACTCTCCTCTCATCACTCCAGGAACAGAGCTGACAAGTGGGCAAGTGGGGCAGCTGCATGGTCAAAAGTTTCATTATAACAACCTTTTGATATAATACAGACTGTAATTAGGCTGAAGATTTTTGTTACATTCAGGACTGTAATTTGAAAGGTTTTACCATTGAGGTATTTCTTTTGATGTTACCGCTCATTTTGAAACATTTGAGAGCATGTTTCTCCACAAAAAAAAAAACCCTGACATTCTATATAATACCTAGTTGCCTTGTTTCCGAGTGCGCTGATTGCAAATAACTCCTGACATGAACTCCGGAAACTGTAGCCATCTAGCATCTAGATTCTTCTTTCTCATTTATTCTTTATTCGGTTCCTGTGTCTGTCCTACAGAAAGGCGTATAGACATACAAAATAAATTTAGGTCACTGTCACAGGGAGCTTTCACGGTGATGTTAAAGATGTGACCCAGATGTGTCAGCAGCAGCGCTAGATGTGCGCATTTCACCCTAATAATAATAAGTGAGTGATAGACAAAGGCATTGTAATCTGTGTACAAGCCAGGGCTTTAAATTAACTTAATTAAAATGTTTAAAGTTACCGGCCAATCAGATTTTCCACTAGCAACCAACAAATTGTTACTAATTTCAACAAAGATTTTAACTAACTTTACTACTTAATTTCGGCTCCTTTGGTTTGTTTCGCGCTGTCTTCTCTGTTTCAGCGTAGCTCGCAAGCGATACCGCACGCGCTCAGTAGTCGGTTGTACGTCACGTCACGACATAAGTGTTCATGGGAAATGTAGGATTAGTACTACAAGATAAAGATGATGTTTTCCAAGCCAAACACACACAAAACCACCCAAATTCTTGCCAGAAAAAAAGACCAATCTGGAAATCTGTCGCATCGTTTCTGCAGCCTGTCGATTCAAACAGACCTAGGGCCCTATCTAGCACCCGGCGCAGCGCGGCGCAAAGCCCGACGCAAAGCCCGACGCAAAGCCCGACGCAAGTGTCTTTGCTATTTTAAGACCGTCCAGCGCCCATGTCGTTTAAATAGAAAATGCACCTGCGCCCATCTTTGCGCCCATGGGCGTGCTGGTCTTACAGGGAGGTGTGTTCAGGTGAATTCTTGGCATATTGCTATCTTGAGGGAGCGGGAAGTGATCGCGCCATTGACCAACAAAAACCTGGTCTAAAGTCAATAGCGCAGCATTTCATTGTTTTTAACAGTGAATTAGTAAAATGTGCCTAGGCTTATGCACAGCACGCACACACTATGCTTGTTATACACACACAGGGAAGCGCAGCAGCACACAAACATGCAAAAGATTACAAATAAAAATATTACGGTGCAAATCCGCCATCATAATAGCAATATGCCAAGGTCCAAACGCGCCTGGCTTTTAAAGGGAATGGGAGATGACACTCTGATTGGTTTATTGCATGTTACGCCCAAAACACACCTATGAATTAATGAAGACACTAAGTACAACCCTTTTGAACCATGCGCCTGGCTCACGGACCCTTTTTTCCACCATTAATCTAGCAAAAGTGGATTTGGACACGCCCTAAACACACCTGCACCATGTTGCTTCACGCCGTGTGCTTAGATCTTTAAGATATGGCCCCCAGTGTACCAGCCATGCGTGGACAGTGAAAACAGGTTTTAGTGGTAAGATTTTATAATTTATTTTTCTAGTTTTCTAAATACAAGGGCCTGCATCAACCTTCACTGTAAGGATGTCTGTTTGTAGTTGTTCCGACCTCGAGACTCAAGACACACAAAGATACAAGACACGTTGCAGCTGCATGATATCTTAACATTATCACCATGCCATTTGAAAATTAAGCAGCTCACATATTTGGTCTTTATATGGTGATATTAACACCACCCCAAGGAGTTAGAGTCATTTGACTAAAAATGTAGCCGATTAAAAATGCTATTTTATGCAGCAAGGAGTCCTTAAAATCAATTCAGATCATGTGCTCTGCAGGAGCGAGCAAGTTGGATCTTGTTCTCATGCATCCAAAATATTCCTCCTCACTGGCATTATGTCCCAAATACCATGTAACATGGTGGAGAGATGCTTTAACGTGGGTGTATGGTTCTTTGTTTAATATTAATAATAACATTACCTTTCATGCAAGAAATGCAGCCCAAAGTGTTTTAAAATAAAGAAATTCCATGACATAAAATGAGCATTAAAACATGGAATCCCATAATTAATGGAAAATAGCATGGAAAATAAAACACAACAACACAAACAAGACAAAATAAGATGAAAATAGAATACATAGATTGCAGAAAGGATTTCAGCTTTGTCCTGGTTTCACTTAAAGAAATGATTGCTGATCCATTTATTTATTGCCCAAAGACAGGTAACAGAGTTATAGCTGCAGCATAATTTGGTTCAGCAGTGATGTACAGTTGTGTTATCCGCATTAACTATCTCAAAGAATGTGAAGTAAAACTTTCTCCTATTGATGTATGTTTTGAACCAGTTTAATAAGTCTAAAGCCGTGTTGACGAGGATTGTGAGGCTTTCCTTAGGCACAGCAGTGCTTAGTTTTTAACTGCTCTTTAATGTCTTTTTCATGACATTGTGACTAGTAAACAATCTGTCATCTTGTTAATGTGAGACTTGAATATAAAATAACATGACACGTAACCCCATGTTTTATCCAGGGAGTTAATATTCCCAGATTATTAAACAGACTTTCTCTTTTTGTTCCGGACCGACTAGCAGGATTTCAGTTTTGTCTCGTTTAACTTAAAGAAATGATTGCTGATCCATTTATTTATTTCCCAAAGACAGGTAACAGAGTTATAGCTGCAACATCATTTGGTTCAGCAGAGATATACAGTTGCGTGTCATCTGCATAGCTATCTCCAAGAATGTCAAGTAAAATGTTCTCTTATGTTTTGAACCAGTTTATCAAGAGTCCAAAGCCATGTTGATGATTATTTTGAGGCTTTCCTTAGGCACAGTAGTGCCTTGAGCTAAATTCTTCAGTCAACATGCTAACAACCACAACAGGCCTTTTGCACAACATTTTGACTAGTAAACAATCTGTCACCTTGTTAATGTGAGACTTAAAGCTTAGCTTTGAATCTAAAATAACAAGACACGTAACCTCATGTTTTATCCAGGGTGTTAATATTCCCAGATTATTAAACAGACTTTCTCTTTTTGTTCCGGACCGACTAGCAGGATTTCAGTTTTGTCTCGTTTAACTTAAAGAAATGATTGCTGATCCATTTATTTATTTCCCAAAGACAGGTAACAGAGTTATAGCTGCAACATCATTTGGTTCAGCAGCGATGTACAGTTGTGCGTTATCCGCATTAACTATCTCAAAGAATGTGAAGTAAAATCCAGCGAGTTAATTCTCTCCTCTCCGGCTCTCTGTGTGTATTTAACTTCCTAGCAAAAATGGTTGTTAACTTTGTCGGTAAAATGACACATGTCCTACTTTATACTTAATAAATATATAATAATAATAATTTCTTTAGATGACCTGCCTGACTGCCTGACTGAATCTCTCCACTGTTGAAATGAGTGCTCTGAAGGTTCAGAGTTAATTGAACTGGCCCTTCTTAAAGAAAAGCTGGCCCCAGTCTGGCTTCTGAGGTTCACATGGGCTAGAAACACCACTGAGGACAATCATTTTTGAAAGAAATACTAACACATTCTTCCTATGCACAATATGATAGAAATATGCGATAACATTGTTGAATATCGCGATAATGTTATTTCTTGCTATAAATAAACAGATCTTGTGTTACTCAGTGTACTTAGTTCTGCCTTTCTGCTGCTTTCAGTATTCTGCTAAAATACAACAAATTAATTGTTGAATTTAAAGAACCGAAAGGAAATCATTTCCAATATTCTTTTATTGTTCAATTTTTAAAAATTGAACTGAACACAAAAGGCACTATTAAGAAAAAAGTGGAGTTTTCTACTAATTCCCTTTTTTCAACTCAAAAAATCTCTGAATGACTTTCGCAATATGTTGCAGTCTTTATTGTACAAGTTGATATTGTGATGACGATTTAAAAAAAACAATTTATTGTGCAGTCCTAATTCTTCCTCATACACATTAAGAATTAGCAATAAAACACAACCTCATACACTCACTTTACTGTGTAACTGAAGTTACTGAGTCATTTCGCTAACTTTAAGGCTATTTTTTTTTACTTGTGCTGCTGTACACGTTTTATCATTCATTATCCTGTAATTGCCGCTTGTATTCAAAGTGACCACTATTAAAAAGTTACTCAGGCTCACTTTAAAAAGACAGAGGGAAGGCAGGTCGGTTTCATTTGTTGTTGGTGGTGAACCATTTATAAATTCCAGCCAAGTGCAACAAAAAAGGGTATAGTTCAAACAGTGCCCTTTAAAAAAAAAAATTATGATTTCATGCTCCGATATCTGTATGTGGAGGCCAGAGAGTAAAGACAAGCATCTACAAATAGATTACCTAGACAAGATGTGAAGAAGGCAGGAGTAGTGTGAGTGTGACAGTGACATCAGCCTTATGAATGAACTGACTATGGATGAGCCCAGTCAGCAGAGACCCACAAGACCAAATGACCTAAATTACAAGCTACCCATGGTCTGTGTATTTCAGAGCTTGACATTTACGTTCACTCTTTCATTGAAATGTCTTTCCCAGTAAGTAGTTTCATTCTTGTTTGATGTGTTGCATCTCCCTCTCATTTTACGCCAAACAGCACCGACATAAAAACATCTTCAGGTTTGTGTCTACATTCAGGGATTGCAAAACAATTTAACAACAATGCACTTCCTTTCTGTGGCAGGCTAGTCACGGTTCAGTGGCTGTGTGGTGCAACAGTTTGCACCAGCTGTCAGGGTGGAGTCCAATGGCGCATCATCAGAGCTTTAACATAATTAAGCTATCTGTGTGTCAACATGCTGCTGGGGGCTTGCCCCATCAAAGTCACGTGAACCAGAGTGAAAAGAGTAAAGAAACATGACAGGTACCATCTGCTTGGATGGGCCTGGAGCCACGCAGAGAAACACTAAGGCTGAATCTCATTTATCTGTCTTACCCCTTCCCCTTACCCCTAGCCCTTTGTCTTACCCCTAGCCCTTGTCCCTCGAAACTGAGTGGTAAGGGGTAGGGGTGAAATCATACCCCTATGAAATGAGACACCACTTGTTACGTTGTCATACATACTTAGGTCTGTTTGCAATAAATATTTGTATACACAGTAGGGGTGCAAGACATATCGACTCAATATCGTTATCGCAATATCACATTGCGCAATATTATATTTAGGGGTGCAAGATATAGCGACTCAATATCGTTATCGCAATATATCGAAAGTGTCGCAATAAGTATGCAATATTTAGTTTATTTTGTGGAGTGCTGCGTCCCGTCCGTTGGCTGTGTGGCTTAGTTGTGTTTGATTTAGAGCCCGCTTAATGATCATATTTCATTGGCCAGTTACCGTGCCACTTGCACATGGCGTTAGTAGAGTGAGTGAGAGAGTAGAGCGTACCACGTGTGTACATATTTGGACAGAGGGACAGTGTAAGTGAAGAAATAGAGACAACAAAACGGAACGCATCAGAGTAAAACCAGTAAAACCGGTCTCATAAGCAGCTTTCTGGACCAATGAAAAATGCTCAGGTGTATTGAGGTCAAGCCTTCATTGATTTTGCCTGTTAACCTCTTATGAACAAATAAATCAACAGAGATGGAAAGAGTACAAACATGTTATACTTAAGTAAAAGTACTATTACTTTGATGAACTCTTAAGTACAAGTAAAAGTATTGTTATAAAAATCTACTTAAGTAAAAGTAAAAAAAGTTACTTTCTTACTTTTTAACAGCATGGGGGAGATATACTCTTTTATATTTATACTTATTATACATCTTATTTATACTTATTTAATTAAATTGCAGTCTTTTGCAATTTGATAAGGGCACAAAGCCACTTTCGATTTGAGTTTGTTGACAGTTACAAAACGTTAGAGACCTTTTTTATTTACTTTTTTAACGGATTTGATTTAAAATGTAGTAAAGCGCAATACTTCAAACAAAACATACTTAAGTGAAATTAAAAGTACACATTTGAAAAACTACTTTAAAAAGTAAAAGTACATATAAAAACTACTCAATTACAGTAACGTTAGTAATTGTAATTTGTTGCTTTCCACCTCTGCAAATCAAACTATCTTGAATATATACAAAAACACATTCCTATGTCTGTTGCATGATCAGGTAATTTCAGTTTAGTTAAACAAAACAACATCAAATCTTTAATTAATATTCTGTATTTATTTAAACACATTTACACCGGACACTGGCACAGATAACTGCTGTTATCATTGTAATTCTCTGCTATGTGCCAAAAAGGTAATAGAAATGTATACCACATGATACAAACAGCAAGTTGATCTTTGGTGTTTGGACACGATTGTGTAGAAGGTCTCACTTGAGAGGTGTTATTTGTTCTGGATGGGTTTGTTCATGTATCTTTCATTATCTTGGTACATGAAGTAGAGCAGTGTATTCACTCAGGAAATGCCTGCGTATTGTCACAAGATGTGTTATGTAGACTGAGCTGGATGGTACAGGAACACAAGTTGATGAAATGGTCAAACTGGTTGTGGAATTTCATTATGCAACTATCAGCTAACAAAGAAGTGAAGGGAAATACAAAGCCAGATGCAGTGATACACATGACACACGTCACCAAGGCCCGTACACTGCACTGTATCTTGTGGGAGGCCAATAACAATCATCATCCTTGTCCTTTGTGAGGCCTTGCAAATGTGGGGGATAGGCTACAATGGTCCACAGTAACGATAAACAGAAAGTCCACACAGAGCGAGAGATAGACTTTACGAGAGGAGGAGAAGGAGACACAGACATTTGGTGAAAGAGAGACGACAACAACAGAAACAAAAGGAAATGACTGGAGTCAGGAGAAACAGTCTAACTCGGGTTTTCTACGTAATACGTTTTGGGATCTTGTGATTTTCAACAAGCTGATAAACATCTGTTGAAAATAAATTAGCCCCCACGTGCGGACCCACTTCCTGACTGACAGGCATGGGTCTGCAGAGGATGTGCGGCCTTCTAGAATAAGTTCAGATACAGGGTAGGACTATAAAGAAAACTGCAATGTATGAAAATTATTGCAGATGATGTTATCATACAAATTTGTCACTTAACCTCATTTAAACTTTTTTGACCAATTCAGAAAGGGCTGTGCTTTTTACTTTTTTGATAATTAAACTTCTTGGAAAACATGACTTCATTCACCAACCCTGCAGAAGATTTGAATGGAAACCCCATTGTGCAAAGAGTTGACTGCCATCTTGATTGTGGCCTCAAGACCTGGAAAAGATATTAAGTTAAGCCCACAAATATGTGGTCCTCATGAAGCCCTAAAGTTTGCTAGTGTCCTGGAAATAATGCTTGTGCAACATTTCCACATGTACTGTTGGGTCACAGTAACCAAATTCTTAATTTTCCTCCATGTAGTAATGTCTGTTTGCGAGCCAAATGTCTATAAAAGCAACCTTTATACTGATTAGACTGTGCAGTAAGGGGGAAATGTCTGGGTACAGGAATTTAACAACTTTGGGGTTAAAAAGTATGTCACTGCTTAGGAGTGGAAGCATCCTAAGATACTTGCATACCATTCGTAGTAGCTTACAGTGGCATATGTATTTTTATTCATGGCAAACATAGGGTATAGTCATAGATATGATAAATTGTATTTACTACACCTATACTGCCCTACAAAAGCAAAATACCTTAACTCGCTAGAGTGTGGAACTGAGAAAAATTACTTTCAAGTTTTTTAGTTGTCCAGCCAAATGAATTATAGGTAGGACACTGGAAATCTGGCAATTAGATGTTTTAGTAATGAACTTTATCTACATAAAAAATTATCTTGAGCTCAAACTTGACTTTTTGACAGTTGACCTCTATTTTGAAGGTACTCTGCCTTTGTGTTGTCTGCAAAAAGTGAGACTTCACGCCAAGGCAAAACTAAAAGCTTTTGTATTTGTATTTAGCTTTTGTATTTATGTTGTAGATTTTGTGTTTGTGTTGTAGGTTTGGTTATTGTGTTGTGGCTTTTGTATTTGTGTTGAACCATCTCGGCCACCGTACAAAAGGCAGTGACTTCCACATTATCAATATTTGGTTGCTGATCACCATTTACAAAATCATTATAGTAACAGCTGTATACAATCTAGTGATCATGGCATATATTTTTGATGATTTACAATTACTTATAGCCATCTACTTATTGCTATCTTGTACCCTCACTCAATTTGAGTGTTCCAAAACAAAGTCAAAGAGCGATAACTGGTGTTACGGTGTTCTGCCTTGGTTTCTCCTGGGCTTTTGGAAGTTACTGTTAAGACAACCCATTATTTTCTCGAAAAAACAACGAACTTGACTCAAGATACCTTTCCACATGATAAAGGATGTCTTGAATGTCCCAAAAATATCATTAACTCATTTTCGACCAAAAACAAAGTTAGGCTACTGCATTTTTCCTTTGCAGGGGAGTATTAGAACTTGGCGTTGCAGTGCCTGTGTTGACACCTTGCCATCTCTGTCATCTTGTGATCTCCTTTAATCCCATCAGGTAGGTCAAAAACTCAACTGAACAGACTGCTATTGAGCCAGGTCACATCATTGAGGCCATGCTGTCAGTCAGAGCCAGACGCGTGAGTGAGCATTTCTGGGATTAACACAAATGCAGGGCAGGTTTCTTCCATCATAGCTGGCCATGGGGAACCTGTACTGATGATCATTATCATCATGAAGTCAACTAGATTCAAGCATAAAAATGCTTGCGAGGGCTGCAACTAATGATTATTTTGTTAGCACTTCGATCGAACCTGGCACCAGAGAACCAGAGAAATTGCATTTGTGCTTGAAAAATGACTAAAAATGCAATTATACGATTAGTTTAATAGTTTCAAATCTTAATGTTTATTAGAACATGTTGTAGGCTACTTTCCATCCCTTCACACAGTCTGGCAAGGACCGCCTGGCAAAACGACACCAAATAGTCCATAGCGTGCCTATGGACAAGTATAATTTCATATTAGGAATCTGGTAAGGAATGAGTAGATGGCTGAGTCAAATATACAGTCGATTCAGTTTTTTAAGCTTTAGCCTATTGAATGTTTGGACTTCCTACAAAGAGAAACACTTCAAATTAACTTTTCAAATGCTCAAATCTGCATTTTATTTTTTTCACTGAGGTAAGGAAACCTAGAATAAGAGACAATACAAGCCTTTTACATGAGAGGTAAAAGCTGCATGGGGCTAGAACATAGGGCTAGACAGTCTTGTGAGTGTTATGGTGGCGTTTTGCACAATGCAGTGGAAATGCTTAGTTTACATAGATAACACGGTTTGAAGTGGCTGTGTTAGTTTAAGTAATCTTGTGCGTGTCCCTGTCTGTCTGTCTGTCTGTCTGTCTTCCCCACCATGTGGATAAGGGTAACAAGCCTAAACCGGTTCATACGTAGATGGGAGGCCGGTTTCAGCTGGCTGCGTTGCCATAGTAACGAGCTCTCTATAAATACTGTCGGGTCTTTTACCGGTTCCCACTTTAGTTCCAGTCCTCATAGAGCCGACATCTCAAGCAGCGGACTTCATTGTGAGGAGGAACTGCATACTTTTTTTTTAATCCCAGCATTCTGGTCTAATGGACACACTCTTTGTAAATGCTTTTTAAGGTAAGTCAAGTATTTTTTTTTTTATGTCACGTCACATTTTAGATTTAAATGCTTTTCAACTAACAAAGGGTAGCTAGCTAACTTTCTGTTATGGCGGGTTAAAGAGGACACATAAATAGGGTCTTAGTTGGGGTGGGTATTCTTGCTATTTCACCATAACGTCAATGTATTTCATAATGGAATCGATCTTGAGTTTTAACATTACGACGTGGCCGGTGTGACAGGCGGCTGGTTAGCTAACGTTATTTAGCAATTAACATATCGCTGTTAACCTTGCTAATAAACCGGCATAACGTTAGCCTGTTACGTCCAGGGCCGTAGACTTCGGCGAGTTGCCGTTAACGTTATGCTGAACAAGTTTTTAAACGGGCTGTGTTAGCTTGTCTTAACCACGTTAACGTTACCAGTAACTTCAGATGCTAAATCGCCTCATGGCACGAAGAGCTCGAACGGAACCGGCACATTTGACGTCAGTTGTTAGTCACCGATTGGTTCATTTTCATGCCATTCTTTAAGCTAAAGGCGGATCTTCTAATTTGATTAAATCTGCACTGGGCGGGGTTTAAACACGTCTGTGCGGATGGTGTCAATACAATTAGTCATGACTATTATAAATAGAGCGTTACTTATAACGGATGGATAGATGGATCTCTAATTGTAATGGTTTTAACAGGAAAAGCCGTATGTTTATGATACATTTGTACATGTAACATTCCTAGTAATGTAAGTTCAGAATACGTTTATATTGTAATTTGAGGTTTTAATGCTGAGTTTAATAATTCTATGACTTCAATGATCAAGCCTTTTCCCCTTCAGGAAAGGAAATGCATTTTAAAAATACTGTCAAATTATCTTGTTTACAGAATAATCACTCTAGGAAGACGCACACTGGCCCAGGCCTTGAGTGTTATTTGAAGGGATTTAACTTCACTGGCGAGCCACCTTGGCTTCTCTGCACCTGAGCAACACCAACACTAAATTTCATCTCTTTCATATCCAAGTAAGCATTTTCAAGTCTGCTGTTTTCATTTTACAGAAACTGACGACCTGTAATGTAATTTATTCAAGTACCAGGTTTTGAGAATTACTCCCATTTGCACTGTTAAGACTTTCCCAAGGGTGGGGAATGTTATGGAATTTAGTAATTAAAGGACACAAGACACTGTTCTCAAAGCTGAATGTCCTCTCAATATGTCCTCCACTCCCTCTTTCAGTTTACTAGTGACTCACCAAAAGGAATTGTGACCATGAACACGGCCACTCCCAACGACTTTGACTTCTCTTTCCTGGAGGAGGGTTTCTCTGCCCGGGATATTGTTGATCAGAAGATCAATGAGTCTTCCATGACGGTAAGCGTCCTGTGCTGCCATTGTTCAGGGGATACACAGATGGCACTTTTTGTTAGGTGATAAATGTCAGCAGGATTCAACTTTAAAAGCAACCTTGCTCAGGTTACTGCTATTGCATTGTCTGAATTGTATTTCCTTTACTTGACTCTTAACCACCATGGTGGTGTAAATGATCGTCAGTTTTAATATTACAATGTGTATTGTTTGCAGTGTATTGGAAATGTTATATTTTTTTTTCTCATTACAGGATGATAGGGATGCCTTTTACATCTGTGACTTGGGAGATGTACTGAAGAAACATCTGCGCTGGGCAAGGGCCCTGCCTCGCGTCACTCCTTTCTATGCTGTCAAATGCAACGACAGCCGGGCTGTAGTTATGACACTGGCATCCCTGGGTGCTGGCTTTGACTGTGCGAGCAAGGTGCGTGTTGGGAAATTCCCATAGCACTAGATGTTCTCAGAATAAAACAATACAAAGCTCTCTTTGATTAGCTGAAATTGCATTGGCAGCTCGTGTTTTTAGATTGGCGCTTTTTTTTTTTGCTGACTGTTGGCATTGTCCCCCTCTAGACGGAGATTCAGATGGTTCAGTCTCTGGGAGTGGATCCAAGCAGAATCATCTATGCCAACCCCTGCAAGCAAGTTTCTCAGATCAAGTATGCGTCTGCCCATGGGGTTCAGATGATGACCTTTGATAGCGAGGTGGAACTCATGAAAGTGGCCCGCTGTCACGATAGTGCCAAGTGAGACATTTTACCATCAATAAGATATATAATAGTGGTATTATCATTTATCTGCCTTCATTCTTTATTTTTCACCCTAACTCCGTTTCTGCTTTGTGCCCAGGCTGGTGCTGCGTATTGCCACAGATGACTCAAAGGCAGTGTGTCGTCTGAGTGTGAAGTTTGGGGCCACACTCAAAGCTTGTCGAGGTCTTCTGGAGCGGGCTAAAGAGCTGGGGCTGGACGTGATCGGCGTCAGCTTCCATGTTGGCAGTGGCTGCACTGATCCGGAGACCTACTCCCAGGCAATCGCTGATGCCCGCTGTGTCTTTGATATCGGGGTGAGTTGTGACAGAAATGCATGTACAACAATGGATTTATGGGTTTTTTGGTTTTCACCCAGCAAGGTAAATGTGAGATTCTGAATTTTATTTTTTTTACTCCTAGAATGAGCTGGGCTTCAACATGGACCTGCTGGACATTGGAGGTGGTTTCCCTGGTTCAGAGAATACTGAACTCAAATTTGAAGAGGTATCTTGCTTTTTCATGGGGAAAATATTAATCTGTTTTGGTCTTGGACAGTACATCCTTTGTACATTTAGCTGCAACATCAGTAGTTCTAGCTCAGGATAATTCCTTTTTTCACGGTCTTCTATTTACCTGTGGAAATGTCTTTTTTTTCCCTTGCTAGATCACAGCGGTAATCAGCCCAGCCCTGGACAAGTATTTCCCTGCTGAAACTGGTATCAGGGTCATTGCTGAGCCAGGGCGCTTTTATGTGGCCTCTGCTTACACACTGGTTGTCAACATAATTGCCAAGAAGGTCATCATGGACGAGGAGTCGGCCTCCGACGGTAACTGCCTTGATTTAGAAAAATTACTGATTTTACAAAATTGAGTTTATTCCGAAAGCACATTTATTTACATTTCTCATTGGTGAAATGACTTATGCTTTCTTCAGAGGAAGACGAAGGGACCAGTGATAGGACTCTGATGTACTATGTCAACGATGGAGTGTATGGATCCTTCAACTGTATACTTTATGACCATGCTCATTGTTTGCCAACACTGCACAAGGTAAGTGAAATTCAAGGACTGAAAAAGTGGCGTGTGTAAAGTTTCTCATCAGGGAAAGGTGAAACAAATGATGGTGTGTGTCTCTCCCCCTCCCCTTCTAATAATAGAAGCCAAAGCCGGATGAGGTCATGTACCCCTGCAGTATCTGGGGCCCAACATGCGATGGCCTTGATCGCATTGTTGAGCAGTGTTACCTGCCTGACCTGCAAGTGGGCGACTGGCTGGTTTTTGATAACATGGGTGCCTACACAGTGGCTGCCTCCTCCACCTTCAACGGCTTCCAAAGACCTGACATTTACTACGTCATGTCCCGCACTGCCTGGTGAGTAGATGTCACAAAAGCTGAAAGTGGTAGTTGGTAATGGATCACCATCTATCTCTGTATGTTTGTACTGGTAATGGCGGCAGCATGGGTGTTAGCCCGAGCAAAATGTTCCACTCCGTGGAACAAAATCTTTTTATTTTTAATATCTTACCTTCTGTAAGTATGGCTGGTCATGAGGAACATTTTCAGATTTTAATATTTTTCTTACTAGACCATCTAACTTTCTATCTGCATTGTCTTCTACAGGCAACACGTGCAACAGATCTGTTCCCAGGGCATGCCAGCTCCTGCGGAGGAGTCTTGTCTTGAAGTGCCAGCCTGCTGTGGTCGAGAGAGCAGCTTGGAGATGCCCAGCTTGGAGATGCCCGCTAAGCCCTGCCAGGCCCATGTGGTTTAAACGTGTTCTGTACATCGCCGCAATGTTCTCCGGATCTAGCATCCTTATTAATTATTGAAGTGCTTTTTTTTTTTTTTATAAATGTGTTTTTTTTTTTCTTCTCCCCAAATGTACATTTTAAGGCCAGTTACTTGACAGGAGGAGAATGAGAGCGACAAGTTGCACATTTTGTGTTCGGTACGGAAGTGGGGATTAACCCTCAATGAAATGAGGCTGAATCACACTCTGGTGTCTCTGGGTGTTCCAAGCAGTGTGTTACAGGGCAACTTGTTGCTGCAGTCTTCCTGCCCTAAGTTGTTTAATGACTGTAAGATCTGGATCACCGTAGTTCATGAAGAAAATGAACTGCTCTAGTGTAGGGAGACAAAACTTCACTGACGGTTTCCCTTCAGTAAAGTGAGGCCCGGTTAACATCTGAAGTCACATCCCTAGCTAGTAACTTGCAAAGAGGTGGTTAGAGGGTTGATTTGATTCCTCAAATGGCTGCTATGTTTATTTATCTTTTCCATGATCTCTACTTCTGTACAGAACCACTCAAGTGTTAATCCTCAAGATGTTACCATATATAAAACCTTTTTATTATGCGTTCCCATGCAAAGTGTATAGGCACATACAGAAACGTAAAGGAAATGCATGTGTCACATTCTGCATGTGTAATGTTCTGCTAGTCAAAACACCATCTGTACTGCAGTGTTTTTTTTATATATATTAAAAAAATAATATACTCAAACACTACAGAAACATACTAAATAGACATTTTAGCTTAGCATAAATGCACATTTCAGCTACCCATGTGATCCACCAGCTTTACCCGGGTCAGCTGCCACCAAAAACACATCTTCAGGATTAACCCTTAAAACACAGGGACTCAAGAAGCAGACTGCCCCTCTCCTCTTCTCCTCCCTTATTTTGTAACCTGTAGAAGACAAGTCTGTTCATGCTATGACAGAGCAGCAGCAGCAGTGTTAAAAAAACAAAAACAACCATACATTTAAAGTGGATACGAAAGAGATGGGATTGCAAACTCATAATGCTTTCCTATGGAAACTTTTTCAAGTTTTGTATTTTTTTAATAAATAAAACATCAGGTGCAGAGCCAAATTATGACTGTGTGTTTTGTTAATATGGGACAAAAAAAAGTGACTACTTACATAGCACTATGGACTGCAGAACACTGTTCTTAAGATGTATCAGGAGTTCCATCTAGTGTTTGCAGCAGGAACTGGTTTAAATCGGTGCTGCCTGTGATGTTGCCACAGTGACCTTTGCAGTAATAACAACCAACATTGGATTTATGTTCTTCCTTTTCACTGGTATCTGTGTTTCCACTCAAATTTCTCTCAAGTCACTCAAAGTAATTTATTTAGCATTCCAGAGTAGACACATGAGCCTAACGTAAACTCCCTTACTTAGAACACACTCATGCTCAGGCATGTTTAAAAGAGTCTCTGTGCTTGGAATGTGAATTATCCCTCAAGTCAATCCTTATAGATTTTACACAATGCGTGCTACAACTGGATTGTGTAAATTGCCCAGTCTTAAAGATAAATCAACTTTGTTCCAGAGAGTTACTTCATCTACACAACAGATTTCCACACTTAATAGATTTATTGACTGAGTATTTTCAGAAGTTATTACACCTGCCTTTTCACATCATTACTGTCATATTTTTTTTGCACAAATAGAATACAAATTGTAAAAAAGCACTATAGAATAAATAAAGAAAACCTACAAAAAGAATTGAATAAAATAAAACAGGCATGGAGATATTTGGCACAGGCACGTATATATATATAGGACAATGATATATATCATATAGATATAGAACTGTTCTATATATCTATGACACACACACACACACTGATGGCAGTGTTGGGTGCCAACCTGCTCATCAGCAGAGGTCAGGGGTTCCGTTTCTTGCTCAAGGACGCTTCGACTCTCTGGAGGAGCCAGAGATTGAACCACTTTCGATTACTAGACCAGTGGTTCCCAAACTTTTTTTTACATCATGCACCCCTAAACTGACAAATTAGATCACAGACTCCCATTTAATAAGATTTTGTCCCAGGGTTCCCCATTTGATATGATTTTTATTTTTGCTTTTAGATGTTTTTATTACAGAAAGTGCATAAAACCCATGACCAAAATAGTCATCCATTCTGTCATTGTGTTACTTATGGATGGCATTTAGTGAAAAGAAATGATTCATCTTTTTTGGGAACCACCTGAAACCCCCCTCAAGGACCCCCAGGGGGTCCCCAGCCCCCATTTTGTAAACCACAACCGCTCTACCTCCTGAGCCCCTTTAATGGGAATATATTTTGTGTGTGTGTATCTGCCCCTTATAAAGGCGAGTTGTACCAGTAGTAACAGTAATATGTCGATACATGCATGTATTTCATATTTATATTCACTACATCTGCTTCTATTCACATTTACAACATCTGGGAATTCTAGTAACATCTGTAATAAGTGACATTACATCCATAACAGTAGTATTTACAGCTGTTTGTCATGAAATCATTGGCCTTTGTTTTGTATTTTAATTAGAGCTGCAAAGTTGAATCGATTAGTTGTCAACTATTAAATTAATTGCTTAACTATTTTGATAATCGATTTGAATGATTTTTTGTGAAAAAAAGGTCAAAATTCTCTGATTCCAGCTTCTTAAATGTGAATATTTTCTAGTATCTTTCCTTCTCCATGACAGTAAACTAAACGTATTTGAGTTGTGGACAAAAACAAGACATTTGATAACGTCATCTTGGGCATTGGACATTTTCTACATTTTCTGACGTATTATAATTTAATCGATCAATCCAATCGATTAATCGAGAAAATAATCTACGGAGTTATCTACAATGAAAATAATCATTAGTTGCAGTCCTAACTTTAATGGGCAGCTTTTTATTTTACTACTACTTCTTTACAGTTTAGATTTAATTTAGGCAACAAATTATGTTTAGGCTAATACTGTTAATACTCCATCAAGGGCGTAACTTTGGGTTTAACATTGGGGGGGGGGGGGGGGGGGGGTTGAGATCTCCACTTTTGGGCAAAACTGAAATTTTGAGCATATCAAACACTACATATCCTGCATTCTGATGAATTTTTCTGAAACAATTTGTGCCTTTTCTGCAACGTTATGGCGCAAATGTCTTTATTTATGTAAAGGAAATTATTATTAGATGTTGCACTGGCCAGTTTTGATTTTTGGGGGGGGGCTGTACCCCCCCACCCCCCTCTATTCAGCCGACAGCCGACCGAGGCCGACGCCGATTAAAAAAAAAAAAGGCAGACGCAACTTGGACCGACGGCTGGCAGTCGCCTTGGTGTGTCAGGGCCTTTAGACTCAGAATCAGAAGCAGCTTTATTTGCCAGGTATGAGGACACATACGAGGAATTTTGCTTTGGATTATACATTGCTCACAATGTGCTTAATCATACAAAACAAACAACAAAAACAAACTATATATACACTATAAACAGAAACAATATAGACAGGTTGAAGCAGTAGTGCAATGAAGAGTGCAAAGTGTGCAGGAGTAAACATTTTTTAGTTTCTGGTTACACTTTACTTGAAGATATCTACATAAGAGTGACATGACACTGTCATGAACGTGTCATAAACATAAACAAGTCATAAACGTTTATGACATAACGCTTCTTTTAGTAAGTGTCATTCGGTTTTTGTCATGACAAGTTATGGTTATGGTTAGAGTTAGGGTTAGGGTTCATGTGTCATGACTGTGTCATGACAGTGTCATGTGTTCATGACAGTATCATGTCACTCTTTTGTAGATACCTTCAAGTAAAGTGTTACCGAGTTTTTTAAGTTTGGATACATTGTAAAAAAAATTTCAGGTCATTATCACAGGTAAATAAATCTGCCTACCAGCCTAACTAAATATTAGTAATTAACACGCTGTATTTCCTTTTGATGCAAGTGTAAAAACGTCAATAATGCTACAGTATGATTTCCCCACAGGAAGACGTATTTCTGTGTGGATAATCGTTTTGCAATTTTCGCAATTTGGCAACCGCAAAGATCTTATAGATGTGCATGTGAGATTATGATTTCACCACAGTCATGTCTCTCTGCTCATAATGCTTCCTGATGTACAAACTAATGGCATTTTCATTATTAATCTCTTTCCTGAACACCATGATGTAACACTTTGGGGCCAAGTGACATCCGAGGATGCTGTAGCTAGAAATGAGAATGGCTGAGCTTTCGATGGCACGTTTGTACTTCCCAAACAAACTGATATAAATCGGGATGAAGAAAATCCAAACGATTAAAAACAGCAGCATACTGATGGTGATTAGACTTGCATTTTTATACAGATCTGGCAACTGTTGACCTTTGAATGCAAACAGGAAACAAATAAGGGCCAAGAAAGCGTTGTAGCCTAACATGGCAATAAAGAATCCAGGGAAGCCTTTGTTACACTGCAACAGGATGGTCTCGCTTGATATGTTTTCACGTTCAGGAGATGGGGGATTAAAGTACAGCCATGACACACACAGAGCCAACTGGATCCCAGAGACAATTGTCACCACAGCCAGCGGCTGGTTGAGCTTCTTCATCCAGGAGCCTAACTGTAGGTCAAAGCTGAAGCCCACGAAGATTTGGAGCAGGTTGGCCAGAATGCAGGAGATGCAGAGGGAGAAGGCTATGCCGAAGAAAGGCATACCTACCTTGCAGGAAGCCTCAGTGGGTTCCCCGATAAAGCTAAATGTAAGGCATAAGCAGAGCAGCAAGGACAAAAGCTCCAAGAAACACAAGTAACCTCCAACGGCCTTAACAACAGGAGTGCTGCGATGGATTGCAAACAAAATAGCAAACACAATGGAAACTATAATACCAAAGACTCCCGAGACACTCAGGAAGATAATGAAGGGATCTGACCAGTTGAGGAAGTCAACCCTTTTCTCCAAACAGGTAGCCCTCTCTGGAGACGAATATTTATCTGAACTGCAGCGTTTACACTCCTCATCTATAGAAGTGAACAAAGAAATGCAAATTGCATATTTTTGCATATTCATCATGGAGAATGAATTCTGTTGAAAAGTGTTATGTAAGGAAATATTTTGTTAAGCAAATACCAAACCCCAGCATCTGATCAGCATTACAGCACAGCAGTGTGACAGTAAAGTTACGCAAAATTTCCAAATGAATGCAACGACAGACAAGAAACCTGAACATCATATTCCATATACTACTCCTGCATAGGAGATCCGTTTTTTTTTTGTTGTTGCATTGAACTGTTACCTCAAATTGTCCTGTATAGGATATCGTTTTAAAGCTTGGTGTAAACAACATATTTATTGTCGTTCATGGTTTTGGTTTTCAGTTCAGATATTTCCTGTTTTCTTTTGTTTTGTCATCATTTCCTCTTATTGCTGTCTTGTTCTCGTTCCTTGTCCATGGTTCTGTTTTATTTGCCTGTGTTCTTTTAGTCCGTGTTCTCTGTTTTGTTTTCCTAGATCCATCGGTGTGTATGTTCGCATGCTTCACTTCCTGTATTGTTATAGTGTTCAATAGTATAGTGTCGACTTTGTCTAGTTTTGTTTCCTGTTGAGTCAGATTAGTCTTGAATGTGTTTCTCCTGTCTGTGCTCTCACTCTGTCTGGTGTCAGTTCGTCATCTCACTTTATGTCAAAAAGTTCTGCCTGTGCCTAGGGCTGTGTTTTCACGTGCTACTGGTTTTTGGATTTTTGGATAATTACCAGCTTACTTTTTGTAATTGTTAGTTTATTTTTTGGTCATTAAATCATTCAACTCTCCGTTATCGCCTCATCTCCTCCTCTCCTCCTCTGCATTTGGGTCCAAACCTACAAACTCCTGACTTGTGACGTCGGTGGTGTGCACCCTGATCACATTTAATAAATCTTAAGCCCTGATTTAAAAGGCCTGAGCGTTGGAGCATAATTCAAGTTTTGTGGGAGTTTGGAGAAGCTGATCAGAAATTTATTTTGGCTCAAAACCATTCCGTTCTTTATGAAAAATTAAGCATAAGGCTCAGGCGCCCCCTCAAATCAACAATTCTTTGTATGTTAATTGTATGCACTACAGATCATAGCTACAGATTATAAAAACATTCCATTCCAACTCTCCCCTATTAAATATCCACAGTTGCTGTATGTATCCATAATAGGGATCCTCTCAGAAGACAGGATCTTTATTATTTGAGGTGGTGCGTATTTAAAGGAAACACTTACCATTTCTATCAGAAAATTCTCCTTCTGCACATGGAACACAAACTTTGCAACACTGATTGCTTAGCTTTTTCAACTCCTGCCCTGGTTTACACATTTTAGAGCAGTTGTAGGCTGTTACCTTTAAAAGACAAAAAAGATTCAGTACCACATAATATCCATAGCTTATTTTGGGAAATAAATATATGATGACATTCTAACCTTACCGTCACATTGCGCATGAAACTAACAAGCTCATTAGGGACTTCTAATTTTCCATCTGGCAAGTAATGTCCAATGGTTTCTATGTGTGTGCTGGATTCAGCCATGTCCCAACGTACAATATCATATCCTACATTGGGGTCTCCATTGGCGTCAAAGAATATATGTGTGTTGTTCACAGTGAAGTTTACTTTCTGGATTTCCAAAAGAAGCTGTGGAGACAAATAACATTGACGTAAAATGAATTATATTTTTATTATTGAATTATATATTATATTACTTGCAAAATGACACATTATAAAACAGGAAATATTTCACATAGAAGACTTTCAAAAATGTTAGAATATTGTAGGTATATTTTGTCAATAACAAAAAAAAAATACATTTCTGTTTCTTTAAAGGAATAGTTTGCGTATTCCTTTTCTTGCAGAGTTTTAGATGAGATGGTCTGGATCAAGGGAAGTCCATTTCCAGGATAATTGCCTGCTGCTCTCTGTGTGTTGCCGTTCTCAAACTCTGTTCACTTCGGGAAACAACAACAAACTTCGAGCTAGCAAGCTACACGCTGAAAACGGAAAGTTTTGAAGAAAATTTTGACCGTGCGAAAAGGTAGGCCTGCTTGGTTCTTTCGGGGAGTGATTGTAAAGATTTACAATAAATAAGTTTACAGCATTTACTCTCTAACTGGGATGTTTTGAGGCCGACCATGGCGATACACTGGTAAGATATGTGTATCTAGCTAATTTATATAACTCATGTTACTGTATTGTGTGAACAGTTGACTTCATTTCATATTATATGTGGTGTTTTCTTTTTGCGGGGTGCAAATGGTACACCGAAACAAGTTCCTTCGTTCGCAGCTTAGCGTCGCCCAAGACGATTGTGATTGCTTTATAGAAATGCAAACAACCTAGAGCTTTTTCTTTTTTTTTCCTATCCTGGAATGTATGTGGAGCGCTGTGGAGATAAGTCTGGCAATGCGAGACTGAGAAGATTGATACCACTCTCTGGGTTTAGTGACATCAATCTTCTCATCAAATTCTGCAAGAAAAGTATTAAGCATTTTTTTCCAAAAAATGTCAAACTATTTCTGTAAAGACACATATTAGCAATGCATAATCTCCAATGTCACAAGATAACTTTACTGTACCTCCAAGGCTGTAAATGGGGTGCTACGTTTACACAGGTGGTTGTCACACTTTAGCAAGCCGCGAAGCCCCTCAGCAATGACTTGAACAGCTAGGTAGATATAGTATGATTCATCCTGGTCAATGTAACTGGCCAAGCAACTTGGATCCAGACATTGCTTGGATCCCTGTTGGCTGTTTGTTAGCGAGCATGTACTTTTTCTGTTCTTCTTAGACTGATTAGAACAAAGTGGATACTGAGTCAGGTGATGTTTGAGAATGCTATTAGTGGACCCGTTGAACATTGAGATGACATAGTCTTTAAAACCAGGAACCTCATTCCTCTTAGTGATGAATCCGAAAACATTCCCGACCATCTTAATGTGTGGCATTGCAGTAATGTTTTCTGAGGTGGACCATGCATCACTTGCAATCCAAGTTCTGTTGAGGTTGTGTTTGATGGCTGCTTTCATGATGACAGCAACATTGGCTTCCTTGGTGAACAAGATAATGGCTTCAGCAGAGGATGTATTGATCTTGCTCACCAGCTCAGCCAGCCTCTCATTGGTTTGGGAATTGGTCATATAAAAGTTACTAGGCAGGATGTAAATGAATTCAATGCATACATCCTCCGATTTACGGATTATGGTCACAATGCTATCACTGCCGTACTTCCCGTACTCATCATCACTTCCTACAATGGCCACTGTTTTCCAATTAAACTGTTTCACCAGCTCAGCAATGGCATTTGTCTGATACACATCACTGGGTACTGTTCGCAGAAAAGTGGGGAACTTTGACTTGCTGCTGAGTAGCTCGCTAGTCGAAGAATAGCTAATCTGTAACAAACAGGAATATATCATGTTAAAATGGTTTTGCATGCTGTTTGCAACATAAATACTCCTTTGTATCAAGACAAAGGAGTATACTAATTACAATCTTTGCATTATGTGTTATCAAATCTTAGATTTAGATAAGAATTCTGTCATAATCTCATCATTAGCCCTAAACTATTCAACGGCATCTAACATATTTTGCTTTTTCAACTGTAGTTAATAGCACACTATCAAGTACAGAGAGAAGACAAACCTGGGCAACTGATGACAGAGCAAAAACTCGTGCAACAGCTATTGATACTTCAGAATACCTTTCACCTATCACTGCCTTTGTTTGGGGTTCAGGTAAAGCAGATTGAAAGGTTGGAGGTACTAAGCAGCTCTGAGGGTTCTTCAACATCTGGAGTGTCGCTCTTACGGCAAAGCTGACATCTCCACAAGTGTCATAGATGTCATATCCTATGGTGAAGTTGGGTACAACTCCAGTTTGCTGGTTTATTTCTCTGATGGCGTATATCATCACTTGAGAACGAAGGAACATTCGTAAATCATAGCTGCAAAAATTGACAGAGGACACATGGAAACAAATAATTATAATAATGTTATAGTCATGTAAATGCACTAATTGATAATAAGAGCCTACTTTAATTCAGTTCAATTTAATTTATAGTGTCAAATCATGACAGAAGACTTTACAGATAGAGTGTCTAGGCCACACTCTTTAATTTACAGAGACCCAACAATTCCCCCCAAAAGCAACCATTTGATGCAACAGCGGTGAGAATATTTTTTCTTCTTTAACAGGCACAAACCTCAGGCAGACCCTGCCCTGGTGGGCGGCCATCTGCCTCGACTGTTTGGGGGAGAGGGAGAGAGAGAGAGAGAGAGAGAGAGAGAGAGAGAGAGAGAGAGACTTATACTTACTCACTACAGGAGACCGGTCCAGGCATTGTGGTTCTAGTTGTTTTTAAGTGAATTGGGAAAAGTCCTCCAATGATGATGTCTCCATTAGAGTATGCATTTAGAAAACCAAAAACCAAACAAGGGCAAAACACACTCATGATACTCACAAATAACCACAGCAAGAACATTGTGGATACACAGGGGTAAAACACACGTATGCAATCGTTCCTTTTTCTAGAGAATGAACTGGTTTGTCGACTACAGCTGTCATATAACGGCTATTGTGGGAAGTCAGACTGGATCATTTGCATTGTTAGGTGTAATCTACCTTAATGCAAAACACGTGGGTGGCACAAAAATAACACGGTGATTTGAATTGCTCATAGAACCACCCCATTATGGTAACGAATTATTTATAAACTCTTGATGATTTTCCTACCTTCAGATGATAAACTGGTTTAGACAAGACAGGTGTATGTATTTGATTGCATTTGTAAAGCATTCAAATTGTGCAATGGCTCTTTTATTAAGGTAAGTGACCCCAAAAAACAATAACTGTGGCACAGTTTGCAAAAGAGTCAATGAGAGGGCAACATGCTACATGTAGACTATGCTCTTTAAGTATCTTGGGCCTTAAAAAGAATTGTGTTTTATTTAACAATGAGTCATACCATCATGGTAATTTGTAATTACCCTCTCATCTGTTAATTTCATTTAATTTATTCATTGTCGTTTTTACTGTCCTTAAAAGGTGTCCCTTCTTCAGTTTTCACTATTACAATGATGTGTATAAGAATGAACTGTCAAGCTCAAAGGCCATTTCTTCATGGTTATTACTTATTATGTCAGCAGAGGTCAGAATTGTAAAACTTATTCCAAAACATAAGGCAATACATCCGTGGAATACTGTAAATGGGCATTTGAAGTTACTTTAAATTCAATTCAAATAAAACTACTAAAACAACTGTCTTATTTGTTAAAATTCTGAAAAGACACTACATGTACTACTACAACATTAATATCTTCTCAAGAACAATTATTATAGCCAGTGGTAGAAGAAGTACTGAGATCTTTTGCTAAAGTAAAGCAACGCCACACTATTAAATACTCATGCATGCATTCATCATTTTACTTAAGTAGAAGTACAAACCTTTTTAGCAGCAAAACCTACTTTAGGTTTCAAAAGTAAAAGTAATCATTAGATGACAGAATGGTTTATTATTGAATTTTTATCACTGATCAATTTAGGCCAATAGCTGTATTTGAATGTTTTAGCTGGTGGAGATTGAGGGCTAATGTAAGCTACCCTAGGTTACTATTTTGGTTGTTTGATTTAGGAGAATGCATCGTATTTGATAAGCTGATTATAATATTGAAATTTAAAATCTTGATTTTGAAATTTACTAACATAGCTGTCAAATAAATGTCGTGGAGTAGAAGTATAGCATAAAATGGAAGTACTCAAGTAAAGTAGGCTTAAAACTGTAGCTGTAGCTACAGTACTTCACTGTAAAACTTTTCACTGTAAATTTACAGTAACATACTAGCAGCAGCTTCGCCAGTAAACTAGCCTACTGTTTATTTAGAGTATGCATACTGTTTTTAAATGTTACGGTATTTTACTGTAAATGGTCAGTTTCCTACAGTATTATTTATATTTACAGTAATCTACTGGCGGCTGTGTAATTCCTGCCTTCCTTTATTTTCCCATGATGCATTGGTATTAAGAGTAAATACCTATTATCTGTAACATTTGCAGATAGTGCTGTAATATTTTTATTTTCTCCCAGAATGCATTGCCATTTACAGTATGCTCCTGTATAACATTAAAACAGTAAGATAGTGTGAGATTTTAGCTGTACATTTACATCAAAAGTTTACAGTTTAGCCTACCCTTCCAATGTTTCTGATAGTCCACTAACGGTTTTATATGAAAATGCACCTTGTAGGCCTAAGTTTGTTGACTTAATAATACAATAATATCTATAAAAAGGCCTAACAATCCAGGAAAAATGAATTGAACTCTAGTGCAGTAACTGCTCTGAACCCACCCTCACTGGTGCACTCCTTCCTTCACCCCCTCAACGTCTCTGGTCCTCTTGTTCCCCACGCCTTGTGGGCAGTGTGGACGTGATCATATAAAAAGGCTACAGTACAGTCAGCTGTGGAAGTGAGCCGAAGTGCATCCAGACCAGAGGCGGACGGAACACAACTGTGCGTGTAGGCAACATGACCTCATTAATGTGGGGACTGCTCTGTGTCAGTGGCATCCTGGCATCGGCAACTCGGGGAACTTTCCCACAGTTTGGGTCACGCAACCGGCAGATCCACTCAATTAGCCCTTCAATCCCACGAGTTTCCCCGCACGGCCCTCCAACGGTCGCCCAGCGCTTTGAAGATATCAAATCTATTGAACAAACCTCTGACGAAGTGTCGAGTGCTGAAACTTTTCAAGAGGTCCAGCGGGGCGGTTCCACAGCGCGAGCCTTCCAGCAGCAGCAGGGTGCCCGAACAGGTGCCAACAACCTGGCGCAGGAGAGGAGAGCGGACAATGGAGGTCGGTTGGTCCTGTAGATGTCCTCCTCTTCCTTCCTTGTCAATATCCATCCACTTGTAGTTCATGAGTGCAATAACCCTATCATTTGTTTCAATGCGTTTTCATGGTTTGGATGAATTTGGCGCAACCGTTTTAAAGATAGATAGATATTATAGACTTTATTGATCTCACACTGGGGAAATTCCCATTAAAAGCATAAACTGCAGGGACTCAGGTTAAAATGGTCTCTTTATTCTCCACAGTATTAATTAAGACGTCAATGGAATCATTAGGTGACATCATGCTTTATTATTGATTTTATTTTTTTTAATCACTGATCCATTTAGGCTGGTGGAGAATGAGGGCTGATTTAAGCTACCCTAGGCTACTATTTTGGTTAGTTTAATTTAAGAGAATGCATCGTATTTGATAAGCTGATTAGAGTATTGAAATGTAAACTATTGATCTTGAAATTGACAAGTAACTATAGCTGTCAAATAAATGTTGTGGAGTATAAGTAGCATACAATGGAAATGCTAGTAAAAGTAAAGTATAGGCTTAAAACTGCAGCTTTAGCTACAATAGGCCTACTTAAGTACTACAGTCATAATTAAGACATCAATGTACCAATATACCAAAAAGCATGTAGTGCATACTATTTTCCCTTCTGTGATATTCACTTTGAAACACTGTTATAAAGCCAGTAATCATTATGCATGCCCATCATGTTGCATCTCATTTTGCTAGTTAAACCAAAGTAACTACTGCTCTAATGCTTTCCCCTCTGCCTTCTACCCTCCCTTGGCAAAGCTGGTGGCACTAATTCTAGGTTTAATCGCTATCAGTCCTCCCATCACCAGCCGTCTTCACAGCTGCAACACAACGCTGCACCATCCTGGCAGCCCGCTCGAAATTCGAGTGGCTCTCTTGCATCCATCAGAACTGAAGCAGGTACTTAGCTTTATCCATAACTAACATGCTCATTGAACTCCCAATAGGCAGATGTGGAGCAAATGTTAAAGGGTCATATATGCCCCTAAGATATTTGTCTCATAAAGTTTGTTTGTCATTTACTAAGCTGAAAACATTAATATTTGTTCTGATAAAGCCAATGAAGAAGGGGAAAGTTAAGGCTGGGTGTCTTTCAAAAGTGACTTTGATGCCGATCCCTGAACAATGCTTTATTTTTTAATTGCAATTTTATAAAATCCATTTTGAAGAAATTAAAACATTACACATTAGTACAATTATGCATTTATTTTTCAGTTCCTTTACACCTCTGTGACGCACACTGTAGTCGGGCCCATAAAAATACAACACACACGTGAGCCCTACGTGCCTCTACGACGTGTAGACAGCCAATCATCAGCATTGTTAGATCTTAGTAGACGAATGCTGCTTGCTTATTGGCTCACTGACACTGATGAGATTTACTCCATTTGGTATTGAATGACAAGGCATTTTTCAGTACTCGATACTATGGAGGCAATTTGGTCAGTGCCTAAAAGTAGTTTGGTACCCAGCCCTAATGAAAGTCCCCTGATATTGAGATTAAAAATGACATTTTTTTGAAACACATGGAGATGTTAGAGCTAACTTTAGTTCCTGGCCAAAGTATGGTTACTGTAGTTTCATTAGACTTAGAGCATTGTCTCGTTTGCCTAGGTGTGATGGTCTTATTGAATGGCTGAAGAAAAGGTTAATTAGCGTGCTTACATAGGATTTGATCGTAATTTCCCATTTGTAGCATACACTTGTATTCAGCCCATTGTCAACATGTGTTTAAGCAAGCTGAACGGTACATTCCCTGATTTCAGAATAGTGCCTTGAAATGCATCATTTCTATCTCACTGTGCTGAGTTTTAAGTGATCATCAACACCTAAAACACATCATTTGGGAGCACTAATGAGAGCTATAATGACTTAAGTGAGTGCATCTTTTAACACTATCTTTTGAGGGGCAATTCATATAATAAAACTATTTTAACTTGTTTTTGTTTATGACCTGATGGAATATTCAATAATACACTATTTGAAAGTGAGTTGTTATGATATCCTAGTATTTATCTCTGGTCTCCTAAAATTGCAGCACTCCAACATTATTAGCACTATTAGCATCTGGTACAGCCTTTTTTTTTTTGCTTCTCAATTAATTTAAGAATATCTGTAAGTGAATCAGTCAACCAGTCAGATTATGGTTTAAAATTTGTGTGCTTCAGTGAGTGTGTGTACAGTACATGTGTGCAGGGGTGTGTAGGAATGCATGCTGGATTTCCATTCTCACAATTCGTGAGATTTGTGGTACTGTATCATCCATCCAAAAACATAGGAAAATACATCTCTTTTTCTTACAGCAACAAGAGCGAATTGCAGAAATCGTCCTATAGACCTGGTCTTCATCATAGACAGCTCCCGCAGCGTACGCCCTGCTGAGTTTGAAAAGGCCAAGGAGTTCCTGCAGCATATGGTGGAAAGCTTGGAGATCGGCTCCGACACCACGCGAGTCGGCCTCGTCAATTATGCCAGCACAGTGCAGATTGAGTTTCAACTAAAGACGTATTTTGCCAAGTCTGCCCTGAAGCACGCCCTGGCCCGTGTTGAGCCCCTCGCTTCAGGCACCATGACAGGCATGGCCATCAAGACCGCCATGGAGAAAGCTTTCACTGCGGAGGCAGGGGCCCGAGCTAGCTCGGCGAACATCGCCAAAGTAGCCATCATAGTGACAGACGGGAGGCCCCAGGACCACGTAGAGGATGTATCAGCCGCAGCTCGCGCATCTGGGATCGAGATCTACGCAGTGGGAGTAGACAGAGCGGATATGGCGTCCCTGCGCCTCATGGCCAGCCTCCCACATGATGACCATGTCTTCTATGTGGAGACCTATGGTGTCATTGAGAAGCTCACTTCCAAATTTAGGGAAACCTTGTGTGGTAAGGATGATGATAATGGGAGTGCGGATATTCCATTAAATGGCGGAATTGATGATAACAGCCTAGGCATAGGCCTAAATAATGAAAATGAGGATAACGGAAACAACGGTATGTCAGATCCGTCCTTTAAATTTCACGTGTGATCATTTGGGCAGCACCATAGAGGTAATGTCCATTCTAAAGTCCCTGGTCCTCTTCTTTAGTTTTAAGAACAAGGGCAAGGTAACTAGTGACTTACCGCCGCTTGTTGTGTTTGGATTTCCCACAAAAAGGTGTTCACTAACTGATAACAAGTGTAGTTAATGAACATGTCCAATAAGTCACATACTAACCAACTTAAAGAAGAAGACATACCTCTGATCACTGGTTGATCTGCCAATACAGAGCAAATTCTACATCTTTGAACACTTTAAAATGGTTGAAACCTAATATGATGCTGCCTATACATTTCACACGGAGCGCGCTGCTCTCTGCAGTTCTGCGCTGAATCTTGTGCTTCATGCCTTGCGCCCTGCTCAGTTACCTGAAGGTGTGCTAAGCTGCCCAGCTCCACAATTTGGGCTTTTGCAATCTGTGACAGAACATTAATGGCCACTCATCCTGCACGGCAAAAACTAAATTAGCTTGAGCTAAATTAGACTAAAATGTGATGTGCTAAGTTTGAGCATACTTTTAGATTTTAAGAAATTGTTTTAACATTATGTTATCTTTTAATATGCTAATTACAATTTAAAAAAGACCATAGACCTGTTTAAATGAATAGTTTGACATTTTGGGAAACACACTTATTCATGGAGAACATTGATACCACTCCCTAATTTGTCCGTTTAGTAAGAAGCCGGAGCCAGCAGTCGGTTAACTTAGCTTAGCATAAATACTGTTAACATGGGGAAACACCTAGCCTAGCTCTGTCAGAAGTTTTTTTAGGTTATTTAATTTGTTTAATATGTACAAAATGAACAATTTGCAAAAACGACAAGTTGTGGTTTCATAAGGGGTTACGTGTGAGACTATTTCTGGGCACAGTGACTTCCTGGTGTCTCCACCAGTTGCCTGGCAACCTCACGTTGACGACATTGCAGGAATAAAAAAATGTCATACTGTTCCTATAAACAAAGCACTACATTTCATAGGGTGATTGTTTTCGCGTGTACAAATTAGGAAATAACGACTAATGATGTGAAGCGTTTATATGTTTTCTGCTAAATATAATATTTATAATGTGGTACTTAATGCTTGCAGGCTACAGGGATGCCAGCCCAACTGATTGCTATGATACATTTGGGTGATATCAACACTTGCAAAATAAGAACTAGGAAGCGTTCAACATAAAGGTGTAATTCTCAAATTTCTTTGTACCAGCCTCAGCTTGAACCATATCTCAGCCCACTGCCAAGCATGCAGCTACAGCTGTGGTCATCAGGGGGAATACACAAGTTATTGTGAGAGATCAGCTTAGTACTTTTGAGTAACTTTCCCCAAGTAAAAATATAAATAAATTAACTTTTGGTACCACCCAAACTAGCAATGTAACTGCTAAGGTTACATGCTACTTGTGCAAGCTTCTCCCAGGGGTTGAACTTAACGCACACTGTGCTTTAAATTATGACTGACTTCTAGTCACACAAATTCAAAAACTTGTTTTTGTTTGACAGCTGGAACCTGTGGAGTGAGTTCAGCCATCCTCTGTGTTTAACTCTGACCAACTTCTGTCCATCCACAACAGTGACGTCACTACCAAAGACATGCAATGATTACGATTACGTGTGTTGCCTTTAGTGGATTTTGTGTTTGCTTGGTCTGAACTGCATGGAATAATCTGTTGGAATATTAAGATGGATAGTTAATCAGATGTCTTACATTCAACTGCCAGTGTAACATTTGAAAGTGACAAATGACTACGCGTCTTCCTTCCTATATATGTGTATATATATATATATATATATATATATATATATATATATATATATATATATATATATAAACAGGATTTTACACCAACAACATTCATTTACTGTTACATCACTGTAGTTGAAGCACAGAGATCAAGCACACTAATTGCATGTGGCTATGTAGAATAACACAATTATAAAATGAATTAATACATACTTACAACAACTAACTAACAGAAATATAAAACAAAATGATTGATCTCACTAGGCATAAGCCAATCAGACATTAGAGTGTTTCTTTTCAGGTTTGGATGCATGTTCTCAAGGACACAATTGCCAGCACATTTGTGTCAACAATGGCAACTCATATGACTGCAAGTGTCGCAAGGGCTATGTCTTGAACCCGGACAAGAAAACGTGCTCACGTAAGAATCTTTATCTTTGTCTGAATGTTTTTATTCAATGTCTCATTGTCATCTTAAAACTACTGCCAAAAAAGATTGAACATGCCTAAAAGTTATATTCTCATTGAATCTTTCTTAAACAAGGATCTTGGATGGGAAAATCATTGTTATACGTAGCAATTACTAACTTTTAAAATATTTAATGTAAGAACTTTGACAGAGCCTTGCAATTCCACGTTCAATTAGTTAGGCACTTTGGGCTGTGAACACACTGCATACCATCTCTTGTTACTAATGTTTTGAGTTGCCCTAAATAGATTAGGGCAGACAGTATTCATCACAAATTAAGTGAGCAGGACAATTATGAAGGCCTTGGCTGATGAGAGGCACACATTCTAGAAGTAAATGATGGCCACTTAGTAGAGGAAAAGTAGATTCAATTACATTTTATTTATAGTATCAGATCATAACAAGAGTTATCTCAGGACACTTTACAGATAGAGTAGGTCGAGACCACACTATAATTTACAATTTACAATTCCAGTAATTCCCCCAAGAGCAAGCATTTAGTGCAACAGTGGCGAAGAACAACTCCTTTTAGGAAGAAACCTCGGTGGTGAGAAAAACTCCCTTTTAGGAAGAAACCTCGGTGGTGAGAAAAACTCCCTTTTAGGAAGAAACCTCGGTGGTGAGAAAAACTCCCTTTTAGGAAGAAACCTCGGTGGTGAGAAAAACTTCGGACATATCCAGGCTCTTGGTAGGCGGTGTCTGACTGTGCCGGTTGGGGGTGTGATGAACAATGGCAATAATAGTCACAATAAAGATAATGGAACAATGACTAGAAATAGTAGTTGTAGTAGTTCATGGCATTGCAGGGCGTTACAGGGTGTAGCAGGGCACAGCAGAGCATAGCAGATCCTCTCTCCAAGTCACAGGCGTGACGAAATCTCACTGTTACTACAGCTACTGCCTGTGGGTGCTTTAAACCTAAATTTAGTTAGTTAATTAGTTTATTGCTTACTGCCAACTTTACCTTATGTGCTTTAGAGTAAATAAAGCTGTATTTGCCACTTCTTCTGCTCTGCTCTGTACAGAGTGGTCTTATAATAATTAATTAGGGTCTTATGGATGACATTGGGCTTATAGGGAATGTCCCCATAAGCTCATCACAGATCTGCAAAGTTGAGTAGTCAAACCCTATATAATGCCAATTTACAGGGTGATGTGCACATGTATAAAACAGAACTGACTCAGAGCTTCTTGCCGTATGTATTTTGACTTAGTTGGTTAGGTGTGGAAGTGTTTCTTTTCAGGTTTAGATCCATGTTCCCAAGGACATGACTGCCAACATATCTGTGACGGCAATGATGACTCGTACATCTGCAAATGTCAAGTGGGATATGTGTTGAATGCAGACCAGAAAACATGCTCACGTAAGAACCGGAATATTTTTCAAAGTTGTGTTTTTTGGCCAGTTCCTATGTGTTTTGCATGACTGAAAGTTTTTAATGTATCCTCCCAACACAGCTGGTGAGGCTCTTTGTACAGTGGGCACCGCTTAGCTTGACTAAACAGGAAATGCTTTAGTTTATATCTACTGTAAAAAAGATAGGGTGAGGCTTTACAAAAAGTTCCGCAATAAGGGCTTCATGTCAGATGTGGGATTTGTTTTTTTTGTCAGGTTTGGATTTATGTGCCCAGGGACATGACTGCCAACATATTTGTGTCAGCACTGATGATTTGTACATCTGCAAATGTCGAATGGGATATGTTTTGAACGCAGACCAGAAAACATGTTCACAGAAGAACCTGGACTTTTCAGGTAGACTATGGCTGTTTATTGGCACAGATTTCCCACAAATCTAATTCAGTCAGACAACTCACGTTTGAAATGCTTATTGTAACAGCAGAACATTGTGTTTGGTGGCCAGACAGACACACATCACTCCCCGCAGTTTGGGTTTACATGAGATACTGGGGAGTGATTATAAAGCAGCTTCCCCCTAGCCAGAGCCTGCAGGTGGATGCTGGGGTGGTGGTGGGGCTGAAAGCAGGCAGCGATACAGGTGCAGGGCAGCAGCAGCAATGGCAAGGCAGAGATGGGGAAATGTGCAGCTTAAATAGACCGCCAAATTGGGGGGGAGGGGGCGTCTGGTAAATGATACGAAGAGTGAGGCATGTCTCGTGTGTACAGCGGTGCAGCTCGCGTTGACTGCCTGAACTAGCTCGCAGGCGTCGCCCCATTTATGTTTCTTGATGAAGCTGCTTGTTTTTGGACTGTTCCGAGTGTGCGGACGTAGCCTATATATATCGAATTGATTTGAAAAAGCACAGAATTAGGAAACTGGGATTAATGGACAGAGAATTTAAATGGCAAATGGTCATGACTTTTACATTTAAAAAGAATTGATGGCTCATTAAAGCCTCAGCTGTGATGTGCTTGACTGATGTAATTTGATTGAGTGTGTTACATGTGGGAGTGTCTGTTTTCAGGTTCAACTCCATGTGCCCAGGGACATGGCTGCCAACATATTTGTGTTAACACTGAGGATTCTTACATCTACAAGTGTCCTTTGGGATATGTATTGAATGCTGACCAGTACCGGTACTTTAGTGCTTGATTGAATACAGAAACCACCAGGTCTTGATGGGCCATTGTGATGTGGACTTGTGGGCTTTTCTGAACAGAAACATACTGTAATTGTGAGGTTGTTGAGGTACTCTGTACAGACAGACTTTATTTATGCCTCTCGTGACTAATATTTTAGTTTGCGTTTAGCACTTTCATAGTCAGTTGTTGAGCTCAACCTGAATAACTCAGAGACTTGGGAAACAGATTGATACAGAAAGAGGAGTGGAGCATGTAAGCACTTAGTAAATGAACAATGGCTCTCCTTGACTGATATGTCAGTTACGTAAATGACGTGGTCATGTCTCTTTTTAGGCTTGGATCCATGTTCCCATGGACATGATTGCCAGCACATCTGTGAAAAGAATAATGACTCGTACATCTGCAAATGTCAAGTGGGATATAAGTTAAATGCAGACCAAAAGACGTGCTCACGTAAGAACTTGGACCTTAAGATATGCATGTCTTAATGCAGCATAACTGGTTAACATAAAAACATTAACTTATGCTAGCCTATCCTAATGGTCTAAGCGTTAGCTGTGGAAGTGTCTCTTTTTTAGGTTTGGATAAAAACCTAAAAAATCTGTGTCACAAGTGGTGATTCATACCTTTGCAAGTGTCGTGAGGGATATGTGTTTAATACAGACCAGTTGTACTTATATATTGTATATGCATGTCAGGGGGCAGTGTCTTGGGTCTCCCTCAAAGTCTGCCATTCATTTATTCCAAATGCTTGAAATTTTGGTGTTTGCGGCTCCAAAATTATTATTTGAACCGCAACGGTGAAAGCACTATGCTGTAGACATACTTAGATCAGCTCTTGTAGGTTGTTCTAAATGATTAGGAAGTTATATGTGAATTTATTTTGAATGAGCAGGAAGTTGGGAGACTGTAAATTGATTGGTGCCACTTTAAAAGCTCCTCATAAGGCTAAATGCTTCTTGATGGCTGTAATTCAGTTAAGTCAGTGTGAGTGTCTCTTTTCAGGTTCAGATACATGTTCCCAGGGACATGACTGCCAACATATTTGCATCAGCGATGATAACTCGTACATCTGCAAATGTCAAGTGGGATATGTGTTAAATGCAGACCAGAAAACATGCTCACGTAAGAACTTTTTGACTTGATATGCATGTCCTACTGCACCGTCTGTGGTTAAATAGATGCACTAAGAGGAATGGAGTACATGACCATAGATTTAATGAACAATTAAAAGGAAATTTGTCCAATCTGGGGGTTCTCAAGTCAAGATCTTCTTGACTGTTGGTGTGAAGCTTAGTCAGATGTGGAAGTTTTTCTTTTCAGAATCGGATGCATGTGCCCAGGGACATGATTGCCAACATATTTGTGTCAACAGTGATGACTCCTATATCTGCAAATGTCAAGTGGGATATGTGTTAAATGCAGACCAGAAAACATGCTCACGTAAGAACTTTTTGACTTGATATGCATGTCCTACTGCACTGTCTGTGGTTAAATACAATCTTTATTCTTATTATTTTACATACTTGATTAAATGCAGAAAGAGGCATAGAGCTTTTGACCATGGCCTTTATAATTTGATACAGCAAGAGCTGGTGAGGCACTGCGATGTACAGTTGATAGTGAACACATTTCATATGAGTAGCAAGTGGGATACTGGGGCTGATTCACATAGAGGTACCTATTCATCATTTACATATTGTAAATGGGATGGGTAAGTGGTTGTGTTGATTGCATACTAGAAAAAATGCTTATGTGGAAATCTGGACATGTATGTCTACAAAATGCATAGATGTAGTTTTTTGAATAAATGCAGAATAATCCATATGCCCTTATCATTTTAAATCACTGTTGACCCATCAGTCTTAGACTACCTTAGCTGTGGATATTAGCTGTGGAAGTGTTTCTTTTCAGGTTTGGATATATGTACCCAGGGACATGCCTGCCAACATATTTGTGTCAAAAATGGTAATTCTCACCATTGCACATGTCATGACGGATATGTGTTGAATGCAGACCAGAAAACATGCTCACGTAAGAATTAGAATTTTACCTATACATTTGATGTGCATGTTGTGGTGCTGTGTCTCAGGATTCCCTCAAAATCCATTATTTTAGGTGCATGATTGAATACTGCAGAAGCCATTCTCTGGAAGATTCACAATTACGTATGGGATTTGTGTTTGCCAAAAACAACAACCAAATTTGTTTAGCTGTACTTTTCATCGGGTGAAATACTGTGCCGTGGACACAATGCACATCAGCTTATGTAGGTTGTTGTAAATAGATTAGGGTAGTAGTGAATTAATTTTGAACAGAGCCTGGGACCGATAAACATAGCCTTGATTAACAAACCTTGTAAGTGCGATGATGGCTCTTTAAAAGCTCCAAAATAGGCAAAGTCATGCTTGACAGATGTAATTTAGACCAAGTCGGTTACAGGTCTCTTTTCAGGTTCATTAACTGATAGTGTTGGAGTTTCAAGTGCATGCCCTGATAAATTGTTTCAGGTTCCCTCCACATTAAGTTATTAATTACATTTTGCAGAGATCGTTCTGTGGTATGGGTGTTTGCCAATACAGCCCTAAAGTGTCACCTGTAGAGCGAGAGCTGATGGAGCACAGATCGGCTCTTGTAGAGTGCTTGTAGTAGTTTAGGATGGTCAGTAGTGACTTTTAACAGGCAGCAGGTTGAGACACTGGGGCTGATACACCCAGAGGTATGGTTTACATGGCCGTGCTTTTAATAAATTGTAAAGGGATTGGTGGCCCAATAAAAGCTCCGTTAGTGCTCCTTGACAGATGTAATTTGACGTCAGTTACCTGTGGAGTGTCCCTTTTCAAAATTGGATACCCGTGTCCAGGGTCATGACTGCCAGGATATTTGTGTCAGCCTGAATAAGTCGTACACTTGGGAGATATTAGCGTCATTTGAAACAGTGGTGAGACAGAGGCTCCAACAGTCCAAGCCCTGCCTGAATGATGCCATGAGATGTCATATCATATGTGGACATGTCTCTTTTCAGGTTCAGATCCATGTGCCCATGGACATGATTGCCATCACATTTGCATAAACAGTGATGACTCTTACATCTGCAAGTGTCGAGTGGGATATATTTTGAATCCAGACAAGAAAACATGCTCACGTAAGAACTGGGGTATTTTTTGATGGAGTGTTTTAGACTCCATTATTTTTGACCCATTGTAGGTTCTATTACTTACTAAAGGCTCTTTGATGTAAATTGAGCATATCAGATGTGGAAGTGTTTCTTTTCAGGTTCAGATACATGTGCCCAGGGACATGACTGCCAACATATTTGTGTCAGTACTGATGACTCGTTTGTCTGCAAGTGTCGAATGGGATATGTGTTGAACGCAGACCAGAAAACATGCTCACGTAAGAACCTGGACCTTTCTAAAAGATATGATGTTGTTTCTTTGGTACAGCATATTCAAATTTCCCAAGAATCTCACTATGTTATTTTACACTTACACGGCCAAACACACTTCATATCACCTGTTGTGAATTAGGTTATTGTATTATTAGGGCGCTTAGCTCAATGTGAACAACTCAGACTGATGCACTAAGAGGAATGGAGTACATGACCATAGATTTAATAAACAATTAAAAGGAAATTCGTCCAATCTGGGGGTTCTCAAGTCAAGATCTTCTTGACTGTTGGTGTGAAGCTTAGTCAGATGTGGAAGTTTTTCTTTTCAGAATCGGATGCATGTGCCCAGGGACATGATTGCCAACATATTTGTGTCAACAGTGATGACTCCTATATCTGCAATTGTCGTGTGGGATATGTGTTAAATGCAGACCGGAAAACATGTTCAAGTAAGCACTTGATTCGTTTTAATATGCATATTTATCTGTGGTGTGATCCAGCATCTCAGATACTCCACAGAGCATCACATTTGGAGCCTCAAAGCTTGATTTAACAAAGCACCAGAAGCTCTAACTGGAGACTAAGAGCTAGCTGGTGAGGCAGTTTGTCTTGTGGACACACCACATGTACATTCTTGAGAATATTGTTTTCCAAATTTGAGGTCAGCGTGAATAAGCAGGAGATATAGAGACGGGGGATGTTGAAATATACTGGTCCCATTTCTGAGGCATACACTCTTTTTTTTTAAGGGAACTGTGACCAAAGGCTCTGCCAAAAAAGCTTAGTGATTGTTTTTGAAGTTATAAGACTAAGTCGCTGAGGTGAGCCTTTCTTTTCATGTTCAGGTTCGGATGCATGTGCCCAGGGAAATGACTGCCAGCACATTTGTGCCAACAATGGGAACTCTTACATATGCAAGTGTCAAGTGGGATACGTGTTGAACATGGATCAGAAAACATGCTCTCGTAAGAACCCTCTTTCTTTCAACTAAACATTGGTGCAGTACCTCATGATGGTTTGTGTTATTCCATAGTAGCTGCTGAGGCACTTGTATTGGACACATGTACATATAGTTATGTTTTGGCAGGGGATTCCATACATTAAGGTAATGATAACAAAGAGCTCCTTGATCTCGAATTGCTTAGACAAAATCAGTTAGATGTTGGATTGTCTCTTTCCAGGTTCAAATGTATGTGCTCAGGGACATGACTGCCAGCATATTTGTATCAACAATGGTGACTCATACAACTGCAAGTGTCGAGTTGGATATGTGTTAAATGCAGACCAGAAAACTTGCTCACGTAAGAATTGTTTTTACATACATTATGCTGTCTGTATATTGAAACCTTTCGAGACACTTCCCATATTTTGAATCGGTTCTAGCTTCAGGAATTTGTCACCAAACCCTTTAATATTATTGCTTTGTGAGCTGTTTTGTACAACTAGATTTGAGCTCGGCCTGACTGAGAAAATGTGCCAGACTGGCAATAACTTACCGAAAGGTGTGGCATACGTGGACATGGTTTGAAATCCTCAAAGGAACTATCAGCAATCAAGTTTCAACAGCTGACCAGGGGCTCCTTGAATACTCTGTCCCTATGAAACTCGAAGAGGCTTTATCAAAGATGGGTTGGACCATGTGCTTGACTTGACAAGAGTTATTCCCAAACCGTCCTAAACTATACAAGACGATTTCAGGTAAGAGGATAAGGTGAGAGTAAGGTGTTTTCCAAATGATATCTGTTTAGGCTTACTAATAATTAGGGCTGGATATCATTAAAATAACATGACTTCCCTCTGCATCCACTTTTCTACGGCATAGACATACACGCGAATAGCTCAAAATGCGTACAGATAACACGCCACTTGGCTTAAGAAAGTGGGCGTGTATGTTAACGTGAAGTCATGATGTCATGTTGGACATAGAGGGAAAAATACCACTGATAGGGGGCTTAAGATTTCGGGTTACAATGCATAAACATTGATTATAATAATGATCATACCTTTCATGTCTGTGTTTTTGCATTCTTTTTTTTAGCTGTGGAGAAGTCTGCAGTTGACTGCAACCAAATCCACAGTCCAACACCAACAGGCACTACTTCTTCTGATCCAGTCATTGAGTACAGCACAGTGTATAGGACATACAAGTGTGCTGTACTGCTGGTTTAAGGAATAAGAGACTGCAATGGAAGTTGTGGTGGGAGCCATGGATATTTAAAGAGAACTGGAGCATTGGAGGCGGGGCCCCATTCATTTCTATGAAAGTTGCTCAGTGGCACATGAAGTCAAAAAAGTTCAACTTTCGCTTATAAAAATACCCAGATCTTTAGCCCCTGTGGCCTGTACACCAGACGCACTAGAAACGTCCGCCGGCCGAGCTGCCTACTTCCTGTTTAGCCCTCTGCTAACTTGAACGGGGATTAAATGATTTAATTGTGCGGGTCTATGGGCCCCATGGCATCATGTGACGGTCACAGATGTTTCAAATCCACAGTTTGGCTACTATGTCAAATTGGCTTCAAAGCCTGGCGTACTTCCTGGGGGCTTGGTGGGTGCCTACCAAGAACTTTGGTCCAAATAAAGGACCAAAAACATTGGTTGTAATTGATTTGCCTGTTGTCTGTTTTGATTGTATCTTTATCAGTGAATATGTCTTGTATGTACTGTATATGTAAGCATATTGCTTAAATGATTATTAACATCTGTTCTCTTTAACGCTATCCACGCCTGACCTCAGTAACTGAGCACTCCCAGGTTGTGATTAACGAGTTGAAGTGATTGAAACATTTTTTTGTTTTACATATTTCCTAATCTCACTCACAAAAGAAAAATCATGATTGTACATGATCTCTACTATATTGTTCAATCAATATCCATTATTCTTATCTTATCATTTGAAACAACACCTAATTTGAATCTGATTTTGTCAGCTCTTCTCATATTGAACACCAACTCTTTGGGGGAGGAGCATAAGATGGGCTGTCAATGGGCCGCCAAATTGAATATTACAAAGATGCTACACTAAACATGGCGAAACACCACTCACATGCTTTGACCTTTTATATTTTTGTTCTTATTCTTTCAGAGGAAATGAGAGGTGAAATAACTCAAGATGCCTGCATGTGTGAAGCTCAGATTGTGTTCCAGAAAAAAGTACAGTCAACCATACAGGAGCTGAGAAGAAAACATATCCTTTTGCTTGGAGGCCTGAGAAGGATCCACAGTTTGAATTTATTATAGCATTTTAAAATTGCAATTGTGTGAGAGAAATGTCTGCTTTTTACCTCTAAACATGTTGACATTTGCACTAGGCTGCTACAATTGTTTTGTCGTAGTACTTTTAATGACAATAAGTTGAATCTATAGTTTGAGTCTGTTGATTTTTAGTGGTGCATTTTTAGAAATGCTTAGT
Organism: Sander vitreus; assembly: GCF_031162955.1. Taxonomy (NCBI): domain Eukaryota; kingdom Metazoa; phylum Chordata; class Actinopteri; order Perciformes; family Percidae; genus Sander; species Sander vitreus. The sequence goes on along the minus strand of NC_135874.1, from coordinate 23,741,895 downwards.
GTGATGATGAACTGGTAAACAGTCCAACTACACCTTTTAAATTCCTTGACAGTCTGTTCACTTGATGAACTTTCAGACAAAGTGAACCTGATTGAGGGCCAACAGCAGTATTAAGGACAGTGATGAAGACATCAGAAGACATTCAGGACTAGCAATGTATCCAATTCTTTTGACCAACAGAAGTCATCTGTAACCTTCAAAAACTCTTAATGTTTCAGTAAAAATGTTTGGTACTGTTCTGCATGGTATTGATTTTTCATGCAGTAGTAGCATTATTGTTTTATATTATAAAACATGCATTTTGCATCCACAACACTGTCTGTTACTTATTACAGTAAAGTCACATATAACTGGTGTAAACGTTTACATAAACTTGTATCTTTGTAAGAAAAGCTACATTTCTTCCTGGCAGTGTAAGCCATTGAGATGAGTCTCAAACTATGTAAGATAATTAGGGAAGTTTTGGAAAAATGGAGAAGTGCAAACTTCTAAAAAGAAAAACAATGTATAAACATGTCAAAAGTTTACTTTCATAATGAATGTTTTTGGTGGCAAAAGTGTTGTACCACATCCTTGTTGTGTATCCACTGCTCCGAGAGTATTTCTTGGTCAGTGTTCTTGATAGAATACAACAGAACAACTAATCTCTTATACAACAAGAGCATTGTTGTTACCCCTCTGATTGCAACATTATTATGCAAAGAAAAGACCAAAATAAAGCCTGACCTAATTGGCCCATGGTATTGTTACATCACAGTGATTACTATAATACTTTTCTTTGATACCAGAAAGATTGCAACAACTATGTTGGTTGGTAATTATTTGTTTGTAACAGGTCCAGGACATACAATACAATTGTTTTAGGGGGAGAGGGAAAACAGTTTAGGGAGTTCAAGGGTTATAGGACCGCTTCAATACTCTGCACACTTGGCAAGTCTTGACCAAAGTCTTTGGTAGCAGTCCTAGCAATTATATACTATTTCAATGCACTAAGTTTTGAAATTGTGAGATTTTATGATCCACTCAGTTTTTTTTTTTGCATCCAGGTATTTTACTGCACAGTACTATCTTCATACAATACACACATGTACTGTATTTTCTACTTTGTCATATATCCATGGAACACATTGAAAAGAGTATTTGTGGTGCAAGGTCTTTGTGTAAACTGACAGTTATGTGCATAGCCTACATATTATGGTGCTTTTGAGATAGAAAATGTGTCTGTATTTTTTTCTATTGGGTGTATAGTTGCACATGGAAAATAAATATTCTAAAAGAATGGATCCTCTACATCTCTTGTATTGTGTTTTAACGCTTAGTTACCAAGCCACTTTTGAAATCAATAAAATCATATGGAAATGTAGCATCTCAGAAAAAAATAAAGGTAACACTGTACACAAAATGTTGAGTAGTTACCAGGGGACAAATGAGGAACTATTGTAAAACATAATTAAATGCAACATTGTATAATAACACTTTTTATGTAGGCTATTGATTTGCTGGTTTATTAAGCTTCACTCATAGTGGGCCTACTACAGTTTTACAGTATGCTTTAGTAAGTGTAAGACATTCCTGTATAGTTAAATAAATAAATAAATAAATAATAATATTTAAATAAAAGTAGTGTTACCTTTTTCTCAAATACCGGAAAATTGAGTTCGAAATAAAAACAATTTAACGGCTCATTTAATATCATCACATCGTAGTGAAGGAGCCAAAAGGACGGCATCACCAGAACGCGAACAAGAAAAGAAACTACAATTACCAGAAAGACCCTAACCCTTTTCCGGTTTACGGTTACCAAGGGAGACCGAGGGAAGCTACAGCCTCTGAGGACTAGCTAGCTAGCTAGTTAGAGCAATGAAATTTCGAATTTGAACTGTTTTCCCGATACATTTGCTAACGTTATTAACTATAATCGTAATTTAACGTTTACCGTCTTTGTTACTAACGTTAGGTATGTTAACTTTGTTGCGTTAGGCAGGTAACTACCAAAGCTGACGTTACATTCACCAGATCGAGGCCGCATGATGTAGCTAAGTTAGCATAGCAATGTTGAAAAAGTTAGCTCACTTTAGCCGTCTAGTTTGCTAATTGACGTTAGGTCAGTGTCTTGCTATATAAACTACTGTAACTACGCCGTAAGCAATTGACTTGGGATTGGTAGGGGTCTGTTACGTTATCACCACTGCCATGTTTATTTACCTCAGCAAGAAGGTGAGTGTCTGTGCCTGTGCTCTGCCACCTATCAATATGTCAGATAAGACACAGAGCTTTGGTTAACAGTGTGGCTTCAATTTTCCGTGTTTTATAGATTGCTATCCCCAACAATATCCATCTAAAATGTGTCTCCTGGAACAAAGATCAAGGTTTCATTGCATGTGGAGGAGACGATGGTCTCCTCAGAGTACTCAAGCTTGAATCTCAGACAGGTGAGTTCAGGGGATGGAGCTTACAGCCTGCACAGTCCTGGTACACACAACATTTCTAGGCAATTTCTAGTTACCCCTGACCTGATGGCCTTAGATGGTAAAGCCACAAGTGAACTGCTTTTTGCATGAAAATTATAATCTGATTTATAAAGGAAATCTAGTAAACACATACAATACAAAATGCAAAGTTGCTTGACATGTGAAGTGCTTTGCACCATAGCCTATAACTGGATAAAAAAGAACCCATATTCACCTAAAATGATTGGAGTACTGTCACTCATGTCACTTGTCTAAATTCCTTTCTAGTTTGAAAGATTTGTAGGACTTGATGACCTAATTGTAAAAACAGTAATAATAATAAAATATAAATGCAGTCCAGCCCAAGAGGACAATATGTAAAATGTGTTATAAAAAAGTCCACTGTTGATTACCCATACACTGATGTTGGCTCGGCCTGGTTTCAGGTGTTCTTTGTCAGTGTGTCCTTGTTCAGATTTAACATATACTGTATTTACATATATTTATGTAATCATTGCTTTTATATTGCTCTAGGATAGAATAAAAGTGGTCAGCTATAAACTGATTTATTTTGAACGAACTTTAGTTTTGATGAATCACTTCCCATACATTCAGCTTTGTGTTAAAGTGTATCTGTTACAGTCAACACCGTTACGTAATACCCATGTGATTGAGATTTGAGGGATTTACGGCTCTTACAGTGTGTAAGAAATCTTCTGAAACTTTTTATAAGCTTTTTGGCTCTGTTCTGGTGCCTCAGTGTCCAGCCACTGTAAGTAGAAATAGTGCCACCTTGTCCATTCCATCTGTTGGACAGACCCACTATTATGTTATTATTTTGTTAAACAAACTGATAACCACCAAGAAAACCACCAACAGTAAAGGGAAATAAACAATACAAACTATGTGCTGGTATTTATTAACTACGAACTACTGCTCTAATGCTGTAGACAAGTGTGTGTCTTTTAAAAAGTTTTTTTTTCCTCACTAAGAATTGCTTGGACATTTTTGAGATCCTGAACCTGATCTCTTTCACTGCTTTCTCAACAGATGATGCTAAACTTAAAGGTCTTGCTGCACCCAGTAATCTGTCAATGAACCAAACTCTAGAGGGACATAGTGGTAAGTTATATTCAGTACTTACCAGACCTGTTGTCATTACACTATAGTTAGTAACAGGCAGCGTCCACAAAATTCAAGCCATAGTTGGTTGATGCACAGACGTGGAGCGAGCCCCTGGAAAATGATCTGACCCTTCATGATTACTACACCTGCAGGCGCAGTACAAGTGGTCACGTGGAATGAACAGTATGAGAAGCTGACAACCAGTGACCAGAATGGACTCATCATTGTATGGATGCTCTACAAAGGTGATTACTGTCAAAAAAGCAAGTTGTCTTGTAATAAAAGTGGCTTTTAATAGTTGTTTTTTCTTTGACCCTTCCAAAGGTGCATGGTACGAGGAGATGATCAACAACCGGAACAAGTCGGTGGTGAGGAGCATGAGTTGGAACGCTGACGGTCAGAAGATCTGCATTGTGTATGAAGATGGAGCGGTCATTGTTGGATCTGTAGATGGTAAAAAACTGATTTACAGTGTTACTGCCAAAAATCTAATAAATGGAGGTCAATCACAATATTTTTTCCAACCAGGTTACGCATAAAATCACTAACACTCCCTTGACAACGATGCTTTGTTTACATACTGAGGGAAGGAGTACGGACATGTGCAGCAGGATAAATGAAGAATTAATGCATTTTTAGGAAACCGGATTTGGGGAAAGGAGCTAAAGGGAAATCAGCTTGCTCATGTGGCATGGTCGCCAGACAGCAAGATCCTCCTCTTCGGCATGGCCAATGGGGAAGTACAAATCTACGACAATCAAGGAAATTTCATAGTGAGTGCTTAAGCTTAAGTAAACTAGAAATGTCAGTTCATTTTAGTATTTATCCATGTAGAACTACATGGCTTCCTGACTCATAGGATGCTAATTTTATGAATAAAAATGTGGGCGCAATGCAGAGTCAAATGTGCAGAGGGAGTGGCAACACAGAGATGGTATTTTCAAAGGTGCAGGCTTTCTGCGTGCATAGAAACAGCAGGTTTAGGAATAATCTATTATTCTGTATATTGTGGGCCAATTCAGTAGCCTACTTAAAGCTTTAAATGGTGGGATATCATCTTGTTAGAGATCCAGAAATAATCAAAGTCAATTTTGGAAAGCCCCTAAGTGTAGGACTTGAAAATGTCTGACTTTGGAAACTCCTAGTGATATCGAGAAAAAAAAAGTGGTAAATAGCAAAGCACACCACTACCACTTCCGTTGAATGCTTAAAGGTACACTTTGTATCGTTTATCCATGTTAAATTAATACAAAATTGATGTTATGTTTCAGATGAAAATGACCATCGGCTGTCTCACCAATGCGACTGGAGCTGTCAGTATTGCAGGTATCCACTGGTATGCAGGAACTGGGGGTTACGTTGAACCAGACTGTCCATGTCTTGCTATCTGTTTTGACAATGGAAGATGCCAGGTCATGCGCTACGAGAATGATGAAAGTAAGGAGAAAGAAACCTATTATATATTTTCCAGTTTACACTTCAATTAAATGTTTACCAAAGGTGATGAGCTATGCTGCTGCCCTTTTCTTCAGACCCAGTGTTTATTGACACTCTGATGAATGTGGTCAGCATCCAGTGGAATCATTGTGGCAGTGTTCTGGCGGTAGCAGGTTCTCTCAGTGCCTCAAATCTGGAGAAAGAAGTCAATGTTGTGCAGTTCTATACACCATTTGGAGAGGTGAGGGTGAAGATTTTGATCCCTTACTTATACAGAGTTTTATGGTATATGGTGACAAACAAGAATACTTTACATGGAATGGACTGAGTTGATAAAGAATCGTTAAAAAAAAGAAAAGAATTAAGTACCTTGCCATGCCAGTTTCTCTGTTGTTGTACCATCCTACATTATTGAGCGGTTGAAATGCAAATAGGCTGGGAATTGTTCTCTGAAAGCCAGAAGTCTCAGCACCTGGCAAAACAGGCTTTGAGTCATTGATATTAATTAAAAACCATCCCTTGCATACCCATACCCCTGACTCCCTTTAAACAGCATCTGAGAACTCTTAAAGTGCCCGGGAAGCAGATGACAGGAGTTGGCTGGGAGGGAGGAGGGCTGCGTATTGGCCTCGCTGTGGACTCCTACATCTACTTTGCAAACATAAGACCAGACTACAAGGTAACAACATGTGTGTTTTGCTTTTAATTTTTAATTTTTTGGGAAAGAAACAGTTCTTGAAGACACTCATAGACAGAGAAAACATAATAAAATACTTAATCTCAGAATCAAAGGATTTATTGTCATTTTTTTTTCACATTTTTAGCAGCAGTTCACCCAGTATTATAAATCTAAATATAAAAGACAAGAAATAAATAGTATAACAACAAATTAGAATGAAATATACAAAATGTATATACAGACAGAATTTGAAAGAAATATATACACAAAAATAGAAACAAATATACACACTAAAAGCACTCGTTATTGGTTATTGCACATGGTCCGTCGGCATGAGTATGGTTAAACGCTGGCCAGTTGCTCAGTTTTCATCAGAGTATACTGTGGGCAGAGTCAATAAAACTAGTAAGTAAGTAAAACCTGGTTCCGTAAAGACATTGATCACAAATCTGAATAAACACTGTGTCAGAGTAATATTAATCAGCTTTAAATCAGCCGAATGTTAGATAGATACAAGATATTGGGGCAGTGTTAACATGTTCCATTCATTTTTAAGAGTCTAAAGGTCCTGTGGACCATTGATTTTCTCTTTTACATAGAAGGTGTGTGTGTGTCATAGAATACATACATACTAGCCATCTTGTTGTAGTTTTATGAAGCAACCATCTACGCTCTGTGGAACTGCACAGACAACACCTTGCTTGTAGGATCTGTCTAAAAATGTTTGGTCATTTGAAGGAACATGTCTTTTGTTTGATCATATTTCTTCCCAGAGTTTCGAAGCCCCGCACGGAGGGTAAACCTCACCAGCTCTTTTATGTCTCTTAACAGTGGGGCTACTGTAGCAGCACAGTGGTGTATGCCTACACAAAGCCAGAGCGGCAAGAGTACTGTGTTGTATTCTGGGACACCAAAAACAATGAGAAGTTTGTCAAATATGTCAAGAGCTTGATGTCCATCACGACCTCAGGGGACTTCTGCATCCTAGCCAGCAAGGCAGATGACACCCAACCTCAGGTACAAACATCTCCGGATTATACAGTATGTCCTAATATGGCAACAGTGAGAGGAAAGCAACAAAAAAACCAAAAAAAAAACAGGACTTGTAATGACAAACAATTGCTTTGAATTCTCTAGTTACATGCTGTATGTCTCAGACAAGCTTATTCATTGATACTGAAGATAAAGAGTGATGGTAAGGATCACAAATGTTTCTCTGCTGTCTTGCCTCCTGTTTTTCTAATTCATTGCCACAAAGGAGGATGCTGAGTTAGATTCTGGAAGCCATGCAAGGGTAATTTACAAATTAAAACCACACACTCAAAATGAGGAATATTTGTTTTGATAAAGAATCATAAGTTGACCTGTTGAATAATGTTTGCACTACTGTGTGTTCTTCAGTATGTCCTGATTCTGTGCAACTCCATTGGGACTCCACTGGACTCAAAATACATTGACATTGGTGAGTTCATACAGTAAAGAAAGAAATACTTATCTCGTGATGCCACTTTCTTTTGCATTTTCTAGTCAACACATTATAAAAAAAACCTTCTTATATTATACCATCTACTAAACAAGCTACAGAAGTGAACTCTGTAATAATCTTCTTGTGGCACAACAGTGGGTTGATCAAAGTCCTAATTTACCATAAGTGTGGTGTATTTCTTCAAGTCAATGTGAGAGATCACACCCTGTGGAGAGTAATGGTGGTTGGCCTTCTGCCACCTGCAGCCCACAGATACATCTGTCATGGGCCCACAGCATCCTATAGCAAACAGACAGTTAGCTCTGGGCATCTTTATATCTCACAAATATTCAGCATTCTGTCCCTGCTTTACCTGGCCGAATGTTTGCTAAGAACCTCAGGCCAAGACGGTTCAAAGTCTGCAGATTTGAAGGACTTAGTGGGTCTGAACGGGTTTCAGATATCCCACCTAGTTAAATAATAAGAGAGTGAGTTCAAGTGTGCCTTTTGGTGGTGTCTCCTCTTGTAGCCTCATGATGGCTTTTTTTTTTTGACAAACTAGTCAATTGTATCATTTAGAGAACACTGCATTATCTTCTTGTGTTTATCCACACAGAAAATATGCACTGAGTTGTGCCTAGTTTAAAGTTACAAAAAAGAAAGAATTACAATGATTTACAAACCTTAATTTGCCAGGTTTTTCAATGTAGTTTGGTATAGTTCACTGCAAGAGAATGAATTCTATTTTATCTAACTTTTCACCAATCAAATAAAATGTGAAAACCTAATTATTATTTATGTACAGTATAGTACTGTACTGTAGTATAACTGTAGTATTAGTTGGTGACATTGGTAAACTTTGCTTTGGATGTGATGCCAGAAGCTGGGCACACACAATTTACATTACATGACAAAAAAAATAGGTGGATACAATTGATTTAGTTGCTCCCAAATACGATTGAACATACATTCTACGTTGATCTTCATTTTTGTAATTAAGTGTGCCACTTGTCTACTTGGTCAGATCCACTGTTTGTCACCATGACCAAGACACACGTGATTGCTGCATCCAAAGAGGCTTTCTACCTATGGCAGTACAGAGTGGCAAAGAAGTTAACCGCCCTTGAGATCAACCAAGTGACTAGAACTAAGAAGGAGGGAAGAGAGAGGTGAGTTTTTTCAGACATTGGCATAACATTTACAGTACAATGGAGCTGCATTGACACTTTATAAGTCATACGAACTGTATTTATTATAAAATAGAACGCCCACAGTACACATCACGCAGATCAAGGAAAGTTACAGAAAGGCTAGATTCTATGAGTCAGTGGATAAAACCTTGGGTTTACTGTGGTGTTGGTACTGACACTGCTATGAGAAGGATTCATTCATCTGAATCAAATGCCACTGAGGTTCCAGACAGGCTGGGCATGACCTAATGTTCTGCCAGGGCGATCCTAGCACCTGGACTACAGTTCACCTCAGTGGAAAAGACAACTATGTGTCTGTCTGCCTCTCTGGCCTTTTCTCATTCTCATTTCCTGCCTTTCTAGGGTTTATCACATTGACAGTAATCCATCTGGAGCCAATGACAGCAGTCCAGATTTTGCAAAAGCCTTTACAGTAAGAGACATTTTTAACCCTCAAGTTGCACAGGTTTTGTAACATCCAGGTTGTAGCACAAATTAAAAAAAATGACTTACTTTTTTCTACAGTATACTGTAAAAATACATTTTAATTTGATCTCTCTACCTACTGTTTGTGAAGCACTTTTTTGTCTTATTACATAAAAACAAAACTTTTTTCCGGGGTTCAATTCATTGGAACTGTCTCAAGCCTTAATTTTGAAATGTTAAAATTTCAGTATGAAATTGATTTAATTAACACATATATTAACTACTACTAATAGTAGCTTGATTTAAAATAAAGTGTTCGCTCACAAAGGAATAATTGCAATGAGAATTAAGTGATTTTTCAATAAATAAATTGCATAAATTGTCATGGTTCGCATGTCTATTTCTGTTCCGTTTCAGGCAACTCGAGATCCCATTTGTTGCATTGCAGCAACAGATAAGACCCTGGTTGTGGTATGTACATCTCTGGTTTAATTATACAATTTTGATGAATGCAATAAAAGTAAAAGTAAAATGAACATTGAGTGTTTGGGTGTACCTGTATGTGTGCTTACAGGGCCGTGAGTCTGGCACCATCCAAAGATACAGCCTCCCAAATGTTGTTCTCATCCAGAAATACACTTTGAACAACAGAGCCTACTATCTGTCCTTGAACTGCAACTCCAGGCAAGCATTGATTGGTGTTATGCAGGATAAACTTAGTGCTGAACAGATATCTATTGTTAACCAACCTTAAACACTGTTATAAAATGTAATTTATACTTTTTTTAGTCGTCTGGCCATAATCGACATTGCGGGCGTGCTGACTTTGTTGGATCTGGAAGTTCGTGCCTCCGCAGGCGACAGCACAGGAAACCAGGCATCTGCAGGAGATCCATCAAAGTTTGAACGCAAGGATGTGTGGGACATGAAGTGGGCTAATGACAATCCTGATCTGTTTGCCATGATGGAGAAGACCAGGATGTATGTCTTCAGGAACCTAGACCCAGAGGTGAGTGCTCAAGTGTTTGTGTGATGGTCAGCTGAATTGTCTTATTGTTACTAAACATTGTATATTTAAAAAAAAACAAAAAAAAAAACAGGAACCCATCCAAACGTCTGGGTACATTTGCAACTTTGAAGACCTGGAAATCAAATCTGTCCTGCTTGATGAAATCATGAAGGTAAACCTTTGAGAAAAGTAGCACACAACACAACATAACCACTTGCGCTAATATCAAGATACTTATTTTCTCATAGTTTCAATTGAAGGTTTATTTTGCCTCCTAATATTCCAAAGTAGATGGATTTGCAATAGTTTAAACTTCCTGTTGAATTGTCTTGATAATAAAGTTGACTAACAAGGTGACAGCTGATTGCAAAAATATGAGAATTCCTCCCTTCATAGTGTTAACTGCCATAAAGAGAAGCTTTTCTCATAACTACTTTGTTGTACCTTGAAAGTGCTGAAAGGTGCAGTTTGTATTTGTTGATTTAATTAAACGATCCGTTATGGGATCTCGCTTGGCAGGATCCAGAGAGGCCTAACAAAGACAACCTCATCAACTTTGAAATCCGCTCCCTGAGAGACAGTCGTGCATTGATTGAAAAAGTTGGGATCGAAGATGCCTCACAGTTCATTGAAGACAATCCCCACCCAAGACTCTGGTAAATGCAAAATTTTGATCTTTACTTTTGATTCAGCATAAAACATGGCTTTAAGTTTAAGGGCCGTATTTTAGTAATGCAAGCGCAACAACAGACTGGTAGGAATTGGCTGCACAGACTGTGTGAGCATTTCCAAGCAAACCTGCTATTTTGGTTCATGTACTGCACAGTATGTGGGTGTCAGTACCAACACCACAGTAAACCCAAAGTGCAAATGGATTGGGTGGAATATACAGGGTTCATACGTTTTGAAAAAACTTAAACTAAAAAATGCAAATTCCAGGCCTGGAAAGGTTTTGGAAAAATAAAAAGACCCAGAAAGTTTTGGAAAAGTCATGGAATTTTTAACACAGCATAATAATATGTGTTTAATTTACGAATCCCACTATGAACCACATACATTATTTATTGTTAAACTTCTGAGGGTAAACTTTAACACAGATTTTTATTCTTATTGTATAATGTCGACTGACATTTTCAAGAATACATAGTCATGGAAAAGTCATGAAAAAGTCATGAACCCTGAATATAGTTTAGAGGGTGTGGTGATTAATACATTCACTCTCAGGCAGTCACATCACTGGTCTCATCGCTCTGAAACAGCTGTGCCAATTAAATGCATGATGACAACAGCTCAACAAATAATCTGCGTTGTAATCATGTTGTTGTCTGGATGGTGCAGAGCAGCAACACACGGCACCACAAATCTTCAGCCAAAGGCAGATGGTGTGGGTTTAATTAAGAGTTACTATTATGATGATAGAAACAAAGAAAAAAGAAAAAAAAAAGTTTGGTTAAACAGTTTCTAAAATCTCCTCAATCTGACGCATTTCAGGAATAAAACATGAATAACTGATTTAAAAAAAAAAAAAAAGAAACAAAAGGTTGGAAAGGAGGCTGCGATGCAAAGAATTAATGAGCTTTGGTAATCTGGCAGCATTTGGCAGCAGCGTTTACGTGTAATTTAATCAAGGTAAACATGGGACATAGAGATACAAAGCAGCGAAATCACTTCCCCAAAACTATTCCCCAATTGTCTGTTTAAAAGACATTTGAACTTTGTTGTCAGGTCAGCGCCAGATAATAGCTGCTGTCACTACCATTTTTATCTGAGCATATACTCCTTGCAGAGTGTAAGAGATTTATGGTAAGACTTTTGAAGCATCAGTGTGATCGCTGTAGCTTATGTGTTTTCTCAGGCTAGTGTGTCAATTCTTGCAGCATCGCTCAAAATCTGGCAACATCAAAACATGTGAGTCAGTTTCAGTCTGTAGACTTCAGAGTCATAAAGTGATATAATCATTGGGTTTGACACGGATGGATTGATTACAGACTATTATTTGGTAAAGAAAGATAGATACTGATTTACAGTTACAATAACAGTCTTAGTCATGGATTGTCACACAGCTTAATAGCTAAATTAATCATATCAGAGTGGGTATAAGGATGTATGTAGAGATGCACCGACAGACTGGCCGGTGACTATGGAGGGAATATTTATTCATAATTCAAATTGAAAGTCCAAAGAGAAAACGAAGCAAGATCAAATTAAAAATAGTATTATTTTACCACACTACTAGGAAAAATCATGCCTTAATTAAATGTGAAATGTAAAAGCTTAAATGTAAATACTTAAATTAAAATCTCAAATAGAAAAAAAGAAATCATTTTATTTTAGCCTTTCCCCTTTATAATTTTCAATTTGACATTTTATCTTTTGAATTTTTTGAGTTTTACATTTGACATTGACATTTTAAGATTCACCTTTTAGATTTCGATTTAACATTAAGCTTTTCATTTAGAAGTGACAGGTGTCAATTTAAATGAGGAGGCGTGGCCCAGCGGCTGGTGGGGGGGTCTGAAACCACTTCCAGCTGACAGCGGCTGCTGCAAGTATTACTGGCCGCCGGTAAGCAAGCGATCCCGGCCACCGCCAGCTGGCTGTCACCTAAGACTGGAGCTTCCAAGTCCAACAACATATCGGAGCAAATGTGCAATTGGCCATAAATTTTTGTAAAACTGCCCATATTCAAACTGTACACAGTTAATTTCTCGCATAAAACAGTCTCAGAAATGAATTTAGTTGTGAAATAGCAGACGAAAAAAGCAATCAATTCTAGAATCTAGATCGGGAGTTTGCTACCTGGATGTGTGACGGCTAGACGGAAAAAAGGGGACACGCCGAATCTCTATGAGCCGCAGCCGAGCCGGGAGATTCTAGAATTGATTGCTTTTTTCGTCTGCTATTTCACAACTAAATTCATTTCTGAGACTGTTTTAAATTCATAAAGGGGAAAGGCTAAAATAAAAGTATTTCTTTTTTTTTCTATTTGAGATTTTAATTTAAGTATTTCCATTTAAGCTTTTACATTTCACATTTAATTATGGCATGATTTTTCCTAGTAGTGTGGTAAAATAATACTATTTTTAATTTGATCTTGCTTCATTTTCTCTTTGGACTTTCAATTTGAATTATGAATAAATATTCCCTCCATAGGTGACCGGAATTGGCCGGTTTTCACGTGCTCGGCCATGACCGGCGACCGGCAGGTCAGTCTGACATATGCCGATTTCATGCCGGTCAATGTTACAATTAACTGACAACATAAGTTATACGAGTTAAGGCCTTTTTATACTTCTGCATCAATAGGCATACGGTGTGTGCTCTGATGGTGTATTAAAGGTTTTAAACGACGAGCAAGATCGTCAAATCGACCTTTCGCCATCGTTGGCCTCTCTTCATTCACTGGTCGTACATACCAACTTCGCCGACGTCTTCTTTTCCTTCTACGATTTAACATTTGCAATAAAATCATTTGTTGTTCAATGTCGATCATCTCCAGCTCCAACAACACTCTCGCTCTTTCGCTCGCCATTTCCGGAAATGAAAAAAGCGGAAACAAAACGAACTATCAAAGAGTTTCGCGATTGACCATCCGGAAACCACACAACGGGATTGCTACCTCTAGCGTCCTGGCGGTGAAATGCACCGCGTTGCCAAGAAACACGTTCAACGACACCAAAAAAAATCACATTTTTTTTAGTTGGATATTGGATGTGAAAAGAAGGAAATGGTTCTTCCATAACATTGGACTTTAGATGTGTGTGAATTTCTCACACCAGGAGTAATTTATATAGTTCTATTTTATAGTGATCCATTATCTGTTCAAAATATGTTCTATGTTCTGTGCAGAATGTTCTATTAAAGAAAAGATAGAAAATAAATATTTGTGTGTGCTGTAAAGTGGTTAGAAAAAATGAAATCGGTATCGGCTAAAATCGGTATCGGCCGCCTAACTCAAAGAAAATCGGAAATCGGAATCAGCCTAGAAAATTGTAATCGGTGCATCTCTAGATGTATGCATACACATCATGCCATGCAGCCCTACTAGTGTTAGTAACTACCCGCACTCTTTCTCTTTTTGTTATGAACCTGCCAGGCGTCTTCTGGCTGAGGCAGCCCTTCAGAAACTTGACCTGAAGACAGCTGAACAGGCCTTCGTGCGTTGCAAAGACTACCAGGGCATTGAGTTTGTCAAACGACTGGGCAACCTGCACAGCGAGCCCATGAAACAGGCTGAGGTGGCAGCTTACTTCAGCAGGTTTGAGGAAGCTGAGCGGATGTACCTGGATATGGATCGCAGGTACATTTAGCCATATTTGTTGGGGCATATTTGATGGTGACATCAAAACTTCCACTAATTGAATGAGTTCTTAATGTATGTAATCATTTTAATTGTTTTAATTTAAATATTTTTTTTTAATGAAAATGAGAATAACAATACAAAAATGATCATTCCCTTCAATATCGTGAATAATATCGCGATCGCAATATCAGTCAAAATAATCGCAATTAGGTCTTTTCCTCATATCGTGCAGCCCTAATGTCAGCATTACCTAATGCCACCAGTTCTTTAGGCATCATGGCCAGTTGATGATTTGTTTCCTGTAGGGACCTTGCCATCAGCCTTAGGATCAAGCTGGGAGACTGGTTCAGGGTGCTCCAGCTGCTCAAAACTGGCTCTGGGGACTGTGATGATACTCTGCTGGAACAGGCGTACAATGCAATCGGAGACTACTTTGCTGACAGACAGAAGTGGTATAGAATTTTAAATTAAACTTTCTTTCTCTCGTTAAGTGTATTTGTGTATGTAGTATAAAAGTTTATAATATGCTAGTTTATTTGTAATATGCTATACATAGTTTATCTGTTTGTTTGTTTGTTTTTTGGGGGGGGAGGGTTCTCTAATGTGTACTTTGCATTATTTCAACAAAAATTCTAGTGTGTTTTGTTCAGGAGATATGCATTATTGGAGTGGCATAGAGCTTTATTAAATATACAAATTGTGCAAATATAAACACTCACATTTTCAATCACGAGACCGTCATTAGTACCATGCAGTATATTTAGTAGATCCCAAGCATCTAAAAATGCAGATAATAAGCCCTTATTCTCTTCAGTTGTATGGTATTATAAATGCTAATAAAAATATTCCATCATTAAAGGATAAATGAACATTTCATAAATTCTATCTTGCTACCATGTCCATATGTACTCTCAGTTATTGAGTCACTATCATAATCATTCCTCCTGTACATACTAGCTGTGAAGTGATTCCTTCCTGACATCAGTCCAGTGTATGTGATGGAGGGAAAAATCCACGTTTACATTCTGTGCATTCTGACTGTCATCCGAAGACAATGTGAGGCTTCAGCAGTCTGAGTTAGCTATATTAAGTGGGTATCTTCCAAAGTTAGTAATTTGAGAGCATAACACCGTTTTCCTAGTGTTGTTACTTGCTGAGCTGTAAACTTTAGAAATCATTCTTGCACAGAACAAGAACTGGGGTTTTTGTCCCCCATCACTTACGTTACCTCCACACAGCAAGGATGGATAGTAGGAATTATTAGGGCAACCAATAACTTTGTCAGTGTACTTTTGGTCATGTGAGTATTCTTCTACGATAGTCTGAAAAAATGTAAACCTGTACTTTAAGATCAAAGGAAACTGCCTCACTATAGGTTTGAAATATAAATCCTTTCTGTTTCAAGGGTCAATGCAGTGCAGTACTACCTTCAGGGTCGTAACCAGGAGAGGCTGGCAGAATGCTACTACATGTTAGAGGACTATTATAGCCTTGAAAAGCTGACTACTGTGCTGCCAGAGAATCATAAACTTTTACCGGTGAGCCAGAGATTCAAATTTGACCAAAAATAGCTCTTTGATATTCTCTTTGGGCCTTGTGTAGAAGTTTCAGACATCAATGACTGTGAATCCCTAAAACCGACTCTCTATTGTCCCGATCTCTGTATTTCAGGATATTGGACAAATGTTTGCCACTGTGGGCATGTGTGAACAAGCTGTGAAGGCCTACCTCAAGTGCAACCAGCCCAAAGCTGCCGTTGACACCTGTGTCCATCTGAACCAGGTGAGAGACAGAGTGGCGCCAGAGTGTTGGAGTGACACACAGACAGCACTCCTTCAGCAATCGCACACACTTGTACCACGGCAGTCACTGTGGCAACTGCTGTCCTCCCACTCCCATCCTCTTCCTGAGTGATATTTAGAAGTCGAGTGTAAATGCTGCTCTCAAATCTTTCTCTTACAATGTCAATTGTAACATTTGGTTTAAGATGGTTGTTTAACTGTTCTTTGCTCAGGTTTGGACAAAATCAATAACTTTCTTCATAAATACTATAATCTGCAGCTGGTATATACTTTGTAAAATGTTGAGCCACAGCTGGCTTTAGTTTAAAGGACATTACGTCTGTGCTCTAATTGACCTTGTGTTAATCCAAATGGAGAAGTCGTTAGCAGTCCGAATTTCCTCCCTTTCACTCTGTAGGTGGTTTCTCCTGCCGTGTTAATGCTGTGTTTTTGATAATGAAATGAACAGGCCCTCACTGTTACTGTTTTCTTAACTTTCCTGTTGGCTCATCCCCATAATGTTTGAAAAATACAGTGGGTTGTCATGTTATTAAGACTGACCACCCATCATACTTATTATTATTATTATTATTATTATTACTAATTTAATGTATACGTTGAAGGAACTGACAGATAACATTTCACTGAAATTGTAATTTTATATGATTTATCATTTTCAACTAACACATTGATTGATCTAAATTGTAAAATGGTTATAGGCACAGATACAATATTTAAAAAGCTACAGGCAAAAGTAATATTGTTGTCATATTGTTTTTGAATGAATGTTGTAATTTCCTTCCAGTGGAATAAAGCAGTGGAACTGGCCAGGACCCACAACATGAAGGAGATTAAATCTCTTCTTTCCAAATATGCTTCACATCTTCTTGAGAAGAATAAAACTTTAGAGGCGGTGGAACTGTATCGGAAAGCCCACCATTTTCTTGATGCAGCCAAACTCATGTTTAAGGTAGGCTTTTGTTTGAATGCTCATGACTTTTAAATAGCTTCATGAAAGAAAAAAGCAGTTTAAAAGCAGTTTTATGGGATTTCTACCCTCAGATGAAGAGATCTGTTCCAGAAAAATAAAACCGGAATTTGAGCTGAGCTAAAATGAACTGCTCATTATTCATGATTCATTTTTTCAGCTTCCATCAGCACCCTGAGAGCAGTATTTTAAGGGTTAATAATTTGAATCAAGGTGTATAACACCTAGGACCTACATAGGTGTAGGTTTCAGGGGGGGAGCGTGCAGGGGATATGTTCCCCCCCCCCCAATATTTAGAAGAGATCCCCCTTCAAAAATATGAAAGACAACTCACCCCCTCATAACATGTACGGAAAACAAGAACTGTGTCTACTTGTGTGTTCATCGGTGGGTCAAAGATCACAACAGGAGCATGAAAAATAAAGACGTGATTGCTTGTGATTTTAAATGTATTTTATGTCGGTTTAAACTTTGGATATTCTGGCTTTAACAAGGTCTTATTCTCCGATTTCTAACCGATTTGTTGTTGAGCTGTACATGACTCCAAAAAAAGATTGTGTGTGTGTACTGTATATAGTGATACGCAGCTAATTAATGGCTGGAATAAGTTGTATTGTGGGCATGGACTTTGTCGCCACAGATAGCAGATGAGGAAGCGAAGAAAGGGACCCGACCACTGCGGGTGAAGAAGCTCTATGTGCTGGCGGCACGTCTTGTTGAAAATTACCACGAACAGGTGAAGACGTCACAGCAAAGCAAAGCCAAAGGGAAGAAGTCTGAGGTAATATATTTTATATATTATATATATATATATATATAATTTTTTTTTTTTTTTAATGAAAGTTTTTAAAATTATAATACTGTAATTAGGCAACATCTGCACTTGCTGGGCTGCTTGAGGAAGATGCAACTTCTTCAGACAATCGTATTGTGGACAGTGCCTGGCGTGGAGCGGAGGCGTATCACTTCTTTCTGCTTGCTCAGAGGCAGCTTTACGAAGGCTACATGGAGAACGCCATGCGCACAGGTGCCAAATCACATAGGACACTTCACTATATAATGTAATAACTATTATTACAGTGTATTCCACACTGACTCGAAGACAGGAGTTGAGTTCATGAGCTATTATTTAGTTCATATAGTGCATTCCCTCTTTTTAGACTGTTACTTAGATTCACATGTATTGAGAACATAAAGTCATAAATTATGGTATTGCCCAGGTTGTGTCCACACATATTTGAAGCAGTTCATCATCATTCTGATATGTTTATCATTAATAAACTACAGTGGTGGAAAAATTTACTTAAGTACAGTAACAAAGTATACTTTACTTAAGTACATTGTTCACGTATCTGTACTTAAGTACAATCAATAGTGCATACTTTTGACTTTTACTTTGTTACATTTTGCAGCAATTATCTATACTTTCTACTCCACTACATTTCTACAACGTTCCGTTACATTTTCTTACATTTTCTGATCAGTTTTTCCCGGTCCTCCTCAGCTGTGAAGCCACATACTTGTTGTCCAAGCCCGTGTGTTCTCGCTAAATAAATGTGCGCAGCATTCACTGTCCCGTGGGAAAAAATGCGAAGTCGAGCTTCATGCAGATCACACTGATAGATAACCAAAATTGCAAGTCAGAATGTAAACTGGGCCACAGATGGTAAGCACAATTACATTAACCTAAAACTAACTTAATTAAAATGCCACAGTCCATACAGTTTTTTTAATTATTAGAATATAGACATTAAGAGAATACATCGTTATGCAAGTACTTTTACTTTTAATACTTAAAGTACATTTAAAATCAGGTACTTTTTACTTTTACTTAAGTAGAGTTTTCATTGTTGTACTTTTACTTTTACTAAAGTAAATATATCTCTGGTTATTTGTACTTTTACTTAAGTACTGAGATTCAGTACTTCCTCAACCACTGATAAATTGTATATAAGATACCTTAGCATAATTTGTGTAAATAATTAGGACAGTACTCAGTCATCAGATCAATATCTGTTATAGCTATACAAACTAATAAAAGTAGAGAAAGAACCTGGACAAACCTAAGAATGAGAAAGTATTGATGTCTTGGCACTTGGGCTGTATTGAGCCAAGTTAGTTTCCTATAATAGATACAACCAGACAGAGGCAGTGGAAGTCCATCTCTTTACTGTTTTTTTTCCATTTGTAAAGCCCTTCACCTGCGTGAGTATGAGGACATCATCCCAGCGGTGGAGATCTACTCTCTGCTCGCCATTTGCTCCACAGCCAATGGGGCCTTCAGCACATGCTCACAGGCCTTCATCAAGCTGGAGTCCCTAGAGAGTCTGGACCCTGAACAGCGACAGCTTTATGAGGATCTGGCCCTGGAGATCTTCACCAAGCACACCCCAAAGGACAACCTCACAACGGACCTGTACGGATCATCAGAGGGGTGAGGGCACCAATAAGTTCAGATCCAACTCTGGCTGCAAACACCTACACTGCTTATTACTTATTACTTATTACTACAACTATAACTATGTTTTAAAAGTTCTCTGCTCCATCTATGGGCAAAAGACAAAAATAGTCATGTCTCAAGCCCAAATGCAGTTGATTATTACAACAAAATGTTAAATTAGCTATATTCATAATCCATATGTTTTCTCTAACAATGGCTGTTTAGATGATTTGTATACCCAACAGTATGTGTTGGCAGTAGGTGGCAGGAGCTCAGTCAGTAGGGAGTTGGGTTGGGAACCGGAGGGTTGCTGGTTCAAGTCCCCATACGGACCAAAATATGGTGGTGAACTGGTAGCTGGAGAGGTGCCAGTTCACCTCCTCTTGAGCAAGGCACTGAACCCCCAACTGCTCGGGACGCCTTTCCATGGGCAGCTCCCTCACTCTGACATCTCTCCATTTGTGCACGTATAGGTACTGAGCATGTGTGTGTAATTCAGGTCTGTGTGTAACATAATAATAACAGAGTGAAAACATTGTAATTTCCCCTTGCGGGATTAATAAATTATTATTATGTGTAAATTTTGGGGGATGAAATAGATTACAGAGCGAGCCCCTGTAGGCTGAAGTAGCAGCATTGGGGTCTTCATTATTGTCGCTCTCTTAGAATGCCGAAAAGGGGGAAAAGCTAGGAGTCTACAAATAGTCAAATAGGCTTCTTTCTATGCAAATAAGCCTAAATGCAAAAACAGTCCAATTCACTAAGGTCAGACTTATAAGCGTCTCAGAGAGTTGGTGGTAATGAAGCGCATTTATAAGAGGTGTCCTCCGCTTCAAATCATGCCATCTTTTCTTACGGTCTGAACGGCACTGACAGATATTAAATCACAAATACAGTTTCTTTCTGTCAACTTTGAAATGCTTGCCTGAAGTTTTGAGGAATGCCTCTGTCTGAACATTTCTTTTTCTCTCTGCCATTGCTCTGCCGACTCTGTTCTTGGTGCAAGGCAACCGTAGCATGATACGTTGATATAAGGCAATGCTGCGCGACATGATGCAAACATTACAAGCTGAAGCTGCACATTTTTGAAGCTCAAGTAGATATATTTTTTTACTTATTACAGCGCATTTGTCATTATTTCCATAACTTCCAAAACTCACGTGAAGGCGTAGGGCTTTCCCTTTCTTTCACATGCAGTGCTCTGTGTGAGAATACAAACAAAGTCACGTGACTAGGGGCAAAGGGCATCACTGAGGGCAAAAGAAATGAACTCAAGATTGAATGATATGGCGATTTAATTTGATGTAACTTTACTAATGATGGGCTTATTGTAAAAATGCAGCCACAACAGGAGAAAAAAAGAAAGAAAGAAAGGAAAACGGGCTGTTGCCCGGGCAACAATAGCCTGTACGTGCACTTCCTTGGCAACATTTATACTTTGCCTCATGGATAATTGCAAACAGATGCAAAAAAAGGCCGAAATGTACTCACCTTAACTTTATGGGTTTGTTTGCGCTGTAATATTAACACAATATCCTTTGTGAGCGCAATCTTTTCTTTGTGAATTTGCCCCAGAGTTTTGTAGGTTTTTGGCTCTGGTGCTCTATTCTAACACTAGTGTTGAGTGAGTGCTACACCCAGTTGTAGGTAGTAGACAATAAACAGTTAAGCTAGAGCTATAGAGACAGGGACCAAGGACGTGTGGCGTATCGTTGCAATTTGACAAAAAGGCCACTCTAAAAACTCTTGTAGTCCTTTAACCCTTTTACTAAGTTTCTCTACTACATCATAATATTCCCTGACTTCAACAACATCTATTTTTCCCCTTTTAGGACGGAAGGAACTTTACCCACATGCATTGTGACAGGTCTACCGATCCAGGAGTACCAGTTTTGGATGTGCAGTGTGTGTAAGCACTGCGCTCTAGGGCAGGAGATCAGCAAATATAACTGCTGCCCACTGTGTCACTGTCCTGTAGCATGAAGCTCAATCACAAAAGAAAACTTCATTTTTGGAGGAAAACCACATTTCAAAGCATTGTATATGTTTCTTTTTTATATGTTTTTCGAGCACATGAACTGAAATTATTTACTTATTATTTACATAGAAATAGCTGCACTTGGTTTCAACTTAATGCTTTAAGTTCTTGAACTGAAACTGTCATACGTTGTGTCCACAGTCAAAACATAGCAAGCAATATGTTCAGCAAGCTTCATTTCATGCTGTTAATAATTTAGTTAAATGTATTTTTTTACCTTGAATGTTGTAAAATATGTCGTAATATTTGAATCAAAAGAACTACTTAGTTAACTTGTTTTATATCAAAGTAATCGGTGAATAAACGGTCACATTATTTTAAAACTTATTTTTGCTTAGATTTCATTATGCTGACTTTTACTCTCATGTTTCATTCTTGATCGCTGTACATGATGTGGAAAATACTGGGTTGCACTTTACTTGAAGGTATCTACATAAGAGTGACATGAAACTGCCATGAACGTGTCATAAACATAAACAAGTCATAAACGTTTATGACATAACGCTTCTTTTAGTAAGTGTCATTCGGTTTTTGTCATGACAAGTTATAGTTAGGGTTAGGGTTCATGTGTCATGACTGTGTCATGACAGTGTCATGTGTTCATGACAGTGTCATGTCACTCTTATGTAGATACCTTCAAGTAAAGTGTTACCAAATACTGTTACGCAGAGGACATAAGGCTTTCAAACCATTATCACCAACTCCTTTGTTTAGAAACGGTCAGTACCTACACCATCAGTAATGTTCCCTGAGATCACCACTCCACTTGGGAATAGTAAATAACAAATACGTATCTGTGCTGACCATCTGTAAGGAATTCTTGAGTACATCCAACCAGATCATTAAGTGGAGTTTGATCTGTGCTTTCCAGAGGTCAGTTTGGTAAATAATGAGAAGGACATGGTTCAAAGGGAAACGCTGCTTCTATAGTGGATTTAATTGTTGGTACATGATAGGATGAAATTTGCAGAGTGCAAGCTTTTAGCCTTTTTACATTGCTGTCTTGGATCAAAATGTTTGCCTGAAATGATTTTTTTTTTAAACTTAACCAACATTGATAGCATGGTAAGTATTTCACACAACACTAATGGTTGCGTGTCAGTGATCCATGTTGACTTGCCTCTGATACAATGGTCTCCTGCCATCTACTGTCAGTAAATGGCATCAGTGAAAAGGCTACAGCATCATGAGCAGTCAATTTGTCTCAGCTGACTCAGTGTTCTGTTTAGCATAAGCATTAAGGATATTTTCTATAATTTGGTATGCCTTGCAAAAGGAGATTGTATTGCTGACATCCATAGTACTACAGAGTTGTTTGCAGCTTGATTCGTCTTCGTTATTACTTACATTGATTAATCATTTCTCAATATATCTTTATTTTACTGTATTTATTGTTTATGTTATATTCATGTTTAATATGTATGTTTGTTTGTTGTGGCCAAACTTCACTACTATTTTAATGACACACACACACACACATACATACATATATATATATATATATATATATATATATATATATATATATATATATATATATATATATATATATATATATATATATATATATATAAGGAGTTACTGTTTTATCCCCAGGATTTCCAATATTATGGCATCACACTGGGTTTCTTCAATTCATTTGAGTCTTTTTTTTATGTTATACACCTTGTATATTGTATTTAACTGGCCTTAATTCTGTTTTTAGGTATTTAAATCAATAATCTGAACTATACTTCACGTCCACAAATAAAGAAGTAGCAATATGCTGATTCTAACATACGTGTCTGTTACTTACCAACAACAACTGTTGTGAGTTTGTACATGGATGCCTGAGTATTTTATATCAGCTTTCACTGTCGTTGGGCCCATAAAATACTCTTGATTTGGTGCTATCTCAAGTGTTCCAGATAGTAATGTGTCATGTTTAGATGTTCAGGTCACTAACTACACAGTTTGCCACTGCCACCTTAGCCATATTTAAACACTAAATCTTCCTTATCTCTTTTTTTCTTTTCTTTTTTCTATATTTTATTTCTAAGTTAAGTTGGATATCTCTGCTAGCCAGGTCTTAAAAGAGATGTTAATTAATGACAATGTTAATTCCCTGTCTCTCTTGAACACTTTTACTCCTCCCTCTGCTGCCAGGTCATCAAACTCTCCATCAAACTTGGGTTTTAACAGTGCGTGTGTGAATGATCCATTGGCAAATGGGGATGTAGCCTACTGTATGGGCCTATTACTATTTTATTCTATTTGTATCTCTAGTACATTGTTGTATTATATATCCCCCTCAGCTTTATTCTCCTTAATTGCAGTTTTCCCCCAAAACGTTTAATATTCTTTGAGACAAAAAGCCAGCACAGCAAACCCAAAAAATATTCACAATAAGATGCGAAACAAAATTAAGAAACAAATGAGAAACAGAAGGCAGCCCTTTAAGAATGATGTGAGCACTTAGCCAAAGAATCATAAAATATTTACAGTGATACATTTGGCACCTTAAATAATCTGGCGCACCTGGACACTGGAGCACATTAAAGTTTAAAGTTGTATAAAACAGCCTGTTAGTGGGGAATAATGTGACAGCAGGGTGATCAACTGTCCTGTTAGATGCTGCGTTCCGCCCTGCGCTGGACTCAAACACCACACAGCTGCAACGTGTCCTACCTGCACTGTTCACTCCGGACTGAGCTGAACCAGAGACGGCACATCTGCGCCGCCGGAACAACTCATGGCCAGGTATGCTGCTGTAATCATTTCCTCCAGTTTCTAGGTTTATACACATGGTTGTACAGGAACTATTATTCTCTTGCAGCGCCATTATTTGTCTAAGTAATATTTTTTTCACAATTTTCGGATTATTTGGTGCATAACTCCCAATGTCCTTAGGCTATAATTGGCGCACAAAGTCGGTTTTATTTCACTTTAGTCTTTTACTTTTTATGTTTCACTATCAATTATTTTTGGAGTCTACAACGCTGAGCTGTTTTATTGCTGCAGAAATCTGACCTTGGTTTGCCATTTCACTGCAGTTTGAAACGCTATATTACCGTGCGTAACACAATACAAGTAAGTCAGTGCTACTGGTTTCAGAGCTACAGGAGTGACAGCAGGTATTGATGACTGTTGACGAATAAGCTACCAAGTCGATGTTTGTATGTAAAACGTTTGGTATCATATGTTTATTATACAAACACTAATGGTGCACAGACATGCCTACATGATAATTTGATCAGCACTAGTTTTATTCTCTGAGCCATTGGCAGCCATTTATAATGAGCCATTTCTTGTTTTAAGGCTTAGGTTATTTCTGTTGCATACACATCCAACTTAAAATGTTGAATCATTTTGTTCATTGCATGCAAATGCATTTAAAGCAGTGGTTCCTAAAGTGGGGGTCCGAGGACCCCCAGGGGTCCTTGAGGGGGTTACAGGGGGTTCCCAGCTAAAACAGGAATAATTTAATTTGACTATAATTCCATCCATATGTAACACAATGACAGAATATGACTATTGTATTCATGGGTTTCATACATTTTCTGTAATAAAATATCTGAAAGCAAAAATCCTGTCAGATGGGGGTACGCTGGGACAAAATCTTATCAAATGGGGGTCCTTGGTCTAATTTGTGTCAGTTTAGTTTGGGAGCCACTGCTTTAGAGTACTGTCAAGATGTGTGTAACTTGTGACACGAAATGTAACTATGTATATTTAAATGCCTGATGGAAACATTTTCTTTTCATTTATTTAGTTTGCAAATAAACAAGTGATGTCATTCCATTACAGGGTGCCACAGAAACCCAGATGCAACTGGATACTTGACGGCTCTGATATAATGCACATCAATGTGATCAAATGACAAGAAAGTGTGAGGTGTTAATTTCAGTGTCTCTGTGTGCAGGCAACAAAGACATTTTCACCAAGAATAGCTGAACGGCATCTAACAGCCTCATCATGATGTATGGACAGATCCTTCATCCCCACAGCCCTGATGGTTGCTTTATAAATGTCAATGTTGGTGGTTTCAAACAACGGATGGAGCACAATGTTCTGAAACAATTCCCACAGACACGTCTGGGTCGCCTTCTGTGTTGCAGCTCCAAAGAAGCAGTCCTGGAGCTCTGCGATGACTTCAGTCCCTCTGAAATGGAGTACTATTTTGACCGCAATCCAAGTTTTTTTGGCTACGTTCTCAACTTCTACCTCACAGGCAAAATCCACCTGGTGGATGGGCTGTGCGTCGTCTCATTTTTTCAAGAGATTGAGTATTGGGGCATCAAGGAGCGCCACCTGGACTTCTGCTGCAGCAACAAATTCCATGAACTGATGGGGCTTGCTGGAGAGAAGTGCTGGGATCAGAGCCTTGATGACCTGCAGCTCCACAGCTCGGACTCATCTACTGAGGAGCTGTCAGCTTCGGAGGAAGACATAGAAATGTTTGAAGGCTCCTGGTGTGCAGATGTCCGCAGGAATATCTGGATTCGACTTGAGAATCCAGGTTATTCCACTTCAGCCAAAGTGATGGCTGTAGCATCCCTAAGTGTGGTCCTTGTCTCCATTGTTGCCATGTGCGTCCACAGCATGCCGGACTTCCATCAAGTGGATCTCAATGAGAAGGAGATTGAAAACCCAGTGCTGACTTTCTTTGAGAGCCTCTGCGTTCTGTTCTTCTCTGCAGAATTTATTCTCCGTCTGGCAGTTGCACCATCAGCCAGGAAGTTCTTGTGCAGCCCTCTCAATATTATTGACTTGATGTCAATTATGCCCTTCTATGTAACTCTAGCCTGTGATATAATGGATGAAGGTGAGAACACAGACCTGGAGAATGTTGGCAAAGTGGTGCAGATCTTGAGGTTGATGCGAGTCTTTCGCATCCTAAAACTGGCTCGCCACTCAGCTGGCCTTCGCTCTCTCGGTGCCACGCTGAGACACAGCTCCAGTGAAGTAGGGCAGCTGGTGCTTTTCTTGTCTGTGGGCATTTCCATGTTTTCTGCTCTTATTTGCTTTGCAGAGACAGAATCGGAAGAGTCAGAGCTGCAGACTATTCCTATTGGCTGGTGGTGGGCCACCATTAGCATGACTACAGTGGGCTACGGGGACACCTTTCCCGTGACGCTTGCTGGGAAGCTGATAGGAGCCCTGTGCATCATCTGTGGGCTGCTGATCGTGGCTCTGCCCATTACTAACATCTTTAATAAATTCTCCAAGTTCTATGAGAAGCAAAGACATATCGATCTCAGACGAAGCCATAACTGAACCCTCTCCAGCAAGTTCTAAAGAGTTCCAGGATGCAATGTCAAAACGTTCACCCCACAGACTCCTTCTTCACTCACACCTCATGAGAAGTTGTAAAAGCATGTGACCATGACACATTAACAGGGAAAAGGGATGAGCTGCAATATGTACTATAATAAACTAAAATAAATGGGGGCTTAGTATTTAAAGGTCAAGCAAGTCTTTTTTTCTTGTGTCGGGACAAATAATATGTTCATGGCTTAAGGGACTTTTCTTGTCAAGAGATATATGAAACGATTGATACCACTCCCATGTCGGCTACCTTAGTTTAAGCTTAATAAAGACCGCTATCTAACTAACTAACTACTAGCATGGGCTCTTTCTTGTTAATGGTAAGTTACTGGTCCTGGCCAAGAAATAGTGCACAGCGAACAGTAAAAAGAAATAATAACATCCAATTGTAGTTTAGATTAGTAGAATTTGACAGATATAGCATGTTAATTAGTGACATTTAGAGGTGCTGGTTGGTGTGTTTTGTTACCTATTGACAGATCCTGGGGCTAGCTGTTTTTCCCTGCTAAGCTAAGCTAACAGGCAACTGGCTCCAGCGACATAGTTATCATACAGATAAGGGAGAGGTATCGACTCCCCATCTAATTTAGACAAAAAGCTAAAAATTACCCAAACGGTTCAAAATGCTCATTTAACTACATTGACTTCATTCACAGTATATGGGCAAGTTAACCCAAGTGCAATACCATGTTTTTAAGCCATTAAATGCATTATTAAAGTGCTCATATTATGCTTTTTGGCTTTTTCTCTTTCCTTTAGGTTTATAAAAGTGAAAAAGCCCAAAGTCCACCCCAAAGGGACTTACCATCTCCGACAGAAAACACTGTTCACAAACTGCTCCAAACAGCTCTATTGTAGTCCAGCCTTTCCTTCCATTACAAACGTAACACACGTTATAATGCTCACCTAGCTGCTAGCGTGGCACGGCCTCATACTCTGCTTCTGACTGGCTAGTAGTCCTTACTTAGCTACTGTGCATGTGCGACGCTCAACAAAGATGGAACAGAAGTGAGATGTCTCACTCTGTAGTTAAAACAGAGAGCTCAACACACAGGGTGAAAAGAGGAGCTGCAGCAATGTGCAGTACAACAAAAATATAGTGTTTGTGTATATATGTAAACCTACTCTGATATAACCTCAAAATACAATTATGAACCTGAAAAGGAGCATAATATGAGCACTTCAATGCTTGGCAGTAAAAGTCTAAGTTATTCTTGCATTTGCAGCAAGAACGATGTGACACAGCA
This sequence comes from Sander vitreus, assembly GCF_031162955.1. Lineage (NCBI taxonomy): Eukaryota > Metazoa > Chordata > Actinopteri > Perciformes > Percidae > Sander > Sander vitreus. The sequence continues at coordinate 23,714,010 of NC_135874.1, read as the reverse complement.
TTCTGTAGTTGTTCATGTCCCTGCAGTTCCCATCTGCTATTGATCCATGCGTCTCGTTCTCATGTCTCAGTTGTATTTTGTGTCAAAAGGCTTTTATATGAATAATCCAATGAGACGCTTCTTGCTGCTTGCTGTGTCATCCGTGTAATGAGTTCTTAATCAAGTGCTGGGTCAACAGCAGTTAAAGTCAATAAAAAAAAAATCCTTACAAGGTGCTGAATTCACACTTTATCCCATCATAAGTATCGAGAGTCTTTAAACGGAGAAGCATAAACTGGATGATATTGGTCTGGGTTGGTCTTATTATCATTAAAATGATTTGTGTTTCTTCCATGCAGCTGTTATCAGGTTGTATTTCACATTTGTGTTGAATCTATATGCAAGCAAACGTTCAATCGTGCTGTGGCTTGATGTTCTGCTTCTTGCAGCAGTTACCTTTATCAGCAGTACCTACGTATGTATGCTTTATCTGCTACCTCTTCCACAGATAAGAATGTACGATCAATAAAAACAGATCAAATATCAGAGTTGCCCTCCAAAGGATGCCAATACTGTGGACAACAGAAACTTCTATCTCAATCCAACTGTTTTTTAATATCAACCATGGCCTCTACAATACTGTCTGTGGTGAGGTGGGGATTTTATTCAAGAGTTAAGTAAATATGTTTCTGAAATTTGTATTTCCATTCTAGTAAAATAAGTTTTTTTTAAGTATAAGTTTTAAAAGTACAAACAAATAAAAATGCATAAAGATTTAAAGTACACTTAGTACTACATTGAGTTGAATTTGACATTATTATATTTATAATACATTAAAGTAGGCATAAGGGTAAAGTACACTTGCATTAATTATACTTATTATTATATTATATTATACTGGATTATTATATTATTATAATGTATTGAAGTTTCAGAGAAGTAATATGCTTCGATTAAATATAATAAAAAATGTGCTTGAAAAGTCATACTTCTCAAAAGTAGACTGTGTAGAGTGTAGAATGTACTTTGGTATACATTAAAGCCCAAAAAATAGTATGACTATATTAATAACAAACTAAAAATTTAATTATTTGACAGTGTACTTTTACAAAGTAAAGCTAAATATCACTTCAAGTAGGAATGAAATAAATATATTTGTGTTATAAATACACTAAAAATATGCAAATAATATGCTCACATTTGATCATATTTTGTTAAAACGTAATGTAACGTTAATGCAAATATAGCACTTATTTTAGACCTGGGTCTTTAGTCAGATTATTCTCCCTGGCAGCTGATGACTACAACATGTATGCTATTTTGCAGCCCTCAGAGAATTGCTTAGTATCTTGTGGCTTCAGCCCTTAAATAAACATCTACGTCAGCACTCAGGGGTATGGTCACCTTTTAAGCTTGGGTCCCTCCTGCTGCGTCCTCCTTTATGCTCAAAGTCACACAGTATTGCACTCTGATTTAGTTCATCGCTTTAGTCTTTATAAGTGAACGTCACCGTCAGCAGTATCAGTGCTCATCTCAGTACTGGAGGACAGCCAGGTGGTTTCTACAGAAACATAGAGAGAGTGTCTGCGCTTTTGGGGTACTTTAATCACTAAAAGCCTAAACCTGCTAGTGACCCCCATGAGGCTGTTCATATGACGTTGATGTTATTGATTGGATGTTAACACATGTTAACAACTAACATGCAGAAGGGGTGACATGCATCAAAAAGTCAACAAAAAGAGCGTTGCTAGCAAATATAAAAATATTCCATGGGGTTTGTTGAATCAAGCTGATGTTTTGACTATTTATTTAATTATTGTTTGTTTGTTAATTGCTCTATTATATCATTTAGGACAATTGATTAAACCAATAAATGAAGATTTTCTTTGACTAGAGCAGTGGCCGTTTGGAACGGGCCGATTGCTTGGTTCCCATTATTGCTGCTTGCAGTAGGGGTGATACATCGATCTGGATCGATATATCGATTCAATGATCCACGATCCAATATTATCGATGCAAAGTGAAAATATCGATACATATCATCTGTAAGATGCCCCAATATTTTAAAATCCCACTTCATATTTATTTTTTCTAAATGGGCATATGATATTGTCTCATATTGTTCGCAGGACCTTGAATTGAATTGAATTGAAATAGTATCATGATAGACTTTAAGATATCAGCAAATATCGTATTGTTGTCCAAAGAATCAATATAATATTGTATCGTGATAAAACTTGTGATTTACACCCCTAGCTTGCAGCGTTGTCGGGTGGCGTGCCTGTTCGAAGCGAGAGTCATCAGATCATAAATGGTAAATGTACTGCCGATTAATTGCCTTGCGCTACTTTTCTTCTAACAATTATAAAATGCCTAAAGATTATAGTCAAATAACTGAAAACCATAAGTGAGTTTTTTTTTCTAAAAGTAAGATATCACATCTAAGAATACTTAAACACTTTGTATTTTCTTACTCCAGCACTATAATAAAGAGTGCAAAGCAGTTTACTAGCTATTGAATAGGATTTGAGCCACATGCCTTAATATGTCCACGTCTACTGATTATTAACCTTGTTAGCCTTTTACCGCTTTGCTCATTTCACAGTGTCTTCACAAGACTGACATTGATTTCCTTTTAATTACCCTTGTGGCGTTATCAGCTGTTCTGCTTACTCAGCACACACAGTCGTTCACAATAAGCATGTTGTGTTCAAATAAAGGGCGTGTTCTTGAAATGCAGCATTTGCACTCTGGCTGACACATCGTCTGAACAAGAAAAGACTGTCCCAGTGGGGCTCTAATGCAGCAAAAGTGCCCTCTTGGATGTCTCGATGGTAGAATTGTTTTTATAAAAGTGTCCTGTAGGGTGGCCTTAAAATTAAAAAAAATGTGTAGCAGTGTCATACAGGCTGCCTTACATGCTAGATAACTTTCTGCTTGCTGGTGCCCTTTTTATTTTTATCTGCCCCTGCCCCTCAGACAGCCTGAGTCTGCCACTGCTCATGTAGCCCACACACAATATAGATCAGAGGAGAGAGTAGCATATTGTTTGGCTTGAAGTGTTTAGCTGTTAGAGTGCATGTATCATAGAAAATGGAAATGTCTTCAATGTAATGTAGACTAAACTTCACCACTAAACAAGTGTGCAGTTCAGTCTACAAAAAGGTATCAGTTGTCACAGCTGTCTTTGCAAACCAAGTAAATTAATTTGTCGTGATTCAATACATGAAGTCTTTGTGCCCTGACTTAGACCCAGCAGGCTGAAAGATCCCAGGAACTCAGTGTTTCATTTCAAGGAAAGTGCCAATGCTTGGATTTCAGCTATTGATGTGTGAAGGGCGCTGGTCCACAAACACAATGTTACACTCTTCTGACATATTCAAATTATTAAACACAGTCACTTTTTGCTGGGTGTGGGCTACTGAGTACAGGTACACTGTGGTGTCTCAGAGGTTGGGTATACTGTAGATGTTAGTTTTAAGAAGTGATTTAAAAAGATGTCACCGATTTGGCTAGACGGAGATCATGACGCATGAAGCTACTGTTCATGAAATTCAAAAATACATTTACGGAATGACAGAAGCTAAACAAGTTGAGGAGTATAAAAGAGAAACAGAGGGTCAGGTTAGTAGTAAAGTTCACAACACATTTCAGCAACAGTGTTCAGCACCTCAGAGAGAAACTACTTTCAATTATAAGGGACTAATTTGAGAAAATAGCACTATTTTGTTATGGGAATATTTAGACTTTTTGTGTGGAGTTTGCATGTTGTTCCAGACTTTCTTTGACATACCATACTATGACTTTTTTATCACGTTTTTCAACGTACTATACTATGACTATTTTTGACATACTATGCTATGACTTTTTTATTACTTTTTTCGAAATACTATACTACTTTTTTTTAAAAACGTACTTGGCAATAAGCTTTTCTGATTCTGATTCTGATTCTGACATATAATACTATGACTTTTTTTGACATACTATATTATGGCTTTTTAATGACTTTTTTTTGACATACTATACTATGACTTTTTCCGACATACTATATTTTGGCTTTCTATCACTTTTTTCGACATACTATATACTATGACTTTTATCTTTTTTTTTTACATACTTTACTATGGCTTTTTTATGACCTTTTTCAACATACTATACTATGACTTTTTTTGACATACTATACTATGACTTTTTTCGACATACTACACTATGACTTTTTTCGACATACTATACTATGACTTATTTCAACAGACTATACTATGGCTTTTTATCACTTTTTTCGACATACTATACTATGACTTATTTCGACATACTATACTAAGACCTTTTTCGACATACTATACTACTACTTTTTTCAACATACTATACTATGACTTATTTCGACATACTATACTATGGCTTTTTTATCACTTTATTCGACATACTATACTATGACTTTTTCCGACATACTATATACTATGACTTTTTTCGACATACTATAATATGGCTTTTTAGCACTTTTTCGATATACTATACTATGCCGTTTTCATGATTTTTACGACTTACTAGACTATGACTTCACGACATAAGAGGTAAGGCTCTACAGAAGGTTATTAAATGTGCTCAGCACAATCCCCAGGACGGAGCTGCCATCAATGGAGGACCTACACCCTGCGGTGTAGAAAGAAAGCCAACAGGACTATCAAAGACCCAAATCACAACAGTTTTATGGTCTCTACCACGACTATATATTTATCTAGATATACTGTATGTTATACTTCATCCCAACATTTTAACTTTTTATAACATTTCTGATGGAATACTGTGTTTTTATGACATTTTTACATACATAGTATACTATGGATTTTTGACGAAATGCATTTTTATTAAATCTATTAACGCTTCTCTGTAATTGTGCACGTGGCAATAAAGAACTTCATTGTATCACTTAAATCTGTGTATGAACTTTCTTGCAATATTCTATACTATGGCTTTTTTATCACTTTTTTTAGATATACTGTAATATGGCTTTTCTCACTTTTTCGATATACTATAGTATGAGTTTTTCATGGTTTTTACGACATATATACTATGACTTCACAACATAAGAGGTAAGGCTCTACAGAAGGTTATGAAACGTGCTCAGCACAATCCCCAGGACGGAGCTGCCATCCATGGAGGACCTACACCCTGCGGTGTAGAAAGAAAGCCAACAGGACTATCAAAGACCCAAATCACAACAGCTTCATCATTTCTTCCACAAATATATTTTACATAATATATGTTATACTTCATCCCTAAGTTTTCCTGATTTATGATGGAATACTGTGTGTTTATGACATTTTTTACATACATAGTATAGTATGGCTTTTTTATGAAATGCTTTTATATGAAATGTATTAATGATTCTCTGTAATTGTGCACGTGGCAATAAAGAACTTCATTGTATCACTTAAATCATTGTATGAACTTTCTTGCGACATACTACACTATGACTTTTTTCGACATACAATACTATGGCTTTTTATCACTTTTTTCAATATACTATACTTTGGCTTTTTAATCACTTTTTTTCAACATACTATACTATGGCTTTTTTTTATCACTTTTTCTGACATACTATACTATGGCTTTGTATCATTTTTTTGACATTCTATACTATGTCTTTTTTATCACTTTTTTCGACAAACTGTACTATACAATTACTTTTTTCGACATTCTATGCTGTGGCTTTTTTATCACTTTTTTCAACATACTATACTATGGCATTTTTATCACTTTTTTCAACATACTATACTATGGCATTTTTATCACTTTTTTCCACATACTACTGTGACTTTTTTCGACATACTACAATATGGCTTTTTTCGACAAACTGTACTATACAATTACTTTTTTCAACATTCTATACTGTGGCTTTTTTCAAAATACTATACTATGGCTTTTTTTCAACATACTATACTATGGTTTTTTTATCACTTTTTTCGACATACTATACTATGACTTTTTTATGACTTTTTTGACATACTATACTATGGCTTTTTATCACTTTTTTTGACATACTATACTATGACTTTTTTTTCGATATACTATACTATGAATTTTTAATCACTTTTTTTATACATACTATATTATGACTTTTTTTCAACATACTACACTATGGCTTTTTTCGACATACTATACTATGGCTTTTTTTATGACTTTTTTCAACATACTATACTATGGCTTTTTTCATCACTTTTTTTGACATAGTATACTATGGCTTTTTTATGAAATGCTTTTTTATGAAATGTATTAATGATTCTCTGTAATTGTGCACGTGGCAATAAAGAACTTCATTGCATCACTTAAATCATTGTGATCTTGCGACATGCTATACTATGGCTTTTTTAGACATCCTATACTACGACTTTTTGTGACTTTGTTTTAGACATACAATGTTATGACAATTTTCGACGAACTATACTATGACTTTTTTATGATTTTTTTTAACATACTATACTATGGCTTTTTTTTATCACTTATTTCAACATACTATACTATGGCTTTTTTATCACTTTTTTTGTCATATTATACTATGACTTTTTTGACATACTATACCATGACTTTTTTTCGACATACTATACTATGTCTTTTTTCAACATACTATACTATGACTTTTTTTTGACATACTATACTATGGCATTTTTTTTGACATACTATACTATGGCTTTTTATCACTTTTTTCCACATACTACTGTGACTTTTTTCGACATACTACAATATGGCTTTTTTCGACAAACTGTACTATACAATTACTTTTTTCAACATTCTATACTGTGGCTTTTTTCAACATACTATACTATGGTTTTTTTTATCACTTTTTTCGACATACTATACTATGACTTTTTCGACATACTATACTATGACTTTTTTATGACTTTTTTGACATACTATACTATGACTTTTTTTTCAATATACTATACTATGAATTTTTAATCACTTTTTTATACATACCATATTATGACTTTTTTTCAACATACTACACTATGGCTTTTTTCGACATACTATACTATGGCTTTTTTCATCACTTTTTTTGACATAGTATACTATGGCTTTTTTATGAAATGCTTTTTTATGAAATGTATTAATGATTCTCTGTAATTGTGCACGTGGCAATAAAGAACTTCATTGCATCACTTAAATCATTGTGATCTTGCGACATGCTATACTATGGCTTTTTTAGACATCCTATACTACGACTTTTTGTGACTTTGTTTTAGACATACAATGTTATGACAATTTTCGACGAACTATACTATGACTTTTTTATGATTTTTTTTAACATACTATACTATGGCTTTTTTTTATCACTTATTTCAACATACTATACTATGGCTTTTTATCACTTATTTCAACATACTAAACTATGGCTTTTTTATCACTTTTTTTGTCATATTATACTATGACTTTTTTGACATACTATACCATGACTTTTTTTCGAAATACTATACTATGGCTTTTTTCAACATACTATACCATGACTTTTTTTTGACATACTATACTATGTCTTTTTATCACTTTCTTCGACATACTATACTATGGCTTTTTCCGACATTCTATACTATGGCTTTTTTCACTTCTTTTTGATATACTATACTATGACTTTTTCATGATTTTTACAACATACTATGACTTCACAACATAAGAGGTAAGGCTCTACAGAAGGTTATGAAATGTGATCAGCACAATCCCCAGGAGGGAGCTGCCATCGATGGAGGACCTACAGAAAGAAAGCCAACTATCAAAAGACACAAATCATAACAGCTTCATCATCTCTTCCACAAATATATTTTACTATTATTTTGGCTTTTACTTTTCATATTTCTGCATTTTCATAAATGTTTCTAACAGCTCTCTCTTATCTACTTATTCATACTTTCAGAAAGAAAATAAATTCTAACTGTACAATGTTCTACATCTTTTTTCATTATTGAACTTTTAAATACAAGAATTTAGTGTAGCGTTATCTTTTCACAAAACCTTTATATATTTCATATATGTTTTACATTAGTGGTGTCATTCAACTTTTCAATGAAATTCATACTAATTAAAAGCATTCCCACTTTCCCAACTCTTTTCACTACTTCACCTTTTTCTTACGAATTGAAGCCACCAATCCAGTTGAGCTTTAGCAACTTAGCTTTTCAGCATTCACACACATTTTGTGCAGGAAATGCATTTTCTAGTTTTTTCTGCTACTTTAAATTCAACTGGTTGTAGTTTTTTTTGTTTCCTGTATGTTAAACAGCTGTCCACTTAAAGAAACGACAGCATACTAAAACGAACCGTGACGCCTTTCAGAATAAAACAATCATACACGACATTAAATGGAAATACATTAACATTACTGCTAACATGGATATTACTACTATTGACACCGCTGAACATAAGAACCACCATGAATATAATTTCCACTTAAAGTGCTCATATTATGCTTTTTGACTTTTCCCCTTTCCTTTATGTGTTATATATCTTTTTTGTGCACGTTATAGGTTTACAAAGTGAAAAAGCCCAAAGGGACTTACCATCTCCAACAGAAAACACTGTTCACAAACTGCTCCAAACAGCTCTATTGTAGTCCAGCCTTTACTTCAGAGACAAACGTGCGTCACTTTGTAACACATTATAATGCTCACCTAGCTGCTAGCCCTCAAACTCTGCTTCTGACTGGCTAGTAGTCCTTACCTAGCTACTGCGCATGTGCGACTCCCAACAAAGCTGGAACAGAAGTGAGATGCCTCACTCTGTAGCTAAAACAGAGAGCTCAACACACAAGATGAAAAAAAGAACTGCAGCATTGTGCAGTACAACAAAAATATTGTGTTTTTTAAAAAGGAAACCCAGTAAACCTATTCAGGTACAACCTCTAAATACAATTATGAACCTGAAGATGAGCGTAATATGATCGCTTTAAAACCTACTGTTGTAGTTCTCTTCTTTGACCACTTGAAGGCAGCAAACACTCATGATTTTAAACACCATCCCATTCAAAAGCAACAATAGAAGAAAAAAAAATTGTTAAAAATACTGCATTTAACTGGATAAAATACCATGTGACTATAATTTAAAACAATGAATATACACCCAGTTGCCAGTGTATTAAGTACACTTTGTTAAAAATGATGCAGCCGAATATGACTCAATAAATCCTGCCTTGATGAACCATCATAAAAAAAGACCATTTATATTAATGAGGGTCAAATAACAGACACCTCTACTTCATTACTGTGAACTATGCACCCAAACTTCTTTTTCTCCTTCAACTTGTTTAGCTCCTGTCTTGCTGTAAATTAATAAATCATCTTTTTAAATCACTTCTTAAAACACCACAGTGTAGCTCTACTCAGTAGCCCACACCCAGCAAAAAGTGACTTTTGCTGGATGGCCTTCACACATCAATAGCTGAAATCCAACCATGGGCAATGGGCACTTTCCTAAAAATAAAAAAAATATTTTATATATATACACTTTTAAAGAAAGTAAAAAAAGAAAAGAAAAAAATAGGGTACTAAACAACAGTTGGTGGCATTAAAGAACGGCTTGTTTATTGCTAAAGCCATATGGTCAAAATGAAATGATTTAATAATAATGTATAACAATAACTAATTTCAGTAGTAAATTGCTGTTGAACCATCAGATGGGAAATGGACATTTACAATAACTTCAAATGCACCACGAGGCTGTAGTTTACCAGTTTCATTGAACGCACCGTCTGTGTTGTTTCTCCGACGGCAGCTGCAGATTGTTACATCCCGGTGTTGAATCCTCTACAGTAAAACACAGTCACACTTTACACCGTTTAGCGTTAGCTGTCAGCATTGTAACCGTGTTTAATCCAGCTACTAGCTAGCGGTAGGCTAACGTTAACTAGCGTCATGTGCAGCGGTGTTTGTGTTTCAGAGCATCAGAGAGAAGCGCAGACATATCAGTGGCACCAGATTTCGGTAGCCAGGGTTGGCAGGAAGAAGATTTTTACAAGTAAATGTTCCAATTAATAATCCAGGCAGAACATTCTCGTCTCCCTCCTTCATTTTACAGTCCAATGGTGGCTAGAATGGCTCCGGGTCAAACGTCAATATGGAATGGATTAATCTGCGTTATTCTTTTTTAACGCGTTATTTGTTCTCAGATTAATTAATCGAAATTAACGCGTTATTTTGACAGCCCTAATATATATATATAATGTGTGTTGGGTGTAGGCTATGTAGACACTGTCTATTACACGCTCAATGGTGTTTTAAGCCCCCAACGTCTCCTTCCAGGCAGTGTTGCGACCGTTGACTTCAAGGCACCTAACCATAACCATTGCTTAATCCGTTGCCTGGAAGGAGACGTTGGGGGCTTAAAACACAGATAAACCTATTACACCTTTCAGATAGTTGAATGATTGAACATGAAGCCTATACGGAACATATAAATAATCCTGGTAGTAGACAAACATTTACCATGTTCTGTCATTGCTTCGAGAGGTTCCAAAGAAGCAGTTTGGTTCTTGAATTCTGAAATAATAGTTGTTGTTTTGTCTTAGCTCTTTTTTGTCTTTCAATTTCATCAAGTAAGTCAAAAACAGTGTCTGTCTATCAATTGTTCGGATCATTCCAAAATAAGAAAAACAGGATGGTGCTATTTTGAACAGTAGACTGAATTACTGTAAGTGCATTCCCATGAAAGAAAAAGGACAATTGTAGGTTGAAAATTATTATTTTTTATTATTATTCATTTAAATTAACAAACACTGCTATATTATTTACATATTGCTGTTTTTTTTATTAATTTTGATTCATTTTAAACAGTTAAAGCATTTGGAAAAGAAGTAATAGTTGAAAACAGGCGACAGACAGTAGATGACATGTACAGAAGAAGATCTACAGTCAATGGCTTTCCTATGTGTGTCGAGGGGCTTCAGAATATTTCAACATACAGACATATCAGACTCGCCCACAATAATGTTTTTGGTTATCATTTCACCTCTTTGTGTTGTCAGACAGGATTAAAGATGTCCCGTTGCATCCACACGTTATCACAGCCAGTAATGTTAAACCCAACATCATTAAAAGATAAATAGCCGACATGTTCTTTCCAAAGTAGCAGCAGCTTGTATTGAATTGCAAAGTCCGTTTTCTGCATCCAGCACATCAAAAGTCTTCCAACCACAACTTTTATTCCCCTGATAACAAAAAGGGTTTGAGCAAAGATGACACCCCCTTTGACCCCTGACATTATTTTCATTAGGAATGTTTGAAGTAAACTAAAAAAGTCCCAAATATCGCTGTTGTCCTTCTCAGTGCACAGTATTGAAAACCCTTATCCCTTTAAGATACACACATGTAAAAATAGTTAAAAAGAAGTGCTTCATAGAACTTTAGAAATATTACATCTTCTCAAGGTGCCCCCTCTTTCATCTCAGGCCAGCTGTAAAAAAAAAAAAAAAGAGTCTTCTTATCCCTTCCTTATTGTCAAAAAGTGAACTGTCTGGCCCTCATTTAAAGCCAGCACAGCTTCCACTAAGTTTCTAAAGAGTACCTCGATGTTGGCATATGTTTATACACCCGTAAATCAGCACATCTGACTTAAATTTAAACATCATTTCGTTACTAAAAGTGACAGATTTACAAACACAGTATAAACAGGGTTGACATCATTGGCAGCTGGCGACAGTCTAGACCACAGTGGCTTTTTTCAAATTTGAGCAAAATCCCTCATTTTAGACAAAGACGGACGAATTACAGGATTGCATGTGTCAAACAAACCGTTTTGGCTTTTTGAAACCTGACCTGCAGTGTTGAAAAAGGTAAGACCTTTATTTAGAGAATGTAAGAAATGCACAAAGGAGGTCAGAATCCAGTGGAGGAGGGGTTTGTTCAAACTTTTATGTCGCCTGAGCGAAAACATAAACCTTTTTTGATGTGACACGATAAAAAAGCGATGAAGTTTATCATCCCTCCACATATTCTACCGCCTCTGCAACACTAGACTATACAACAGCCTGCAGTCGTGCAACGCTCTTCACGATGGGGTTCCACTACACATGAGAAATATCCCTGACATCAATGTAAATCACATACACTTTGTCATAAACAGGTTGTAAGTTCAGGTACAGAATCACTGAGGAAAAGCACATCAATACCACTGTAAAGTCAAGCCACTATGGCAAAATAGAAGGTATAGAGTATTGAGGAACTAGTCATAGATTGAAAGTTGGCTCGTATCCTTTGCAACACTGAGCAGTGCTTTGGTCACTATGTGGATGACCATTTTGCTTTTCTACAGGCAGATTAAGGAGAGGACAATGTCTCAACAAAAGACTGTAAAATGTAATCAGCACAGGCCATGAATGCAATGAAAGAGATGGAAATAGCATCAGAAATGTGTACACACTCTTATTAGCGATTCCTGAATCAAGGTCCAAGTTAGGAAAGGACAAATCTAAATGGAAAAAAAAGATGAGAGGAAGTCTTTGCTCATAGTCTCTTTCTCTCCTCAGAAAATCCAGCAGAAAGCTGACCTCGATTTATTGATTCGTCTTGGCGGAGTGCAAGTGTCGGCCACATGGCTTTTTAAAGATTTTCAAAAAAATATATTAAGAACACACACTCTAGTTGTAGTCACATCAACTCACAACTGCCAGATTTTGGCATGTTTTTCTTCTGAATTGTCTTCCCAGTAAACAAGTTGACGCGGGAGTTTAAGCGGGAGTTGAAATGGTGAAGGGATGACACTTTTTAGGACTTGTGCACACACACTCTTACAGATAATTATTTTTTTTTACACTGAAGCAGAACAAGAAGAAAAACGCGGCGTAGCCCTTGTGGGTCTCCCTGCGGAGGGGGAAACGGCTCACATGGTCAGCTTGGTCTGGACTTTTGAATGTGCTCTTAGGGTCTTTCAAAGACACTGGATGGGGGCTGCGCAGTTGATCCTCATGCTTGCCGTCAGCCACAGTGTTTGTTTCTCAGCTGTACCGAGCAGATCCCTCGCTCAGAGGGCCAGGAGGGTGGGCGAGTTGAGGGAGTCTGAGGACTGGTCCCCGCTGCTGCTGCTGCGCCGGTGAGCCTTGGAACAGGACTCGGATGAGGGCGAGGGGCTCTCGGGCTCCAGCATGCTCGGGTAGGTGAATATGAGGCTTGGCGCGTTGGGCGTGGCGGCCGGGGTGGACGCCCCCACCACCGGTGTGTTCAGGCTGTCTCCATCTGTGCAGTACATCCCCCCACTGACAATGCCACCACCCAGGCAGATGGGCTTGATGACGGAGCGCTGGGGCTTGCCCACATCCTCGTTGTCCTCCGGCTCTTGCTTCACTACCACGTGGTTCATCTGAGCCCGGGTGCCCATGTTGGAGCGTATGGTCAGGGAGAGAGGGGCGCACTGCTGCTGCTGCTGCTGCTGGTGGTGCTGCTGGTGCTGCTGGTGCCCTGATGACTGGTGGCGCTCGTCGATGGGGAGCTTGCACACAGGATTGTGGGCAACCAGCATGAATTCCAGCTTGTCTTTCTCCTTTTGCAGGCTCTCGATCTCCTTCTGCAAGTCTGCTTTCTCCTCCTCCAGCTTTTCAGTCTCCTGGTAAGAGAACAGGACATATGGTTGAGCACTTAAGCTAAAGTACCAGCAGGTTCATTTCTATTTAAGTTTTTTTTTAGAAATAGGGGACAGAGAGATGGGGAACAACATGCAACAGCCAGACGTGAACCAGCAACGTTATAGTTCATGGTGAGCATCAGAACCCTTAGACCCTAAGCAGGATAGTTTGAACTTATACTGCAACAGCCTTTTCATGAATATTCACTGACAAAATGCCAAGAAATTGAGAACATTGCTGCAAAAAATGTGATGTTGTAATGGCATAATTTCAAGTTTCTGCAACAATCCGGTAGTCAGACTGTATGATATTCCTCCAAAGCGCCAATGGAGGGCACTGTTAGTTTGCTACAGTTTTACTCACCACAGCATGTAGCACAAGCAATAATTCGTCATGAGCCATTTAGACTTACAACTTGTAATCTCGAGGCCTTCTGCTTGAATTTGACTTTCCAATAATGATGTGCATTGTTTGTGTCTTGGAGATATAAGATCTTTATCAAAAGTGTGTCATAATGTGTCACATAAAAGACAAAGATTACTTAAAAGCCACCCATCAGTTCTCAACTTCAGGCAGATAAAGATAAGCGGATATGCTGCCTGAGAACTTTGACTCATGGGCAAAAGGTATGAGGAAGTTGTCCACAAGGAGCCAGGGGAGTTGCCCAGCGAGACACTTAAATAAATTATATCAGTTTATCAAAGACTGTAAATGCTGATTCTGTTCTCTGGAAAGCGACACTTCCTTATTTGGAATTTTTAAAATCAACTGTGTAAAGACGGAAAGGCGTTTTTGTTTTTTTTTTCCCCCAGAAGCAATGGCTGTGGTGGGTGTGTGTCTGCATATGTGTGTGTGTGTGTGTGTGTGTGTGTGTGTGTGTGTGTGTGTGTGTGTGTGTGTGTGTGTGTGTGAACGCAGCATGTCTCTATGTGGGTTTGTGAGACAAGCAATTGGCCCCTTTTACAAAGTGTCCTTCATTCACGGAGACAGCTGCCTACAGCAAATTCCATTCCTGTTTTTTTTTTTTTTTAAAGGGCTGACAAGCTCAACCTCACTGTAATTCAGCTAATTAGTCCATTTAGATGCTGTTACTGTCTGCCAGGCAGGGCTCTGAGACAGCCCTACCTCTGTCTACAGCTGCCCGAGACAAAAAGCTTTTCATCGCCTGTCATCTCTTCACGCAGACCTTGCACTCAGAGACACAGCGATTGTCAAACCAGTAACACAAGGTTGTAAATTTAGGTGTGGAGTTCAATCACTCATCAAAAATCTGGACTCCTGCCAGACTTCTGAACAAATGTGACTTTTTTCCCCGTGCATGTATTCTCTGTGTGAAAATCATTTCTTTTGTTGCTTTCTTTTTGCCATTTTATTATTTTTGCATCACCTATAAGCATGGCAAATGTTTCCCCCAAACAGTAAGCATGGTTGTTTATTAGCTAGAGGTGGTGGCCACATAAGAGGAACAAGATGTTCCAACACTTAAACTAATTTGGGGTTGCTTTGTGTGAATAAAGTGGAACCCATTAACAGATTTTGATCTTGTGGCTCCAGTTTTCAGGTTTCAACTCACCCCTTGCAGCATGTCGGTGAGCTCTCGCCTGCGGTTGCGGCATTTGGCGGCAGCTAACTTATTTCTCTCACGCCTCACCCTCCTTTTCTCCTCTTCCTCTGGGGTGAGCTAAGAGCAAGTAAAGAAGGAACACGGCAGGTAAAACATGCTGTTTGACAGGCACACCCACACACACACACACACACACACACACACACACACACACACACACACACACACACAATCAATATGAAGCGAAGAGCAAGAGTATAAACAAGAGCTAAGTACTACTGGCTGGCTGTGAGGAGAATAATGATGCAACCATGTATAATTTACTAGCCTAAGAAAATAAACTGAATTTGCTTTTTCAAACATGTTTATTTAATCATTTCTAATGAACATATTAAGGTGTTTTGCTTTTTTTTCAGAACGAACACACATTCAAATTGCTTTGTATAAGACCTTCTGAAGCAAAATCTAGCTTTATAAAAAAAAAAAAAACATTTTTTTGTTGCAGTCTCTCTGTTACCCTCACATTGTCATCACATTTCCCTCACCTGTTCATCTCTCTTGCGCCGGCCCCTTGCGTCCCCGATGGAGCGAATGACCCCGGGCCGAGCCAGCGTGTTGTGCCCCAACATCCCAGAACCGTTGGGCAGGTGATGGCCGTACGGATGGGAACGTGAGTAAGGGTTGGACATGGAGGTGATGACAGTGGGCTGCACCATCCACTGTAGGTCTTGGCTGGTCGTGATTGCATTGATGGTGGGGATGAAGGCACTGTTGGAGCCGGGCATGTCAACCCTATACTTCTGGAAAGAGAAGGAATGAGAGAGCTATGACAAGAGGAGATGCATGATCACATTTTAAGAAATATTTCCAGAAAAGTGGGGTGGCATCTACTTGTAGAGGAGCATACTGGTATGGGTCAATGTATGCAACTTCATCCTATAAGCATCTTAGTTTCTATCCATTAGCCCTGCCTCATTTCGCTGCAATCGCAGAAACACACACCACCACCCACCATTATCAAATTCACACAATTTTCACATTACAAGCGTATAGTAATGATTCAATCCACACAAAACACTGTGTATGTAACCCCTGGAGTGGAACAGTGACACATGCTGTGAATCATGTGGGAAAGCCCAAGGTGTCCAGTGCTTCTCACTTAACTACAATAACCATGAGACAAAACACTGCACTGGGGGAATGTTACACATGGACTGGCAGGAGGGTAAATATACATATTACTTTTGACTGGATAGATACATAATTAAATGGGTCATATGGTGGCGTAGACCTTCTTCTATTATCCAGAAGAGGAACTGTTCCAGAAGGATTTTTTCTTTTGAAATCTGATGTGACAACAATTGAATTATTTAAATGATGGAATCAACCATTACTTCAACAAAAGGATACTATACTATAGCCTACTACGTTTCCGATCTAAAGAAAGAGTATGACTTCAAGCTACTCAACCTTTGGCACTAACCCCTCCAATTATGGATCAAGTCCTCCTATACGATTTTAAATGTAGAACTATCTAGAATCTACATGTATGTGTGAACTGACTGTCATAATCATCACCCGTATGAGAACCTGTGTAAGATCACTATTACTTTATGTCTTTAGACTCCACAAACGGGCTGCCTGCCTCTGTGCGTAAATTACGCACGTCCACATATTCCCGTTATTCCCGACTTTCCGTCGGATATCCCGGCAATCTATTGGAACTTTGTTTATCTGGTGAGTCATTGTGTATGGGATTTGTTAAGCACATGAGGAACGCAGTCAGTTCCAGTAAGGGGGGAAACAGCCAGTTGTAACAAGCCAGACAGTTGACCAGAATTATGTGAGCGGATTTCTATTGGCGAAATGGGCTTCAAAATAAGAGCATTACAATTCCCATAAAAAAGAAGAAATTTATAAGAACACATTATTCAGTAAAGGTATTAAACTTAATACAGAAAAGCCAAAGTTTAACTGAACTTCTGGTCTGATAAGAATGTTGGTCTAATAAAAACAGAATAGAAAATCCTTGTTTTGATATGCCTCAAAAAACCTAACAAAGAGGTAATGTTCCTGCCCGCTGTAATGGGAAACAGCCAGTGTGTGTGATTACAGGGAACAGAAGCAATGATACATACGGGCCAGAAGTCGTTTACCGTAATGTTGCGTGAGCCTGACGAAGCTTTTCCACAGAAGTGCACTATACGCAAGACTTGGCTCTCGAGTAAACAACATGCCTCTTCCCGGATTTATATCCTATTATTTGCGAATATATAGGCACGGCGTCCTCATGACGTACCACTGGCACATCTACAGGGCATATCTCACTGAGAAGGAATGAAATCATAACCTCTGATGAAATCAAGAAGATGGATTACAGGGATTGGCCTTTTTAATCAGTCTCTCAGAATGCAGGGTTTTCATTTTGGGTCAGTGCGCGCTTCTCGCTGGAAGGAATCTGCCATGTGCAGTGCGAGACCATCAAAAGAAAATCAGACTACAATCTGATCCATGATTATGTCATTTCTCATAGCGAAATGTCTGCCACAAAATACCAACTTTGACTGAACTTAAAAACACATTTCGCAACAGCACGTCTTTTGTGAACTTTAAAATTCCTTAACTGACGGCCATGGCATATATAGCCCTTGTGTTAATGCCCAAGCAGTACGCCTGTTGCATTATACGCTTTATCGCTACTCAGTGTAGCGCAATGGGTAAATAACTCAGTGTCTATGGCATGTATGTGTTCTAAAGGGAATGCCGTCCTAATACGCGCAAAATGCAGTATCTACTGGGGTGCTACATACACAAGGAACCCACAAATAATACAGTTTTATGCACGGATAGGAGCGATGAGACCGCTATAGAGAGAGGTAGTAGAAAGAGGTAGAAATTGACATCTGGAAATCACAGGCAAATTCAAATTAAATTCAAAGTGTCCCCTATCTCCTGCCAATCTGTACGATGAGAAGTTTTGTTTTACTATGAGGAACAACTGAAGAAGAAAAAAAAAACATTTTTTTTTTTTTTTTTTATGTATGTGCAAAATTACCACGTAGCCTATTTTCCATTTAATATGCGCACCAGCCAGTGCGCAACTTTGATATTTGATCAAAAGTAGTCTACATCCTCCGATGGTGTTTACACTGTATATCTTAGCACATAATTCAAATGGAATGAGTCCAAAATACTTGTGACTAGATAGAGAGACTCTTAAATCTGTTGAGTCACCGATGCAATCTGTGTCATCGGGTTCAACCGTTTTTTTTTCTCAAGCGACCTGGAGAATGTATTTTAAAATCTATTAACGGGTGGAAGCGCGGTACAGTGACAAAAAAAAGGAATCTATGTGACATACAAACTGTATTCAGGTGTTGCACACTTGACATCGAATTAAAGCTATTACTTATAGGCAATGTCGCGGAAGCCCGGTGTTCCCTTGTGTTACCTGGTAGCTTGAGGTAGAGATCGGACTTCCGATCGTGCTGCTGCCGCTTGTGAAGGACTCTGGCTGGGCCGGAGAGGTGCTGCTGCCGCGGGACGAGGTGTCGTAGTTCCCGGAGTAGTCCTGGTACATGGTCCAGGAAACAGGGAAGATTTCAGTAGACTTTTTGAGGTCTGAACCCCCCTTTTTTTTTTAATCCTCGCAGCAAAAAGGCACCAACAGAAAAAAATCCTCCTCTGACTCGAGACGTTGTTAATTTGGGATATCCAGAGAAGAGTTGGCACAGACTAAGTGCAAATACGCTCCTCTAAACTAACCTAAAACATCTTACAGATATTGCCAGGTAGAATAAATATGTTTTTGTGTGCTTCCTGCTTGCAAAGGCTATTTCTTATTGTGCTTTAATTATTCTTGAGCCGCAGGTAGACCTATACTACACTATTGTAGATCCTCTCAGGTGCGCAAACTTCAACCTAAAGTCAGTAGCGCAACCTCAGCAGTCAAATCCAGTTGAGACAAGTGAACCTGTAGATACAGAGTGACTCACGCAGGTTAACATTCGCTTTCAAGCCTATTGCCTGGCTAATCTTCTGAATATTTTCCGTCGCCTTGCCTACTACACACTCTATCGGCGCTCTCTGCTGTTCACGGAACAGTTCGAACTTTTTTTCTTTTCCTTTTCGCTACACTTCCTAGAGATGACTCACTTCAATGGCACTATGAAGAACTGCAACGGCTTTTCAACACCAACGAAGGAGCTCACGTCACAGCCTGGGCGTTGCGACTGTATCCAGGGAGGGGTCGTGTCTGGATAAGGCCGTGAAGTGGAAAAGATCCGCTGTGTCTACCCTTCGCCCAGCGGACACTGGACACATAACAGATAAGCAGGGATACAATAAAAGTAGCTAAAATATATCTGGAGGGATTGATTCTTTGATACGAGCGTCAGTGGCTGCTGTGGAGTTCACTGTTTGTCTGACTTGCTTCGGTCCATTGACGCATGTTTCCTAAAATGGACAGTTGCGTCAGAGAGCGCGTGTGGGTTTCCTTGGTAAAGGAAGCGTCAGACACTGGAGGGATTCCCTCCCCTCGCGCACTGCACTCCGGACTCGGAGCTCTCAGCGCGCGGGTCCCGGTCCGGTTAGTTATCAGCGCAGGAAAACGAAGATATTGAGGCTTAAAACGTCTAGGCTATAGATTAAGAGCGTATGGACGCACGTTGGTTTAAACTCGCGCGACACACGTGCGCTCACATAGTAGAGCTGAGTTTAGAGCATTCAAAGCAGCACTTGGAAGTTTCCTGTGCCGACATTGATTCGATATCTGCATCTGTGATCAGCCTAGCGTGCCTAACATGTATTGACATCAGAGAAGGCCACGAGTGTGTACCATGCCCGTTATGTCTACTGTTTGAAGACACGCGAGCTCAACATTCACCGGCTCTCATCTGCTTCTGTTCCTGTTAATAAAGACCACTCAAAATGATTGGACATGCAGCGTTTCTGCACAAATGAGTCTTTGTCTTATTTGGCGGCGGCGACGCATTGTGCGTGATTTGGAGAGCGTAAATTGGCAAATGGGTGGCACAAACACACAGCATGATCCCATGCAGTTGGTCAAATGAATGTGGCCCACTGGTTAGCGCACGGCTGCTTCAAAGGAATCTCAGTGAAATGTGGGCTAATTGTAACTCGGACGCACCTCATAAACAAGGGCACAGCGCCTAGAATATGACACGCTACAAGATCTGAAATGGCGTATTAAGTATAATCCAATCTGCTATGGTTCCTATTTTAATCTGTATCACCATAACTGGTTATGCTGAGCTCTGTTAAAGCTGTTTGCCGCGCATATCTTTGCCAGAAAGTCGCTCCCATCAAAAAAAGTTCCAGACGCAGTGTTCACTCGGGGAAGTTGTGTAGAGGAAAACTAATCGGCAGGGGTTTTCTGAGGGGACCAGTCGCAGCGGAGGGACTGGGTTTACGTGCTTGCTCATAACGTGAACACGTCAATTATAGCCTAGGCCTACTGGTACTCCAATCCTCCAATATGTCAGCCTTTCCAAAGTAAGTGGGTGTCATTTTCGCTGCATTACTTGTTGACCTATGCAGTGATCTGTAACTCCCTGTGTGGAGAGGCTTCTCTGAAGTCACCAGAGCTCTGCTGCGCCCCGAGCTTTTGGTTTCCTGAAACGGCGACAGAAAGCACGCAGATGTTCAATAAATCTTTATTTGAATGATATGAATTAATGATGAATGTTTATCATCTGCCAGCGACACAGCTTTTGAACTGTAACGGTGTTGCTAAGCGACAGAGTTTCTGCAAAATTGCTCGGGGGGGAAATCTAATCTGCCATATTCCCTATAATTAATGCTGTAATATAATTTGAGATGCACCCAT
This sequence comes from Sander vitreus, assembly GCF_031162955.1. Lineage (NCBI taxonomy): Eukaryota > Metazoa > Chordata > Actinopteri > Perciformes > Percidae > Sander > Sander vitreus. The sequence continues at coordinate 23,693,022 of NC_135874.1, read as the reverse complement.
CGGCGTTAATTTGGGCAAAGCAAGGTATGGCACTGTGACAGGTTCTGTTCTCATATGAGTCCAATTTTGATCTTTAAGTAGAGCCTACATAATGAGATATCACGCAGAAATTGGAACAAACAGTGTTATGTGATGCCTGTCAGTCAGACGTTATTGCTCCAATTTGTCATTAGTTTTACGGATGTTGCTGCTAAATGACAGATTTAGGGACTTATTAAAAACCCGAGTGCCTAAGCAAGCACTGCAGTGCAGAGTCAGGTGGGCTCATCGGTCTGTGTGCGCACTGAGCTCAGCTGATCCGCAGGTCTTGCGCCACCGATGCGTCGGTGTCCCTGCATCCCACATCATAAGGAATCAGCTCCCTATATACAGTAGAACATCTCATCCAGCATGCAGTCCACACAGGAATTATCAGTGGTAAAATGTAACTGAGTAGGCTACATTTACTCAAGTACTGTAGCCTACTTAAATACATATTTGAGGTGTACTTTTACTCTACTACATTTCACAGAGAAAGTACATTTTCCTGGTGCTACTTAGATACTTTTACATAAGTTACATTTCCAGTGCAGGACTTTTACTTGTAACAGAGTATTTTTACAGTGTGGTATTATTAATACTTTTACTATGTAGGCTTAAAGGATCTGAAGACTTCTTCCACCACTGGGAATTATGTAACAGACTGTAAGCAAGAGGCTTACATACTTACATACTTAAATAAATGCAACATATGCACAAAACGTTCTTGACATTTAAAAAATAAAATAATAACATAAAATAACAATAAATAATAATCATGCTATTCAAAATGCCAAACCCATTATATCATAAGAAAGGGCACTTTTTCAGTTGTTGCCGCTGCTAAACGTCTGTTATACCTCACTTTACCCTTTGTAAACTCAGAGAGAGGAGTTTTATTGTTTAATAGCTTTGCCTGCTCTATGTAATTTATTTTTATAGGCGTACATATCACACATTGTCCTTGGGCTACTATAGTGGTGGGAAATCTTAAAGTACTTTACTTAAGTACAATTTTGAGACACTTGTACTGTAGGCTACTTGAGTATTTCCATTTTATGCTACTTTATAATTTTACTCCACTACATTTCTAAAGTAATTATGATACCTTTTAGTCCACTACAACTATAGTTGCCTGCTAGTTACTTTGCAGATAAAAGATCACAGAATATATTTCTATTTAGAGGGTCTGCAAGCATAATAAATAATGGAGAGACGTACTTGGCAAATAACTATTCAAAAATTCAATCTATGTTTAAATTAATTCTGTTATTGCAGTGGAATAAGCTAAAGGCTGTTCATGTAGCACTTTACTCCTGCAGGGTGCCATTGCTTTTTATGTTGTGTAACCATGGTCAATAAAAAGTCCAAATCTACACCAAATCCACCAGCCACACTGTTAAAATACACATTTAGGCATCTGCATTGAATAATATACATTAAATAATACAATGTAGCCATTGTGCTGCATGAGTACTTTCATGTTTACTTTATATAAAGTACATTTTGCTGATGATACACTGAAATAGCATTCGGAATACAGGGCTTTTACATGTAATGGATCATTTTTATATTGAGGCATTGCTTTACATACTGCATTATCATCATTAAGATTTTGTGTGTAACTTGGTCTCAAACACCTTTCACGTAGTCATTTGTTGTTATTAGTTCCTTCCGATTAAATTTAGGCACGATTCAGGTACATTCTCTGATAGTGAGAACAGCCATTCTCCACTTTAATTTTTGTGAAGGATGAAATAGATTCAAATGAACCCGTAAACCTACTCAAAAGTGCCTTCATAGCATTTAGAGTAGTATTGAATGTATTGCTAAATAATTAGCAGGAAAACAGCTCAGCAGAACAAAGAGGAGGAGACTTTCTTAGTCAGCAAATTCAGAATTCACAATAATTTTGTTTGGTGTTACACTTTTTTTTCTGGCTTTTTTTAAAATCTTTTTTGCCCTTGCCTTCCTTTGCTCTGAAGAAGAGCTTGATGCTCGAAATGTCAGTTGGTGGTTAATTAGATGTTCATGGAAGCTTTATCTAGTATGCAGACTATTTTCCCGTCTTTTACATGTTCAACACACCTAGTACTTATCGTCTGGACGTGCGTGCTTTTGTAAGTCTTTTTCCCTTTGTTTTCTTCCCTTTAGCGTCACTCACCTGTCATGCTGTTAATACCTTAACCTGGATAATAGCTCAACATGATCAGCATGGCTAATCTCACAGCTCAGGTGCTGCTATACAGGACACACACAGGCACCAAAGTGCTGACTAGGGGCATAGAGAGTGGGTTAATGAACAATCAGTGTGACTGACAGTGGGATTCATTGTGGTGCTTGTGGCCTGCTAACACAGTTAATACTGTATTATGACGCAATGCAGCAAAGAAGCAGCAGTGCGTAAATTGACGACTTGATACAGATCTGCCAGTGAGCAACACTTGCCCTGTTCTATTTCTCACACTGTTGACAATGAAATCAAATCTATTGAGACTATCCCATACGACTTGGTTTGCTCTGACAATGCAGTGGCAAACATGCTCTCTTTTGTCAGTATCTTGCCCAAGTTGAACTCTTTAAATAGAAATCTAATCAGTAGTTTCATCAGGATGCACACTGTGCAAGAACATGGCTTTACAAAAAAACTGGATGCCAGACTGGCAGACAGCTCCTGTGAATTAAAGTAACCATCCTTCAGTGATTTTATTTACTGGTTGCCTTGGTGACACATGTAAAGCAGTCAAACACAACAACGTGTGGGATTGTGGAGAGAAGAATATGAATTCATTGGCTGTGTATCCTCCAATAAGGCCAATCACATTCAGGTATGCAAGAAGCGCTGCAGCTGCTCGACAGCATCTTCCTCTTATACATATCTGGACAAGCACATACAATTATCTCAAGTCTACATCCTTTGGTGTGGTTTCAGCTTGAATACCAGATCCCATATGCAAAAGCAATTCATTAAATATGCAAGCATTCAGTGAAAATTTCAACTGGAAGTGGATGAACATTAAAAATGTTAGCAGACTAATATTCTGTATATTGTTGGCATTTAGTGACAGTAATTAAAGAGGCACTCCACCAATTTTAGACACAGAGAACAATTTACTTGTCATGGAAAGTAATACTCAGCCTATGAAAACAGTTGAAAATGTCTTCTGTGGCTCTGAAGGGTGATTCTAAAGAAAAAGGAACCCTGATGGTGTCATTAGGGTTATCTTAGCTTGGGCTTGGAGTCAAATTTATAACTGGAACTGGGCTTGTGGAGTGTAAAAGATGTGGGTGCTTGCCATGCAGTGATGGTCAAACAAAAAAACACTACTGAACTGCATTGTGGGAATTGTTATTGAACATATCACCTTTAAAAGTATAATATGCAACATTTCCGCATTCAAATGTCTAAAAACTTACATTATCCCAAATGTTTCCAAGAATGTTCAAACCCAGAGAAATCTGTAATCTTATTCAAGGTATTCAAGGTCAAGGTCCGTTACATTCGGTCGCCATTTAATGGTGTCATACTGTATAACCTTTGACCTTTTCCCCCTCTAGTTACTCTAGTGCTGCATTCTGTGGTGTCGGTAATAATCGTAAAAATTACTTTCCGACTGGGAAACGTCACGTGAACGACATCAAGTCAGAACAACTCGGAAAGTCGCCAAATATTTTGCTCCACGACTTGCTGAGTTAAAGTCATATTACGCAGAAACATGGCAGAAATAAATACTGGAAACAGCTTTTGTTAACTGATGAATGTCAGTCCAGTATTCACGCGCTTTTAGCTCTGTTTTTGGTCTCTACCTCTATTGCTAATTCTCCACTATGTTCACCAGTTACTCGCTAACTGTTGTGTCTGCTGTTTGACACTGAGCAGGTAGTGTACAGTGGGTTATTAGAGCATTTTCACTGAAAACAGCTGCCTGCTGCCCAAAAAGACCAAAACCGTAAAGTTGCGGACTGGATAGCTAAACAATGAGCATCCCACTGCTTCCAGTCTTTATGCTAAGCTAAGCTAACCAGCTGCTGGCTGAAGCCTTCAATTTACTGGACAGATATGAGTGTTATCAATCTTCTCATAGTCCTCTAGGCACAATAGTGAATATGCATATTTGAACTGAACTATTTGAAAAATGCAGAACTGCTTCTATAATCATTGAAGTACCTTTAATGGGCAGCCCCCTCACTCTGACGTCTCTCCATTTGTGCATGTATAAGGTCCTGTTTGTGCATGTGTGTGTATTTTGGGCCTGTGTGTTATGTCTAACACCAACAGAGTGTAAAAATGTAATTTCCCCTTGAGGGATTAATAAAGGATGTCTTCTTCTTCTTCTTCTTCTTCTTCTTCTTCTTCTTCTTCTTCTTCTTCTTCTTCTTCTTCTTCTTCTGGAGGCTGATTGATTGATTTTCCAGATATCAACCTAAGGGATTTATGCTATTATGCTAAGAGGTTTCACTTTTATAAATATCAGTCACTATGTTTCAAAGAAAAAGTGTGAGTTGTGAGAACTACTTACTTTCCTACAGGGCTGAAGTGTGGTTTAGGTGCAACATGAAACCTGCCTACACATTAACACTGCTGGATGTGGAACTGAATCTCCTTTCACAGTAAAGAAATGCATTTCAGCCATTTCTTTTTTCTGAGACAAATTAGATCCTGACAAATCCTTTACTAGTATTGTTTGCTGGACCTCAGACGAGCAGCGCCGGAATCGCAGTGAGGTGGGAATTAGGGGGTGGGAGCATCTTATTAAATGCCATCACGTAGCAACCAAATATTTTCATGCTTGTTTGCTGCTGCGGTTGGGAAATAAACCAAGTGACCTCATCTGACTTCGGATACAACTTGTTTTCATGTCATTGTGCAGGTACTAGCAGGCAAACCAGGTAGCTCTGTTTAATCAAGTGACCACAGGAAAATAGCCAAGTGGAGGCACACATAATTACCTGTACTGAGCATACAGTACCTTCCAATCAACACACTTGAACGCACTCTTGACAGTAACTTCACAAGCATTAAGGTATCAGTTCCTGATACAATGGAAGGAAGTGCGTCACAGACGCTGTACCTCGAGACAAAGAAGAATGGAACGCTGCTCAGGCAAAAACAGCAGAGAGAGAAAGAGAAGGGGAAATGTTGGAGCATGTGGTGGAAGAAGTGAACAAATAACAAGGTCTGAGAGAAGAGTGGTCGGGGGACTTCTGAGTCCGGTCAAAGCAGCCACCTGCAGCTCTCAAACAAAAAGGACCACGGCATTCCTTCCACTTTTACTGGACTGCTTATTTTCAGCGGAAGAAAACTAAACTGCCCCCCCCTCCTCCTCCCCACCCGATACTCGAAAACCAAGGAAATGAAAATGTTGGCTGCCTGACAAAAATAGGCTTCATATCTGCGTATTATTCTGTTTTGGTCCTTCTGCGTGTTGTTTTCCTGGTCATTGGCACAAAACAGCCAAATCAAATAGCGTTTCTGAGTGACGCACCTCAGTGCAGCCACAGTGCACACACAATGGGCAAGTTTATCTCACTCCGTCAACAAGGTTGTCAGTGTAATTTATGAGTATGCTGGTCTGAGTGCGGGCTGAGGGCTGTGCAGCTTGGAATGTTAATGGGTTTTGGTTGAGGAACTGAGTTGTCTGGCTGTTGTTTGACCTCAGCTGAAAAACTGCCATCTACCTTTCTACAGCTGATGTAGAAAGATGTATTATGTGATGTTGCGGTTTTTTTTTAGTCTTGGAGCATCCTTGGTGCTTCATTGCTGTTGTGTTTTCTGCACTACCCTTCCCCCAAAACTAAGTAATGCGTTGTTATCAACTGGTATTGCTAACAATGGCTAACCTGGCTGGAGCTAACACCATGATGAAAATCAGTGTGATGTCCCAGGTCCAGTTTCCGAGTTCCGAGGTAAATTGAATACACTATATTACTGTAAAGGCAGAAAGAAAGTCACCTTTCTGGGAAAAAGACGTTGATTTACAGTGCCCATATTATGAAAAAATCACTGTTTTCTGGGATTTGGGGTGTTATTTTGTGTCTCTGGTGCTTCCACACGCATACAAACTTTGAAAAAAAAAACATCTGTGCTGTTCTGAGTGAGATACGGTTTCTGAATGTGTCCTGCCTTCAGTCTCCGGGTGAGCTGTTCAAAATCTGCACGGCTTTCTACTAGAGATGCACCGATAGACCGGCCGGTGACCGGAATGGCCGGTTTTCACGTGCTCGGTCATGAACGGCGACTGGCAGGTCCGTCTGATATATGCCTATTTCATGCCGGTCAATGTTACAATTAACTGACAACATAAGTTATACAAGTTACAGTTCTCAAGGACGCACGCACACACGGACGCGACAGCACAGTCTCTTTTTCCTTTCTCTCAACTTTTCCGCCGTGTGTTGTGCGTACCCTCTCGCAGTGTGAAGCGCGTGTCCGCGCTATTCTCGCACATGTAGGGAACCTCGTGAATTAACCTGCAACATGTCAGCTGTTTGGAAATTCTTCAGCGTGTGTGAAGAAGATAACAAGTTTGCAATATGCAACACCTGCAAGGAAAAAGTAGGGCGTGGAGGGACGACACCAAAATCAATATTTTTTAGTTGGATATTGGATGTGAAAAGAAGGAAATGGTTCTAACATTGCACTTTAGATGTGTGTGAATTTCCCATGTTCCAATGTTAGCGCTAGCATGCTAGCTCGTTCTCAATGGCAAAACACTGCTACAACACACACAAATTCACCCTAATCTACAAAATAAATTGTATTGAACTACTTACATGTCCCTGTGTAACACGCCCTCGTTTAGAAGAAGTCTCCCGCCTAATCCTGCCTTGTACAGGCCGAAATTGGAGAAACAGCTAGCTAGCTCATATAATCCTTAGCTAGCTACTGCGCATGTGCGACTGCCAACAAAAACGTTACAGAAGTTGAGAGGTCTCACTCTGTAGCTAAAACAGATACCAGAACACACAGGGTGAAAAGAGGAGCTGCAGCAATGTGCAGTACAACAAAAAGATGGTGTTTTTTGAAAATTAAACCATGTAAACCTATTCTGATACAATCTCAAATGACAATTATGAACCTGAAAATGAGCATAATATGGCCACTTTAAGATACAATTTTATTCATATTGCTACTCAGTCTCTTAAAGCTGCAGTGGGTAGAAACAAAAAAAGTCAGAGAGCCAAAATTTGAAGAAGAGTGAGACCTCTTCCTGCAGGTCTCCCCTCTTTTTATCCTTCTTATATTTGAATGTGTGACATGCACCAACAACACCATGACAAATTCCTTGTATGTGCAAAAACGTACTTGGCAATAAAGCCCTTTCTGATTCTGATTCAATGCATGTGCAGAACAGCCAATAGGAATGCTCTATCTTCTGAAATGACCTGTGATTGACCAAAATCTCCTGTGACGGCTAGATTTTCTAAAGCCTAAAAACAGAGCCGAGAGGAGGTGCAAAAGTCTAGTTTTCTCTCAGACCATTTGAATTACAATATGCTGAAAGATTATTATGAAAGTTTTGCCCAATTTAATCAAGCAGTGCTGTATTGGAAAACTTCACTTCACGCCATGTTAAAGCTTAGGGAAGATTAGCACTGTTGGCTCGTCTTTACATGCAATCTTGCATTTTTTGCTTGTGTTAACATACAGACGTCTTTGTGTTCTGCTTTGTGTGTGCCAATTTCTCGCTCAGTTCCTCCTATGCCACTCTGAGGCTTATCGTACCCGTAGAATAATACGCAGTTTAGCTCGATTATCTGGGTCCTCAAGTGGAAAATATATTGTGGAATCAGATGAGAGGATATCAGTGTTGTTACAGATTTCAGATTGGTCCCACTGCTGCCTCTGTGATGTCTTACTACTGTCATCGGTCTGATACCTTAATTACAATTTGAACTAGACGGATAGAAATATGGCAACTTTTAATACAATTTCAACCATTATCTTCTATCAAGTTTATCCATTCTGCGCACCCAGATAGCTCAGTTGGTAGAGCGGGCGCACATATATATAGAGGTTTAGTCCTTGACGCAGCGGTGCGGGGTTCGACGCCGACCTGCGGCCCTTTGCTACATGTCATTACCCCTCTCGCTCCCCTTTCATGTCTTCATCTGTCCTGTCAAATAAAGGCCTAAAATGTCCAAAAAGAAAGGTTTATCCATTCTTGCAGCTTACTTTTTTTTGGCTTCTTTTAAAAAAAAAATGTTTTCTTATTATTTTAATTTATATGACTTAACAGACATTGCCTTTATTCAAAACAAGGTAATCTACTACTAAACACTACTGAACACATAGGTGTAAACTAACATTACAGGGGGAGGGGGGGGGGGGGGAATAAAATACCCACTGTGCTCCTTGGTAATTTAACTCATTGGCATTTTAACCGTGGTAACATTACAGGCTGTGGTCTGTAATAGACATGGACATTGGTGACTGAAGAGAATACTAGTCCCTACATGTAGCTGACAACACAACAGGCCATTTGATAATCATACCTGACAACGACACTTGTAGAAAAGCTAAAGGATAAGCTAAATTATTACAATCCATCCTCTGGGGACCATGAATGTCTGTAGAGATTATTAGTGGCAATCCATTCAACATACCTATAGCCACGCTGCTTGTGTGTCGACCAACACACATTCATGAGGTCTCAAGATATTGCATAAGAGGTGGTCCAAGATTTTTCCCATGTAGACTCGATACCTTTCGAGGTATTAAAACAAAGTTTTTATAAATGTATGACAGAAATCAATTTGTGTAACCATGTTTGGAAACAAGGTGGAATTGTTTTCTTCAGTCTTTGTGAATCAGTATTTGGGCTAATACGGCACACATCATCATAGCTGAAAAGAAAATGATAAAGCTTCCTCAGAGTATCTAAAAATAACCTGCGGGGAAGTATAATTAAAATATTATAATATATTATAATTGGTCAAAAACATTGGACACTTTCCTTTCCTTGGACAGGGATTGGCTCACGTAAAAGGCGTCAGGGGTCTGCGGCGATGTCGGCAACCCCAACCCGTCTTGAAACACTGACGGTCACACAGACCTCTGTAGTGAATTTTCAGCCATAATACCGCAAAAGGCCAAAATAGCCAATTTGGCTCTCTTTCTCTTCATTCTTCTCCTCCTCAGCAACTGCTCATTAATGTTACGGCTGCCATTTTCACAAACATTTTGAAATAAAAGCAAAAATGTGCAACAGCGTGCTGCGTCTGATGTCATTGTTATTGTTCTTTTGCGCATGCGGGTCAGTTTGAAACCGCAAACAGTTCACACTGGAATCTGATATAGGCCACATTTTAAAAGGTAATGTGAACAGCCAAACAAAAAAAATCGGATCTGAGCAAAAAAAAATCAGAATGAAGGATTAAGACTTGCGGTGTGAACGTAGAGTCTGTGACATTACCAATGTGTTTCTGAAGTTTTTTTTTTAAGCTTGCTGCCATGTTGTCAGACATTTCGAGCCAAAAAAAAGACAAATTTGGGTGGCAGGGTGGAGCCTGAGTTGAGCTGAAGATGGACGAGTAAGCGGCAATCACCCCTGACCGACTGTGATACATGGAGACACCTGTCAATCAAGAACAACACATTGAAACATACCTCTCTTTAAGCCTCATTATCTTCGTAATGAAACAAAATGGCACAAATACATATTAAAACAAATAAAGGTATCAATTGAGACTCTGACGTGTCATTGATTAAACAGAAATGTGGAGTTGCAGGGAGGAATGTGAAGGATGGAGGAGAGGTGGGGTGGATGGGTCTTGCGGTTGATCTTCTTCCTGGGGTCGACTACTCTGGTGCGTCCATTCCTTCCGGCTCGATGGAGGCTTAATGTGAGTGTGGAAAAGTGGAAAATTTAATTAGGCTGCCAAGGGGGGTTTGTGTCACTTGGCATGAGCCATCCCACCCCCACCCACTACCACCATCAGCCCCCTCTTTCCCCTCTTCCACTCTCACTAACCCTTTGCTCTTATCTCATTTGCTGCAACAACCCCGGCGTTTGTGCCCCTTTTATTTTATATTTTTACCCATGGTCCTTCGGGACATGACCCACTGGTCCAAAGGAATAGAGAGAGGTCAACAGTTTACAGCTGCACCGAGGTTGTGAAGCGGGTGAGACCTGAAGCTGCCACTGAGCACTGATGTGTGCATACACTAACAGTGTGGCTGTTGCGTGGAGAGAGGGACAAACAGACCGATTGCCATTTTTATCTTGCTGCTTGTGTGACATAATAACACAAGGCTCCTGACACACTATTTTAGATTGTTGCTCACATGTAGGCTTTTAAATAACTGTTTATATCTGATCATAGTGGTAAACCCACAGCTGAAACTGACATGATGTGACATCAGTGCAGAAAAGATGTGAGCACATAGTTACAAGAGGACAAGATGTGGTTTTGTATCTGCTATTCTCTTACTTGTTTCAAGCACATTTGCGTGTAACTCAAGGCTCATATCCCAAATTCCAAAGATGGACATTTGGCTTTATTCTCTTTTTATTGTGCCTTGTTTGCTGGCTCAGTAAAGATGCCGAAGACCATAATTATAACAATTATCTAAGGCATGGCCAGTTTTACCTGTTAGATGGCCCATAGGCAAATATTTTCTGTTGGAGTCCCATCTCCACCTTCCAGTCTCTGTGCACTGTGTGTACACTGTCACTTTCAAATTTACATTAAGTACAATGCAGCAGTACTCCTAAAATGGAATAATACTACCTGACCCCAGTGTTTTACAGTCGCTCTCTGTTTTAGCTACAGAGACATTTCACTGCTGTACCATCTTTGTTGGGAGTTGCACATGTGCAGTAGCTAAGTAAGGACTACTAGCCAGTCAGAAGCAGAGTATGAGGGAGTGCCATGCTAGCAGCTAGGCGAGCATTATAACGTGTGTTACAAGGTGACCACGTTTGTCTCTGAAGTAAAGGCTGGACTACAATAGAGCTGTTTGGAGCAGTTTGTGAACAGTGTTTTCTGTTGAAGATGGTAAGTCCCTTTGGGGTGGACTTTGGGCTTTTTCACTTTGTAAACCTATAACGTGCACAAAAAGATATATAACACAATAAAGGAAAGGGGAAAACGCCAAAAAGCATAATATGAGCACTTTAAAGTTTGATTGGAATGAAGTATTTAATTAAATACATATACATATTGTAGCTCATGTCAATGACGTAATCTGAATGGAACATTTGCTGCTGTTTCCAGTCCCGCAAATTCAAAAACACAAGATCTGGTATTTAAATTTGACTGCAGACACTTTTCAGCTGCAGTGTGAAGTCTCTAGTACTGTGGAAGAAGATTATATTTAGCAGCACAGAAAGTGTCCCTTTGTCAAAATGTAATTAGAAGTAGCTTCTAAGGAGAACACAACACTTTTACCTTTAATTTCATGCAGACCATGTGCAGAAATAACATTCAAACTGGAAGTTAACATGATAACATGCTAAACTGACACCCGAGCAGTTCTTCATCACGTGGCTGCATCACATTCGCTCAGGCTCAAAAGAAAAGTTTCCCGCAACTCGTCAACTTCCAATGCATGGATATTTTTTTTTTTCGGAAGGAGTGGGGGGGGGGTGTACAGGGAAGCAGAAGTGGGCGGGGGGGATGAAGGAGTCTTGTCACATTACATGTACCTGTCTGTGCGCGTCTTCACTTGCAGCTGTCATCTCACCTGACAGGTCTATCAGTGTCCACGGCTGATCAGGACGCGTCCCTCAGCCTGACAGGCTGAACCGACAGCGCAGCAATCCAGACTGACAGCTCCTCAGGTAGCTGGTGGAGGGAAGGATGGGAAGGAGGAAAAGAGGAAGGAATCTGGGGGCGAGAGGCAAGACAAAGGCTGCTGAAGAGTAAAAGAACACACACACAACAAGGGGAGTAAATTAAAGTCAGTAAACACCCTGAAATAATCCACCCAGCGTGACTGATCTTAATGCCGCTTTCCTGAATTTCATGAAACCACCTGATAATGAAGTGATTCTGAGATAACGCTTTGTAACTCAACGATTGTTGCCAAACATTACCTTTAAAAGCTCCATTAAAGCCCAGAATCCTCTTTCTCGTGGAGAAACACAGGGTGCCAGTTTGAGTATTTTTAAGCAAATTGAGTCTCATATTCGACGACAATCAAGCACATTGAACCAAGGCCAAACTGCTCGCTTAACGCAGCGGAACCAAGAGCTGTATTCCAGAGAAAAAACACCTGCGGGATGTGCTTTAGTTTAACCCATGAAAGGTTTAAATCGAGTGTCTATGATCAGACCTAGGGGGAAATGAGGAGGGAGTCCCCCCTCCGCTCTTTCCCCTCTTTGACAAAAACCTTAAGTCTTTATCTTGTCAAAAGCCATCGAAAACAAGCCCATCCAGAACGCCTCAACAACATGAAGACGAGACAAAACAGGAAAAAACCTACGAGATCCAGAGCGAAGACTCATTTGATCAGCTTAGCTATGCTCTCCTGGCTTCCCATGTACGAGGAGTAATTAGCAATTAACATCAGGGTTTAACTAGATCCAGTTATTATCTGTAAGCAAGAGGGGGGAGAAAAATATCTGCCGCTTTGACTTGGGAGTGCATTAGAATTCCCGTGCTACTCGAGTTTGATAAAAAAAGAAGAGTGAGGGACCAAAGCAGTAATTCTCTCATTTTCACGACATCTTTGGGCCATTTTTTTTTTTTTTTTTTTAAATTCCCAGATCAAACAGGCTATAACAAAAGGCCCCAAATCCCCCCTCCTCCTCCTGCTCTCTCTTTCCAAAATTAGTTAAGCCTCTCAGCTTCATCATCCTCAACATGGCTTGCATCAACAACCCTACGCTGCACAGCCTCTGAAATCCACCCCTCACACACTCCTCTTCAAAACCCTCCCTCCAAACACGCTGAAGATGAGGGGGTGTGTGTGTGTGTGTGTGTGTGGGGGGGGGTGAAAATTCCTCATATGTCACTCTGAATTTGTACTTACAGACAAAACACAAAGTACCCCACAGTCACTACAGTTTGTGATTTCACCCCCTCCTTCCTCTTTCACTTGGCCAACTGCTCGTCTTTTGTCTTTTCCAGGGGGATATGTTAAGCCAAAAGGCTGCTGTACTAAAAAAATAAAGATGGGAAAAAAAAGAATCAGGCGAGGCTGACAGATTGGGTGATTCGGACACGGTGACAGGAGAGGAAAGTAAACAATCTGGAATAAGGCTGCTGTCCGACTTCATCTCTCACCGACATATTCAGGCCTTTTGGTTGCTCCTCGTTTCCTTCCGATTACCTCATCCTCGCTACTGCCCTGGCTGTTTACCATCTCGGTTCACAAGGTGATGATTCAGGATTTTCAATCACTTTCACACACTTTCGGTTGTCATCTTTCCATATTCACCGTCTGTGCCAGTACTTTGCCGCAGCAATTATGTCGCTCTTTCATGTTCTTTCCTACTCTGCAAAAGTTTTCGCCGACTAGCCCAACTTCTGAGGTGAAGTGGGGTGAGTGATGCCAAGAGCTAACTCTGGGTTATTGCCCAGGAAGGTGCTCGTTTCTAAAGCTTTAAGTGATCCTGTTTCACACACTTGTCAGTTCTCCAGGCTGGCAGGTCCTTGCTGCCTTCGAGCTAGCTGCTTATAGGGTTGTCACCAGAGCAGTTAATGTTAATCTAGTGCTAATATTCATGTTTGCCAGCTCCCTTGAGCTAAGGACACCTGTTTCTGGAGCAGACAGGCCTCTGTTAGCATCAAGGCTGTTAGAATCCATTGTATACTCATTACTTTGTGAGCTTGGGTCAGGTTAGCTGTCCTGCCATCAGCAAGGTTAGGGTGGAGATGAAGTTCTTCCCACCTCAAGCTACACAGTGGAGTAAAAAAAATGGTTAAAACAAAGCTGAACCACCACTCAATCGCTCATTCATCCTCCAAGGGAGAATGACCGTTGCATCTTCAATCACTCCTGAAATCGAGTCCCAGTCCTGCAAAGCGTGAACCCAGCCGGACCACAAAAAAAAAAAAAAAAAAACACTCATCAATTTAATCATCCCCCGTCCACAGATTCCAAGCTAATTATTCCAGCCTTTAATTATTCCATCCGACTGCCGTTGAGATCTCTTAAAGACGGCTGGATTAGTGGATTTGGGAGTATTAGCTTGGAGGGTTGGCAGACCTCTGCACTGTGATTCAGGGGGCTGAGAAACACATCTTCAAAAGGTACCTTGAGCAGCACCTTCACAGGATCATTACACTGGATAAATCCTTGTTAAGTTGCTTAAAAGCGTGTAAAGGTGAGCCATGTTTAGGCGCAGACACATTTTAGGGAGGAGGCTAACTGAATGTGACTTAAGCATTGAAACAGTGACACAGTTTAAGACACTTTGGAAGGAATTGTTTACAAGGTACTTAAAGGGATTATGTCAACTTGGGTCAACATCAAGGCCTGAGGAAAACTTCAGGAGTGAATACTTTACCAGATTGACAATCTAAATAAGCACACTTTACACACTGCTATGTCATGGTCTGTATTCAAAGGAATCATTTTAGATACACTTTTTAAATATAATGATTAAATCACTCTTGTTATTTCAACTAATGTACACCTTTGATTCAGATTTGGCAGGCTAAGGTTCACACACTTGGCTAAATCCACACTGATGTTCACCACTATTGAAAATCATTTGCAACATTTGGAGTGCATGCATCGTGACGTCTCGAGTTGACTGTCAAGTTAAACTATTCTTTGCTCATGCTCGTTAAAGATGCTATCCATCAGCCTGCTACTCCTCCTTTGAACTCCCTCCCTCTTGAGTCCAAAATGAGAGCAGCTCGTCCCGCGGCTGATAACAGAGATGTTTTGAAAGCAGGTCGGGAAAGGTTAGAGCAAGAAACATGGAGTGGGGCAGTGAAAAAGACAAAAAGAATCTTGCTTTTTAATTATTTTATTAGGAGCCTTGATGCTATTAAATGCCCCAGATACATTCACCCTATATTTCTCAATTAGACTTGACAGTTGCTGCATTACCAACAATAAATATAGCAATGGGCTTCGCCTTAGGCCAGGAAGGACCCCTAACTATGACCCTCATATTTAATGATGAAAACAAGCAAGTGCACACTCTGCCTTGCTCAAGCACATGCATGTGCACATCCATGCATGTGCGCCCCACACACACACACACACACACACACACACACACACACACACACACACACACACACACACACACCCTCTGAGTTCCTTATTACACAAGCACATTAGAGGCGTGTAAAACAGCATCTCTAGGGTTTACACTTGCATTACAGATACTAAGGTGTACACATAAAAGTACACCGTTACACATTTGAAGGGCAGTGAGTCATTTTAAATTTTACGAATAAGGCAGCACAAAAAAATTAAGATCATGTGTTGCCTTAAAAATGTATTTCACACAGCAGCGTCTTTGCCTTTAATTCAAAAATATATTTCAGTTTCTGTTTTTGGGATGTCCCCAGAGAATGAAGCTTGATTTGAAGCAGACATTGATGTTTGCATCGATGTTGTCCAAGTTGTTAACATGGGAATCTTTAAAATCCATCCCATGTGATGACAAACAGAGATCACACTTGTGGTTTGAGATGAGATCAAAACAACGGCCGCTAGCAAAGATGTGTTCAATGATAATTTTCCAGACCAACAATGCAGACCAATTACAAAACAATGACACGCTGTCAGGTGGAAAGAGACTTCTTTACTGGATAGAAATTTTGACATTCAGTTAATTTACAGTACTGTCAACCTGCCAGTAAAAGACTTGACCGGGCTTTAAATGGGCAAATGGATCATACAGACAATTAAAAGGCAAAACTAGTTGCAGATCATTTTAATATCGACCGTTGAGCCAAAATTTACGATTGTGAGCGACAAAAGACAAACAGTAAACAAAGGTCTTTTGCATTGTCCCTACAGCTCTTTGTGATTTACATATAGTTAATAGTTTACATATTGCTTGCATATCAACAAATATCTCTCACGGCACGGAAGCGTTGTGAACCCAACCCTCTGTGGTTTGACTGCTGTAAAGCCAGGAGTCGTCGGCTTGATAAAATTAACAATACTAGGTATTGGTAGGTTGGGCAGGCAGATTGTACGGTTTCTGTCAAAGTTCAGAGTTCCTCTTCAAAATAAAGGCCCTTTACTGTGAGCTGGCTAACAATCACAAACTTTTTAGCCTGATCCCACAAAAGTGTGTGACATGAGCACAATGTTCATGTGTCTGCTATTTTCACATAATCCTTTCGCGGTGGACAAACTGAATCGTCACATCCCTTGCTTGTATCTACACCATACATTCTGGGTTTTAAAGTCTGTGCTCATTTCAAAAATTGTGTGGGAGTTTTGCTTTTTTTTTTTTTTTGTTTATAGCATGTTGCCGTGTCTGGACATCTTCTTCTAAACTTCTACAACAAAAGTGGCTTCTCACTAAAACTAAAACAAAGAAGTGAACGGACTGAGAGGCAACCATATCAAAATCAAACAACGTGGAATTTACCGAGCCTGTAGTAGAGCACATTTCACAAATGTAAGTCTGTGCATACTCATATACAGGTACACAATGGCAGACACAAAAACACACATGCACGCACGCACGCACACACACACACACACACACACACACACACACACACACACACACACACACACACACACACACACACACACACACACACTCCCACGGGCAACTCTCCAGGCATGTCATTAAGCTAGAGAGTACTAGAGTTTCCCGTTGGCAAAGGCTCCCTCTTGGAACTGAGGGATGAAGCTCTTGAAGTACGCCCTGGGTGAGAGAGAGAGAGAGAGAGAGAGAGAGAGAGAGAGAGAGAGAGAGAGAGAGAGAGAGAGTGTGTGTGTGGAGGTGAAAGAGAGGGGGGTGAGGACGGGAGAGAGCGAGAGAGAGAGAGAGAGAGTACAGCTTATAAAACATCAAAATGTGACAATGATTATGTTTCAACTGCTTCAAAGCATCTAACAAATTCACTGGGTCAGTCCCAGAGCCAGCATGCAACACGGTGCAGATGAAAGGCAGAATGTGTTTACTTGTTAAATTACAACTGTGCATGAGATATCTACTCTCTATGTGTTAACGCTCTTGAGGGAAACACAGGAACACAAAAAAATCAAACGGCGTAAAAAAAACCCAGTAGTCCACAAGGTATTTAGCCACAGGTGGTGCGTTCAGGTTGGAATTCAAGCAAATAGCTCAACACTTTTGGAAATAAGCTTAGACTCTTTCTTGCAGAGAGTTAGATCACTCTCATATCTGTTGGTTCAATAGGTTAGTTAGCTTAGCATCAATACTGGCTGTAGTGGGAATCAGCTAGCCTGTTCTGTCCAAAGGTTACAAAATCTGCATCAGTTGTGGATCAGTTGTGGTTTTACGAGGAATTGTGTATGACTATTTCTTGGCCAGGCCAGTAAGATCCTGAAAAAGCGCAAGCTAGCGGTCTGCCTCCAAAATCAATTGGTAGAAAACTGAGGCCGACTGGACCAAATGGTCAGCTCTCTTTAGTTCAATAGTTGCAATATCAAGCCAAAAAAAGCTATCAAAGGCTTTTCAAGCCTTATATATTTGTTTACCTCTGTTGTTGAAATAGGATCATCCTATGTATAGTCTCGTGTTGTCAGACCTTCCTACACAGCGCTGCAGAGGAAGGTCTGGCTAGTCCACACAGCATTTCGGGATGGGAGAAAAACGTGCTCTGGTTAATTGGTATTTCTTTAAACCAATCACAATTGTCTTGGGCGGTGCTAAGCATCGGACGAAGCCACGGTGCCTCTGCCAAATAGCCTTGGGAAGGAACTTGTTTTGGCGGAACGTGTACATTCAAAAGTTGTTTTAGTCGTGCAACAGAAAACTCCGATTGGACAGATAGTCTAGCTAGCTGTCTGGATTTACCCTGCAGAGATCTGAGGAGCAGTTAACCACAGTCCTCAGAAATCCACCAGAGTTTAAATTTACAACACAAAGAAAGCAGAAGGTACTGGACATCCGGCCGAAAAGAGTGACATCCGGCGGAATTTCTGGCGGCACCGGAGCAATCCCGGAAGTGTAATGTCGTGGATATAGACTATGCTATGTATAAAACGATGAGTAATATATGTTTCTTATAACTGTAGAGGAATAGATAGTTTGCTAGTTGGGTAACCAAACAACTAGCTTTGCTAGCCGTCTGATTGCCCTGTAAATAAATCCCTGTACAATTAGCTAAATTAGCTAATCGAGGGGGCTAATTTCTCTGTTCAGAGACAAGTGTTTGAAATTATTTTGAGTTCTGACACAGAGACAAGCGTTTTGAAAGGGTTACTTTAATTTATTTGGAAAGCTTGAGAAGGCATGCGCTGCTTGCCTCGATACACACTGTTTTGCTGAAAACACGTTTCCTGAATCTCTCCAGCGTTGTTTGTGTGTGCAAAGTTAGCATGGCCCATAGTCAAAATGCTACCAAATACAAGAATAAGACCCAGGTTGAAAAATACTGAAATTTTCCTTTAAACAATACTTGCTGAGCCAAAGCTCTCGTGATTGAATCCAGAAGCTAACAGTTAGTAATCCAAATAGGTTTGCAGATCTTTTTGTGTGGAGACATTAAAGGTGCTCTAAGCGATGTCACGCGTTTTTTAGGCTGCAACATTTTTTTGTCACATACAGCAAACCTCTCCCCACTATCCGCTAGCTGCCTGTCCCCTGAACGCACTGTAAAAAACGGCGGTCTCTGTAGACAGCCCAGGCTCCACAAACGGCAACAAAAACAAGCTGCGCCAACCTGCACCACCAAACATAACATAACAAACAAACAGTGTTCGGGATGAGGAGGAGAGGGCGAGCTAGTCTCCGTTTTGTTTGACAATACTTTGAACGTCAACAAGAAGTGACGTCACCCAACATTGGTTAGAGCACCTTTAAGATGTATTAAAGTGGCCATATTATGGTCATTTTCAGGTTCATAATTGTAATTTGAGATTGTACCAGAATAGGTTTACATGGTTTAATTTTCAAAAAACACCATATTTTTGTTGTACTGCCCATTGCTGCAGCTCCTCTTTTCACCCTGTGTTCAGGTCTCTGTTTTAGCTACAGAGTGAGACCTCTCAACTTCTGTAACATCTTTGTTGTCAGTCGGACATGGGCAGTAGCTAGGTAAGGATTACATGAGCTAGCTAGCTGTTTCTCCAACTTCAGCCTGTACAAGGCAGGATTAGCCCGGAGACTTCTTCTAAACGAGGGTGCACTTCCAACTTTGCGTGGAATACCTGCAGAACAGGGACATGTAAGTAGTTCTATACAATTTATTTTGTAGATTAGGGTGAATTTGTGTGTGTTGTAGTAGTGTTTTGCCATTGAGAACGAGCTAGCATGCTAGCGCCAGCATGCTAACGGTTAGCCCCCTAGGCCCCTCGTTTCGGCTAGTGACGTAGAAAGCCCTGCAGATTTTGAACAGCTCAGCCGGAGACTGAAGGCAGGACACATTCAGAAACCCGTACCCCTCAAAACAGCATGGACGTTTTTTTTTTCAAAGTTTTTATGCGTGTGGAAGCACCAGAAACACAAAATAACACCCCAAATCCCAGAAAAAGTGATTTTTTTCATAATATGGGCACTTTAAGATAAACAAATGAGTAAAGAAAAAACTACATAGATAACCAGAGTAAAACTGATTATGTATTGTATTATTATTAACCTTTGACACTTCTCCGGCTGCAGCTGACGCCTGTAGATTTACTCTTACAGGGTCATAACCAGTTTATGTTTATTGAAGGCGGAAACAAATCTGTGAATATCAAGAAATGGCCTGTGTGTAGTGGTTTCTAGACAAAATGGTCTTATTGTATTATATCTAATGACTTCCATCATGATAAATGACTTTGTATGACTTGCCAGAAACTGGGCTTTCTAATGGATCTAATGAGGCAGGATCTACTCACTTCGCCCTCTTTGCCATCTCATTGCCGTCCCAGCGAGGGCTGTAGGGGTACGACACCTGCACCTGAGAATAGAGCTGGCCGCTGTTGGTGAAGTGGTACACAGACTGGAAGGTGAGGGTGGGCTGGTCCCTCGGGAAGTACAGCGGAAGATCCACTACGAGGAGCCGAGGGACACAGTGAGAGGAATGTGTTAGTAGAACGAGAAAAAGAGGATCATAAGGTGACTGCATCAGATGTGATCCAGGCGGATCAGAAACAGACCTCAGTATAAATGTGTGTGTTTTGTGATGATCCTACCATGTACTAGAAAGCAAAAGTCCTTCCACATTAGCAGGAGTGTGAGTTTTGTGAATCCCTCAGCATCATACTCCACTACGCCCCTGCAAAACACACATGCTCATTTACACCAAAAAAAAGACAAAACAGTGACAAATGAATGGCCGCTGATATCAGTGGAGGATGTGGTCCTCTCTAGTTGACTCACATTCCAAAGTGGCTGAGGAAGGCAGCGATGTACTCTCTCCTCTTGTGATAGCCTTGGATGACATACTGCACCTAAAGAGAACAAGTAAAAGGTTTAGTACACACAATGGAATTGGCAAAACAGCATTTGAATCAATCAATATAGATAACCCTCCGGAAAAAACCACAACAAAGAAACAAAATCTAAATGGTATTTGTGGCATTTATCTGACTCAACAGTAAAAGGGTATCTGCTGCACACAGAACATTTATATTTACATTTTACATATAAGATTAATAAAGAACAAAAACAAGAGATGCATATCTTTTGGACCGTCGAGACGCAGGGAATAGGCTGCAAATGAGCTACATCATATAAAGCAAAGTAGTTGTTTAAGGTTGTGACTTCTAAATAGGTTGTTCCAGTGGTGCCACAAGCCAAATAATTGTAAAAAGACTCCAGAATTATGATACTATTGTGAATTCAAATCTAAAGCGTGGCACACCAAGAAATGAGATTGCAACATATATCAATATGTGACAAAGGTCTGTGCTGTGAGTTCACTATACCTATATAATATACATAATATTAAATAGGACAAGCATTGCAGCTTGTAGGTGAAAAGGTAACAGATGACGCTCTTTATCAGACCACACCCATCTTCGCACCTGACCTTCATTACACCTGTTAAGTTTTGTGACTGCATCTTGCACAGTTGTGACGCTATTGCAGGGACAAAATTTGTCTGCAGACGTCTGTCTGCAGACAGTCACCAGGCAAATCACTCAAAACACACACACAGGTTTGTGGCACTATCTTTGTGGGGACCCGTCATTGATATAATGCATTCCATAGCCCCTTACCCTAACCTTAACCACCACACCTAAATGCCTAACCTTAACCCTTACCGTCACACTAACCATAACCTAATTCTAATCCTAATCCTAAAACCAAGTCTTAACCCTCAAACAGCCCTTTAAATTTGTGAGGTCCAGCATTTTGGTCCCACAAAGCTGTCGGGACCCCACAAGTATACTGGACTCCCGGTTTTTGGACCCCACGAATATAGTTAAACAAGCCACACACACACACACACACACACACACACACACACACACACACACACACACACACACACACACACACACACACACACAGAGTCACAGCTGGTAAACATCAACAGAAGGTGAGATCACATGAACTGGGGACGTTATTATTACATGATTATAAGTCTTAGACCTCTGGCCTAGAAGGATACCTTGCAGCAACAGAATGTATGTATACCCTGTTTAATGAACAGTATATTGTTTTGAATTTCATCAACTGCATTCCCCCCCCCTTCTCAGCACATGTCCTGTACACATGGTTTTAGGGTCTGTCTGGCCCTGAATTGAACCTTTACAGGCAGAAGTACCTCTCAGTCTGTGTACAGCGGACCTACCCAGAATGTAAACAATGACTTGGCCTGTAGAGAGATTAAGAGAGGTGGACTTTTTAATGGTTGCTTTCACTTTAAAACCAGACGGCTCGGAGCACAAAAGTGGCATTACATGCAATCTTTGTGCAGGCGAATTTAAATGTCACAGTACAAAGTACAACGTCTTTAGCTTACCACTTGACAGCCAAATAAGCTGGTGTTAAAAGCTCTACCATAGAGTTTGTCAAATGTAACAAGAAAAGACTGTCTCCTCAAGGTACTGTGTTCATTTTAATACTTTTTTTTTTCTTATATAATTCTTGATCAAATAGAGTAACGATTGAACTTAATACAGTTTGGGAGAGGAAAGGTGTACTGTGCAGGGTGTTTACATAAAACAAACGTTGGTAAGACCGGGGAGGACTTCAAAGAAACTTAAAACTTACAAATTGTATTATTAATAACATTATAGTCATTTTTCAGTGTCCTTTAAAAATTTTAACATTACTCATGTATTCGATATCTCAACGATGTCTGGCCGTTAAGTGCTTTACATATTTGACCCACTTAGTCTAGAGTTTAATGAAAACATTTTTCTGAAGACGAAGAGAGAAGGTTATCCTCTCCATAACATAGATGTCATTTACTATATCTATCCACTCCTGTATTGTGGGGGCTTCAGGAAGCACAATGCCTTGTCAGTGCTTTTTTACCAGCGGTTGTCAAAATACCAAACAAACACTCATCAGACCGTCTCGCAAGGAAATCAGCATTTCCTAAAAAATAATGTGGGAACCTGCACGGATAAATCCATGTTAAGTATGCTTTTCAATGTTTTGTGAAGCCTGGTCCAGTGGGATCTTATGACCGGGCACTCCCAAAATATATGCCAGTGGTTGGCCTACTGAAGCCCAACCATTCCATTTTTTATTCATCTCACATGCATGTTTAGGAACCTTGTGCATCACATTAGAAAATGAGAAAAAACGCTGCAGTGCTCGTTTCAAGGTAGGTTGTCTGTGTAGTGCACTGAGTGTCAAGCAACAGGGTCCAAAATTAGCACCATCTACCTGCCAAATGCTGGTAAAATATAATATAATATATATAAGTGGCTGGTAGATTTGCTTCACTCACCAGCTGAAAAACTATGGTAATATATTGAGTGGCTGGTAAAATTTGTAATATAAATAAATTTGGCTGGTGGACAAAAAGAGTTAATTTTGGACCCAGCGATGGTATTTTAGACATACTCAACACAGAAAGGCCACAGCTGGCCTTCTTGCTTAGAGGCGACAGGTTTTCCCAAATCTAGAGCAGCATATACAAAAAACACCAGTGAATGAGTGAGTTGGAATTTAAACCAAAATACAATCAATCACATGATTTATCCAACACATGAACAAAAGAACAGGTTCTCCACTTGTGAGCACATAAACAACATCTCTTTAGCGTGTGTCGACAGGTGTGACTAGATTCTATCTTTAAGTCCAAAGAGGAACAGCTCAGGGCTTGCTTGACTTGACTGAGCATCCTGGGCAGGTGAGAAAGCCTGCAGTCAGCAGTCAGCAGCCAGCCATGAAGGTGACCTGCTCCATTCACCTAGCAAGACGAAGGTTATATATCACTCCACCTGGGCAATGCTGGCGAAGCTCAGATTACTCAACAACACAGAAAAAAACTGCGGCAGAATTCCCTCAGTCTATAATTTAGACATGCACACTATTTCATCAAAGGGGCATGAAGAAAATCAGCAATGTTAAATCCATTTCACCACACCAGTGGGAATATTGTTAAGTTATACATAGAGTTCTGTTCCGATAGCCGATTACATTTTGAATCCAGTTCCCTGTTGGTGAAATATCTGGATTCACTGAGCTCCGAGGCTAAGTCTCCTATCAAACATTTTTTTTCTCTCCACATTCTTAGTAGCAAAGAGTAATGTACAATACATTCAGGTAGCAGGCCTGCACTG
Organism: Sander vitreus; assembly: GCF_031162955.1. Taxonomy (NCBI): domain Eukaryota; kingdom Metazoa; phylum Chordata; class Actinopteri; order Perciformes; family Percidae; genus Sander; species Sander vitreus. The sequence goes on along the minus strand of NC_135874.1, from coordinate 23,669,204 downwards.
ACCCTTACTATGGCACGTTAAATGACAGACATCATCAGTGTCAGATTATACTGTATTAGCTTCAGCTAATAAACGTTAATTCAGTAACAGCTATATGATACTTTTGGCTGTCTTTTGGTTAATGCGCCCTGCAAGCTGGTGTCTGCATTACGCCAAAGACTGTTTGTAAGGGGAAAGAAACAGTACTCTGTCACACTGGACGGCAGTAGATAATGTTTTTGTAGTTCAAGAAGATCTAGCGTGGCGAGCCTTCTCTGGAGAACGTTTTGAGCTGATCAACTCACATCAATTTCAGGAGAATTTCAAAGCTAAACTCTTATGAAAATGACATCAACATTTTAGGATTATCAACTTAAAATTCATAAATCAGGATCTCCAAACATATTTTTGGTAGCCACTAATAACTACTAATAATAATAACTAATAGCAAATGTTGAACAGTGAACCTATATAGATTCAATAAGGGATTCCAAAGGGTTTGGATTTGATAAGCAGGTTTCTGCACTGGTTTTGGATGAACTAAAACTTGATCAAGCCCCCACCCTAAGTTAAACATCAATTTGCACTGTATTTGACTTCAACTGGATTAAACGGTTTGCATCAGAGTTAAGGGTGAGACTCACAGGTAAACTCACCATACGATATTATAATGATTCCCATGATAGATTCTATCATGAGCGTGTGTGATATATGAGCTAGGGTTTTCCATAGTGTATCATATGCTACCAGAGGAATAATGAACTTCTGGAAAGAAGAGCAGTTTCAGTGTTCACATATCTGCAAGAAGAGATAAACTTCGACTCAAGTTGCTATTCTCTGGACTTGTGACTCGACTTTGACTTGCGCACTGATGACTTGGACTTGAGGAGTTAGGAAAATCGGACTTGAGCATTCATGAAATAGGACACAGAAGTTGGATGATGTTTCTGACTACTTTTATGTGTAATAGATCAGTAAAATATATATAAGATATTGATATATATTTAGTAACAGTAACAGTTTCATGCAGGGGCAGGGCGTGAGTCCTCCACCTGCGACTGTGGTTCATAATGCGCGCCTTCCCCTACTACATGTTCATATTTAAAAGATGCAGAGGGATGCGCCCGCTTGGACTTGGACTCGAACACTGGGGACTCGAGACTCGATAGCTGGTGACTCAACACTGGCTCCAGCAGTGCAAGAATAATGTGATAAGGTAAGGTGATATTAGTGCCAGTGCATCTATAATGCATAATAAAAGTCTGTATTGCGATATATTGCTGTTACTGATTATTTGTCCCAGCCCTAAAATCTACAGTCAAAAACATGTAGTGAAATTGTGAGGTTCATTTCAGGACAGGATACATCATAAATAAAGCTAAAGATGCTGCATGGTTGTGATTACTCATCAGTATACTGTATGAATGACTGCATTTTGTGAAAGAGGAAAGTAGTAATCTCTGATACACAGTTGTGTGTGTGTGATGGGTCTCATATCTGCAAGAGCTCTTAAACACAGACTGCCATTGTGACTCACCCTCCTGTTCAATTATGTTTACATGGGACAGTGGAGGCGGAAATTGAGCTTTCTTAAAAGCTGCAAGGCCACATACTCAATAAGCTGTGTGTCTAGTTACACTGTGTATGTGTGTGTGTGTGTGTGTGTGTGTGTGTGTGTGTAGGTGAGTGTGTGTGTATGCGTGTGTGTTTTGGTGTGTGTGTGTGTATGCGTGTGTGTTGTGGTGTGTGTGTGTGTGTGTTTTTCAAGGGAACTGTGGCTCACTGAACTTTCACACCCATACTGAGAAGGGATTTCCTGCCCCCACTGTCACGGTGACTTGTATCCATGTCTTTCTATTGGCTGCCTCGAGGTTTGAGTGATGCAAGACAGGTGATCTTGCTCTGCAGGTATTCAAACCTGCTTGCACCCATGACTCCCTCGCCCGCTCATCCATTTGTTGTGTTTGTGCATTTGTCTGTGGGGAGTGTGACGCAATTGAGCCGGAAGTGCTTCCTGTTGTGTGATTAAGAAATCTCTTCTCTCTCTGTCACATAAACATTTACACCACCCCCAGCTTTTATGTTATAAAGAGTGACTGAACTGATAACTGACTATATGATACTGATCAAATCCATGTGGGCATCAAAAATTCAAATACCATAGAAAAATCTAACAGGAAAAAAAGACTTACTAAAAGAAAATCTTTGGGATCTGAGAAAAACAGATCTCAGACCTTGCTGACTTGACATGTATGAATAATAAAATGCAGTGTTTATTATGATGATGAAAGGAGTAAGCAGACACAGTATAATTCAAATTGACTTGGCCACAGTAGAAACGTCACATGGAACACTACTACCACTGTTTACAGTATACGGCACATATCAGACCTCCAGCTGTTTATTACCAGCCCCAACTGCGTTATATTGCTTCCATGCTGAATTAGAATGCTTCTCAAAGGGACACGATCACAGTGGAGCTCATTGGGAAGCTATAACAGTAACAAAGCAAGGCAATATAAAGTAAGTCTCTAAACCGCAGCATTCCGGAGATAATCCAAAAATAGTAAATAGAGTACTTTGATGTCATTCATGGCCTCGCCGATAGTTAAAGGCAACCAGATCAACTGATAAACAAAACATCCAATGTGTGGGGCGTTTGAGGAAGGGAGACAAAGCGAGAACGGAAAGAAACGGAAATGATTTACAGAGGCGCTGGATTATTTTACACAATATTATCATATGTGCTAACATGATATCACTATTTTATTTTTTAATATCACAGTTATCGTCAATGCCGGTATATCGCCACACCCCTAATTTCAACATATCACAGGTTCTACAAGATCTTGTGGACTCGCAAAAGCAGTTGAAGAGTAAAAACATCAATTTACCACACTCGATCAGAGGCAAACACCACTGAGACCTTTAAATCAAGACTGAAAACCAATCTTTTTTCACTTGCTTACAGTTGAATAATTCAACCCTGAATGTAACACCTGCACTTTCCTAAGTATTGTTTCTTTTGTTTTAATGTGTTACAATCTATTTATTTGTAAGGTGTACTATGCACTTGTAAAGTGTGCTGTGACACTAAATAAGCGTACTTACTTAATTGCAGTGTTATTGTTCTGGTATACAAGTGAGATGCCACCACAGTATATGTATATGGGGCCTGTTTACTTAGTGATCACAGTGGCAGAAACAACCTGTTGTTCACTCTTGAGCTGTTGCTGTATACTAAAGGGTCCAATGGCCAGACAATGACTACGATTGTTTTGACTGACTGTGCTTCTCCTCCTACTGTCTACTTTGCATGTGTAAAAATGTAATGTAATGAGAATGCCAGCAATGGGAACACATACTGTGTGTACCAGCTATAAATTTAAATGTAAACGTTGGGATTGGATTGATCATTAGCTTGATAACACATCTGGATACAGACATAAGTTGTGAACTGGTCCCTTTAAAAAACACGTAAGGGAAGAGCAATAACCTAGAACACACACAATAAAACGAAACCCGAACATTTGTAAAAGTAGCTGAAGCAGACACTTGACACATTTAATTATACTGCTTTCATTATTAATTCCTCTCCGCTTCTCTCTCATAGGCCAATTTCCTACCTGACTATCACTACCAGGTCAAAAAACACTGCCGGCTAAGGATGATTTCATTGATTGAAAGCAACTAATTCCTTGTCTTGTGAGTTGATCACATCTGTATATACATAGGTGGTGACTGAAAACCCATCAGGGCCTATTAGCTTCTGGAACTGATTTTCATGAGTAATCTTTTTAATGATGCGATGCCAGGTGCTGCCACAACCCTAGTCACAGTCCCAGCTGTGTGCACAGTATGTGGCAATAAAGTTACAATACAAACACAGCATCTGGAATATGTGGGAGTAAATGACTGATGGTTTTAAGAGAACAAAACGACTGCACAGCCTGTCCTCACATAAGAATGATGTCTCTTTTCTTTGCCATTCTTGGGCCTCAGTCGATAAATCTTACAAACAATAACGGATATACAGAAGCCACATACTGCTTTGTGTTTCTGCTTACACTTTCAGCATCTACCTTCCTCTGATGAATCTACTTATAATATCTGCTTACTCTGGCAAAATCTAGGTTACTTCTTTTGACTGGAAGTGACTCCAAAGAATGACCAATGCCACTTCTGCCACACAACTGAGCCACATTTCCGCTATTGAACATGAGACATTGCTAATTACTACTTCATGCTGTCAAAGGGTCCATTTTTCTTTTAGTCCCTGTATGCTTGACCACCAAAAGGCCACAACAAATGATAAATAACATTTTGAGATCCAAGAACAAGGTACAAAAATAAAATTTCTTTTATGATGACCATTAACAACCTGATCAATATAGACCAAGAGGATTGCTACACTCAGATAAGAGTGTAAAAGTCTGTTTTAATGGTAATAGTAGTAATATTCTACAGTCAACACTACACCTAGCACTGTCTATTAGATGTATCTATGTTGAAGCCCAATTAAAACTGATTAGGATGACCAGAAAGCTGTCAAACTAGCGTCACTAAGATTAGCCATTGCCCTCTTTTCTGTGGAAGTTGCTTCAATAGCTCAAATATCATAAAGGCTGTCACTATCCAAAAAACCCACAAATGAGAAATATCAACCATATATAGTTTGAATGAATATGAACACAACCCACATAGCCTAATGAGAAACTACGTTATGGAATTGATGTTGTCTTGCCCATTCCGAGTGGCTCAGTAGGACCTCTGAATTCAGTCTAGTTATCAGGCTATGAAGAGGTGAATCCAGATTTGTTGTTGTGGTAACGTTACTGTTAAAAGGCTACAACCGTGTCTTTCCTCACACATTTTCCACCTACACTGTTGAATACAAAAAGCTTCCACACATTACTTCTCACTTTCAGATGGTTTTGCGTCATGATAATTCATTCACAGCTTGAATGTGAATGGGCATGAAATTGATCAGAGTCATAGCATTTTATGAATCTCCCCCACTGGAGTGCAAAGCCAGCTGTGACAACACCATGAAAATTTTTTAATTTGGACAGATCACTGCTAAGGCTAACACACTTAGGCTGTTTAGTCTATGTATTGTACATTTTAACAACAGCAGTTGGCCAGCATGCAGCACATAGTGCTGGTTAAACTTTGCATACTGCAATAAATCATTGGCTCTGAATTAAATCAATAAGAAGGATGTGTGTTAGAGGCAGTATACTTTATTAGAAATGTGTACTTGCTCTTTCAAGTAGTATTGGTGACATTATGAGCATGATTCCTCCTTCCTTGTGGAACACTGTCTTTATCTGCTATTGATAAAGCTGCCTTTCACATGTTGTTGACTAAAACACCCAGAGACATGGAGGTCAGTCAGGGACACAGGTGTTCCAGTCACCCTGAGTATGCTTTTCAGAGACCAGGAAGGTATCTGTGTGCAGTGTGTGTGTGTTTGTTGGTAGCGGGGGATGGGCATTTCTCCTGAGGGAAATGACATCACATCGTGTCTACACTACATATCTACCTGTCAACCTGCGGAGGCCAAGGAGTGCTCAGACATCCTATGGAGGTTGGCCAGTACGCCCACAGACACACGTGCATGAATGCCCATACACACATTAAAACACACACACACACACACACACACACACACACACACACACACACACACACACACACACACACACACACACACACACACAGTAACAAGTGTGAAATAATGCAGACCCCAAAACTAACAGACATTAGTTTTTAAAGACATTATTTCTTTGTGATGGACACATCGACATACACACAACACACAAAGCACACCTAAACATGCTGTATAAAAGTAAAATAAGTTTAACCAAACGCTGTTACCTTGTTGTTGAGTATCTGGCACACTTGAGGGACATAGTCAATTAGGCATCCGCCACTGGGGAATGCTGGGATTTGAAGTGCTAAGGAATCTCCCAGAGCACTGATTGAATAAAAAAAGACAACAGTTAGTCGGTAAATGTATGCACATATTTAGGTTACACTCAACATAAAGTTACTACCATGTTCTCTGTGCCACCACAACAATCTTTAGGACAATTCAAGATGTTGTGTGACCACCTGCCTTTATGGAAATGTGTGTAAAACAAAACAAATACTGAGCACATCAGTTGGCTGCCATCTACTGAAGTTGTGGAATAAAAAATAAATAAAGGAGTGACTCATGCCTGTGGCATCCTCCTTATTCTCCTTGACTTGTTCAGTTATTCTTTTGACATCCTCCTGATTCAATCCTGCCGCACAGCTCCATTAGTGATTAGTGCATGCTTGTTTAATCAGGAAATCTGCTGCTGCAGCTCCAGCTCCCTAATGACTAACCAACCGAAATAGTCACTCCCTCATTTTTTTTCTGATCTGGGGCAAAAACAGAGGGAATACCCTCAGGACAGGTTAAAGGTCTTAAGGAACTGCATATTGGCTTTTAATGCTCATTTAAAGACACATAGAGGAGGATGTCTTCCGCTGCTTTCTATTTTTTTCCATTCTTTATTATAATAAAGGACATTCGGAGGGCATTTAGAAATGCTGTTATGTTAATTTAAAATCAATGCGGTAGTGGATGCTTGAAGTTGACCAGGTTAAGCATGTATGATAAATGTAAATAGCCTACATCATGCTACATTATGTCAAATGTCAAAGATCACATATGTTGAGATGCGGCCCTAGGGCTTGTTCATTAGGTGATCAGAAAGGCTATAATGGTAATAATGTATCTCAGGGTAAAACACCACTACAGTGAATCACAGACCAAGACCCCACCGATTCCATCACATCATGCCAGAGCCAAGTCCAAGCCACGCCTTAACTCTTTGAGATGTGACTTGCAAGCCAAAAAACTAGTTTATCTGGTTTATCAATGCTTGGTATGAAAACACCGAACACTTCTTTTTTTGTAAATGGAAACAGGGCATTTAATGTCCAGCTGCAAGTAATCATCAATAATCAGTAATATGTCAAACAGTTCAGTGAGAACACTCAAATTGGAGGTGCAACTACAAAAAAAGTGTTTTTGAACGTCACATCACAATAAAACCAGGATCAGTGCTGATACTGAAAAAGACATTTCTGGGAAAACTATTAAAATTAGGCAGCATAGTGCAGGAGGGATCGGACCGAAAACAGCTCCAAAAGTCAAAAAATGAGTATTACTATTACATTACTGACTATAACTACAGTAGAAGCTCTTGTCAGTACAACAAAATTTGGGGTTTTCATTAGTTGTCAGTTCTAATCATCACAATTAAAAGAAATAAACACTTGAAATATATCAGTCTGTGTGGAATGAATGTATACATTATACAAGTTTCACTCTTTGAATGGAATTACTGAAATAAATCAACTTTTTCATGATATTCTAATTATATGACCAGCACCTGTATATCATTAAGCTTAAGGAGCATTTATACAAACCCTTTTATAAGATATTCAAACCCTCTGATGACTTATTTAAAACAGGGGAGGTGGCAAAAATTGTGTTACTATTATTTCTAATAATTAGTATCGTTGTCAAATACAAAAACATAAACAAATGAAAAGGAGCGCTTTAAAAAACTAAAAGCAGGAACCAGCATATATTTAAATTTGTGAGTTAGAATCATTTTCACGGCTGCAGGGAGGAAAACAGGCGGTACGCTGGAAACTATTCTGCTACTCATTTATATGTATGGAAAAGTACATTTTGTGAGTTAAGGATAATTTCTTTAATATGCATTTAGAGTTTTCTCCATTTAATTCTGGTGCCAGCAGCTGCAACTGAAGGTGTGCATTAGGTTATGGAGACGTTATATGTTATATGGTTATAAATGATTCATGACAGTTTGGTAGAGCCCCAAAAAGCACTACATTCACTAGAGAATTTTGCTGGTGTATGAATATTTTTTTTTAACAAGATTAAAGGCAGCGACTAAGACCAAAGTTCTGAGAATTGCACAATGTTGAAAATGGGAGAGAAAGGTTGTGGGAGTAGTGAGGTAAGGTGGAGCACAGCATCATGCGCTCCACCTGTCATAACCAAAACCACAAATGTTTATGGGAAAATTATGTCTCAACAGAGGTCAGGAAAGGTCCCCAACGACTGAAGTCATAGTCTTCACGTAGAACTGTATTTAGGATAAATGATGAAGTCGTTCTCGTGCTCTGTGTGGAAAACAGCTGGTTTCTTCTCAGCTGCTCATTCCTCACATACAGTTTTTACTGATAGCTAAAGATAAAAATCACACCCATCCACAAAGATTCATATGTTATAAATCTTTTACTTTAGATCAAGTTTTGTCTTTTTGCAAAATGATCCTCAACTGAATATTAATAAGGTCTTATTCACAGAGAAGCCATGCAAATTCTCATGAATCCATTTCCATTGTCAAAATCCTTTTCTCTAGAACTCCAAAGCCACCATTTACAGTAGACTTTGTGCACATAATTAACATTAGCCTGTGCATATTGCCGTGCACGAACAAATCGATTGAAAATGGCTTACAGCGACGAGGAGAGAAGCCTTTGAAAATGAAAAGCTAAATGATGCCCATCTATCCTCCCACTGATCTAAGAATAGCTCCATATCATTCAGATGGAAATGCGGACAGAGGCACAAAATAGATGTGTTCGTCACTCATGTGTGTCAATGGCAGGCATGTGAACAAATGTGATGCATTTTGAATTTCAATGGTTTTGCCTCTTGAACACTCTGACCTCTCCACCAACCTCTTGTGCTAGTATCAACAAAAGGTCTTCCAACATCCAAAACTTGACTATTTGAACAGTTGTTCCCTTAGACATCGGGCCATGTTCCATATACAGTATAGACCAACTTAACACCCATTTCTATCCATCCATTTACCTGTTGGTGGATTCAACCCCAAAAAAGACCATGCTTTTATTTCACACAAAATGAAGACTTAAATACATAAATAAGTTAACTCAAATATTTTAAGTAACTTACGTAAGTACTCAAGTAAGCTACAACTACTACAACTGCGACCCACACTAGAAACAGTGTGGCAAGAGAGTGCAATTAGGGCTTAAAAATCAATATTTAAAAAAGCAATGTCAGTTACAACTATTTAAGGCTAATTCAGGCTACTAAAAACATTGTTACAGCAGAACAGGTAAACAGATCTGATAAAAAAAAGAACAGAGCAATAAAACAGCTGCAGAGCTAGAAGAAAAGTTGCTTTTGTCCCTGGCCAGTACTTTACAGTACACTACAGTCCACTATTTGTGTGTTCAATTTAATTAAAACAAAGTTGGATACATTCGGTCTCATCATTTTCAGCCTGTTGTGAAGCAGCTAGCTTCTCCCCAAGCAGCTCAAGCTGCTACAAGCAGCAAAGAGTCTGAAAAGGCCGATACAGTCAACAGACGGGCGAGGGTCACATGAGCGTCAGGGCAGGTATCAATAGGCTACTTGTGTGGTAAAGTTACATGTTGCAGCAAAGGAAGTGGGAAATGGTACTTGGCAATAAAATTCCTAGTCTGGAAGCTTTCTGTCTTTCCCACTCGCGAGTCAGGACCCACTCTGGATGGATCCAACCCACCAGTTGGAAATCCCTATTCTAAAACACGGTTGAAAGTAAAGCTTTCAGCCTCCACCTTCAACAGACACAACAACTTCAACTGAAAAATGCTGACTGAAGAGTACATGTGTGTAAATAGTAAAGGCATGCCCCAGTGATATGATGATCGATATAATGGTATTTTACTTCAACAAAGTTGGGGGACTTACACAAAACAAAGATTCAAAATAAATGCAGCTGAGGACAAGATATTCTAACGTTTAGTCCCTAATATGAGTCAAGCTCAAAGGAAATGCTAGATCCTACATTTCCCATAATGCAACTGATGGCATCTTAGAAACTCCATGCCTTGTAAATGCCCACGTCTTTGAAACTCAACACATCCGGTTTGCAGTGTTGTGGAGTAACGGAATACATGTACCGGCATTACGTATTCAGAACACAAATTATGAGTAACTGTATTCCGTGTACTCCTACATATAAATGCAAATATATATTCATATCTTAAGATAACAATAGGTTAACATTTTCCTGAAATGGTATGTTATCAATATTATTATGCCAATGTTATCAGACTTTGTGTATGAGCTCTGTATTGCTTTAAACTGAACTTCCTGTGGGTGGGCTCAGAATCTAGACATAATGGTGTTTTACTTTCCAAGAGGCACCCTGAAGAGACCCCGCTTCTGTCTCTCCTGGTGATATCGCTCTCAACACTACCCACACACACTGGAGTCATCTTGCAGACATGCTGCCTAACACAACCCTTCCTAGCAATGCAACCAACTGTATGACATATTTACAGTAGACAGTGGTACATGCACACATGTAAACACACACACAAACACACACATACAGTGACAGGGCTTCCTGTGACTTCATCAACCAAAGAGATTATCCTCCGTGACTCAGGTGGATGGTGACGAAGCTCAGTTTGTTTATTTGTGTGTGTTATTGTGTGTGTGTTTGCAAGGGTGTGTATGACAGTGCAGTGACAGCGTGAGAGCAGTTAAAGGCTCAATTGGAAAGAGGGCAGACATGATTCATTACCAAAGTGAAAGATAAAGCCAACAAGAACGGTCTGGAGATGTAAATGTAGTTTCAAAGGAGCAACATTTCCATTTTGATTGCCTTCTTCATTTCCTAAAGCCTGGAGGGTTCTCAGAGGCCCACATATGACTCTGCTTGTTGACTGTTTGGACTAAATAACGTTCTGTTCTTCCTCTGTGGCTGGACAAGGCGCCCTTGGCCTGTGGCAACAGGAGTCCGTAACCTTATTGTTATGAGGTGAACATCCTGGCATAACAGTGCTGACTTTTTCTCAGATTCTCTATCCATCATCCATTTGGATAAAACCAGATTAATAAAGAGTCCCAGGCTGCAACCTTTACACTATCTCACTAGTATATGATAAGGTTGGGCAGGGCAACAGAGCAAAATGTTCTTACTGCCCACTATCACCCCTTCAACTGGCGGTAGTTGATCCATTTGGCAGCGGGGTGCTCCACATGACCCTCTGCAGGTTGTGACTACACTACTACTATTGTATATGACTGGATTACTAACCTTACCAAAACATATTTATCGGATGTATTTGAAAAGCTACAAGTGATGACTGTGCCGGCACAGGAAAGGCCATCAGTGAATTAAGCTCATCGTGCCATATCTACTGCAAATTGTTAAGGGTTAATTTTTCATCACATCTGACGTCTTGACTTCTGGTGAAGCAGAAATGTAAATGATCAAAATTTATTGTTATCAAGAGGACTCTACAATCTGTAGTCCCTAGACAGTCACTGCAGTCACCACATGGGAGAACCATAATGCTTTGACATTTCATTTCATTTGTGGTTTTCTCTTTGCTTTTCTCACTGGTTTGAAGTAGGCAGGGCTAAATTGAGAAAAGGTAATGTCCTTAACGTGCATGCACTAATCACAATCTTGCAACATCTGAATAAGAACCTGATGACAGGTGTGGGCTATTTGTTCATGTTGCTGAGCAGCTGTCAATTCAGGCATTTCAGACAGTGATTAACTCTTAATAAAGAATAGCCTGAAAACTGATTTTGATTGTTACTTATTTAGTCATGAATATTTCTTTGTTACTAAGAAAAAGGTACAATTTCAAAACATGTGTTTAAGGGTTTCTCACAAACACACAAATCTAATGAAAATTATAAAATTGAGAGCAGAAAATGTGCTATAAAGTCTGTATTATTTCTGTATTGCACACTAATGGATATGTTTACGTGACTTTTCATAATTTGTTTTCCTTCTTTCCTTTCCATTCTCTTTAATATGTACTGTATGTCAGCCTTTAGATGTCTAGTATAACGTATTTATCATTAACAGTCACTTGATTATGCATACTGTATACTAACCACTGGGGATTGAAGATGGTCTACATATTGAGGAGATCATACTTCAAATAACAGCAGCATCACTTTACACAAACTTACAGAAAAACACAATGACAAAGTGTTCAAGGAGACAAGGAGGAGGAAAAAGTGGCTTTGAGCTGCTGATATCTTAGACTGTTGAGTTGGTTTGCCGGGTAAGTGGATAATTTATTTTATGAGACTGACAGTTTCAGACTGTGACAAGACGTTCACAAAACCTTGAAAAATATCTGATCGAAATGCAAAGAATTTCAAAGGCTATAAAACACCTCTACAGATCCTGGAGAAGGGACACACACAAACTGTACACCCACACAGGCACACGCGCACACACACACACATCAGCAGGCAGGCAAGCATGCATGTGTACACACACACACACACACACACACACACACGCACGCACGCACGCACCTACAGGCACCTACAGGCAAATGCAGATACACAAACATTAGTGCACTGCAGCCTAAAACTGTCTCTCTGTGTTGATTTTTCTGGGCTCCTAAATCTGGTTTGGGGGCAGAGACGGTGCCCACTCGATTCTTTTATGCCATGCAGCAGGTTTTCTGGGGGAAGGAGAGATGTATCCAACTCATCTCATGGGCACAGTACAATCAGGGAAACGAGAAGTAAAAGAGAGGATGAAAAGAGCGACGAGCCTGTTTACAAAATAGTCGGAGGAGACCATTAAAAAAGTGGCAAATGTTAAAGGTTAAAAGGTGTGTGGTTATTGATAATGGTTAGAGCCACATTTATTGCGAATTACTGAAATTCTCTGATGCAAGCTGCAATGACATCTGAATGCAATGAATCTCATTTAATTACTCATTCAAATTGTTCACTACTACAGATAAGAATTCAGTAAGCCATGCTAATGAGCATTTTATTGCTGCAGCGCAACCAACAACAAAAGATTTTAGAGATGTCCCAAGCCGACCCTAAGAATCGTTATCGGGGGCGTACTGGGCAATACATAATGAATTGAAGTTAGCAAAAAGAAAGCTGATCAAAATCCAATCCTTTCTTTACTGTATTCTGCAGTTCTGTCCACTGCCAGCATTTCACTGCATATTAGAGTGAAAAATACAGTGTCTGAATGTGAAAGGTTATTTGATTGCATCAGTGACGGACTCCGTTCTGACACCTGGGTTGGCAAAACTTGCTAAACTCCGACAGAAATGAATCCGTTATCTATCCTTTCCCTTTCTCATTAACAAAGATCAGTGTACAAAACATTCAGCTAGCAGCTTCTCGTTTTTCAGCCAGTGCAGACTGTTGATTTTAGCGGTGAAAATGACAAACGTGAGTTGATGGCAGGCCAAAACAAAACCCGTCTGTTGTGGGGTTCGTGTGCTCTTTGCAAGCCGATGTCTGTACTCAAACAAAGATTGTTTATGTGGTGCTTGTATGTGAAAGGGGTCACTAGTGGTGACAAACCTACAGAATATGTGGAGTTCTTCCTTGCTCTACTAAGTGTTTTTCCGGCTGTTTTTGTTGCGGTTTTGGTTCAGCCACACCGCTCTCATCAGTATCCTTTTTAGCCATAACAGGCAGCCCTTCACAGCAAAAAAATCTTACAAAAATCACTGTACACTAACTGCCCAGCACCAAACAGAATACACCGAGAGTAGCTGGTGAACATGGTGAAGCATTCAGCAGCTAGAGAGACAGATATTTTCCTCAGGAGTAGGTGAATAAAAAAAAATAAATAAAAAAAACCAGTAGAGTGAATATTGGACTTGCATTCATCGGGTAGATGTAAACACAACTCTAAATGAATCCTAATGTGGCTCCGTATGTGCTGGACGTTAAAATAAGCAACTATGTTCACCATATTAACCTAAAAGGTCATAATGTCTTTGTGGTGATCACAGCTTGTTTCCGCATAACCCCCCCCGCCAAAAAAAAAAAGAAGCTTTTATGACAGTCACCAATTATTATGTCATTTGGAGAATGCTGCTTCCATGTACTGTACAGCTCAGTGAAATGATGAAAAAGGAAGAAAAACAGCGTTGCCCAAAGCCACAGAAGGATAATATATGTTAGTTCTGCAGAAATAGTTTGATGCCTTGTGTGAGATTGATGGAAACGTTTGAGCTGCATCTTCTGAAAGTCTCTGCCCAACCTGATAGCTAGCTATTCATATGATTAATTGAATTTGGTATATAAATCCAAGCCAACACACTCCCAACCCACTTGATTCTAGTAACCATAACCCTTGTGTTGTCCTTCGGGTCCCCCCGGTGACCCTTGCGTACTATGTGAGAGACCCGTGCTGTGATCGAACGCGTTTCCCACCCGCCGCATCATCGTCATCGTGCTCCGGGGTCCCAGAGACCTGCGCTGTGCTCGAAGGCGTTGAGACCCGTGCAACACTCAAACACGTTTCCCCACTCGCCTCATCATCGTCCTACGGGGTCCCAGAGAGCCGTGCTGCACTCGGAACGCCTTGAGACCCATGCTACACTCGAACGCGTTTGGACAGGCTAATACAAAATGTAAACAAACTAAACAAGTCTCCGTGACACAAAGGACAATACAAGGGTTAATACTGCCCTGTCTCATAACTGTTCTGTTTCGCTGGCATACTAGAATCCCTTATTTGTGTGGTCTGATCAGCACAACCTCTACTGTAACACTAGTTGTTAAAGAAATAATTTGGCTTGACAACAAATTCTGCCTCCTCCAAAGCTAACATTTTTACATTCTCTAAATGTCTAAATCTATTTAACACTTAACAGCTAGTTTCAATGAGTAAGGAGGGAAAACCATAGGAGCTACACAGCGTAACACCATGCCTATCACAGTATATTTTCTTCCAAGCGGCACATATAACATTATATAACAAATGAACATTGAATCATAAGCAGGTGAATCTGTAAGCCTACAGAATAACTGATTTGACTTCTCATGATTAATAATTTATACATAAAAAGATTGTGATACAGTCAAAGAGAGGGAGAACCAATGTAACAGACTACGTACATGGTTCATTATTGGTAAAAATGTGGGTGTCTGTCGGGGTATTTCAACATCTTTTTTTCCCCTCATTGCCGCTCTGTAAGGCAGAAAACATTACAGCGATGGTCTGTTGAAGACAAGAAAAGAAGTAACAGAGAGCAAGAAAGAGGAGAGGAAGAGGGAATAGAAATAGAGGTATAACACTGTAGCTCAGGGGGCTTACGAGTTTGCGTTCAGAGCCCTTAGATCCGAGCCCCTGCTGACGGAGAGTAACAGTGAGATATCAAACAACTCAGGAGTGATGAAAGAGAAGAGTAGAGAGGTGGAGGAAAGAGAAAAGGAGAGTGAGGGAAAAGCTCTCTTCTCCGGTGTGTTGTTTTTTTCCTTCCTCGCTGCGTTTCAGTCGAGCGAAGGACGACCTCGCTGGGTAGAGCACAGCTCTTCTCTCTCTTTTAAGTCCCACTCATTCTCCCGGTTCCCTTTGAGGATCAGCCAGAGGGATCAGCAGAGGAGAGAGAGTGATAGAAAAATGGAGAAAGATGGAGAGAAAAGAGACAGGCGGCAGACATGAGAAACACAGGAGAGTGTGTGTGTGTGTGTGTGTGTGTGTGTGTGTGTGTGTGTGTGTGTGTGTGTGTTGAGGGGGAAGAAATACGACAGAGGAGACAAGAGTTAAAAACTACAAAAAGTGAATTTAAAAAAAATAAAATGAGAGACAGAACAGCAGCGAAGGACGAGGGAGCAAGGGATGGAAGAACGGAGGATGAATAAACAAACAAAAGAACAACTGATAAAATGATATGATGATGGAAAGACAGGTGCACGGAGAAATTGCAGACAGAAAGAACCCCAGGACATTTTGTCACTGCATAGATTGATATGACAGCCTGTACCAACACACGAAATACAGTGGTGCCAAAACAAAGCTGAAATGATGTCTGTGGTTGTTCACAGCTGGATTCACCATTTCATATAATGACAAGTGATTTAAACAAGGAAACATAATGTGTTTGTCACCGTGGTTACCGCTGACTGCAGTCCTTCATCAAAAACGTGTCTACAAAACAAAACAATGGTCATTTAACACAAAAACAAAAGCGGAATATTTAGGCCCTGATCAGACGAGTTTTAGCAGCCTGGGGCGGCTTTTTGCAATTGTTTCCAATGAGAGTGAAGCGTTTTGCCTGCTGCTTTTGCGTTTATTTTATTTTTTATTTTATTGGTTTATTTGATAAGGACCATGCATATTTATGAACATTGTTGTATAAAAACACCATGTAAATATGCCACAATTGGTAAAAATAATAATTTTCATCTGCAGTCCCTAGGCAGGTGACATAGGACTAACATAGAGACAGCCAGCAGTCATACAGCACTCATTCACTGTAAATTAAAAAGGTACACATAATGGTGACCTATACATTGATGACAAAGACATTATTCATCCACCTCTACACTGCATTCAGTTTAACAGTGAAAGTGTATGGGTGATGAAATGTGTAACAGTTAAAAGTGAGTGCATCTCTGGTTTTCTATGAGCCACTGTTTTAAGTGTGTTTTAAAAGGTGTTGAATGTAGGACACTCTCTTATTTATTCCAGAGTTTACCTCCTATTACTGACAATACCTTTTGTCCAGAAGTGGTGCGAGAGTGAAGCGTTTTGCTCGCTGCTTTTGCGTTGCTGAGCGCCTTGCATTTTCTTGCCGGAGCAAAACTGTTCGGGAATGGACAGGCACTTAAAAGAAGATTGGATGAACCACCTGTCTATCACGTCCGCCATTGTTATTTTGAATAAACAGTCAGACGGTCACACCCACCTAAACCACGCCTGAAGCTGCCGGTGGCTCCTCATAGGACGCTGATGGGTGGTTCGGACACAAACGCATTACTTGAAGCCTGACTAGATGGATTTTAGTATGATATTTGATATATAGCGAGAATCCTGCTGTGCAAGGTAACTAAAAGCCTTGAGTTGAAAAAATGTCAACTTAAGAGCGTAAAAAACACCCAACGTCATTTAACTCCACAGCAAAATAACGGTTGGCTGAGGACGGGTGATTTGATGGTTGCCTAGCAACAATAAAAACCCTGCAACAGATCGAAACGGGGCGTTTTTAACAAGAAAGGCAGTGCAGTGTGCCTCGCGTTTTGCAAACACTCTCTGATTGCGGCCTTAGTCTTCTGTGTACGTGTACATAGGATGCATTCAGGCCCATTTTTAGGTGTAGGTCACCAGCGTTTTGGCATTACTCAGAGATCAATACACAACCACCATAGTTACGCACATAAGACTAATAAAAAAGACTTGAAGCCAAAAAATATGCTTCTGGGTCGCAGTTACACGCATATGGTGCGAGGGAAAAGTGAGCCTTAGCGTGGCCTGTAGACAGCACTACTGGTTAAAATAAAAGCTTTTGTTTGGCACTGTAAACATATATAACAGCTGCTCTTCTGTTTTCAGACATCAATTTTTTTATTGTTTTTTATATTTTTACAACATACAGAACAGACAAACACAATTGAACAAGAACAAAAACCCTCTCCCCCTAACCCCCCCCACCCCCCCCACCCCTCTGCAGTCTTGAGGAAAACCCACAAAAAAAAAAAAATAGATACAAATAAAAATCACACCGTGCCTAGTCGCTCTCCTGTAATTCTTGTGATGTTTAGGTCATTAGGACTGATACTTGTGCGGCTGCGTTTTTCCATAGGTCTGCAGTTGATGATTTGGCTTTGTTAATCCTTGCTGTAGAGAGCTCAAGCATAACTATGTCCAGAAAATACTCCAACCACCGTTTTATACAAAGCGAATGGGGGGGAGCCAGCGTTGAGCTATCATTTTCTTGGTTGCAGTTGAGCCGGCTAGCCAAATTTTCTTCTCCCCCAAGCAGGTGTAATTTAGAGTCGTCATTAAGTAACAAAACAATCGGGTCAGTAGGAATTCGACATCCTATCACATCAGATATTATTGATGTTATTTTATTCCAGAACTCGTGCACCTGTTCACACTCCCAGACCATGTGCAGGAAAGTTCAGGTTGTTTGTTTATTCAGGTTGACAGAACGTGCAATAGGGAGTGGGAATGACTTTAGAGACGTATCTCTTCTGAGGAGTCCAATATGTCCTATGACATATGTTGAAGTGGATATACTGGTGATTTGGGTTCTTGGAGCAGTGGAAAATGTTGTCCCAAACTGTCTCCCAATTAATTACGTTCCCCTCAGGGCTCAGCTCTCGCTCCCATCTTCTGTTGTATTTCTAAAGTAGCTGCTCAACGAGTGTTTGCTATAGTATTAATCTGCAGCTGCTGTTACCACGGTCAGTAACCATTGTTGCCACCAAATCAACCAGGACAGAAATTCTAACGTTAAGGATGGAAGGGTTAAAAACTGGGAAGAAGTGAATTAAAACAAACTGTACATAGACAAAACAGCAGTATAGGGGATTAAGGGAGGGAGGAAAGGAACAATAGATGTCTGTACACAGGAGGATGACTGCATAGATAAAGGAATGACAGGATGATTGCAGACATACAGTAAAGAACCTCAGAACAGTTTGACACTGAATAGATGTAGCTGATATGACAGCCTGTACCAACACTGAAATCCAGGGGTGCCAAAACCAAAGCTGAGCCAATTTCTGTAGCTGTCAGGCAGCTGCTACATTCACAATTTCATAAACTGAGAACTGATTTAAACAATTTCCGAAGCTGTTTTGATGTGAATTTCATTCTGGCAATATATGATATTGTGAACATTTGCGGTAGATCGGTTAATGCAGAAGCTCCTGAATGTCACTGTCTATCAAATGCTTGGTAGGAAAACAGAGAATGTGCAGGAACACTGCAACAAATGAGTTTCTCTCTTCACTGGAGCCAATGCAGTGACAATGGGCAGCCAAACACAAACCAAACACTAACAAGGGTCAGTAAGGACATGGACACACATACAGCAAAAGGCTGGCTCGCACACATCTGCATGCTAAATTAAGTAGCATCCACAACAAATACAATACCAATGCGCTCATGCACAAACTCGCACACACATGCAATCGTTTGTCTTCAAACAACAGTGAAGAAGACATACATTTTCGCCTTGGGTCATGAATTAACACACTCCCACACAGCTGACAAAAAGGTGCGCAAAAGCATGTAGCAAAGCACATTCATACACAGCCTTGATATGCATATGTGCAAAAATTTAAAGACAAAGAGGCAACATTAAGCAGGAGAAGAGGGGTTGTAAATGAGAACTTGGCTCTGCCTGCATTTTGAGCGGTTTCTTAGAGGGTTTGTTTTATAGCCTCTTCTCCATCTAACCCCCCTGCCTCTCCGCCGGCAACCACCCCTCTCCATCCCTTGCGCTGTAGCTTCCCCACTTCCTGCTCTCCACTCTACTGCCTTTAGCCTCCTTCTGTCTGTTCTCCTCACGCAACTGGCAGACGAGGAGAGCCTCTACTGTAACACCACTGCAACAGCTTCAGTCTGGTTTGGAACTGTGATAAGGTCAGTCTCCCTCACAAACACACACGCAAAGCTCCATCAGAAAACATGCAGACATATGCAATGAACACACACATCTAAACCCTGAAGTATTTTGCAATTTAAACACCATAACAGTGGTGTAATTATGGTATTTTGTTGCAGTTGCTGCATGGGGATAAGTTCCTGTCACATTTCATTTTTACATATTGGAAAGGAGAAGTGTCTGTGTGTGTGTGCATGTAGCTGCTTTAGCGATTATGCTGGAGACTGAGAGATAAGTGGATATACACGGTAAATGAGAGAGAGATAATGTGCAAAAATGGCAGGAGACAGAAGAGGGGAGGAAGGATTTGATTATTGTAAAAATCAAAACAACCGGAGAGAAGGACAAAACAGAGGATCCACAGAGGAGCATGGACGATGAGGATGAAATAGGAACATGGTGAGACAGGAGGACGAGAGAGAGAAAGAAAGAAAGAGAGAGAGAGCGAGAAAGAGTGGTGGTGGTGGTGGTGGGGGGGGGGAGCAGAGGTCTCCTAACCTGGTGCGACGGGGCGTGTGCTTGTAAATAAACATCAGCCTGAGATTATTCCGAGCACGAAAGCCCAGACCGTGGGGCCCTGAGGTCAGAGTGGGTCCATACCTGGCTCTCTCTCTCACACACACACACACACACACACACACACACACACACACACACACACACACACACACACACACATCTGAATCCTCCACACCTACAGAGACTTTGTGTCGAGAGCAAAGCATATTCAAATACTGGTGTGTATGCACAAACGCATAAAAAGAAGACGCATACATTTGGGATATAAAAACCCACAAGCATGCATGCATTCAAACACACACACACCCAAATGTAAACTGACAAATGCACACAAACGCACACACTAAATCAGCAAGAAAAAAAATTGATTTGAACAAAGAGAATATGCACAATGCTGAAGTGCCCACTCACACAGCAGTGCCCAGACTCACATTAAAGATTCCACACAAGCCTGTGTATATGCACACACACATACACACACACACACTCTGTACCGTGAACACCCTAGATGTCTGCAAACATCCAGTCAACACTAGCTCAGACACTGTGTGTCATCCATCTCATTTTTTGTTCCCTTGTTGTTTTTGAGGAACCGACTGATGAGTCCAGACAATGGGATTATTCACAATGACATAATATGTTGCTACATTCACAGCACACTCACACTTATCCGTCAACTACTTCTTGCATCCTCGAAACGGAAGCAGAGCGAGTGGGACCACATCTCCTTTTGCTGACCTTCTATGCCGCTCCCTGGGATTCAAAAGGTATTTTGTTTTTATTGGTGAGTTACTACAACACACTTGGAGTCTTTTCCATTGTCCCCCAATACTGTAGGAATTGGTCTGATCTAAAGACAATTACCATACGAGTCTATAACATCAAACTCTCATTTATTATTTATAGAGAATAAATGCTGATAATCTCTGTTTACATTATGGGTGTAAGAAAAAAAATCGATACACTTGAGTATCGCAATATTTTATTTAGCAATACTATATAGATTTTTAAAAACGCAATATCGATTTCAAAAAAAAATTTAGTTTACGTGCAAAGATATTCATGTAAGACAGTGGTTCACGTTTATGTTGTGTTTAAACCCCCTACCGCTAGACGGCTATGCTGAGACGCACCACTAGTGTCCAGTACCTAACAGTACCTGACTTTTTGCTAGAAGCTAACAACGTAGCTATGGCTGAACTTTAGCCTACTTGGGCATATACAAATTTGCTTAATAAACCTGTGAACCACAATCCCAAACTGGCAGTTTGATTTTCTGTGTACTGAATTGTTAACCTAAAGTAAACTTCTTTGACTTTTATTCACATCATAGTTTTTCTAAAATTATACTTTAAAAAAAAATCCCAATATATCGCCTTACGCACAGTATCGAAATATACTGCCATATATTGAATCGTGACCCATGTATCGCGATACGTATCGTAGCGCCAGATTCTTGCCAATACACAGTCCTAGTTTACATGAGGGTAAATCCAGTTGATTCACACTCATTGTTTAACTTTAAGGATCTTTGGGCCCCAACTTTTTAAAGTGCCCATCTTATGAAAAAAAAATCACTTTTTCTGGGATTTGGGGTGTTATTTTGTGTCTCTGGTGCTTCCACATGCATACAAACTTTGAAAAAAAAACATCCATGCTGTTTTGAGTGAGATACGGTTTCTGAATGTGTCCTGCCTTCAGTCTCCGGGTGAGCTGTTCAAAATCGGCAGGGCATTCTACGTCACTAGCCGAAACGAGGTGGCTAACCGTAGCATGCTAGCGCTAGCATGCTAGCTCGTTCTGAAGGGCAAAACACAAGTAAGAACTACTTACATCACATGTCCCTGTTCTGCAGGTATTCCACGCAAAGTTGGAAGTGTGCCCTCATTTAGAAGAAGTCTCCCGGCTAATCCTGCCTTGCACTACTGAAGTTGTAGAAACAAACAGCTAGCTAGATGATGTGATCCTTACCCAGCTACTGCGCATGTGCGCCTCCCAACCAAGATGGGATAGAAGTGTGATGCCTCACTCTGTAGCTAAAACAGAGAGCTCAACACACAGGATGAAAAGAAGAACTGCAGCAATGTGCAGTACAACAAAAATATGGTGTTTTTTGAAAATTAAACCATGTAAACCTATTCTGGTACAACCTCTAAATACAATTATGAACCTGAAAATGAGCATAAGATGGCCACTTTAAATTTGCCGTCCTGCTGTTGTGGTGTCACAGATTGCATACACAAATCACTATCTCCATCAAAACATACATTTTACTGAATTAACTCATAAAGGAACAACAGAAAACATATTTATTGATGTGATGTGCCTTACTGTTCAATGCTGGGGGACAAGAAGAGTTTTGGGAAGACTTGGGTAGCCTCAGCATCCTCAAAGCTCACTGAGAGAAGGGCCACGTCCTCTCCAGGGTCCAACGCTGTGTCCTGAGAAAGACAAAGCCAGGTCAGTAATGTTATTCAGTTAAACCACTATCCACAGGCAAAACATCATTGAATTGAAGCTGGGACTCAGTCACATAGACATAGCTGTGGTATCTATGAAAATAACCAGTTTGTAGGATGTCGACATGTTTAAAAGGTCAATCGGTATAGAAAGCGTTTTTATGTTTGGAAAGTTTTTGACGTCTGTCACTCCTCTGTCTCACACATTTTTTTTCCAACTCCAAGTCTTTTTTTTTTTTTATCTTTCTCTGGCGTTAAATACAGCATAATCTCAACAGACAGCTGTTTACATGTTGTCAAATCATTAACCATTTGTAGTCATTGATCAAGCCCCCTATGTGCTTGCTGATTTCACTCTTGGCAGATTCCCCAGATCGCTATATTGGAGGGAATCAATCATTGAATCAATAAATAAATAATGCCGATTTCTTCCTGTGGAGCCTAAATAGCGTGATATGAGCCTGTTGAAGACAGTTTAGCGACCACTGTCCCCTTACCTCCTTGCGCCCTGCAGCTGACAAACAGCTGGTTCTAAGGACAGAGACGGCCGGACGAAAGCCAGAGACAATGTGGATTGAACGGACAGAATGCCACTCACGTCTTGCTTTTGGCAAAGATGTACCCGTACAAAAAAAAGCAACACTTGAAGTCGGGGCAACAAAGCCTGCCATCATAGAGAAGGGTGAGATGGAATAATTTAATTGGGAACTCATGGTCCTTACTTATGGACAGTATCTCCTTGAAAGCATTTATAGTGTTGGCACTAACTAAAACCCTAAAAGAGAAGATTTCCTGCGTACTTTTTCAACTTCCTAAATCTGGTTAATGACTTGATTGTCAACTTTTGAAAGGTACACAAATTGTTGGAGTTAGCCGGCCCATTTCCATAATTGGTGTGTGTGTGTGTGTGTGTGTGTGTGGGGGGAGAGTTTGAAGCATACTGATTCTTTTAGGTTCTAGATTTTGTTCAAAGTTTCCAGGCAGCCACCTGTCCATAAAATAAGCTATGTTGCAGTACTTTTTTGTTTTGCTGTAGCAGTTGGAGAATCAATATGAGTTCTTAAAAAGTTATGTATAACCTTTGGAATTTCTAAAAGTTAAACCCTAATATTAGATTTGATAAGAGATCTGAAATGATTCAGATTAAATACTGGTTTGATTTAAACCCCAACCTGGGGATCATACACGTCTGTGTACACAACAAGTGTGCGAGTCCCAAAATATTGAAGGAGATGAGGAGGAGAAGAGGAAAGACACCAGAAGAAACATCTGTCTTGTTTCTCGCCACATTAGCTTCAACAGCTGCGGCTGAGCTGATGACTGGGAGCACCAATCAAATCATGTGTGAGATAGATGCAGAGGCCACCCGGAGCTGCTCGCTACAAACCTCGTCTTGTCTCTCCAAGGTTCTAATTTCTCATTGTGCGATGTTTTTCCTAGAGCATGGCTAATTCTCAGGCAATGTCATTAGTACAATTCCACATCAAGTACCATTCTGGGCTCTCTCTCCAGACAGGGGATCGGCAGCGTTAATCAAATGTCTTACAGATGGTTTGAACTCATCCATTTGTTATAATCGCTGCCCGCCGCGGTGAGAGGAAATCTAACCACCATACATGATGGACAGAGGCACAGTGCAACCAGTTTGCAGCAGGGCAGCCTCAAATGTGATCAGGCTTATTAACTAATTACACACACTCTGCTGATCACAAAACTAAACTGACCATCGGTTGGAGAAAAACACGGCTGAGTGGGCGGAAAAAGATATTCCTTCACTGAACATTTTCTCTCCAAGTGGAGTGGAATTAATTTCTCTGCATGTAATCTAATGTTTTTGAACCACTACATTTAATGAAAGAAAAAACTAACTATTACAAAACAATAAAAAAAAATCAATGTAAAATCAATGTACTGTAACATGGAATACAAATATAAGGGTCAGTAATGAGCAGATCTTGAATCCACAGTACATTTATACTGTAGCACATGCAGATATCAACAGTCACAACAAAGGCTGCCTTGTCGTGGCAGATACATTAGGGGGTAAAGACATAAAGACTAGAAGGGAGGCAGTGAAAGACAGCAGGGTGTGCGGCAACCAAAAGCGTTGCCTGATGGAATCAGCTCACATCAATATAGTGTGCATCAGTAAACAAGAACTGCTCTCTGTCTCACAGCAGCGCTCGCGGCTTCTGCCGCTGACGATACAGGACAGATAGGAACAGGCATGGAGTTGTGGGGCTGGAGTGGGCGTGGGGTTTGGGAAAAGATTGTTTTGCTCCAGTTTGTAGCTGTCAAGTCCCGTTCTCATCTTTAAAGGTGATTTAATGGATGCTTCCTTTGGACTGGGACAGAGTAAACAGACAGATGAGAACCAACAGGAAGATGGGAGGGCCAGAAGAAGAACATAGGGCAGCTCTGTATGAGCTGCAGCGGACCATCCCTCGATTTGGTCGGACTAAGGGCGCCGTTGTAGGGAGAGCCTTTTTTTGTTGAATGATTCAGACTCATCTCGTCCCAGCAGACAGCGAAGAGCTGTCACAAGTCATGTTGCATCAGTGAAACAAACAAAAATTAAAAGGCAGACCCTTTAACTTTTAGCTATTGCCATTCTAAATGAATGAACCTGAAGCTATGTAGATAGAAACAGTTTGTTTTGTTTTTTGTTTAAGTACAACTGTACATGAAACTTTACATGATTATTTCACAACCTCACTTTTATGTAAAACCGGGAAGTAACACACATGACATACATGGCTGTCAGCCAGGTTTGACCACCAGTCATTTCTTCCAACATATGAGCCTAAAATTAAATATCATTTAAATAGGAGTCTTCAGCCACACTCGGCTCTGTGAGGCTGTACTTACAGTAGACATAATACAGCCACACAGTGGTGCTTTGAGCTAAATCCTAACATCAGCATACTAAGATAATGATGTTTACCATCAGGGTGTTCACAATTTAGCATTTAACTGTTAACCAACAATGGTCAAATAATGCAGTTATCAGTTAAACAGTTAAAAACAGTATTTAATATCAATTTAAAAAAGTAATTAGGAAAGGTTTGTTGCATGATAAAAGATAGGATATAGGATAGGATATACTGCATGCTAGTAAACTTGCTAATGCAAAAGTAAGCTCTTTTTTCTAAGAATTCTGTGGCTCTCATGACTGACTGAATGGCGCTCACAATGGCACAGCTATGTGACACATGCTACAATATTGCCGAGGACTGGCAGGTTAAATTGGCCTTCCTACACAGAGAGTATAGCCTCTTTCCGACCAAGTACAGTAGTTACAGGAACGTAGTTATAGGAACAGTCCACTTCTAAACAGTTCTACTAACTACTCTCCCCCAAAACTGTTTTTTTCCATTTGCATTCGCACTGGCGAAGTGGCCATAGGAACTGGTAGGAGGGGTAAGGGAGTGATGCAAGCACGGCAACGGTCTTTATAGTGTCGTCACTTGACTTTAGCGCCACATACAACAACAAACCAGCATGGAGGAGGCCATCGGAATGTTCGTGCCTTGCCGGGATCCTCCTAACGAAGTTCGAATGGCTAGGCTGGAGTACTTAACAGAGAAACACAGAAGACGAAAGCTCCAGCGTAATATGATCCTAATTAATATGATGGAAGAAGATGGAAGAGCAGAGCACAACAGGCAAACAAAACAACGGGTAAGTTTAACTAGTATTAACAATTAGCTGGTTGAATGTGTGATGTTGGTCTTATAAGTTAGCATACGTAGGCCAGTCCTTCCAGAAAAATTTGGCTTTTTTTTTGTGATTGTTTTATTAAAAATGCGATGGACTATGCGGGATATTTATGCAATTTTAAGCGATGAAATTGCGGGAACTTGCAAAAACTGCGGTTTCATCATGGCTTCATCGCGGGGTTTGCAGCTGTTCGATGATGTTCACGTCCTGTAATTACGTCACTTCATAATGTTCCCATGGTAACAGGGGAAAATGGCTGCTCTTGTGTGAAGTAAATGCAACATTTTTCAACTTTCTGCTAAGATATATGGGACTTTTTTGCAACGAAAATGCGGGGATTATGAAATCATTTCTGGAGGGACTGATTCAAAAGCACAAAAGTTAAACCTGACGGTGGCGCAAGAGGAAAAGTCAGGGGATCGCCAAAGCTTCTTCCTCTGCGGACCATGAATGCCTGCACAATATTTTACGGCAATCCATCCAATGGCTGTTGAGATATTTCAGTCTGGACCAAATCTGTGGACCGACCAACTGACAAATGCAGTCATTACAATTGTGGAAATGTGAGTGAGTCAGTGAGATAACTTTGACTAAACTGTGGGTGATAAAACAGTTCAGTGTTTCAATAGAGAGACAATTTTTTTCCTTCTTTTAAATACATTTCTAAATATTGTAGCTTTTCTCACTGAGAGCGATACAAAAATGTTTGTCTCTGAAACTCTTGAACTGCTCAAATGTCATGATGGCAATCTGGAGAAGAAAAGTTTTCATGCTTTTTAAGTGGCATGTTTAAAGTAAATTTAAGTGTAGAGGGGCAATACAAATGCTTTACTTGACAGCTGGTTTGGGTTATGACACAGTGTGCTGAAGTAGTGTCCTTGCAGTGCGGTTGTAATTTACAGGCATTTAAAAAACTCTCTCATGTTGTCCTTCTCCCAAAACTTTGCAGATCTATACAGGAAGTTGTGAAAAGATAGCCTGATGAGAACAAATGTTGACCTTTTACCGCGTGCCTTGAAACCATTATTTAAAGTGAAACAGAAGAGCTTCCCTCTGTAATAAAATATAAGCCCCCAAATGACCCTTAATGTTTCTGTGCACACATATACACATCTTAAGCCCTTTTAACCAAATACACTTGAGGGCAACTGCTGCTTGCTTATGTAAAGAGTTAGTAGAAAAAGAACATTACGAAAGCTTTTGCTCCACAGGCTACACGCAGGACCTTAATGAAGAGACGTCTTCATTGGTAAGTAATGAGCACTGAAATGGCCTTGGTCAGAGGACTGCAAGACAAGGAGGGGTCCTGCAGGGGTGGTGGTTGGACATTGAAGCAGTATTTACTACATGCCCCTGAGGAATGTGACTCAACTGCTCAAGGACTGAATTTAGGAAAGCAGGTGAAGAATGTGCACAAGTGTGCATGGACATCAAGGTCACAGGGTGCCTCCGAGTCAAACCCTTTCACGTGGCCACCACGTCTTCCATCCTCCTTACTTATTCAGACACATCGGTACATGAACATGCACGCACACACAGACAAACGCACAGACCCGTTTCCTTGTGTCCGTCCCTTGGTCTCCTGATGCCCCGGCCTCTGGCATCTCCTTTGTGTCGCATGTGACAAGTTGGAGATGTGACAGCTGTCCTTAGCCAGACCAAGTCTGGCCAAAGTCACAACCACACACAAACACACTCATCTGCAAACACTACACAGGGGGCTCTACTGCAGGGCTAGTACGGAGGAGGTAAGGGCACTTTGTCCGCTTTCTTCGCCCAACTTTAAATGTCATGCCCAACGTAATGGGGCGACTTGACTGACAGCATGGTTGTTGTGCAAAGACGTGTCCAGCTTCCAGGCGAGACGCTTTGAGTGCCCCTGTACATATGCTGGACACACAATAAGTACTAGGCAGCGGCTTCAATTTAGGTAGGACAATGTGAGCAACTCTGGTTGATCAAGGCTAACTAAGGCTGCTTTCACACTTAAATGTTTGGTTCCGTTAAAACACACCCTGGTGCATTTGTTAATACGGTTCATTTAGGCTGATGTAAAAGTTGCCAATTAAACAACCGGACGGAGACTGATTGAAAATAAGGGTCTCGGTCCACTTCCAAGTGGGCTCTGGTGTGGTTTGTTTGTGGTGTGAAAGCAAAAGGCCCACCCACAGGAATTATGATAATAAATATGATTTCCACAAGAATTCAAAAGCTAAACTGCTA
The DNA here is from genome assembly GCF_031162955.1 of Sander vitreus. Classification (NCBI taxonomy): domain Eukaryota; kingdom Metazoa; phylum Chordata; class Actinopteri; order Perciformes; family Percidae; genus Sander; species Sander vitreus. Next base: position 23,640,849 of record NC_135874.1, on the reverse strand, counting down.
ATAAATCTATCTGCGGATTGTGAACGGTTTAGGAAGCCATCTGTATAAGCGATGCATATATTCGTGTAAATAGTTTTGTAACCATAGTAACATGTATGCGCGTCGCCACATGAATGTGTTTTTTTTTTTACCCTGATTAATCAAACTGTCAAAATCTGTTCAAATTATGGTTCGCTTGTACAGTAGAGACTTCTTTGTTTCAAATGTTTCACTTTGCATGACATTGCTACAATTCTCCCAAAAAAATACATCTCAATGCCCTGTAAGACATGTTGACAATCTCCACATTGCAGCACAGAATGTGTCTTCTATGTTCAATGTCAACAGCCTTGAACAGAGCAGAAACAAAAAGCATTGACCAGTACAGCATGTTAAGTATTACTTAAATCCTACAACAGAATATAGTGAATGAATGTCTGAGATACTGAATTATGTGTTTGTGCCAGCCTTTTCATAAGTTTGACAGACTTACGCCATCACGCCCTGAGGGCGGGAAAGCACAAGGTTAAGGTGGCAGCTGCCAAAACGTCTCATTGCATGACATGAAATGTTCTGATTGAGAAAGAGAGTTGAGGATATTGTTCCTAATGATGTGGTGGTGCTGCCGTTAGTGGGGACGGGATGAGCAGAGATGTGACGTACTCCAGGGGCCATGACGACCCTGCTCCCTCCACCTCAAAATACAGAACATGCAAGCGCAAGCACAAGTCACCACAAACCAATTCGCACGCATGTCCAAGAGGACCTAATGTCCTCTTCTGAAATATCTGACCTATCGCAAGTCCCTCTTTTTCTCGAACTCTCCATTCCAAAAACCTCTTAGCTCATGTTTAAATGTTTAGATGATTAACCAGGCAACTCTATGTCACCAAATAGTTGTATCTTGTGCAAGGGCTTTATTTTGTCATGAGGCCAATAAAGGAAAGATTACAAAGCACACGTGCTTCCCCTGGAACCATGTTGGTAGAGTAGACGTTGGCATAGGACCCAAACACACCTAAGCTTTGTGCATGGGGTGTGTATGCAAACACAACAGCACACCTCTTTCTGTGGAGCATATAAGTCTTTTAGAATGATGGGTGTGGCAATAAATGATAATCTATCCAAAATGTTCCCAAGTTAATTGGTTAGTGAATGCAGCCATACTGTCTGTAGTGTTAAACACATCATAGAATAAAACTTAGTTCTATAATGTTATCTTCCTAATTCAGATTTAGGCCATGGGCGATAAAGTGTTGAGTGGTTCACATTTGTAGTTTTCACTCTTTGAGGTCCCATATTGTAAATAGTGAGATTGCATTGGCTTTTTTGATTATAAAGCAGGTTGAGGTGCAGATATAAATACTGTGAAAATCTCAAAACGCTCAATCCACAGAGAAATGCACACAGCCCGTATTCACAAACTGTTCCTTCAAACGAGCCGCCAGGACTTCCGTACAGTTGTGATGTTACAACTATACCATGTATAGGTAGGTAGAAAGGGCCGCTACAGTGCCGTTACAGTCATTCCTTGACTGCATTGATGGTGCAAAGATGCCCGAAGACGCAGATTCGGAAGACCCCAGAAACGCTGACCAATCGGAGCAGACAGGGTTTTTGGGGAGGGGGGCTTAAACAGACAGGTGCTCAACTGTTTCAGACAGAAGGTGCCTACAGGTAAATTCAGACAGAAAGTATGAGAAAAATGTGGTTTTTGAACATTAAAGCATGTACACACGTTGAAGTAGAAACCCAAAACACAAGTGAAAAGAATGCAGAGGTTCCTCCAAATTAACAATAATGTAGTTAGTAACGGTAATTAAGAAAATAATGGTTTACAATGTAAAATATTAACTTTGATGCAGAAACCGTGGCTGCAATTCCCCAACACTAATGACAGTTTCAGTTATAGGGCTACGCTTTCTAAGTATTGACTTTATTGAAAGATCCCACTTTACCATGGCTTTTCAATAAACCACTCTAATCCAGTAATAAAAGAAGCTGTAACAACTGAAAACAAGTCACAAGTGCAGTGTGTTGCAATGTACTTAACCAGTGGCGTCTCCACCCGAAAACCCACACACATAGCATCCACTGCTTGGAAATGAGATTCAATGATTGCACGTATTACTGAGTCATAACCAGGGGTGAGATATAGGTTAATGCAACCAGCTGGGCCAACAGTACAGTCAATATGAGTAATCTGTGGTGACAGAAAATGCTTAGAATAAAATAGGACATCCATTCAACACCCTAATGCAATAATGCCATACACTCTATAAGTTTGAAAACACTAAAGGTGATCTACAAATGCCATTTTCTTAATTTCAGTGCTCTACTTCTATTGTTAAAATATTCCACCTTTTCAGGAGCCTTGTTTGTGACAATAACTGGCAGATGACCAATAGATGTTCCACACTGAGACACTTAAGCAAGCTGATAATTATTTCACTGAAACACAAGTCATATGTGTGACTGTGGCCAAGTGTCACTGATGGTGTGTCACTAATAGCATGTCACTGCAATGATCTGGTCTTTGCTGTACTGTCTGTGCAAATAGCATGTGTGTGATGCTAGGGCTGCAAGCCACAAGGATGACTCAAGTATGTGTGTTTGCATGCATGTGGATAACTGCATGACTGTGTGTTTCAAAAATTGAATAAATGCATGTAGTATGTTCATACTGATGACACAAGCACCTTCTGACTTCTAGACCTCTTGGTGACAGTATTACGTGTAACAGCTTAAATCTCAAATTTAGAAAGGGGCTCAATTGCACAGTGAAGCTGACTTTGGAGATTTGATATAAAAAAAACAATGCTAGCACTCTAGCATTTAACTTTAAGCTGAAGAGGCTAGACTTTTAGCAGAGGGCCTAACACTAGTTCGGTTATTGTGGCATTTTCTGGGGCTGACTATTGCAATTGCATTAATCTTGCTTCACTGACAGTGTTGCAGGGTGTTTTTGTCCCACTGCACTGTTAATGAGACTAATTCGGTCATTTGAACCACTGCAGCCCCTTACCCCTATTTGGGACCAATGGGACGTTGGGCCTAAATAACCGTGAAATGAAGACATTTACTGAAATTAAAAATGATTTTGCTTATGACAAAACAGATTTTGCATGAGGATCTGTCTCAGCACAAACCAAACAACATAAAGAAATACTATATTTGACATGCATTTGAAGCACACACTGTCAGTCCATGCTATATGAGAAGAGAAGGATATTGTATTTTAGCTTGGAAATGTTCTTCCTTATAAACATTTTTTTTATTATTATTATTTCTCACCTCTCATTTTATTTTTATTTTTTAAATGTGTTGATTTTTATTTAAACGTTACTGTCTCCAGGGAAGTACAAATCAGAAAACAGAGTGACTGAAAGAGGATGGGATAATGGACAACAACTTAGAGTTTAGACAAGAGTGCAGAAAAAAAAACACAAAAATGGCCAAAAGGACAAAAACATTTTTTGTATATATACACACATGATCTAATAAGACATACATAAAATAATTAGGCAAAACACATATAGGTTGTTAATCTACTTTATCACATTACATCTGTCCACCCCTTATGTTTCATGTTCTAAGAAGCCAATTCTCCACCTTTAAACATGACTGAGCCTCTGACATGGAAGATTACTGAGAGAGAAGGTGACTTTCACGAGCATGTTTAAAGCGTAACTCTCACCAAAATGCAACCTGAACCTTTTTGTTGATGTAACCGAGTCAAACTTTAGTTTAAAAGCATATTTAGGACGGAAGCGTCACTTTTAAGATCTACCGTATTCTCGTTTTTTCGGTCAAATGGCCTTTTGAATGGCAGTAATAGGAGCACTTTTATGCTAGCCTCAAAATAGCTATTTTTAAAACACTAAGACGGCTCGACACAACATGAAACTTTGCTCGAAGTATGACCAGGGGCTCTACACATGAACGCAAGCATTGACAACATTGTTTGTGTTTTGTTTGGACTGGGAAAATGGCGGATAGCGTAAACAACTGCTAACGCAACTGCTTTGCTCAAAACCTTTTTTAGTAAACTCCGTGTACACAAACAATGTTGTCAATGCTTTCGTTAAGGTGTAGAGCCCCTGGCGATACTCAACCAAAGTTTCATGTTGTGTCGAGCCTTCTTAGTGTTTTAAAAATAGCTATTTTGAGGCTAGCATAAAAGTGCTCCTAGCACTCCCATTCAAAAGGCCATTTGACCGAAAAACGAGAATACGGTAAATCTTAAAAGTGACGCTTCCGTCCTAAATATGCTTTTAAACTAAAGTTTGACTCGGTTACATTTACAAAAAGACCCTAGGTTGCATTTTGGCGAGAGTTACGCTTTAAGGCTTGGAATTAAGCATGGAATGACTACAAAATAAAAACCTCAGTAGACAAAACATTTCATTAAAACTCGTGTGTGACAAATATGTCAAAATCTAAGCTTTGTCTAGGAAGCGATTAGCAAACTCTGAGTAGCAAACTCAGATGTATATGTATTTTTTTTTAAAATCACGCATGGAAATGTATATAAAAAAATTTTTGCATTGAGATGCATCGATAATCGGTTTAGAATCGAATCGTTGGCGTCTGAATCGGAGTCAAATCGTGAGGTGCCAAGAGATTCCCACCCCTAGTACGTACACAAACAAAATACACTAAAACACTAAAAACAACTCAAACAGCAAATCCCTCAAAGTCAACCACAATCGTAAACACATCAGGCAAACATTTACAGCCAGATGTGGCTGCCTCCAAGTCAATCAACATCCTCTTAAAAGCGACCAATAAGACCAGCTCAATAAGTTTCATGGATTTCTGTAACTTGTTCCAGGTAGAGGGAGCAGCAAACTTAACTAACACCTTTTCCCCCAGTTCAGTTCCAATCTTTGGAACAGCACACAACATAGTTTTAATATAATATTGCAAGGCTCTTACATTTATTTGACTTATTTAGTTTAAGAAATAATATAAATGCATCTCTTTTTAACGTTAAAAACACAGTATGCACAAGAAAAAGGGGCAAACCGATTTAACGAAGAGATAACTAAATATTTTTGAAATATGGAATGTATTTAGCACGTTAAAAAGGGACAGATAGATAATGTGCTTTCCTAATCCCTTTTCAAACGGCATGTAGCCTGCTAATTATTTTGAGGCTTTGAAATTAGGGTTGGGGTCTGATAGCATTGTATCCAATCTTAACCCTGTACTGAATCTGCTCATTAAATCTGAATCAATTGTAATCCCTTATTGAATGTATTTATGTATTTATGTTTAGCGTTCAGCTTTCGAAAGGGATTACTGAGAAGACCGTCTGAGTGGCAGCCTTATTCACATACACAACATGCAGCTAAAATCGAAAAATGAGAGAACTTCATCTAATTATCACATTTAGCAGTGTGCCAAAAGTTAGTTGAGCATTCCTAGGACTCCTGACTGACTCTTGAAGACGTTCACTCTGTTGGTGTTGTGGGAACTACAAAAAAAACCGCTGCTCTACAGTGGTGGTACAGAGTGATACTTTAACTTTATAAAAATCTTTGGTTGAGAACAGACACTGGCTTGCCGCACATAAACCCAACAACAGCAAACTTTTGTTTTGGCCTGTCATCAAGTTGTGCACGAAATTAGCGTTAATTAGTTTTATCCTGCAAAAGCAATGGTCAGCACTGGCTAAAAATGAGAAGCTGTAAACTGAATATTTTTTTTCTTTGCTCATAAGAAAAAGCAAAAGTTTCAATAACAGGTTTGTTAGCTTCAGAGCTTAGCTGCTAATCTTTTTCCAACCTTGGTGTCATACATGTGCACCCACAAAAAATGTCACATTCACACACTGTACTTGTCTTTCACATTTCAGCAGAATGACCGCACTGTAGAGCACTGGGATGCATGACGAATGTAAAGTTTTACTCCAATTATTTGAGAATACAATTAATGTGGTTAGTTTGTTTTCAGATTCTGCTACTTTGAAACTATTAGCTATGGTGCTTTAATTTAAGCTTTTGTACATTGCTTTGGAGAAATAAAAAAGAAGACGGAGAAGAAACACTTTCAACACAAAGATTCTTCGTTATTGTGGGGCTTTTTCAAGTCACTGGGATGCCAAGGGTAAGCAAAGGCCAAGGCGAATGAGCACAGACAGGAAACATATAAGGACACAATTTCACCCTGAAGCCACCAATGTTTTAATAAAAAGCCTACAGAAGGCAGTATAAGGCGTACAGAAGGACGAGGAATTGAGAGTTAAATGAAAGCTGAATATGATCAGGGTTGAAGTCAGAACAATAAACAAAGGATTAGGAAGAAGAACATTTGGAGGTGTTGCAGAAAGAAAAATAAAACATATAGATAGTGTACAACTTGATTTAGAGCGAGGGCGGAAAGTAGGCCAGATAGAAGTAATTCCATGGAGGCGTGGAGAAGTGTGGGGGGGGACGGAGGAAGAAGAGGAGGGGGGGGGGGAATGTTCTCCTGAGACTGTAATGCTGGAAACCTCTGATGCTCAGCTGGGGGTACAAGCAGGTGGGTGGGAATCTTCGTATGGAGACGCAGTGTGGGTGGGTAATGGGGGGGGGTCGGGGTGGGTGATTGTGGATTGCAGATTCGCCGAGGGAGACGGGAGGCGAGCGTGACCTTTGGTATCAGGGAGTCATACTGGGGTCACTGGAGCATTTGGGAGTGGATTTGAGCTCACTGCTCTCTCACCACCCCTCTTAAGGCTGTGATTTCTTTTTAATCCACATACTCCACATACGATGCTGAGGTGCTACCCTTCATCTATTTTAATAATCTTTTGCCATTTACCTCCACACTTCAAAAAAGGAGGTGACAGAAACATCCTATGTTCCTATCCTATCCAGTGGAGCAAAAGAGGAATTGTTTATTTCTTATACTGCACTGTCAGCTTTATTCTCGTCTTTTATCTGGTGGTATTTTTGAACAGATGACAGACATATTTCTGAGAATTTCTCCAACGTGGGTGTGACATAGATTTTATGATAAAATCTAAAGGAAAAGGATTTTGGAAAAGTTTGCCTGATTAAACTAAGCCTTATAGCGATGGCTATATTGTGGGTAAAGAGAAGTACTTCCACTCTTGTTATGGGTAACAAAAGTACAAAGTCACATGTTCCTGCAGGGCCCGTGGTGGATGAGATGGTAAAGAAATAGGGTCCTGTCTGTTTTTTTATTTTTTGTATTTCATTTTTATTTATTTTGTTATCGTTTTAACGGCTCTTTAATGTTTTATGTAACGCACTTTGAATTGCCCTGTTGCTGAAATGTGCTATACAAATAAAGCTGCCTTGCCTTCTGAAGCACGTGACATTTCACCATTTCCTGATATAAAAGATGCATGCTTTATTTATAAGTACTCATGGGGATGTAAAGAACATCAGCAAAAAGGGGGGTGGGCTTTTTTCATAGGCAGGCAGAAATGGAGCCGCTTTGTAAATAAAAGTCTGTATCGGTCGAAATTAAGGAGCAAAAAATGCAATGCTTCCTGAATATACTGCATGTTTTTACATTATGCACATACAAAAAAAGCATACAAAACAACTAAACAAACAACAAATTAAAAAAATCAAATAAAAACACCGTCAAACAGTGTCATCACCGTTTAGATGAGAAACACTGAGTAAATATGTTCCCTGATTGCATGTTCGCCATGACATCATGAGGCAAGCGATGACTCAGTTACAGTGGAAATATGTTTATCATATGCAAACAATTATCAATTCACCAGCGTCAGAGGCATTCTGTGGCATTAGTCACTGCATACGGTCCCATATCTAGTTATGATATGATGAATAGGCCGAATGTGTGTCATCATCAATGGGATGTGAGTGCATTAAGGTGTCTTTGATAAATTCTCACCTGTGATGACGATTACTAGCCCTAGTATGGCAGCGCTGTATCAAAGCAAATTGAAATGGGAAACCGAAAAAAAAAAAACATGAAGGAGACGGTGCGAAGAGAGGAGCTGTCATAAAGCAAGGAGAAAGTGAAAGCAACAAAAGGTCAAGGAGCTCGCGTTTTTCTGTTGTTGCAAACCACCTTATTGTGCGGCAAGGGTCTGGTGCCACTAGTCATGTGTCACAACAAGTAATGAGAGAAGAATGCCTGACTCTTCCACCTCGGGGCACGACCTTTCTGACAACCCGTCTGTCAATGCAGCACCAGGGTTGTTGCCGCAAGTGATGGGTCAGTGGATGGGAATGCACTGACGGAGGTGAGGATGTACGACACATGAAGCAATTTCCATCTGTATCCGAACAAAGAACCAACCCCTCTGACCTTTTTCACGCCATGTGGTCCTGAAGTAGGGCTTTCAGCTAGTCTTCTTTATTAGACTTCTGCTCAGGTTGAAATTTGGGTGTAGCGGTGCTGAAAATGATGTGACATCCACAGACACTACGTACTATGCTAACAAGAATGACAAAGTCTCGTCTCTGCAAATTTCCAATATGTGACACCAATCATTCACCTCCATTGAAGCATACAGGACTGACACGTTTATGAATGTGCGTTTGGTATTGTTGTGAGCTCCGGACTGCTCAAGCAGATTTGAGGGCCAAAAGTAAAAAGGTGTAACAGATAACGTTAGCCAAATATGGCTCATTTCCGTCTGCGTGTGCTATCAGGACGTTCCAGTAAAGGCTGAAACATGCTGCTGTTGGTTTTGTTTACATGTGCTGCATCCTTGCATGTGTGTTTGAGGACAAACAAAACGAGTACTTACTCGTGAAAAACTGCATGAGCTGCCCTGCCCTGGTAGGTGCAACAAAACAGGAGAGTGAGGGAGACGTGTATCAAGAACAGCCTGCTCAAGCCCACACAGTCTTCACACTTCTTATTGATATTGCATAAATGATATACTGCTGTATTTCAGCATTATGTATCCTGTCCTGTTTAGTGTTCGAATTCATTTTGTATACGTTTTAAATATGACCTACCAAGGTGGCGCTTGCAAAATAGCTTCAAGTTAACTCTGGTTCAATACGTCAAATGGTAACATTTATGTTTACTATTGTATGATGTCCTTTACAATTTTAAATAAATAGATAACAAAACATATAAATCGTAACCTAGTTGTATTGCCTTTAAATATGGACGTAGGCACCTTTTCAGTTGAGTTTAACAGTAATGGTTATGTCATAACCCAAAGGTCGAGTTCAAATATTTACATTTGGCTCTCTGGGTGGTTCAGGGTGTGGGCATGACTAACCACAAATTGATATTTACTAGAGAATGGATGAAGTACTTTCTGATTTCCATGGGCTTTCTATTTTTAGGATTTAGACGAAGGTTATCTCCAGCTGTCTACATGTACAGTCATACCTATTCCAGACGATTTGCTGTAGTCAAACTGTGCAGTAATTTATAATTACATCACACTCTTAGTGTTTAGCTTTCACATTTGTACATAATTCCGGTAAGATCAGTATGGTTAACTAGTACAGTGTGGTTTTCTGCATGCTATTAGAGAACAGTAACACAAGAGCAGGGCTGAAACAATTCCTTATTTAGACTTTTGTCTGACATTTCCTACAGTCCACATTTCTTTTTTTTTAACCAGATTTCCAGAGAATTGGAACTTCCAGAGAACTAAACTCTTCTTTCATAATGTTTTGTTAGGCCCAGGCCCATTGTAAACCCTACACACTGAACTCCCATATCATTTAAAGGTCATGACACACCAGGGCGATGCCAGGCCGTCATTGAGCGTCTGTCGGACTAGTTTTTGCTGTGTGTCCCACACCGCTGGAGCCAACGGGCTAGAGGCAGTTGAGAAAAGGAATCAGAAAGGAATCAGTCTGATTGGCTGTTCAGCTTAAGCGATTCAGTGAACAAGAAGAAAAACTGAAGTGAGGAAAGTAAGCAAACGACTAAAGTCAAGAGTGCGCGCGCACACACACACACACAGAAGGCTCGTCTCATTTTTCATCATCATCTCATCTGATCATCCATTCCAATCAAAACTAGCCAAAAATGAATATTCCTTCTAAAAAAAAATCACAGAGGTTCGAACTATTGGAATATCTATTTTTGCACATTATGTCCATAAAAGGGCAAACCTACAAGGGGATACATAACTACTTGTGTAGGTATATTTATTTCAACATAAACATGTCTTTGAAAAGATCTACATACCTACACCTTACAAAACATACAAATAATGTCTTCTGTCTCTGCATCGTGGTTGGTGCTGAGAACTGAGCCCCCTGGCAATCTCGCTAGCTAGCTAACTAACTAACTAGCTAAGTGAGAAAAATGTAAGAACTTAATGTTTCATTTACACACTCTTGTCAAAGTGTAGGAAAGCGCATTTATATCGCCAGATGACTGACAACTTTGTTCAGCTCATTTTCTGTAACCAGTGTAGCATGGAAGCACAGTGGAATTAGCCAGCCAGCTATCCCCTAGTTAGCTTGTTACAGTGGCCTCTTGGTCACTCCCAGTCACAGGGGGTGCATCCCAGGTTCTTAAATTGCATTCCCGGCTCCTCCACTTGCCTCCCTTCCTAGCGTCTTAGTCTGTCCCGCTGAGGAAGCACGGGAGAGACGCGAGGAAATCATGCGAGGATAGGGAGACGTGGAAATGTGTTTTTAGAGGGATGAGACGTCCTTTCCTCTGAAGCGTCACGTAAATTCGTCAGCTGTATGTTAGCAACTGCTTTCAGCCGGGAAGCCTGCTCTCGTGTATCCTCGGGCATAGCTCCTCGGAGATCCATCCTCTATGCTCGATCCTCGGGGCAGGAATAAGAGCTTTAGGACGGCCATCACGAAGGAGGGCCAGAACAACTTCCAAGCCGAGGAGCTAGGAACGAGGAGCTATCAAATAAGGGAAGTGAGATCCAGCCAGGAAGAGCTCTTCGCTGGGAGCTTGTCATCAGCTTGGCTCAGCTTGTTGTCTTCCGGTGCCCGCTCTTGTCCTGGCGGGGAATGAGGCTAAGGGGCCGTAGACCCCGCGCTGGCTGAACCACAGCCCGCTGTGACCAGCTAACTAGCGTTGGAATTACTGTCTGGGAAAAGGGTGCCGCACTTGTTAAATCACGTTACCTGGGCCCCATAAAATGCAAGGCTCATATTTCATATATGGTTTAATACAACCTAGTGTTTCTTACTCATTTTCTGAATATAACTCTTTATAGCATTGGTAGTGTTTGCAAATGGATGACACCAAGTCATCAAAATGATGCCTTCATTCCTCATAGAATAAAGAACCAGAAGCAGTGCTTCCTGACATGCACCTGCATCTGCAAATCTCTTGCTCCATCAGGTACATTCCTGAATTCACTGACTTTTAATCTCAATTAATTAATCTGACTAGTTAACAAACATGTTGTCAGCATGGCATGAAACATCAGAAAGGAGAGGTTGCAGAAGGAGGGGGAAAAAACCCCCCACAATTTTAGGGCATTTCAATTTGTCTAATAACGACAGTTGTGCATGCAGTTTTGAAGGTCACATATCCATCTTGCACATGATAAATGTCAGTTGAGACAGGGATCTGCTTTTGAGTGACGCAATTAAGTGGGTCCCTGAAATCTGTACAGAGGAACACAAAAACTATGGATTTTGCTTTGAGGATGGAAAGCTCAGTCCCAAACTGTAAAGAAATACAAATATTACACAATCACGCACTGAAATATTTTATTCCCTAACTCACTAATATAAATACTTTTTCAAGTTTGCTGTTGAAGAGGAAGCCTTACATTCGCAGCTGCAATTTGAATCAAATGCTTTCACTACAACAGGTGCTTTTGAGGGATGCCTCAGAGATCAGTAACATGCACCAATGATTAAACACATTATGTGCTTACACGCTAGTACACAGGTGTTCTTTGATTTCAGTGTTATGGCTCCATATGACTGTGCTGTACTTCTTCGTGACAGTCTGAAACATGAGTGAGATGAAAGCATATCACTACTAACAGGAGCAACTTCATCCAGACTCCCTTTAACTTTGTGTGACATTTTCTCAGAAGACTAAAAGCTGTGGAGTACCAGATGTTAAACCACCTGGCAGTAATCACAGCAGGGCTCTCAAATCCATAAAGCTTGTGAACAAGCCAAATCAAATAGAAAGTTCTGGACCTCCTATAAGGAGGCCCAATTACTTACAATTACAGACTTCAATCAATAAATCACAGGTACATTTAGTCTCAATATCTAATCATGGCTGGCCCACTTAAGATTGTGGGTACTTCAAGGTGAACTTGTTCTTGTCCACGTTTATAAGACGGAACAAATCAGCAAAGACCTTGTTCATAAGGACACATTTTGTTGGAATTCTTGAACTCACCTTGATGTCAATGGAGTAGGGCTGGGCAATATATCAATATTATATCGATATATGTAACTAGATATCATCTAAGATTTTGGATATCGTTATATCTTAATATGGCATAAGTGTTCTCTTTTCCTGGTTTTAAAGGCAGCATTACAGTAAAGTGTAAAGTCCAGTACAGTAAAGTCATTTTCTGAACTTACCAGACTGTTTTAGCTGTTCCATTATTTGCCTTTAACCACTGAGTCAATATATCCACATTACTGATGATTATTTATCAAAAATCTCATTGGTAAACTATTTTGTAAAAGCACCAATTCTTAACCCTACAATATCGTCGCAATTTCGACATTGATGTATTTGGTCAAGAATATTGTGATATCTGATTTTCTCCATATCGCCCAGCTCTACAATGGAGCATCTTTTTTAGCTCATAAATTGTGTGAAACTACTGACTGGGGAATTGGTAAGATGCTTAAATTATGTACTTGCCTAATGACACAAGACTGTGTTAAAAGTTACTCTTCTTAATTTTGTATGGACTATTGTTAACAATTAGCTGCTTGGCTAACCCGGTTACAATTACGTTTTTCAAATGTCAATGTTAATTAATATGCACGGTCCCTTTTACATAAACAAACAGAGATCCACATACTTTTTGAAAGAATTTACATGAAACTTTAAAGTTATAACCCTTAAGATTTCAGTCCTGGTTGAGAGTGTGGTTTAGTGTTAATATATAATATACATACAACAGAGGAGCAACTTGTGCATCTGGTCACTGTTTGAACCTCAGCAACAAATACATTACATTTCCTGGCACTGCTTTACAGTTAAAGCCACTCTACGCGAGTTGTTATAGTAGTAACAATTTTATTATTACATTGTCATATCAAAAACAGGGTTTTAATTCATGACAATCTTCATAACTGTAACTTTGAATTCCCAATGGATGGATAATGTTTTACAAATTAGCCTAAATAAGAGAGGACCCTGTGTTCTCACTGTGAAATCAAGGCAAGAACTAATGTAATGCTTACGTTAGATAATAACCCACAACCCACTTACCCACTGTATCCTTCTCTTTTGCAACCACATTCAACCTCTTGCAACAGAGGAGTTTCAGTTTGCTGCGCCAGCAAACTCAGGAGAGGGGTGTCCATTTCCTGTCATCAGTTTGGACTGAAAGCCATCAAAGAGCAGATGTTACCCATATTTGGTATCATTTGATAATGTTACTGATTGGAAACAAGCCATTGGAAATATACATACTAATGACATGATCAGTAATCATGTCATTGAGTAATCTCAAAATTGTTATGTGGTTATAACAAAGATAAGCTATAATCTTGAGTATAAAAATCTATATTTTAACACTTTGTACTCTTTCCCTTTTCTATTTCTATTTGAGAGCTGTTACGGCCTGACATTTAAATTCATATTCAAGAGCATACCAAGCTATAATACATCCACCATTTAAAAGCCACATAATTGTTTATCTGCGTGGAAGCATTGGCTGGCCTTTTCAGATTTCAGTGGTACACTGCATTAGTGAAGCCCAAACTGGCAATTACTTGACGATGTCTTTTGGGCAACTTGCTTTCCTACTAAATGCCATGTCTCAGTGCTATACAGATGCGCCATCACTCAGCAACATGACTTTCAAACAGCACTATAAAACCAAAATGAATACATCTTGATATGCTTTGGTTTACCCGGAATTTATTCAAAAACAAAGCTGAAGATTAGCTTTGCATTTTCAGCACTGGAAATAGTAAATGTAAATTTCTAATTAGCTATGAAAACATACAGTATGTACATTTCAAAGAGAGTTTTTGCCTTATGCAGGGAGCATCCCGTCTCTGGCAAAAGTGGTCTTGGTCCTCTTACACCACAAGTAAGAGGACAGTACATCTTCTCAATTACTGTATCATAAATATCTAAAAATGGATGTATGTGGACATTTATATTGTCATATTATAATAAAAATGTTTAACCCTGCCCATTTCTATAAATTCTCAATTACTGCAGTTAACCATATACTTGTGAGTTTAACTTTTGCACAAACATCAAAAACGAAACTCTTTTTTAGCATCCCAAACTGCTATAGCAGAACAGTAAACATATGTTAAACCTTAATGAGACCTCAGGGACTAAATGCAATAGATTAATAGAATAAACTAATTCTTTGCGTCATTAGGTAACTACTACCGGTATAATGAAGTACAGATACACTCAAAAAAATGATTCAAGCCCTTCTTAGAGGTGACACATTTAAATTGTTGCTTTATTTAAATATATCTATTTAAGATCATATGTATACACATTTAAGTGGTTTAACTAAAAATGTATTAATAGCTCCACCTAAGAGATTGATTTACGTTAGATCGCCAAAAAAAAGTGTCATACGGGACCGCCCTTTGCGCATGTGCGAGACAGCGCGCTCTTTCAGTTTCCGCCCATCTCTTCATCCTCCAGCTGCAACGCGAAGGTAACGTTTGGAGGACGCTGCAAAATAAAAGGGGGAAATCCACTACTTGGTAAGTGTTTGTTTTCTGTAGTAGATTAGAAAGTACCTGTCAAATAACGTTAATTCCGTATTACTGACCGGAATGTGTGCAACAGTTAAGCAAGCCGAATTTCACTCTTCAAAGTTGAAGGGAGTTGGTGGCTAGGTAGTGCTAATTTTAGACTTTTAATGTTACCGTTTATTGACACATAGCGTTAGAGGCCACACATTGACTGCTTTGGTTAACTTAGCTATTTGTTGCTCTTCGTCGCCGCAATATTGGACCGGGCAAAACTGGCCTGTAGACAAAAGTAAAAGAAGAGTGTGTGTGTGTGTGTGTGTGTGCCCATTTCACCTCTCCATCATAATTTCTTGACTCTACCTCCTCTGTGCCATTCATCTCTACTTATTTGATTTCATGACTCTCGAAATGGATTTAAATTGATCTAAAAACAGCTCAACACGCTGTATTTTACGTGGATTGTCAGTGGCCAGAACTTTTTTTTTTTTTATGTTGCAAGTGACATTTACGTGAAGTTCTTTTTAAATGAATTCCTTGCTGGTTATAATCACTCAGAATGTTATGTGATTTTTTTTCTCTTTCTTTTGCTAGTCTTAACAGTGGTCCACAATACTTGTTTCTGTTACCAGCTATGATAACACACCAACCACCAAGGCTCTTCAGTTTAAATGAACAGTAGTGGGGAATGTTGTATTTGCCATAGCCTATTGGTTGTAGATGCCAATTGCAGATTTTTTTCTTTCCCTTTATGCAATGGTAGTTCAAGGCAAGCAACTACAATATACTTATCCAATACAGAGTTTTTGCAGTGCATTCTATCTAGCTATAGCAGGAGTGTCAAACTCAACTTCACTAAGGGCAACACTGGAAAATGAGAATTGCATTAAGGGCCAACATGTATAGTTTATTGACATGCTTTTATTTCATCGAAAGTCAAATTGTTTTCACTGTATTATTGCATGTCTCATATAGCTTTCTTAATTACAGTTTGGTCGACA
Organism: Sander vitreus; assembly: GCF_031162955.1. Taxonomy (NCBI): domain Eukaryota; kingdom Metazoa; phylum Chordata; class Actinopteri; order Perciformes; family Percidae; genus Sander; species Sander vitreus. The sequence continues at coordinate 23,625,047 of NC_135874.1, read as the reverse complement.
TTAAGCCCTAAAAAGTCAGCAAAAAAGTTCCTTAGCCATCATAGAGTTCAGCAAATTCAGCAAAAATATTGATTACATTTTTTACAGCAACCTGTTTCACACCCTGAGTATGAAAACTCTGCTTCTGTGGGACTTTCTGAGCGCGTCAAAGTCGGCAAATCTGCCAAATTCTACTTTGAGTGTCCCGTAAATTAGTTTGAAAAACAGTTCTGTCTTTTTGGTTTGGTGCCCATCTAGGCGGGCCAAAATTGATTGTGAACCTGAATTGATATGCAGGGCCGGACCAAAACTTGCATGGGGCAGGAGTTGGCCCACGGCCCTTGAGTTTGACACGTGTAAGCTATAGTGTCTTTGTTGTTGAGATTTGGGATAGCTGGGCATTCATTTTGTACCAGTATACTGTTATTTCAAGTTCATATACTTGTGTTTTATCTAGTAAAAAAGTTAATATGTTGATATTTTTTGTTTAAAGATGCCCTCCAGACATTATTAGTATTAAGACTCATACAAATCTGCTTGGAACAATAATTTCTGTCTTGGTTTTTTTTACGCAGAAAAAGTATTCCTTTCACATGTAAATCCTTAAAAGGGGAATTTACTCCTACCTCATTAGAATTTCCAGAATCTATGAATTTGCACATTTATTAAGTTTTCCATGTCCAGGAACATGCACATGTTATTGCGTGCATGTGTTACATACATGCAGTACTGCACACCCATGTTCAGTGTATGTGCACTCTACAGCTTCAAGTTTCTACATCACATTAATATTAATTGAATATTGGATCAGACTTGAATTCCAAATTAGTTGTGATATCACAAATCATGCCAGTAGGCCTGCCCTATCAAACTGGATTTTCACTGAGCTTGGAGAAAGTTCCCACTTTCAGCAGATGAGTGTGAAAACAGCCTTTTATGTCTCAAACTCTGCACATACATGTTTGAGATTCACTGTGTAGAATAATGTAGATTAGTTGGCACTTCAGTGATCCCCACAGTGGAAGTTCACATGATCGCAGCTATGTTTGGTGAGCTGTGGTAATATGTGAATGTCCCCTGTGGAGATCAATAAAGTTAATTCTATTTTACATCATTCAACACAGAGAAGCTCAAACATCCAACAGGAGGAACAAGAAGAAAAACTAATTTTTGAGTGGAGGGGCTCTAAGTAAAATATGTTCAAATCTTAATGTATTTCAAGAAAAAAAGTGTCAACCAGGTTTTTTTCATGTGTATGTTAATGGGAGATCAAATTAAAAATGAATGTATATATTTCATTTCCTTTCCAATAATTATGTACGTTTGAGTTGGAAATCCATTTCATTTAGCTAATGTAATCATTTCATTTCAGCTAAATATGATAACAATTTGTTAGGCTAACTCAATGACATACTGTTACTGTATCTATTTGATAAAAATAATTTAGGCTCACCAGTAGAGGCTGTGCAAAAAGAAAAGGATGAGACAGAAGAGGCAGAGATGTGGCAACGAGCAGAACACTCTAGGCATTATGGGAGTAACCTGCAATTATTTTATAGCTCTTAAGATTCCTGAGCTCTTAGTCAGTGTTTACCGTGCAAGGGCACGGCAAGGCCACAAATTACAACCACTTGCTTTGGCACCAAATGCGCAACAGTCACGCACAGGCCCGAGCTTTCTCTCAAAGTAGCAGACATGCCGAGACTAGAAAGACAAAAAGGTAATGGACGGAAGGTGACCGTTAGATTTTTTTTTTTCTTCCTTTGGTCATGTGTTTCCAAGTTGGCAACGGTCTTTTTAGACTGCCCAATCCAGCAACAGCTAATTCTATTTAATTCACTCAACAGGGTGACAACAGCTCTTTTAACCTGATGTGAAGCTATGTGGTAAAACCCACAACCAGCAGGTCAGTCCCACAGAAGAATAAGACAGCAGACACAAGTGCCATTGAATTCCCTACTCTGGTCATGACACAGCAAATGACACAATGGATAGTTCGGACAGCATGGTCAGTTGTATTAGCGACTGAGGGCCATTTTAATCATATTGTGTGTGTGTGTGTGTGTGTGTGTGTGTGTGTGTGTGTGTGTGTTAGTGTGTGTGCGTGCTTGCGTGTGTGTGTGGGTGTGTGTGGGTGTGTGTGTGTAGTGACCACAGGATTGTTTTCCAGCTCTGTGCAGAGAATTGTGAAAGACTCATCATGTGACGCAGTGGGCTATCTTCAGCCACGACTTCTCCAAAAGCTCAACTGCCTCGCAGTGGAGCACGTAAGCTGGACAGAAAACCACAACAACAAAAGCCTCATGAGCGGTTGAGAAAGGAGTGACAATTATGTGGCAACCGGAAAGGTAAGGTAGCCGCAGCTGCTGCAAAGGTTACCGTACCAGATTTTTGGCTTATCTCTTGAAAAGCTGTGGTAGCCACCATGTCCTAAAGAAAATAGAAGAAAAAATGAAAATTTGGACAAACGCACAACCAATGCCAGCCTGGAATACCCCAAAAAGTGCTCCGTGACCAGTGGTGATTCAGTGGTGTAGGCCGCTTTGTTGAGTGTGAAAGTGTTTTTAACCATTTCACACATAGTGGTCACTACAGTGGACAGCTATTCAAACATCATTTCCCTGCATATGCATGGCTTTTGATGGTTTAATTGCACATCAGCATGCTCATCATTCCAAACACTGCTACCCACTGGCCAGGTGCTGTAAGTGCCACACAAATTTCATCCAAAGATGGCCGAAAGAAATCCAAGATGGCCGACAGACAGACACATGCTGAGCAGCTCAGGAAAATCCTGCAAATCCTTCTATAGTAGGAGACCCTTGCAAGTAAAACAAAAAATGTTTTAACATCAAGTAACAACTAAAGAGTAATACAGTTGTGAACTTTATAGTATAGTATTGATTGTCTGCTGGGAGGAAATTATGATTATATATCGGTCCACTAAATTGGACGTAATGCATTGCCAGCTATGTTTCAGCTACAATTCATTGTTGATTTCATTTGTTTGCATGAAAATACTTAACCTGCAGTATTTGTTTTGGCAGAAAATAAATCAATGTATGTTACTGGAAGGTAACTTGTAGTGTCTGTGTCACCACTAGAGTATGGTCTGGCTTCGACGCTTATCTATTCTGGGATATGGGGAAAAAAACTCTCTGGCTTGTTTGTATTTTTTTAATGACAAATGTCCTGTGTGGCACAAAGACTTGGATGCAGTGATGGTGCCCTTGCAAAAAAAGATAGTGGAGATAGCGGAAGGGGTCAGCCTTTATCCCAGCAATGTAATAAAGTAATAGTGTTTCTATAAACCCAGTTAAAGCTGGATGACAAACATCAACATCACAGTTCAACTGCAAAAGCCGGGGATTACTGCTCAAATAACGGGTTCTATCATTTGCTGTAAATCAGCTTTACTCAATCAGATTACTCGGCCATGACTGACTGCCGTTAACATTCTTGATCTATTTTAAAACTGTACTTTGAGAAACATATCGGCCAATAAAGGAATACATAGAGGTGAAGAGTGGGAGGGTACAATCTATTGATTAGAATAAACAACACCTACTTAATGAGCCCCCTGAATTAATCAAAATCTGACCTCATGCTGTGGTGATGCTTCCTGTTTGATCCCCTCATAAACCATTTTAACACAAAAAAAAACTCTTAAACTACAGGGTTTTGCAGAGAAAACCCTATAGCCTGCAGACAAAATTATGCAGAGAAAAACACAGAGTAAAGAGAAGAGGTCTGAGTATTGCTGCATGTCCTTGAGCAATTTAGCAATGTCAACAACATGGGTGTTGTTTCTATATCAAAATTTCTATTTCAATTTTGGGGACTGTGATGCAGCTCATCCTGTCAGTCTGTGAAGCTAACGTTAGCAGAGCCGTCTACACCATCTTCAGTCGGATATCAAACATGGTCAGATGTGACTTACCAGCAGTCATTATTACCATGATTCACTAACTATGCAGCTGTTATCAGTACATATATCACTCAGTCACTTCTGAATGTCATAATAATACTTGAATATTACTGATTGATGTCACCTATTGGGATATCATCATAAATGTGAGGTTGATTGGTGATTTCGTCTGTTGAAAACTAGGCAAGTGTGCATAGAAGTTGACATATCCCTGACTTATTATTATTTATTTATTTTTTAAACCCTGGGAGGACCTCAACAATAGGCAACTGCATTACTTCATCTGATTAAATTCTTGCAGAAACAAGATCATGTTGTAATAATGCTTGATAAAAACTGGTTTTGTTTAGCAAACACAAATAGAACACAATATAACATAAATGCAGGACTGTAGTTACATTCATAGAAAATAATCACAAATTAAATTGCAATCGTACTACTGATCAGAGAAATTGTTAATACATTTTTTTCCTCAAATCGTGCAGCTCTAGGTAGCTTACAGCAGTGGTATTGTAAGGACCCACATGGCCAACACTTTACTTTGAATAATATCTAATATAATCACAATCTTTACTTAAAGACAACCCAAAATGGAAGTGACAGTATGTGGATGTTCATTTTTACAATTGAACCATGATTTGAGAGTGGAGTATTTATTTAAAATGTCTTATTCATCAAAACATTTGTTTGGGACTAGAGATGGTCCGATACCATTTTTTGCTTCCCGATACCGATTCCGATACCTGAACTTGCGTATCGGCCGATACCGAGTACCGATCCGATACCAGTGTGTCATATATTTTATTATGTTTTAAGAACTATATACTATCCCTGTATGGATGTGATATGATTTCTATCTTTGTTGTCGGTCTGGCTCAGATTAAACTCTTTGTGAAACATGAATGCCACAGAACGTTCTTTTATTATCCAGTTTGACAGTCAGTTATAACGGAAAAAGAACATAAATAAACTACTTTAACGTATTTTTTCTTTAGGGCTTTATTACGTGGTATCGGATCGGTGTATAAACTCCAGTACTTCCCGATACCGATACCAGCGTTTCAGGCAGTATTGGAGCCTCTCTATTTGGGACTGCAATATCTCAGCTTAATTCAAGAGTTGATATCTGGATGAAATAATAAAAAAACAAAAGGAAATATAGAAATGAATCAAGTCAGTGACGCTGGCAACCCAAATGAAAAGACAGAAAAGAGAGCCCAAGGCTCTGCTTCACCCTGACCCTCCTCTGTCAGCTGCTGTCTGTAGAACTCCGAAGGTTAAAGTGTGTGTGTGTGTGTGTGTGTGTGTGTGTGTGTGTGTGTGTGTGTGTGTGTGTGTGTGCGTGTGGAGGGGGGGATGGGGCGAGGATGCACGACCAAAAATAATTAGAGTAAAAATAATTAGATGTAAGGGCTCTTGTTGAAGCATGCACAGCTTGTACAGACAAAACCAGGATACAGGAATGCCCAGGGCTGAATGCAAACCTCCTTCAGGTCAGTTTTGAAGGAAGCTAAATTGACCTGGGGCAGTGGGATACTGGTTGCTGGGCATTGGAGAGGCTTGGTATAAAAAAAAAAAATTTAAAAAAAAAAGGTTAAAAAATGCAAGTGCTTACAGTCTAAATTCTAAAACATCAGGAATTAGACCCAGTGGCTGGGAGGAACAGCGGGGCAATCAGGAGCCGTTAATAATAAATAAATCAATAAAAACTGTACACGTGGGGTTGATAAGGATTTATATTGACAAGACAGAAGATTTCTGTCGAATGTTGTATAATTTATTTAGTTAGATGCTCTGTTTGCAGGTCATACAATTTTGTTCATTTTTCAGGTTTTGAATCTACTATTTGGGAATCTTTATGCTTAACGGAAATAGTTTTATATATCATTATCTCACACAACGCTACATGCCATAGCAATTATCAGTGAGTTCGCAAAGACTCAGGTCAATTGAAACATGCTATTAGATCAATGACAGCTGCTTGAGTGTGCACGCACGCACACGCACACACACGCACACACACACACACACACACACACACACACACACACACACACACACACACACACACACACACACACACACACACACACAGCAGTTGCTTTGGAGCTGGTGACATGGGCCAGTGCTTGTGGGGGAAACAAAGCTCAAGTGAAGCGAGAGCAGAGGGCTCAGTCACGAATGTGGCATCACTTCATGCTGATCAGTGTGGACATTTAGAGGCAACGTACTGTATACGTACTCTACCGAGCGAGGACGGACAGACAGACAGACAGCCTGGTGACATGCAAAAGGGACATCTTCTAATGAAAAGGTCACATCTGTAATTAGAATATTTTGTTGCTGTTCTCTAGGCCTGTCACAATAACACATTTTGCTGGACAATAAATTGTCCTAGAAACGATTGTCCTAGAAACGATTGCGATAAACGATAATATTGTCGTTCTGAGACCATTTTCATCTAATATAATGATAATGATGTAATAATGCAGGTACACCTTTTCCAAATATCAAAAATGTGTCTTTGATCTCCTTTAGTATGTCGTCTTTCATGCTGTTCTACAGTTGTGGAATTGCCATTTGTGACACGTATGTTCTCCCAGGCAATTTGTACTGGCTGTCAAATGTTTGCAGCATTCGTTGAGTGTTTGTGCGATAGACTACAGACTCTGTACTACATTTAAAAATTATTTAACACTAAATATTAAATTTAAATAATATATAATTAATAAATTATATCTACGTATATCTATGTGGCTATCATGCCACATGGCGAGTAAATGTTTGCATCAAAACAGTTCTGTTTTTCAGTCTTTGGCGAAGGTGCAGCTACTTTCTTCTGCTCCTCTGCTGTCTGCAGGTCGGAGCTTCGCAGGGGCGGGCCGACGCCCACACACACACACCCCCACACACACACACAAACAAACACTGGCGCACACACAAAAACTGGCGCACACACCAGACACCAGCCACCACATCACTCTGTTTACTGATAGCTATCGTTTACCTCAGGCTAATTAATTAGCTAGTAAGTGGCGATTTTTGGCAGCCAATCTTCCAAAAGAAAGCACAATGAAATTAAATAACGGATCATTAACTGTTGACCGACGAGCAGGTAACGGAGTCTCAGTTCACCGTCTGGGAGCCTCTGACACACTTTCTGCACTCCGTGTCCGCGGACAGCTGTAGGCTCGTACCGGTTAATGTTCTGTGCGTTGCCGGACACGTGCAGCCACTTTCCTGAAACCGCTTGCGAGACTGACAAGTCCACAGCGGCGTGTTTGTCCGAGCCCGTCTCTACCGCCTCCACCTGCAAGTTGTCATCTGTGTGCTTTGGAATGAAAGGGAGAAAACGGGATGCCGAGTAACACGGCGGATATCGCTCATATACTTTTTTGCGGGAAACCCTACTCCAATAACTAGCGTTTTCTCTGTCTCTCTCTCTCTCTCCGCCAGGAGTCCCGCCTCCCCACACAAAGACCATGCAACTGACAAGAGGGTTCACTCCTCGTTACGCTAAGGAACCGAGAGTGGTCATCCAGTCTCTTTGGTAGAGAGAGAGACAAGGAAAACAAGCATGCAAATGGAAATTATCGCGGCCGGAAAAATTATCGAGCTCATTTTTTTTTTTTTATCGTGCGATTAATTGATTTATTGACTATCGCGACAGGCCTACTGTTCTCTGCGTTAAGGTAAATCCTGGAGTAGCATGAAGCAAGACAAAAAAAATGTATGGTAGAATTAGTGGTGTGTAGCAACTTTTCTGCCATAGAAAATCTAGGTCTGAGAGTGTAATATGTTTCCTTTATCTCTTATAACCTTCCAGAATGTAGACACATAACATAACAATAGCATAAGTAGACCATAAAAAATGAGACCCATTGTACTGCAACTACCAACTACGTTAAAAGACCCAAGCAATGTGAACAAATATCCTTTTTCAGTGGGAGGTCAAAGGCCAATGCTGAATGAGAAGGTATGAGTAAAATCAACTTCAAACGGGTGACAACCCAGAGGTCAAGGTACAATGAAAATATGAGACACTAAAACAGTGCCCAAGAGGACCACATGCCCTTTAAATGGGAAGAAAACTGCCAACATCCATCTGTGTGCATTTCACTATCTTCCCTTCATCTCCGCTCTCAGTGTCCTTCCCACTCTTTCATTTTGACTATGACGGGCTGCCCCCTTTTAAAAAAATAAAAATAAAAATAAAAAATAAAATAAACTTCCATTCCTCCCCTCTCCCCGAGGCTGGGCAGTGAATGCAGGAAGGTAAACATGTCCACTGTGGTGAGCTCAGACCACGCGGATGCTTTGCTCCAGGTAACAGTCGTCCTCCACAGCTCTGCGCCCACCAGCGACATCTCGGCATTCACTAGCAGCGCAGAGTAGCCTATGTCTGAACAAATTTCTGCTTCAGTGCCAAACCTTCCCTCCTCAAGCAAGGACATCCATGGATTTGATGAGGAGGTTAATTCAAATCAGGGTCAACAGTCTGAACTCTACCTACAGTACCTGGCTGATGGCTCATATTGTGTCTGAAAAGCATCACCTTTCTGATTTTGTGTGTTGACTCTTTTGTAAAGAAATACCTGCTATTAAATAGGTTATAACTCATTTTGAGGACTTAGTGTGCATTCAGAACGAAAACAGCCCTGTGTTAAAATAATGCAAGAGGCTGCTAGCATGGGATGGTAAAATACATGATCGAGGAAGTTAACAGATCTATGACTGAATGCTTGTAAGACATCAAACCACGATGCTTTGGAGGCGGAAACTTCCGATCACTAAAAATCATCGATGGCTTCCTTCAATCCAAATAAACTATATACAGCCTAATGTGTTTCGCGAGGTTGATAATTACTGTCAGACCTGTGCCTGGACGCATAGGGCGAAGAGTAGAGAAAGTCCAGAGAAAACGAAAGAAAATGTACAAAGTTGGGGATCATTTCAAGTTGAAACAAACTGAAAACTCAGTTTTAAAACTGAACTAGCTTACCACAGTAGCACAACGTCAATGCTTCATCATCTCAGCAGAAAGCATCCAGTCTAACGTTACGCACCCAGTCCATAGAGCGGATTAAAGCACAAGTATTTATCCAATTACTGGATGAACTGATGGAAGAATACTCAACTACTAAAATAATCAATGCAGTATTTATAATACTATGAGACATGACACGGTGACAATAGCTTTATCTTTCTTTTTTATCTTTCAGTAGAAAACCAGATTCATGTAATCCACAAAGAACATGCACTTTCAGATATTTGACTGGCCAAAACAGCAAGTTGTCACATTACACTGCGTTGCACATGCACAGCATTTATACACAAGATTCCATGTGTAATTTAACACACTTGTGGTTGCAATTCTCCTTTACAGTGAATATATAGGGTATATTTGTCTGCTCAGTCAGAAAATACTGTAGGAGTGGATTCATTGCACTTCAACTGCTCTACAACAGTATGGAATTACATGCAGTGCATAAATGTGCGATGCACATAAAGAATTGACTTCAGACGGCATTCTCACTGAGAGAACTAATTGCATGACAACTGTCAAACTTAAATTCAGGTCATCGCTTTGGCGTACAGTACATTTGTGTTCTTAGAGTCCAGCCTATAAGCCGCATAATCCCGTTCCTCTGTAATGCGTAGGAGGACAAGGTGTGGGCTGATGTTCATTACTTTCCTCTCTGTGAGTCGATACTTAGTCTTCAAGTCTCCCATGGTGATACTATGTATACCCAAGCTGCCAGCTACAGCATAATACTGTGAGATTGTGTGTGCGCGTGTGCATGTATGATATGATTAGGGTGACAGAAATGTACATCCATATCCAAGACTTTGTTTCTAATAAAATCACTAAATATTACAGAGTTCTTCTCTAACAACATTGTGTCAATGGCTACACTGCTACCATCACCCACTGGTTAAAAGGTGTCAGTGTGTCTACCGGCTTTTGGAAAGCATTTGCATTGAAACGTCCAGCAAGTGACAGCATGCTTGTTTGAAAAAAAATGACACCAATAGAGCTCCCCCCCCTCGGGGCTGAGTTTAGAAACGTCCCTGCCTCAAGACACAGGTAAAAAAAAAAAAAAATAAATAAATGCTATCACGATCAGCAAGGCGGCTGTGAAATATAACTTCGACACTGGATGAGTCCACTCAAAGCCTGCAGAGAGAGACGAGCCTCGGTGCTCCAAGTCTGAGAAAACATGGGGACACAGGCTGATGTGAGGCTGATGATGGTTGCTGTTTCCCTTATGTTTACCATCATTTCCCTTCACAAACAGAGGCCAGGCTGGAAAAGGCCAGAGAGCCAGAGCCTCCAGCATGCAGGCAGTCGGAGATTGGGGGAGGACGACAGAGAGTGAAAAGAGAACTAGAGAGAGTGAGAGAGGGGTAAAGGGAGAGTAAATGAGAGAGAGAGAGAGAGAGAGAGAGAGAGAGAGAAAAGAGAGAGAGAGAGAGAGAGAGAGAGAGAGAGAGAGAGAGAGAGAGAGAGAGAGAGAGAGAGAGAGAGCAAGAGAGAGAGAGAGAGAGTGTATTTGGGCTAAGCTGCCTCCAGACACCACGCGGCTCAGAGCAGATCGAGAGTGACGGCTTGCTGATTAGTCAACTCACAGCCCCCAAGACCGGAGTCTGCACACACGCATACGCATACGCATACACACACACACACACACACACACACACACACACACACACACACACACACACACACACACAGCAGTTCATTTAAATAAACCCTGCTATTATCATTGCCCACATAAAAAAGACACATATGGACACACATACAATGTAAACAAATTAAATGCATAAGCACAGAATGTAAACAAAAGAACACTGATACATCTAAAGGAAGCTCATGTCGACAAAATAGGCTAATAAGTCTGCAGCACTGTCGGCAGGTCTGCAAAGTGTATGTGTGTACATACAGTGATGTAAAGTAGGTGTGTACCTTGATTGCAGGTCAAAATGTGTAAGAGGTATGGTGGTTGATTACCTTAAGGAGATAGACGGGGATGTTGCTGAAGTCCACAGGGAGTTTGAGGAGGAAACGGGCTGAAAACTCCCCCGTCTGGAGAACCATAAACAGAGGTAAAGAACTTTACAAACTGTACATAAAAAAATGAAGCATTTAAACATCTGAAACAAGAAAATGTACAGTCTGCAGATAGAATCATTATCAAAAACCAAAGTGCTGGGTATTAATAGCTTGATACTTTTTAGTTTTATTAAAGAATTAAGGTTATTTTGGGGATGTTATTTGGCCTTTTTGAATTGAATCAACCCAAACTTAAAATTTAAAATGTTAAAAAAGAACTATGGCTTAATAAATTGTAGTCAAAAGTTAAAGAAAAGTTACAACTACTTGCACACCTTTCGATACACAATGCCAATTCTTTACTTGTAGGCCTGTGGTCAGTGATCTTGTACAGTGGTGTGATGATCACTTTCTGGGATAAACATTTCTAAAACCAAAGATATGATTATTGACTTCAGAAAAACGTCCACCTTCTCAGACCACCTTCTAGTTGCTGCCTCAAAACACCACACGTTTGCTTCATCCGTTAGCACCAACCTAATCAGCTACAGTTTGCAAAACTTTGCCCCTTATCATCCGTTTAGTAAAAGCCATGATGTAGTTGAAATGGGCAGATCATACGTAAAATTCAGTCTGCAAACTTTATTTTTCAGGAGCCATTTTTGCCATAAAGGTGCCCTGCCACACATATTTCATTACTTTGTGGTAATGTCTGAAGTTCTACCATGGACTCTGTAACAGTTTTTTGTGGAATAAATGCCTTGGTTACCTTGTTTCAAACCATTTTAGCATGGTATAGAAAGCCTGCAGGAAGACTCAGCTCGATTTGTGCCAGTTCTCATTAATATTCAACGAGCTAAGCTGCTTGACTCTGATTGGCTAAACGCTAGCCACTGAGAGCCCGGCTATCAGCATCCTTTACCCAGTGCAACTGGTTGAGCTCATGAATAGTAATGAGCTCAGGCAACACCACGTCAGACTGACCAGCTTTTGTAATTGGCCTGATTTCTCTGCTTATTTCTTTTCAGTGGCTAGAGCTGACAGAGGAGGCAGCAGTTCTTTTTCACATTCACCACATAACACAAAACACATATGGACCTAACATATTTCAAAAAATGCAAGTAAAAATGGTTTTGTTTGGCAGGGCACCTTTAAATTGGACAGTTGATCGTGTGGAGGGAGACAGGAAATGACACTGCCGTTATATGGCATGTGCCATGTGCATTCCACTATTGAGTCACCCCTCAGTGAACTTTCTAAAATATGAGACACTGTCGTAATGTTTTTGTTTTTTTAAAGCTGCTAATTAATTAAAACACTTTACCTGACCCAAATGTGACATTAAGCAGAAAAGAAATAACGTTAGCCAGGCCATTTCCATGGTTAATAATCGCTCTCATTAGGTTCATGGTTTATTAGCAAAGTGCACTTTATGTCAACATATTTGTGTTCAAATTAGTGTTTAATTTTTTTAATAGTGGCATAGGGGAATATGGAAAAGTAAAACCTTGCTCATTGCATTCCATCTTATCTCAACCTTCAACAATCAACAATCAAACAAGTATTTATGTTCTTAACTCAAGACTGACCAAGCTTTATGAATAACATGTGAACAGTGTTTCCACAGTAAAACTGTCCTTTGGTTTTGTAAACTGTTCAAATCATCAGTGGCCTACCCAGCTGTTCTTGCGACCGGCGTAAATCTCCATGTTGCGGCCATAGTTGGGATCCTCCAGCAGACTATCATACTCAAAGAGAAGCCTGGAGCTTTCACGCAGCCGCTGGCATTGGTAGTGATGGTACTGCTGGATAAGCTCCTTCACCAGCTGGAGCAAACATTCGGGGTCCCCAGCATCCCACTGGACCAAGTGCTGAGAAAGACACCAGAGAAGAGGCATAAGGACAGACATAAAACATGCAATACTTTTTTTTTTTTTTTTCTTTTTTTTTTTTTTTAACATGTTCACAACATGTTAGAATGTAAATTATAATACACCATTATTATAACAACGATAAGCGAATGGAATGAATGAAATTAGCAGCCTTATTTGGCATCTACTCCTTTTAAAGTTGTGGTAGATTTGGTAAGAAACCCTCTAAACTGAATTTAGGCACACATAGAGATTGCAATATGGCATTAACAAGATTTCAATGTAATCTAATAGTAACATCCTGATAAAACACACAAGTCGAAGGGAACATTTGTCATGTTGTGGATGGCTAACAATTGTATTGGCCATGGACTAATTTGTTTCCAGTATTCAAGAAAAGGTACACAGCACTCAAACATGTAGTCTGAATTCAATGGCATACATGTGGCTAGATGACAACTTCTAAAGCGCTGATCCATTTGAACAACTCATTAAGATTCTGAATGACACTTGAGACAACATTGAGAACGGTTGGGAATTAATAATTAGCAGTAGTATAGTGGGTAGAACATGTGCTATAGTAGCAGTAGGGATAGCTGGGAAGACCATGGTAGAGGACTTTTTTTTTTTTTTTTCGTATTTTATCTGTTTTTTATTTTTTAATCTGTTTTCATGTAAATTTGTTTTAAATTTTTTAATCTGTTTTCATGCAAAGCACTTTGAATTGCCCTGTTGCTGAAATGTGCTATACAAATAAAGCTGCCTTGCCTTGCCTTGGAAGAAAAATAAAAAAGTCACAGTAATAGCCTGATCCTGACAAGCGGTAATTCCCATTACCAGATCAGAAGGAAAGGGTTGGGCTAAAGGATGTCCCGTTTCCACAGAGATCACATTTATTTGTAAAAGCACCACGCCTGTTCTTCCATTACCTATAGATCTTTGATAAGGGTGCAGTTTTTAGCACGAGGATATCACACTCAGACAATTTATTTACATAATTTGAATATGGTGCAATGATGGGCAAATAGCAAAGCTCCAAATGTTTGAGCTTATTATTTTGTGTATCTTGAATGTCTAAATGGTCCAGGGTGCCCACAGACATTCCCTCCCACCAATCCCCATTTCAACAATCACCAACAGCACTCGACCGACTGACTGAGGCCAGAAAGCAATATGCAGATTTACAGAACAAAACTACGACCATATGTAACCACCTGTCACAAATGAGTAAGTAGAATCAACCAAACATGACCCTCTACCGGGCTAATTGTACCAAACAGAAGTTTCTCCCCTCTTCAGGGGAACCTGTCCGTTGATGCGTGAGGAACAAAATGCTTATAATTATTGCTAACATCACTGTGCAAAAACAAATTGCAGGAAAAATGTCAGGTCTAATAAAAACAAATGCCTGTGCTCTTGGGAATGAATGCTGTGAAAGCTTTATAATGGAGAAGTACAGCACGCAAATCAAAACCAAAGCAAAAACAAACCTAACTGGCTAAATGAGCTCACTGCACTGTTTGGACTGACCGCGCTTGTTAATGTAAAGAGATTTATGCTGCCTAAAGGAAAGGGTACTTGTCAAAACTAGTTTTTAAACAATCACTACCTTTTCACATTGACGTGATTTGATAAACGTCATTTTAGAGAAAGGTAAGATTGAATGTGCCTATTTTCTCCCCTGATAAATTCATTGTGAAGAGGATGAAGATGATGGCGGCAATATTTGAGATTAAAAAAAAAAAGGTAGTAAGTGGCTTACAGTAGGTTATGGAGCATGACGTAGGTCTCTGGAGCCCTTGAGTTCTGAACAAAGTGATAGTGAAAGTGATACCTTTCTCAACTCATTCTGAAAGTGAAATACTGCTTGCAGATTTAAACTGTGCAACCTGATGACATAACTTCAATGCCAAAGTAAATGTTTAACTACAGTTCATCTTTTTTATCTGCCTTGCTTCAGCACTCAAGCCAATTAAATACAGGTCAACCTAAACGATGAGCAAATCGGAATTAAGAGCCATGTACTGAGTGGGAGGGAGGATTAATAGACGCTGGAAATACTGTAACCTTTAATATCGATTAAATGAAGGTGTCAAGTCAAAGTCTTTGACTTGCATTAGCTTGTTTCCCTGGCTTTTTGTTCGCCTGTCTGCCAGTCTGTCTGGCAGCCCATATCAACCCAATGGAGAAAGCTTCCATTGTTTTAGAGCAACCCAGACTCAATTCGCCAATGGTGGTGGTGGTGGTGGTGGTGGTGTGTGTGTGTGGGGGGGGGGGGCTAAACAGAGACAGTGACCTCATCGTCCTGATCCACCAGTGGTTACCAGCAATGCCGGGATTCCCGAAATGAAGGGGCGATGCAAACAAGGATGGGCATTGTCCAAAAGAGGCAGCCAGTGCTCCGGGGCAGGAGCGAGCCGAAACTGAGGAGAGACTGAGGAAGTGCTGTGTCAGGACTGTGACACAGAATATCAGTGAAACTCAACTGAGGAGGAGGAGAGGCAGAGAGGAGAGATCAGAAGTAAAAAAAATAAATAAAAAAAAAGAAGCTGTTGAGCTCAGGCAAGTAGGCCAAGGCCAATGCTAACAGGCTTGAAACTAAGAGTTTCTGTTACACTGGTCGGTAATAATGACACAGTAAATAAAACCTACCTTTTATAATAAAATATGTGAGGAAAGCTGCAGTACAACTTTATTATTGTTTAAATGATGCACATACCTGAGACATTGATTTGTTTTTCCAAATACAACTTTTGTTCAGAAAAAGCAGGAACAAGAAATGTTCCCTTGTGTTTAGACAGAAGTGTAGAAGAAACACTCCCTCGGAAATTACAGTTAAGGTTTCCTCATGCTCAGTAGTTAACCTCAGCTGCTCCAGAGCTATTCACTGGCCAATGACAGAGGAGATGAGCTTGTATCTGGTGACTACAGGGTGAAGCAGGGTGTTGCTGAACGAGAGCTAGGTTGACTTCTCTCAGTATAAATAAAGACTATTATTTAATGTTAATATATACAGTATTTATAAGACTAAGCCGACAGCCATGCTAGCTGCTGCTGGGGACTTTAAATAAGTGTACCGAATTCTATTGCAATCCCAGTAGGATTCAAACTCTGGTAACCTTAATGTAATGCAAAAATGTAATGGCATTCCACCCTACAGTTGTCATTAAATATATCTCAGCCTGGACCAAAGTGGTGGACTGACGAAATGACAGACAAACCTCAATCAAGGTTGCCATCCCTACTGTGGCAAAAACACTTATGGCCGATTACAAGACACTGCACTGGCTCGTCTTGTATTGTACTGAATGTTCTGACTAACAAGGTAGCAGTTGAATGTTGCAGCAAAGCATTGGTCGAACGTAGAGGGAGAGAGAGTGAAAAGCACTGAGCCAAAAAGCAATGTCCTTGTGTTGCAATGTGTGTGTGTGTGTGTGTGTGTGTGTGTGTGTGTGCTTGTCTGTACAGACTCTTCACAGAATTGATTTTATACGCTCTGCTGAAGGCTGTGTGTGCCATTACAAATCTACGTGTTATTTCTCATGAATAGGATAAGCCCTGCGGAAAATGTACAGATTTGAGACATAAAAACAAAAGATGCAATAGTCGCAATCTAGGCTATTTGAGAACTGAGATTTATCATTTGATGAAATGAACTGAAAAAAAAAAAATCATCTGCATGCCCTCTAGATCGCTCTGTATGAAAGGAACATCTTTCTTAGGGCTTTATCCACAGGGGGCCGTCAACAGTAGCCACTGGTTCAATCTGGACCATATAATCCAATTATTTTGACACAACACACTGGTTAAACCTGTGTCAAATGATTAAGCCTAAACTTGGCTTATGATAAAAACCTGTCACCTCTAATACATAAATCACTACTATATACTTTCCTTCTTTGAAAAGAGCACATATCTGTAAGGGAAGCAACGTATAATCGTATTACCTTAAGATATAAGGATTTGATTCAATATCAATGTTAAAAACTGCATATTAAAAATATATTGGATTACCATTACCATTTAGCATTTTGGGTATTCATGACACAGCGTGTCCAAGCCTGTTGTTAAAAACACAGTGAAATAGCACAGTTGATAGACACAAATATTATAGATCACTATGCCTTTCAATAGAAAATACATGTTCTTTCTGCCTATTGGTTAATTTACTCAAATTACACCTTTTCTAATTAGACAGCAGCATTGGCAGTTCACCGTTGAGCTTGAAAACATTAAAGTTGAAGCAAAATTAAGAAAATTAAAGTACCTCACAAAGAAGCATGCAATGTGTAGTCAAATGAATCAGCAAGAAATATTTTTAACAGTTTTTAAATGATGCAAAAGGGTAAAATCAGCCTACTAGGCCTCATGAGTTTCAAAGAACTTCTAATTAGGACTAAGAGTCTACAGCCGTGCTAGGGGTCTGTGAGGCTGCACTTAGTCACAGCGATGCTTTGAGCTAAATGCTAACATCAGCATGCTAAAATTCTCATTCCTCCATGGTAGCGACTTGTCAATCAAAAGGTAGCCTAAAGCATAGGCTGCTTTATCGTCTATTTTACTTCAAATAGGACCATGATTTACATCATGCTGTATTGATCAAAACTTGAAATTGAGACCATAAACTCATTATTAAAATGACAATTAAACTTAGTAGAGTCGCACCCTGCTGGCCATTTAAAAAAATGAAGGTTTAAGGATCTTCCGAAATTGGCTCAAAGGTTGCCGTTTGGCCATAAAGTATTGGACAAATGAAAATGTTGAGCTGATGACGACACTAGATTAAAAGCCACAGGATCACCAAAGTCATTAGAATGTATCCTTAAGGGAACTTGACTATCTGTAGCAAATTTCACAGTTTCACTCAAAACCACATTCATTCTGTGGGGAGCATCAATGGAACACACATTTCATGGCAATCCATCCATCCATCCAATAGTTGACAGAACAATTCACTCAGAACCAAAAATGTCTACCTGCTGGTGGCCCGGTAGTAAAGTCAGTGGATCACAACGATAATGAGAACGTATCCTTTTTGGGATTTATTTCAGTTGGAAACAATGTAGTGGAGCGACTGACTGACTGGCAGCCCTAGAGCCATGCCACTAGTTTGGCTAAAAACAACCTACCATGTTTGAATAAAAATAAAACTGCTCTATTTAAATGTGTGACTTAGTGCATCAAACAAATAGACATTTCAACATTTGTCTCAAAGCAGTGATTCCATTAAGCTACAATTCAAGTGAGTCTAAAGTATTGTAAATATGTTGAGGATAAGGGAAGAACTCAACAGAAACAGTGTTTTCCTTAAAGAACAAAATGTACACCTAAATTGGGCATCTTCACACTGAAAAGACCCAAGTTGACAGAATTATGTCTTCCTGTGCCATCCGTCTGTACCATCTCCGATCCAATATTTATCTTAGGCCAATGAGAGAGGGACTGGCATCTGAAAATGCAAGATAATTATATAGGCCAAGAGAAGATATTTGTTTTTACGTCTTAAATGTGATTTTTATAGATGCTGGCAACCTGATCCAATAAATCGCTGTAGACTTGAAAGTGTGAGGCATTAAAAAACTCCCAAGTATTAAATTAATCTCTGTTAGTCTTTAATTCAAGTGTGGGCTCACACCCTGTTTCGCCCTCGGAGAGTGCCAAGTCTAAGATCATGCTAAATTGCTCTTGTCATGTGTTTAAGACACTTGGCAATCTCAGCCCAGTGTTTTTTTTTATTACTGTGATCTGTGCAGTTTATGTCCAACACAGTACAACTTGATGACAGAAATAGTACTTTTCTGACTACTTTTATTGTGATTCAGTAACTGCTTTAGGCCAGTACCAATCCCCTCTGAGGGCTGAGACTATGGTCCCATCTTTGTCTTGGCACATATGTAGGGCTGGGTATTGTTCCAAAAGTTTCGATACCGGTACTGATATCAATACCATGACTCAGATACCGGTTCCTAAACGATACTTTTTTCGATACCAATTTTATACAACAAAAAAAAGAAATTACAACATTACGGCACAAATATTTAGCTTTTACTACGAGAGCCCCGTCTCTGTGCGTAACATAGAGTTTATCCTGCCTGCCTCTACAAACATGTAACGTTAGACAGCCAATCACAAGCATTATTAGATCTTTGTAGAAGCATGCTCATTGGCTCACTGACGGTGATGAGATTTACTCCTTAGGTATTGAAATTGGGTATTGAATGACTAGGCACTTTTTGATACTCGATACTTTAAACGCAATTCGGTCGGTGCCTAAAAAGTATTGAAATCTGTACCCAGCCCTACACATATGCCTCTTGTTTTCCCATCCATCAGTTGGTGTTTAGGAATTGCCAAACTCTTTTCTACCAGCCATCTCTGGTAGCAAACAATAGCCTGCCTACGAAAAGCATTCCCAGACCTGTCAGTGAGCCATGCCAATAATAAACTCTAATAAAAGCTGGAATGCATTATTCTCTAAAGCGGGAAGGAAGCAGGAGCAACAGTTGGTACACTATGCCCAGGTTGCCATAATCCTGCTTTTTGTGCCGTCTGAGGTCCATTGTTAGAACAGTAACAGGGGACGAGCTGGAGCAGCAGATAGGAAGCGTGCACCAATGCTTGGAATTCAGGATTACCAGGGGATAACGTGAAGTTGGAAATGTTTCCTTTTTCTAGACGGACTAGTGCTTAGATTGGCTTTACACTCCATTTTCATAGTGGGAGTTGTCCTGATATCTAAATTACAAACAAAGTCTCATTGTCTGAAGTCATAACTTCTTTAAGGAGTCTTGTTGTTTTTTTTTAAAGGTGGAAAAATAAACAATTTTTACTGTGAATACATACAACAACATCTCATCTAAGAGAGCAGGACAAACGACAGGCCAATTAGACTGACTAAAGGATAAGGCTGGTTATTCGTTATTTTCTAAATCGTAAACAAATCATTGGACCAAAACCAACAATGTGTTTTCCTTCTCACAATACTTTCCAACTTCACTACCCTATCTATGGCACTCAGCCCTCAGCTCATTGGCTCCTTCTTAAGATATAAATATTTAAAAACGGCTCACATATACAGTATATAGTTTAATTTTTTCAAAAAGGCTAAATAATTTTCTTAGACAGATAGGCACTGCAGCTTTTAGCAAAAGTTACTCAAACAGGATTAAATAGAGCATTTGTTGGGGACTATTTTCAGTGGCGGATTAATACACATTTGTGGTTGTAAAAAGTGGCAATGCTTATAAAGGAGCATGTCACCCAATTCAACAGTAACTCATTGATGTGCTTTTAATAGTTTTAGTAGTCGTTAGTGGGATCAAATCATTGTTGATTTTGGTCTGTTCATGGAATTTATTGACAATTACATTACAGTTAACTTCTACATACCACATTTTACAAGACATCCAGTCAATACTGTTGAAATTGTGTGTACTGTAGAAAACTCTCCACTAAATTAAGGGGGGGGGGGGGGACAGTGGTACACTTGTTGAGTTGATTACATTCAAAATTACCTCTTTTACCAACCAAGACTAACGTAAATTAGTATGGGCTTTTCAGACAATATGTCTTGTGTTCCTTCTGCCCTGCAAAAGTATAACACAATAAAAAACATGTTTGCACATATTTAGTAAATATGCATGTGTACACTAGAATAGCCTAATTCTCAAAGTGGATGTAGTTTAATAAATTGAGGGACCACTGGATTGTCATTAGGACTATAAATAGCAACATGTATCATTACTATTCAAGCCTGGGTAAAGTGGACAGATAAGTGGATAGGTATACCCATATGCTGAACCAACCAGCAGAAGCCATTTCTTTCCATTACTGAAAATGTGTTCATATTTGCCTGTTAAGCTGAACCTACAACTTGTTCAGTTAATTTACCAAATGCAACAAGCCCAGGTGGGGGAACAGAGCCAAATAACAACAAATCCACACAATGCAAAAGAGACCAAAACCTGGAATTTCCAGTTTAACTAGACAGAGCCTGCCTCTGTATCACACAGCAAAGTACTGCAAGAAGGATAAGTGGAAACATGTTGATGTTGTATCTAGAGAGGCCATCGAGGCTAACCCCAGGTCTTGGGCACATGCACACGCAGACTTAGAAAGATGCAAAAGACTGGGGAACTCCCAAAATGTTTAGTGCCTGCACGCATCACCGGACAAGTCTAGACCAGACAAATGATACATTGCACACAAAGAAGGGGCCAGAGGGGCAGACAAACAGTAGTATTAGGTGAGTAAAAACAAAGGTGCAACTAGAGATAACTGTTCGTATGTGCTGCATACTTACTCCTATCTCACAGTAGAAAATGAACAATGTATTTCATGCTCTTTGGCCTTTATGTTACATAAACTTAGCACAAAAAGTAAGGAAATTTGTGTTTGGTAGATTATTTCTCTGTGGTAACAATGCTTTTTGGCAATAAATCCTAAACTAAATCCTGTTTAGTTCCCTTTCAAATGGTGCCCCATTTGTAAGGAACATGCATTTGTGGGTTGAGCAGCAGCGCTGAGTATGTGGGTTGCGCCCATGAAACATTTGCCAAATCTTCCCTGCCAATGCCAAACAGCTTATTCTGCCATTGACTCGTTTGGTGTTTGGTGTATTGGATGATTCTGCCTACGGCAGTTGGATCGTAGGGTCAAATTGTGGAGAAGACGTGAGAACGCTATGCTGATTGCTGCACCGATAGAGTAACACCTTTTGGCGGCATCTCCCTCACTGGAAAAACGAGGCTTGTCATCATTGGAGGCAATCTCAATGCAGAGAGACATAGAGATGAGATTCTGCAACAAGTGGCAATCCCATATCTCCACAGTCTGGAAACTCTATCCTCCATGATGACAACGCTCTCCCCACAGGGCGGGGTTTATTAGAGACTACCGGAGGATGGAATGGCCTGCCAGCAGGCCTGACCTCAACCCCATTGAACACTTGTGGGATCAGCTTGTGACCAACACAACCACGTTGGCTGACTTGCGACAAATGCTGGTTGAAGAATGGGATGCCATCCCACAGCAGTGTGTGACCAGGCTGGTGACCAGCATGAGGAGGTGGTGTCAGGCTGTTGTGGCTGTGTATGGTTCTTCCACACGCTACTGAGGCTCCCATTTGTGAAATGAATAAATTGTTCAATTGCCAATATGTCTTGTTTCTTCAAACTTCAATCATCCAAACCACCAAACTAGTCAATGGCAGAATAAGCTGTTTGGCATTGGCAGAGAAGATTTGGCAAATTTTTCATCGGCGCAACTCACATACTCAGTGCTGCTGCTCATCCCACAAATGCATGTTCCTTACAAATGGGGCACCAATTGAAAGGGAACTAAACAGGCTTTCACACGGTATAAGATTTATTGCCAAAAAGCATTGTTACCACAGAGGAATAATCTACCAAACACGAATGTCCTTACTTTTTGTGCTAAGTTTAGAAGTCTGTATCAATGAAGTATGATAAGCAATAATGTACTGTACAGAGATTGGGAGGCAACCGGCTGACAGCCGGCTGGCTTCTGGCTTGGAGGGGAACATTTAGATGGCTGCATCTGTAAAAGGCTACATAGTGCAGAAGAAGTGAGAAGTACAGAGTCTGGTAATTGACATCTAGAGTTTCACTTTAAATTCCTTGCATGTATTAAAAAAAAATAAACTAGAATTTCAATTTGTGGTTGTATGCCTCTGCCAACCTGTCAATTTGCAGTTTACATCCATGTCTGTCCAGACTCATATAATATATGTAAGGAAGACTTTAAAGGAATTCATGAAACATGGATGCTTCACACTAGGACTGTTGGAATGAATTCCGAAAGTCGAATATACTTCGAATAGTAAAAAAATCAATACTATTCGAATGCTGAAATTTTTTGTAAATAGGTTGGCTAACGTTAGCTAATCTCCCTCTTCTCATGTCATGTCTGATGAACAATAAGTTATGGGAGTGAGAAACACAAGGCATTGTGAGCTTACGTTACGTACCGTATAACGTTAGTACAGGGGGGAGTAACAGGTTTTAATCATCGGCTGGAAATCGGAAGAAGGATGGGACATAGTTTTAACATGACTTTAAAATCGACATCCACCAAGCAATCCAATAGTTAGCTCATTCTGGTTTTCTAACTGCGTCGCGAGTTCTAAGAGCTTAGCTGGTAGCTTCATGGAGACAGCTAAAGTTTATGTTAGCTGCCCTACAGCTGTCAGAGTTAGCTTTGACTAAATATATTACCTTCTAACAGCTGTCTTCTCAGTAACGTGACAATCTGCAAGAAACAGGTTGCTTTTAAATCACTAAAATAGTAGTGGCAGCACCGTTTGGCTTAGTTATCAATGCTGTTAGCATCGTGGCTAACACTATTGTTACTTAGTTTATGACAAATCGTTTCGGCTGTGCTTTCTAACATGATGTCTTTGTGCTAACCGAGCAACGTTAGCCTTTGCAACAGAGACTCTCCATTACACTTGTTAGATAATGTTTCATTACAGAGTTCTCTGTTGATTTGTGTTTGTCGCTGTATGCTCGTGGTGGAAAATAACGTAAACAAAGAGCGGCGTGCCAGAAATGCAATGCGCCATGACGTAGATCCCCTTCAAGGCCAGGCTGATGTTGGTAGTCCCTCTAGTGGACAGAACGTGTAACAACAACCACATGCTTGTAGTGGCACTGACAATGCATAAGCCTGAGTGGTGTAGTACATATTTATAACAGGCTGCATATGGGCATTAAATATTCGAATATTATTTTAATATTTAAAAAAATAAATTAAATTTGAATGGTATTATAGAGGAAGACTCTACTTCACACACATCTTCAACTCCGCACCACAGAAGATCTATACAATCACCATTGCTTCAAGGTTAGTGTCACCAATTAAGTATCCGACCAAATGTCTCCCCTTTTTTTCCTTATTAGTTACGGCGTTGAATACTGGCCAGACAAGTGTTTATGCATTTGATATTGCATATAAAAAATAAACTCTAAAGTCATCATTTACTGTAGTATTGCTCTCCACCTTCCCTCCCTCCTTTCCTGCCTCTGTCATTTCCTCTTCTCTGGTTATTTTTCCCAGCAACTCGTGGGTAGACCTACTCTGTTGTATTCCTGTCACTGTGTTTGGTGAACACGTCTTTCCAAAGTCCTCTCCAACCATTATGTATAAAGCCTTGATCACAATTAGCCTATAATACTTACTGGAATAGGGTGTGTTGTCACTGATAAGCCACAACTGAAACGGTCTTAAAATGGATTTTCTGTGAAACTTTAACAGTTTTTTATTTTTATTTCCCCAGATAGTTAGGTTAAGTAAAGCAATTATTAATTATTTAAACAATGAAATGGTGAGACCTTATAGGATTCAAAGAATAAGATTAAAACAATACACAAATTAGCAGACTACATATATCCCACAGGGACATGCAGCGGTGGAGTGTCCATGCGGGTGCGGGTCTCTAAATTGGAGACAATAATTGCATATACCAACATCAGACTAATGGATCCTATATTTGATGAGCTATAAACAGTATGTTTTAAATAAAGTGCTTGTCAAATTGCCAAACAGCATCTGAAACCCCATCCCCAATATCTTTTGAGGATGTAATTGGGGTATACGTTTTCTGTTCCAGTGCGATCTCCATGGTGCCCCAGTGAACTGGCAGTTAAGACCATTTCAACCGTGCAGATGTACAGAACACAGTCAGCCAATAGAAACACGGATGCACTGTGTTTGTAGATGGAGAAGTTAATTATTCTGACAGGTTGTATTACCATGTTAAGTTCTACATTTGACCAAACATCATACTATGATCCCTCTTATCTATCTACAACCATGTCAAAGCCATGACATTACATCCTACAAGTGCAGCGTGCAGTGTGTTTCAACAGGCAACTGAGTTGTACACATACAGTACATGTACTGTAGTCCATACTACCCTGTACTAAGGCTAGACTAGGTCGGTCCAACAACATTCATTTCGTTCCCATGGTAAAATCAACATTGCATGTTCTATACTATTTAAAACTTTACAGTGTCTACATGTTCACCACAGTTAAGTAATCTCTTATAAGCCACCTTTTAACTACAGAATGGAATCAATTAAACATTTAGCTTAGACAGCTATAAATGTGTCAGAGTGGTTAGGTAATGATTACAGTTAGGAAGGCAATAACTACTCAATTTAAGATTTATTTCCATGTTAAAAGGAACAATGGCTCCCTCTCTGCCCAAAATAAACCAATTAGACCAGCAGATGACTTTCCACAGCCCTTACAGCATAAGATTAATAAAGCTATTGTGAGAGTTAACATGACTGACCAGTTAAAAACAAGCCTCACAGTATGTGTATCAAAGCACTCTGAGGTGGGGAACTGCCCTGGTGGCCAATTAGCCACAATCTGGATGCCATTTAGCCTACATTTGCACTTGCCAGTGAACCCTTGCACCTTAGCAACAATGAGGTGAACCTCAATACATTTGTGGCAGACTTTGCTCATATTCCATGGCTCATGGAACTGTTTTGCTATAAAAGGTTTATTTGGAGGGACATGTGGCCTCTCATCATCCAGCTCGGGTATTCGAGTCTCTTTCATCCCTCATGCATTGTGGTTTAAGTGTCGAAAGGACTTTTCTTAATAATCATTAAGGTTTGAAGATAATTCATTATTGTTGCTGTAGTATTTCATGTTGGAGTGACTACACCTTTTTGAAAGGCGGCCTGCAGGCGGTTCAGCAGTGTGTAAGGAAGAATTTTTGTGAAGTCAACTCCCCCCACCCGAGTCAGCTAACGCAAGACTGTTTACTGACAAACAGACTCATCACTCTTTGGAACAGCAGAAAACAAGCCGTCATTGTTCACTAAAGTATCAACATTATAAAGAGTGGCATATCACTACCGAAAAAACATCTTTGGCAGAGCTGTATTAGGATTTTTTCTTTTACAGTATATAATTAAAGTGTAAAAAAAAAAACTAAAACACACACACACACACACACACACACACACACACACACACACATATATTACACATTTATGCATCTTTCCTATTGCACTATAAAATATGGCATACATACATACATTTAACTAAACTGAGAAAACAAAACAAAGTGTTAAATGGTGGATGGACGTGACAGTAAGACTGTGAGATTTTCCTATGAGTCAGAGTCCCCCTCATAGTAGCGATTCCTCTTGATTATATCCTCAGACTGACACTGCCTTGCTATTCACCTTTACCAGGTAACAAACGGTTTCATCTTGTAGCTTGGCTAACTCACAAAAAAAAATTTGATGCAGCTTATATAAATCTAAATATGAAAAGCTGCAAACAGCTTTGAGTCTGGCCTTGATTTTGGGCCGAGGGAGGTTGTAGTGACGGGATACTTTATGTTCAAACCCCTAGTTCAGTGTCTAATTAGCTGAAAGTCAAAACCTTTTCAGAAACAAGATTTCCAATATGCGGGGTTGACCGTGGATGTATCATGTGCATGTTTTAGTCCAACAGCAATGCATTTCTCTGTCTAAACAAAAACATGAATAACTAACCCATATAAGACAGGTTGACAGCAGGGGAAAACACAAGGCTAAACAGAGAAGCTAATGATACCCTTGGCCGGCTGTAAACAAGAGCACTGGGTTGCTGAGACATCAAGAATTCAACCAGCCATTGACAGAGGACCTAAAATTAGCCTAATGTTTACCCCCCACTGGATAGGGCTAGAAACATATTGCTTGTGAGAGCCAAACGTGAAGTGTACTTCCAATGGATTTTATCTATTTATATTTATTTATAAATGTTATTTATTTATTTAATATTTTACTTGTCATTAATCAGCAGTATGTGATCATTTTGTTTAACTATATAGGTCAGATGTTTACATGTTGTACAAGTCATCATAAAGACACCTGGTCCATTTGTCCTAAAATGATTCTTTCTAAATTCACACTGCCAGTGCAGATGGTAAACATGGGGGGGAAATTAAGGAATTGCTGGGAATTCAGCGTTTTAAAGAGTTAGAGGGGGTTGTACTTACTGAAAATGTACAGGAAAAAAGAGTGAGTAGGAGAGGAGGATCTCAGGCAGAGAGACAGATGAAGGAGGATTATGAAAGCATGAACAGCAAAACACAGCAAGAATATAAGTGAGGAAAATAAACATGCAGTGGGCTGCCAAGCACTGGCTAAGCAGAGGTACTTCCCCTTATGTGCACAGCTGGAATTGTGAGACGGTGAGCAATACTCCCCTCTCTTCTCCCAGACTCTGACACAAGCAGGGAAATTTAGCTTCTCCGTGCTAGGCCGCTTCTAAAGCAGCACTGGATGACTGCATGGTCACTTACCAACAAGAGGAAGTACTCAATAGACTGCAGATCGCCATCAAGGCCTAATAATCTCACTAGTCAACACTGTACTGAGACAATGACAGCCAATACACATTCATTCCCAAGTCAACATTGTACAACGTACATTTTTTAATTGATTTAGAACTAAAAGGATGTACATTTTCTTTAGAAAAAAACTGAATGTTTGGCCTGATACCGGTCCTACACGAAAGGTCTAGCGTATCCCTAGAAATGATGTCCACATTGAATGATTGTGCACCCCATGATACACGTTAAATGCCAACATACAGCACCAATACAGGAAGTTGGGTGCCCTATGTGATGAAGCAGAAAGTAAGGGTATGGACGTTAGGGAGGTGGATTTGTACCACATCTGACTTTCCGAGGTCAGCGGTGCATGGAGCATAAAACCGTTTTTTTTTTTTTTAAATCACTCAGCATTTCAGCTTCTGAGACAGATTTCCATGTCTGGGAGACAGAAATGTATATTTCCCATAGATAGAGGCTTACACCTCGACGCAGCGGCCGCGGGTTCGACTCCAAGCTGCGGCCCTTTGCTGCATGTCTTTCCCCCTCTCTCTCCCCTTTCAAGTCTAAGCTGTCCTGTGCAAGTAAAGGCCTAAAATGCCAAAGAAAATAAATCTTAAAAAAAAAAAAGTATAAAGTCTTGAGAGGAACCAGAGTGACTGACAAGGAAGGGCATACAAAAATAAATGAGAGGTTTTGTACCAATGTTTTCTTTGACTTTGCTAGAAATATGTTATTCCTTCCTGGTGTGTTGACGTTACTTATTGGCCTAAAAAGCGTTTCACACAGACCAAAAACCAGTTAAAATCCACTGTGATAATTTAAAGCTATAGTGCGTAGTTTCTGTCTCCCCCATGAGGAATTCTAAGTAATGACAACAACACTGTCGGCGCGTCCACATGATACAAGCCTTCCGTTATCGGAAATCCTCCATGCAGTTGCTAGTAGCCAAGGAGGACACGGCGGATTAAAAAAACATGATGGACTCTTCAGAAGAGGTAATTATCTTCACTCAAGCTTCTGCGCGGGAAGGTCGCCGGACGCCACAATCTTCTAAACGCAGCCATACTGAGACATACAGAGTGTTTTGTAGAGCTGATAGTCTTAATCCGCTTTGTAGCAACTCATTTGGCAATGGCTTGAATGTAACGGACGTTCATTAATATCAAAAAGTTGTGCACTGAAGCTTTAATTTGTAAAACAGATTTTAGAATACCTATGTAAAGTAACCAATTTGCCTAATGACCAGAAAATATTTCCAGAGTATTCCTTTCTACCTCTGAAAAAGAAATTGCAGGATCTGACCATTGAAATGATTGTTTAGGACTGAATATTAAGTGTGGTTAAAACATGCATACAGATTATCTGGAAGTGATGGTCATGTTGTAACCACTTTTGGTGGTGCAGCAGCTTGTATTACTGTTCAAACATTACAACCACACCCCATTTGAAACTAGACAGTGCTGATGCAATCAGTCCTTGAAAACCAGTTCTCATACATACAATTATTTACAAAGTCTTCATACTTTTATCTATAGATGATGTGCATTAATCTCACCACCACATTGCAAACAAGTTCTTTGAAAACAAACTTTAAGGGAAAGATGTTAATGTTTAAAAGTTATAATTATACAAACTATGATGAAACAAATGCCTTGAATTTCCCCTACAGGTACACTTCCTGAAAGCCTAGCATTATCATGAACCTCATAATCTGTTTAATCAACTGTTGTTGAAGTCAATCATCCCATGTGCTGGGTAATCTATACTGTCTTTATTACAGGGTAGTTTGACATACATGTTCTGCACAAACTGCTACAGTCCATTAACATGTTTAGGCTAGCTTGCTCGTGAATCATGGCTTGACAGAGACAAATCCGATTTGCAGATAACAACTAAGTCAAAACAGAGTTTAGGGCATAATGAAACAACTGCAAATTATTGCAAGATTTCCAGCTATCTGTACACCCACGGTGGCTAGTTTGCTTTTACAACTCCCTGCTTTAACTTCCTCTGGCTGCTGGGATCAGTGAAGTTATGAGCAGCAAATTGATGCATCTGTCTGACACTTAGGACCACATAGGAGAACCATGTGACGAATGAATGAAAAGATCTGGCTTTGACAAGTGGAAAAGAATAAAAACATAGCATGTGGTACATTGGTTTTCTTGTGAAACAGATTAATGAAATAAATGATATTTTCACTACAAAGTAAACCACATTTTGAATGCAAAAAAAAAAAAAGAAATGAAAATTAGCATTTTAAAGTCTTGCAAGTAATGATTGTCACACAAGTGTAGATACTCACTGGTAGTTCTGAGGGTGCAGGGAGAAACTCGGCATCTTCTCCAAAAATAAAATCTGGCGGCAATTCTGGATACTGTGCATTGAATATGATATCCCCTGTGAGAAAATAAGCAAAAGGGATTACCTGATTGATTACTAATTGTGTCAACATGAATGCACTTGCTTGCATTTCTATGTGTAACGCATCAAGGGATCAACCTAATTTTCATGTCATATGAGCATATTTGCACTCTCTCTGCAAAAAGAAACTCCATCTTACCATGTCATGCTGTGTCTAACTGAGCGCTGCAATGTTTCTTTCTTTTAACAAGTGAAAGAGGTGGAATTTTCTTAATATTATTGTGAAAATCTTCCTTATTCTGCCTTATTCAAGATGTGGAGAGCAGATTTTTGAACACTGCTGAAACAAGGTAAACCGCAGTGGGAACACTTTGACATGATCTTAACCTGGCCAGTCTTGAATCTGACTCTGACATGTAATAGCTTGTTTTGTTTTCAGTAGCAGCCTTAACAACCGCATTAAGGTGCATTTGAGCTCTGGGGTCTTTTATTTAAGTACCTACAGGAATAAGCAAACTTAACATTTATCATTAAAGCCATTCAAATCATGCCAAACATCTCAGTCTTGTAAAGAAAATTGCATATAGGTACTTTAAATATAGCGCACATTAAGCGGTGCTAAAATCCTATAATAATAACACTATAATTAAGAAATGCATAATGCATTTAGAGAAAAGAAAAAAAAAAGAAAACTACAGACTGGAAATGGCCTTCGCTGAGGCAAGGACAAGACCGTGATAATATGATCACATAACACTTTGCTTGTGCTGGTTCACAATGTTCAGATATCATGTTACACAATTCTATTTGTGTGCTGCAAGACTGTTCTGTTCTGCTTTTTTTATGCAGTTCCAGCGGCAGTAAAAGGAGACAAAAGTACACATATGGAAATATTTTTCCAGTGGAGGAGAGTCAAACAAGGAGAGGAGAGGAGAGGATGTGCTGTAAATCTGTTACAAACCACTGGCAGTCTGTCAGAGATGCACTGGCATGGTTCCAGAGGGAAATGGAGGTCTTGGAAAAGCAACCTTTACAGGTCACATAGGCCTTTATATATTGCTTTGTTCATACAGCCGGAGACAGCAATGAAAAGTGTAGTCTAGTCACTGCGTAACGTGCCTTCTCAAAGTCTTCTATTTCAGCCAGACATTTTACTGAGGTCATAAGGGCGTAATGTGTACAACTACAAAGGCCACAGATTGTTGTTTAGCAGTACCAGCCACAGTGGTGAAGTGGAAGGGGGCTGGTCTTGCATTAATAGTGCTTAGCTCTTTGCAGAGTCTGCCATGTGTTTGCAAGCTATCAGTAGATAGATTCTTGATTTAACAAACATTATTGCTGAGGCCAAAGCACAGGAAAGTACAACAGCTGCAGAGTTGTTGCATGCCATGCCAGAGACCTGTTTTTGTCAGGTTTCAAGACTTCTTCCTAAACTATGACAGGTATACAGCAGATTATATCACTTTAAGGGAAAAGACGATTCGATTACATGGCTCTATCACAATATAAAACCCCAATTCCACATGGAAGTACTTTTTTTTTTTGCATATTCTTAAACTGCACACTTACACATTCCTCGAGTCTAGCTACAAAATCTTGACATTGGTCACAATCATCTCTGTCTGGACAGATTTTTAGCAATTTTTGCAAAATAAGCAAAGCTTACTTCCCCCTTGACAGACATGGGTTTTTCCCCCGAAGCAGTGCCACATTTGCACCAAACTTTATAAACAGCCAAATGAAACTTCACACACATACTCTTGATGAATTTGGCATTTCATAATGACATGGTTACTGGTGATTATAATCACATAACAACATTTAGTGGCGTTGCCCATTGGGCACTTCAGGACGCATGCTGATAAGGGATAGTCTGTGATGTGGGGACTTGATTCATAAGCGAGAGACCCTTCCAGTAAAAGTTCAGTGGCACCAACAACAGCGTGTTTACCGGTATCATTTCACTGATTGAGCATCACCAGAATCACAAAAATATTCATATTGTTTTTGTACTTGAAGGATTCCTGTGGGTGCTTTTGGTCTTACTTCTTGCATCGAAACTGCAATTACAAAACATTCCTATGGTGCTGCTTAGCTAACTATGCTTTCTTCTTAAGGCTGGAATCCAACCTGGAATGTTGCGATGTAATGTGGCATGCGATGTAACCACACGGGCTCTCCATGCACTTAATTGTGCATTTTATTAAAGTGATACAGAATGTTGACATGGTGTTCTTATTGGCATCCATCTTTCTAGTCTCAAAAGCTCTTGTCAGTATATTCCCAGTCTTCATTTAGCCTCTGTGCATAGTTCTGGTTATTTAAAAAGACATTTTAAATGTAAAAGTGTCCTGAATATGGGTTTTGAATATGTTGATTTCATTTATCCACTGGTGTTGGTGGCTTCAGCAGCTGGTGTTAACCTGAAACCGCCTGTCATCTTTAAACCAGCCTACTCTGAGACAGAAGTGGACCTCTCAAAACTAATCAAGGTTGGATTGAAATGTTTTATCTGTAATCAAATTAATTCAGCACTGCTGTTTCTTTTTTCAAAGTGCAGGCCCATTGCTCTAGATAATGAATCAATTAACCAGAGCACAGTGAAAAACCTGCTAATTGAAATGCTGTCAGCCCTTACATTTTGTCATTACACACAACAAACAAATGGACGTAGAAAATGAATCAAAATGGACTACATTGTTCAATCAGCGACTGTTCCTTAATTTGTTTAATGTAAATCAATCTGGGAACGTATTGAAGACTAACAAGCCTGATTTTAAGACTGTGAAGAGCCTTGAGCGTGATTTATGGTGCTGCTGAGCGCCACGCAGAGATTTCGCCGTTGGTGTCTGCCGGCATGTGTGTGTGCGTGGAGAGTGTGTGGTAGAGCGAGGGAGAGAGTGACAGCGATTAGCTTCGTAGCAAGTTGTGACTCTGGAGTCATAGTGAGCGAAACAAAGCGTCTCCCCTGTGCTTCCTGACCACGGTGGGAAATCTGTAGCAGGAAAAGTTAACCCTCTCCTTGATTTCATGTTGTTTATGGAGAAGGAGAACCAGGAAATGAGTCGGGGGAAATCCAACGCTACCAAGCCACGGCCGAGCGACGTGTAGTTACATTTTTCGAGAGGTGCACGTCAGGCTACGGCGTAGGGGCCGGCGTAGGGTCGGTGTCTCCACGTACCTACGTAGCCATGCCGTAGATTTAAAGCAGAAGCATATCACGCTTTAGCTGACCCCTCGTTCTACTTCTACTACTTTGTGAGCTAAAAAGGCAAGGCAATGTTTGCTAACAGTTTCTCTCCCAAAACTATTCTTTCATAAGCCAACAATAACAACAACTCATCAACGCAAGACTCAACAAATATATGTGGCTATTCAACCAACGTCAGAGACTAAACTGTTTGCATTAGTTTGAAAATGGCAAATAGGAGAAGGACTGATTTACTTACATTTCAGGGTTTCTCCAGCATAGGGGATGTGAAGTTTGAACCGATCACAGCAGGGACCAGGGGTCAGAGATGTACACCTGAACATGGGAGTTAATGAAAACAACAAAAGACATAATCAATCTAATAGTCTGAGAACACGTAACAGTAAGCATCAGCAAGGTTTATCATTAATTACACCACATCATATTTCCAACGTGACATCATGACTACGCGTAAACATACACGCCACTTTTGTTATCTGTATGCATTTTGAGCTATCCGCGTGTATAAACGTAAACAAACACACCACTTTCTAAAGCCACGTGGCGTTTTATCGCGAGTCTACGTGTTATCACGAGGCTACGGTTGGTTTTAACGTCACACGCGGGGGAAAAGAAAAAACGGTTGGGATTAGCAAAAGAAAAACGTGGTAAGGAACCAACACACGCGGGACGCGATCCCCGCTCTCTTGTGTGAAAGTCCTGTGTTTTACCCGTCCTCCACCCCAGCCAACCTCCTTACGCGGATTTTCGCCCTTTCATACTACTCGCTATGGCCTCAATTCACACGCAAACGCCAAGGTAATGTAAGTCAATGGAGGACAAACGGCATTGATAAACACGCTGAAAAGCGAGTGTGCGTCTTCATAACACGCTTATAACGCCATACCAATTGGCGTGTCATACATACGCCACTTCGTGAGAACAGTCTGATATTTCTGACTGTAATGTTGCAAACGTAACATTGTGTACTTTATAGCGCCAAATCACACTACTTTCTTTTTATGCCGAATCCTTTCTACACTTCTGTCACTTTAAGGCCTGTTGACTAACATAAAAAGATTTCAGTCGTTTTAGCACGGACCTAACCCTGTATTCTGTACTTTGTCCAATACATTTTCAAATGATTTAATGAGGGTTTGACATGTTTGACATCAGACTGGGGGGGACGTGAATCTTCACTGGTCTCACGATTCGATTACGATTGTCCCGTCAGCGATTGGAATCGATATCCCGATGCAACACGATGCGTCGTATATACACATCGCTACACATGATTTTTCATCAACAAATTCCAGCAGTCAGACAGATATGAACTCCCCTTTTAATTGTATCTGCTCCTAAAAAAAGACACTTCCCGAATGTAGAGGTGTGTTAACACAGTAGACGAAAAGGCAGAAACAAAAAAAGCAGCGACCAGAAGATCAACAAGTGACATCATTAGGAAACAATCGATTATGGTCCGTCACTGCAGAAACCGTTGAGGACCGCATCGCGATGCATCGATGCGTCAATTCATTTCAACGCCCCTACATCAGACTGCCACATTTCCGCTTTAATTGGCATCACTTTGTCTTATCCAATAAGACATAAAAACAGGTCACTGTTGTACAAACACGAGAGCAAGATCTTGACTGACATTTTAAAAGGATTTAGATTACGCCCATTTTTTCTCTCACTTAACATGCATGCACCTTGTGAGGGTTACATAAGGGTGTTTTTTTTTTTTTGGGGAATCGTGAAATCATGAATACATAAATGAAGGTGTACTGCTGAGGTGTTTGGTGAGGTGTTTTTTTTTTTTTTTTATGAAACGTTAAAAAATTCAGAAAATCTGATAAATCCAACTATACAAAAGCAATTAATGGTAACTTGCCATTAAAGCCACCATGTGGCTGAATTTAAAATTCTCCACCTTTAGCACCAAGCAGTGGTGGTATCAAACAAATATGTAAATGATGCATAGACTGCACCATTTTTTCACTGGGATTGTCTAATTTTCCGACAAACAACATATAATACCGTTCGATTTCTCTTACTAGTTTGTCATCAAAGGCAACCAAACCACCATTGTTAAAACCAAGCTTGAGCCCCTGTAGTTTAAAAGGCAAGGCTAATCATTCACATAGCACGTTTGATTACAAAGGCCAATATCCATTGCAGGCTCAACACAACAGCTACAACAGGAAAGAATTGTAGCAAAGCTTTCATTACATGTTCAGACATCACAATGTGTGATGGATCAAAAGACAATATCTGTGATGTTGTGGTAGAAAGTAGCTATTAGAAAATATCTACATTTTTTAACAAAAAAGTCCAAGGTACAAGACTATGACTGCAAGCAAGCTGATAATAGTTTTGTTTTAAATTGTACTTTTCAATTTCATTTTAGTGCGTTTGCCAGTTTTAGTTTAGTTTTTCAGAAAAGTTTAGTTGTACTGCTCCTAACTAGGGCTGCACAATTAATCGCAATTTTATCGAAATCCCAATATGGACTAGTGCAATATCCAAATCGCAGGGGGGGGGGGGGCAATATTTGTTAAAGGCAAAATATGTGTCAAACTGTTCCGAATGAATTATTGTGGTGCTGCAGAGACGTCCGAGCCTACAGTTTCCTATCCTACAGACTAAAGAAAAAAATCTTTGTGGGGCGACCTCCAGCTCACCCAGTAGAGCGTGCGCCCCATGTAGGCTGAGTTCTTTGCAGCAGCCCAGGTTCGAGTCCGACCTGCGGCCCTTTGCTGCGTGTCATCCCCCATCTCCTGTCTATCCACTGTCACTATTGCATAAAGGGAAAAGCCCCCAAAAAATGATCTTACAAAAGAAAAAAGAAAAAATGATAATTGCCTCCAATATCGTGAATCAAATCGAAATCGCAGTATCAGTCAAAAATAATCACAATTAGTAGAGGTGTTGAAATTAATCAAATAATCGATGCATCGAATCGTGGACGTGGTCGACGCTGCATCGATAATCGACCGGGCCATAATCGATTATTTCTGTTTACATTTTAATGTATGCCTAACAACCTTTCTGTTTACATATTCTGTTATGTTTTGCACATTCAGGAAGTGCCATGGGCTCAGCGCTGTAATTGTATGTATGCAATTTATTTAGTGTTAGAGCACTGCAGAATGTTTTGTTTTTGAAGCTTCAAAAGCTATGAATTAAATATCCTATACGGCTTTAATAGAAACATGTATTTGACGCATCGTGATATCGAATCAAAGACATGATAATCGTAATCGAAAGATCAGTGAAGATTCACACCTCTAGCAATTAGATGTTTTCCTCATATCGTGCAGCCCTACTCCTTACCCAGTTTTGAGGTCTGTGACACGGAGACAGTTTGTGGAGTCGAGTCCTACACGGCCGTCCCGCACAACGCTGCACAGCATGGGCCGCAACTCAGGTGAGATCCGATGCAGTGCAACCTCGGGGGACATGTTGTTCATTTTATCCACTCTGAGGAGTCTGTGGAGATACAGCAACAATTTACTCAAATGATTTAACGTTAATCAAAACAGCATTTTACAACAACAAAAAAGGTATGTATTTGTCCCTATGATTTGTACTAAAGACTCAAAGAACATGAGCTACGTTACATCATGTACATTATGTGACATTTCCTGGTGCGTTTGTATGAACGTTAGAATCAGTTTCATGTTCTAAAGTGTTAGCTTTCTGTGCCCAAGTTATTCGGTGAAAATATGTTTAAACTAGAAGAATACGCAGGCTGACAACGTATGTTTATCCACCTCAATATTCCTGAAAGTTTAAGGTTATGATTGAACCATTTAAGGGCCATGAGGTGGGGATACAAATGTAACGTTATAACACTAACGTTACTTGGCCCTGTCCCCCCTCTCCATCACTATAAACTGTAGGCTGGCCACATTGCATTGGAAATACACAATGTAGTACTAAACTGGTGTACATTTTGGTTGGCGTTAACTGTTACATTCAGTAGTTCGTGGGGAATTAGTCTGTACGCCACATTTTATGTCAGACTGTACTGTAACGTTAGCTAAATGCTCGTAAACTTTTGGTATCGTTAGCCAATGTTAGCTTACCACAGAATGGAGCGTCACATTACCAAAATTTGAACAACTAGTTCACTCGAAAAATAATCTGTTCATTATTGTCCATTTAAAATACAGCATGCGGTGTGTGTTAGAGTACCTGAAATAGCTGGAAGTCAAATAATTTAAGCATTAACGCCAATGTTTATTTCGTACTCTCCAAATTTCCGGTATGTTTTTTGGGTCCTTTTGATAGCCCAGCACATAGCCGTCTATAATAATGCCTGTTGACACAATTATAGTTTTCACTCCCTAAGCCACATTGTTGGTTATATATATATATATATATATATAACTTCTAAAGGATGTTTCGTTTGACATAGTTATACCTTAACAATTTTAAACACAAGTAAATGTTTGCGCTGATTTAGTGACAACATAGGTCTGGCTATAGCTATAACGTTAGGCAGCTGTCATAATGCACTTTGGCCGTCACTTGTCTGTTGTGGGTGGGTGAGTTGAGTTGTCCACTCTGCAAGAACATATTTGAATGCAAGGTAATTATTGTGTTGCGTTTATCAACAACAGTTTGGCTCCACACACTGTATTTGGCATAAGCGTTCGTCTAATTAAACTGGGCCATAGTCTCTTTTTGGCGATTTATTCCACGGTGTTCCTTTTTTTCAGAGTTGGGAAGAATGGTTGGCTACACCCATAACGTAACTTCATCGCTTTAATGTTAAAGTTCCCATTTAGTGATAGTGTGACGTTTATTGAAACCTATACGTTACTTGCAGGCTTGATATGCAAAGCATACGGTACAGTAAGCCAGTACTATTGTCGTTGCTTACACATCATTAGTTTATGCAGTACGACTAAAATTGGAATAGGCTACAGGTAAATACATGCAATTTATTCATATGAATTCTTTTTTTATTTATAATACTTTAGTACGCACACACTTAACGTAAGTACATATTGTGAGGAAATGCTAGGTCAATTAGGCTACTTTTATTACTTAAGTGCGTGTGCATCATCGTAAAAGTTTATATATCATATGTAAATGCATGATTTGTTTTCCTGTAATCCTGTAATGCTATTGTTAAAATTCCCTTCCTTGATTTATCCAAAATAAATCTTATTGCATTCACATCCCATTGAATTGTATGTGTATGACTACCTTAATCCTGCTAAATGAGAAAACATATGTTCTTGTATTTATCATAGCACATAAAAAAAAAATAAAATAAAATAAAAAAAAACTCACAGACTGCTAATCATTCAAGGTGTCATGTGAAATGACAACTGGAATGTGTTTGTTGTGTACAAATAAAACAAATCTAACTTTAACTCTAACTAACTATGAAAGATGAGTAAAAGTAGGTCTGTCACAATTACACGATAAATTGTCCCAGAAATTATCGCGATAAATGATAATATTGTCGTTCTGAGACCATTTTCATCTAATATAATGATAATGGCATAATAATGCAGGTACACCTTTTCAAAGATCAATAAACTTTTTATTTCTAAAGAATATTTAACACTGGAACTGGAAGACATTTTAAATATCCACAATGAATGAACAAAAGAACCAAAAACAATAAATAAAGTGGACTCTCAGTCTCTGTTAACAAAAAATGCACTGGAATAAAAACCAAACACAACCAAAAACAATAAATAAAATGGAAATTTTTCCGGCCGAGATAATTCCTGTTTAAAAATTATCGAGCTCATTTTTATTTATCTTGCGATTAATTGATTTATTGCCTATTGCGACAGGCCTAAGTAAAAGCATGGGAATTATATCAGTACGTGCAGCAAGACCAGTGTTGTTTCCCAATAAGGGCATTAGGGCTGATTCACATATGGGAAATTCCACCTTCATGGGGATGATTTAGAATAAATGAAAATACTTAAGACAAAATAAGTATCGGAAACAGCAACAGTAAAATATACACTACCGGTCAAAAGTTTGGGGTCACATAGAAATTTCCATTTCACTCCATTATAGACAGAATACCAGTTGAGATCAGTTGCATTGTGTTTTTTAACCAGGGCAGCAGTTTTCAGACTAGATTATGTGCTTATATAATTGCAAAAGGGTTCTCCAATGTTTTCTCAGTTAGTTTTTTTTAAATGATATCAGATTAGTAAACAGAATGTGCCTTTGGAACATTGGATGAATAGTTGCTGATAATGGGCAATGTAGATATTGCATTAAAGATCAGCCACCCACTCAGATCAGCTGGTTTTCTGTCTATAATGGAGTGGAATGGAAATTTGTTAGTGACCCCAAACTTTTGACCGGTAGTGTATAGTTGGTTATCATCCAACCTTTTCTGGTGTACAGTAATTCATTCAGTGGTATGAGGGGTTGTCTTATCAGTTCAATGCCCTGCTACAGTTGTCTTTTGAGTATTCTTAAATGGTTAGGAAAATATGATACTGTGAATAAAAACAACAACTTTGCAAACAGTGCTAAGACGGGGGTGGAGTGAGATTAAAAACGAGTATTTTTGTGATTATAGCCATTATCTAAACTTCTAAAAAACATTTTTGAGACATACATGGTCATATCATTGTAATAACAATCATTATCTGGTTAAGTCTTGACTCCCCAACCAGACAGGCAAAATATGCAATCTTACAATTTTTTTTTTTAAATGGGTTCAACAACACTTAGCTGTTGGGATTTTGCTTATGGCTCAGTCTAAATTGTTTAACCCACTGTGTGCAGCTTTGATTGGCATTCAGACTAAATTGTTTTAAACACATGACTGCAGTCTTTTGGGAGCATGCTTTGATCAGTTAATGTCCAAAAATGTGAGTGTCGGCTCTTAAATCGTCCATTCATATGTATTAAGATGTGTAAGACACTTATTCAGGTTGGTCGGCTACTGTATGATAATTTGGCCTCAGATTCAACAACAGTGGGGTCATTTTCAGAGGGTTCCTTGCTGTTTCAAGTGGTTGGACATTGCAGAGCTCATAATATTCTCCTGCAGTGGAGACGTGGTTCTATGCTAGCTTTTAATGCCTGTCGAGGGAAGACAATATGCTGCGAGATGTGGGAGAGAGAATTGAGCCATCCAGCAGCCAGCGGCCAGGCTTTCCAAGTCTTCCACTGCCTAGGCAGAGATTTGAAGAGATTAGCACACTAGCATTAGCTCTGATACAAGCCAAGGATTGAATTAATTATAGACTTTGCTGGGCTGCGGTGCATTCACGTGGCGTAGCATTGAAATACCCCCACCCCCTCCACCCCCAATAAGATTGGAACCTGTCCAACTCTGCCAGAGATGAATGCTCTATTTTTACCTTCTTTTTTTTGTTTCAGTCGAGTTTATGCTAATGTGGGAGATAAATAATATCAAGTGATTTTTGTTTCGAGGCTGGTGGGAAACTAGTTTACATATTTTGCCTGATATGCCCCCAAGGAGTCCGCCGTGCTTCAGATTTTGTCCTTGTTTTGCCGGAAAGCCTGGACGAATGTCGAGAAATTTATGAATCTCCAAAATCATCAACACGTAAATTTAAATGAAGAAGCTTTGAGAAATGTCATGTCCAGAAATGAGTGTTGTAGAAATAACACAAATGTGTGTCTTAATCAGATCATGACTGAAGAGGCTTTTGATGTGATGGTGGTTGGCTCCTGTATGACTGACTTGGTGAGGTGAGTCCATTTAGCCCTTACTTACTTGTCTACTAAATCACTGTTAGTTGGTGAAACAAGTCTGTGTGCTTCCTCAGATGACCACAAATCCATCTTATATTTTATGAGAAGGCTATGTACAAAATCTCGAGCTAAATCTGGGTTCAGGAAACTCCTCTGCTTCCTCAGGTGGGCCCAACAGGAAGCAGCACATTTTCATGATTAGGACATTTATTTCAGAGTCAGAACCCATGTGGCTTTGATAGATAGGGGTTCCAGCACTGATTTGTTTCATATATTTAAATGTTAGCTTTTAATATTTCAAAGATACATGATCACATAAGTTTGAAATGTCTAATTATTTACTTATATACCAATCTCTAAAAAGGTTGAAACACTTATGTTATAGCATTGGGACCAGTATATCAAAAACATGTATGGTTGTTCATCTGCCTTTTAACCCAGTGTTTCCCAACTTGGGGGTCAGGACCCCCCAAAAGGGGTCTTAAGATGAATATGACACTGTTTTACACAATTCTGACTCTAATAATTTGTAACCAACTCATGGAGCTAATGTTAGCTTAAGTAGCTATCTAGCTTCAGCTGAGAAGGTCTGCCGGCGACAGTTGTCATTTCAGACTGCAAAATTGACACTTGTGGCTAGAAATGAGCAGCCTGCCTTTGTGTACCTCTGTCTGCAATCTAGGACCCATTGTTTAAAACAATTCTGACAAATTTAAAAAGAAAAATCTGCTGCTAATCAATGGAGACTGCATTGTGTCTTGTTTCGAAAACTCGAACAGTAAGTTAGCTTAGCAACTGGTGAATTGTCTTTGCTCAACACATGTTTCCCTTTATTATTATTAACCACCACGACCACCATTTTCCTTCAGGGATTTTATTTTGACATGAAAGCATGTGGGAAATATGGCATAAGGGCTGAAGGGTATTTTCCATCATGGCTTAAAATGGACTGCACAGTCCTGTCTACATAAGAATAGAGGAAGTGGTCTAAACTTAGATAATGCCGCTGGCTGCCTTTTCATCGGCCAAAATGTGGTCTAAGAGTGTGGGGTCCGACAGCTTTTAGGCCAAATAGTGAGCAGATTTCTGGTTCAATAGGGAGACATCTGGCCATCTTTCTTCTAAAACATTTTCTGCCAGAAGAATAGAACATTCAGCCGCTGTTTAAGATATTAAACATGATGCACTGTTCTACCAGGTTAATACTGTACAAACACCAAATCATTAACCCTCAAGTTGTCCTCAGGTCAAACTTGACCAGTTTTCAA
Organism: Sander vitreus; assembly: GCF_031162955.1. Lineage (NCBI taxonomy): Eukaryota > Metazoa > Chordata > Actinopteri > Perciformes > Percidae > Sander > Sander vitreus. The sequence goes on along the minus strand of NC_135874.1, from coordinate 23,583,304 downwards.
AGTTTCTATTTCAGAAATATGGGTTCCGTTCAACCACATTGCCCAAAAATAACATTTAAAAAAAATAATGAAATGCTTTCAAAACAGTATCCTGACAAAACTTTGACATATACCAGTCTGTGATAACCATCAACATACTGTACGTTCCTCTTATGGTAACTATTAGTCAAAATAATTCCAAATTTCTGCTTTTTTAACTAGAAATAAGGTATGATTTCATACAAATGAGGTTAATTGACCATTAATTCCAAAAGTAAGTGTAAAACTAGAGGTAATAAGTTGGAATGAAGTAGCCGTAACACAGAATTGGGTGATCATTTATACTATATAAACAGACAAAACAGAGCGGGGGTGCATGGTCGACGGGAAGACAACACAAAGGTTAATCAAATCATTGGCAGTTGATGTAGGTGTAACTCCCCCAAGGTAAATCTGATTCTGGTTCACAAGACTCAAAGAGTGCAGATGATCTGGTATAATTACTGCTTACTAAAACATCAGTGTTGCATCATCTTCATACGTGGTGAGATTGGTTGAGCCAAGTTGGATCCATTCCCACAAATCATTAGTCATCAGCTCCAGCACAATGGGTTAGTTGAAAATAATTTGTCATCCTCATTTGCCATAACCTTTGTGAGGAATGACACAATCCCAAAAGATGGCATAACGTAAACACAGCATAATGTCATGTCTTCATGGGCTCCAGCCACCGAAATGTCTTCTTGTCAGCGCAAAGAAGCGTGTTGTTTGTGCTTATGGGACAGTTTTATCAATCAGCTTGTATTATATACATAAATATATATTTTTATGTGAAACCCAGGGAAAGTAACTGTCACCTGGCTGCCAGCAAGTGGAGATCTACTGTAAATAAAAAACCACAATATGTGCCTTTGGGAGAAAAGTTTCATGGCATTTTAGCGAGTGCACACTCCAATTCAAGTTGTCACATTTTCATTGTCACTCACAAGTTCCAACTTATCAAAAACATATGCCTTCTCCTACTGTTTTTTTTTTTTTGGGGCAAGTATTTATTTTGTTGCTCATTAGCAATTCAACCAGTGACTTTGTGCTTTGAAGGGCAGGCAATTAAGACCCTAATAAGCTAACGGGAAATGGCCTGTTTTTTTAAGTGTGTGTGTGTGTGTGTGTGTGTGTGTGTGTGTGTGTGTGTGTTGGTGTGGGTGTGGATGTGGAGTTGGGGCTTTTTGGATGGGGGGTCAGAATGCGGATAGGGGAGGGTAGTTGGAATACTCTCAGCCCTTCAAAGTGATATGCATGGCTTTGAAGTTAGAAATCCAGTTGTCTTGAACAGCCAGTGTTTGGGTGGCAGTACAATTGACTGACAGACAGAGGAGACACACACGCACACACACACACACACACACGCACGCACACACACACACGCACGCACGCATGCACGCACGCACGCACGCACACACACACACACACACACACACATACACACACACACACACACACACATTACACTCTGAGTGTACTGTTTCTCTCCGTTTCTGCTTGCCATACAAACACACGAGTGTAACACAGATCTCTATGGTGTTTTGTTATAAATGTCAGGCTGTAGAGCATACTATGCTCCTTTTTTTTTACAGAATGTTGTTTGGTAGTAAAAGGTTATGCTGGATGTCTATCTGAGGTGCACAAAGAGGAGGAGCAGCAGAGCTTCTCAGGCTTTTAACCCATTGTCAAAGCCATACAGTGCCCCCTACTGCCTCAGTTTACTGAGTGGAGACACTTATCACCTGCTCAGTGAAATATAAGTTTCCCTAAATTATAGAGCAGATCCACAATATATCACAGGATTGTTTCTACCAAAGCATAGTAAACATGTCTAGATCTAATGATTTTATTAGTGAAGTCCAGAATCACAAATTTGGGTAAGTGTGGTTAGTGACGATTCGTGAATTAGTCGGCAAGTCGATTGGCAGAAAAGTAATCTGCAACCATTATGATAACTGACTAATCGTTTAATAATTTTAAAGCAAATATCTACTGATTCGTAATTCTCACCCAACCCTTCCTTGCGCATTTTCTTTTTTTAACTCTGTGGACACACAGTGTTAACAGCTGTTTTCTCCTTAAGTTTGAAAAAAGCTACTAAAAGTTTTAACTCATTTTTCAAATATTCTCCATTGTTTTATATGTATTATGCAGTGGAATTGTTCTATACCATACGCTGTGTTAAAGATCTGCCTGCTGACCTTTTATGTAAATGTGAAAAAAATGCAACAAAGCTGTGATGTTTCCATAAACGCGACCATTTCAGACACAGAATAGGTTGATAAGTGGCTTATTATATCCACAGTTATAGGCCATTTCTCACCACGGACTGAAGAAAAACAAATGGTCTGACCACACAAAAATAAACGCCCACGTCCTACTTCAACACTGCACCTCTTGTTAGCAAAGCAGCTTACCGTGTCCATGTAAAGTATGCTGTCTCTTCCTAACCTGTCCCTTCACCTTGTCCTGATGTACTGAAGCTTCCACTAAAGGCACCTTTGTGGACAAGGGAAATTAAACAAGATGAGAACCAAAATGTCTCCTCTCAGTGGTGCATAGGCTTGAAAAGCTTCTTGTCTGAGGCACAACATGAGCTGAAGGTTACCACGCTTTTTTTGTAATTTTGATTAATACAAGCAAAAGCTTGAGCTCCGTGTATCTTATTTTGCAAATGGTAAGTTCACGGTGGAGGTTGGGTTTAGAACGGGAAATACATAGCTCTAGTTCAAACTTTGGAAAACAGCATTTCAATTTGTTTTTGTCCAAGTCTACTTCCCCCTGTTGCTCACCAACAGCTGAGGAATTGTTTAATAGAGACAGAGGAGAGGGAAATGAGAGCCAGCCTCAAAGCAAACACTTCACGTCACTGCACACCTGCTTTGGCCTTTTGGTTCCATGGGAGAAAACGCACTGAGGTTGCACTTTAGCACGTAACTGCCCTGTTTGTTTGGCGCACTCACCACAGACAACAATAGCCAAGTGTCTCTCTGGGCATGAAGAGGCGTGGGTGGGTTTATTTAAGAATTTGGAAATCTGTTTATCTTACCTGTCAGTAATCCGGCTTTAGGTGGCTGTCACCCAAATGCTATGTTGAATCTTTTTTTTCTACAAAGATAGTGTTTATTATTTATCAGAATGTTAAGATCAAATATGAAACATATCTGTTTCCTGGGAACTTTTATGAAACAGGAAGGCAAAAAATTGGTGTGACGCATTATTATGGAACCCACGCAACTTCTAGGCAAGACCCGCCCTTCAATAGCATTCACACGCTACTATTGGCCAGGTGTCCATGCTTACGCAAGGTAACGGAACCTGATTTGTTCAGGTCCTATCCCCTGACCAGTCGTTTATCCTAACCTTAACTACTCGAGGTCAATGCCTAACCCCAACCAATCGGGCTGCTTCGTAGGGCGGGACTTACCTAGAAGTTGCGTGGGATCCAAATAACGCGTTAGTGACCTGTGTACGATGGACACAGATGCTTCTTCTTACAGGACAATCCTTTCAGCATCCACACCTGACAAAAAGCCTTCCTGTCAGTCAGTTTACTAGTATCATGCACTCCACCAAAGAAAGAAGTAAAGACAAGCAGATGAACTAGAATAAACTACAAGATTAAGTAGAACTATCCACCACAAATGGTTGTCATCATCTTCTTCAGCCAAACAACTTAAGAAGTTTGTCATTAAGAGGACAATCCTAACAGAAAATAGTCACATGTGCTCTGTGAAGTATTCAGTAGGCTACTACTGTAGGTTTCAATTCTAAAAAAACATCATAAAAAGAAAGAATTGTTTGACATTTTAGGTAATACGCTTAGTTGCTGTCTTGCTTATCGTTGTATGAGAAGATGTATGCATTGTCTAGTGTTAAACTAGAGCCACAATTAGCTTATCTAAGCATAGTGTTTTCACAATTCTGTTTGTTTATGCATTAAACAAACAGGATGTCTTTTGGTAATTGCTAAGAGGTGTTGGTAGGCCAGGCTAGCTGTTTCCCTGTTTCCAGTCTTAGCTCAGCTCAGGCTTTACTGTCTCCGGGCTCAAGCTTCATATTTAGCTTAGCGTACAGAAATATTCCAAGCAACACTGGCATATTTAAGATCCGACCCTCTACTCAAACATTTGTTTAAATGTCCACCAAAAGTGGTCCCTCAAATGTAAGATAGGAGACATAGAAGTTTTATATGTAACAATGACCAACATAGCCCAGTGATTTCAGGGAGGACAAACACCAACTAATAAAACGGTACATAGCCCAAAGGTACATTCTAGGAAATTTGTTTATTTGCTTTCCTTCAAAGAGTTTGTTGAGAAGATCAACACCAATCTCATATGTGTACGCTAAAGTAGAAACCACCGTCAGCAGCCAGTTAGCTTAGCTTAGCACAAATATGGTTATTTGTCAAACCATTTCTTGTCCAGTCTTCCTGGAGTTTGATCAAAATAGAATATGTTAATCAGTGAGCTTTAAAGGTGCTGGCTTTGTTACTTTTGGACAGGGCCAGGCTAGCTGTTTGCAGTCTTTTTGCTAAGCTAACCGGCTACTGGCGGTAGTCATTTTTACCATAAAGATATGACAGTGGGATCAAACGCTCTTTTTTTCTTTATGATAGACATGCATTGAGATCGAGAGGCCACATTGCCTATCAATTTATTAATTACATGGAAGTAGTTAGTTACCATTATAAAAGATGTTCTCCCAACAAACCATAGCCTCTTTAAATAAATGTGTAGTTTGGAGTCCATGTGAAGGCGCTACTTTTTTCACCAAGAGTCACAGAGCTGTAACACAGATGTTAACAAAGGAAAGTAATAAAATGTATTAAACCTGCATCAGTAGCATATTCCAATGTATTATGAATATTATAAGTATAAGTGTGTGTGTGTGTCTGTGTGTCTGTGTGTCTGTGTGCGTGTGTGTCTGTGTGTCTGTGTGTCTGTGTGTGTGTGTGTCTGTGTGTGTGTGTGTGTGTGTGTGTGTGTGTGTGTGTGTGTATTTACATGTGTTCAACCTTTGTTCCGTATCCTTCTCACCACATTTTAGTCTCACTGACCCTACATCCTGTTATAGCTTTGGGCATTTTAGTGTTTTCACACGCCGGTGCAAAAACAGCAGCATTTATAGCAACCTCCAGTGTTTGCCACCAGCGTCTCAGTTACTGGAAATCCTGGGATTGAGTGAGCTTACTGTAATAGCACACCTGCCACAAACACAAACACACACACACACACAAGTATAAAAAAGAGCAACAACAGGGTGAAAAACAAGTTTATGACAACATTTTGCTATCCGCAAACCCTTTGGCCCTGGGCAGTGCGGGCCCGGGGCCAGACCACAGCATCCTGACGTACAATATGAAGCTGTCTGTTGTCTCTCCCCCATGTTACTCACCACCCACTCTGACTCCGTGATTGGAGGAATCAGGGAACAGACAGCTCCTCCTGAGGGCACCCACCTGTGGCATATCAAACTTGAGGGGATGGGTAGGACTTTACCCAACCCTGATGAGTCAGGCATTACTGGTGTGGACAGTGTCAAGTTGAGACATCTATGGGTTTTACTGGTTGCATCATTTGTAAATGTGAAGACACTTGCATGGGCATATCTGACTAAATGTCTCGGTTAAATATCTAATGCTTTTTAGAGCGATGAGGCAATTGCAAACTCCATGTTCTGTCTGTGTTTTATTACAGCTATTGTGTTTAAGTATGGAAACTAGTGGTGGTGGTTGGGGGGGGGGTTCTTATGCTCCATTCATTCCTGCAATGATTGCAAGACCAGAAGATATAACCCCAGGACTACCCAGAAACCTCATTTTTGTGTGTTTTTTTAATATTTTCCAGTGATAAATACATAGCTTTACCAGGAAAAGATTCAGCGCTGTAGGGTTATCTTCACATTTTGACATCTTCCCTTACTCCTTGGTTTCAACAAAGAACTCGCAGTGCCAGAGTTTTTTTTTCAAAGTTTGATGGAGCATTTTAAAACTTTTGAGGTGGAAGAAGCAAAGCAGAACATTTCGTTAAGGAGGGGACTCTTTTGTAAATGTTCTTATTTTTTTATTTTATATTGTCTCTTTATTCTTTTGCACTGTGTTTATTGTAATGCACCAAATCATTACCAAGTCAAATTCCTTGTATATTATATATATATATAGGAATCAGAAATGGCTTATATATATATATATATATATATATATATATATATATATATATATATATATATATATATATATATATATATATATATATATATATATATATATATATATATAAGCCATTTCTGATTCCTAATAGATTTTCATCCTCCAAATCTAGTGAGGTTATTTTGAATGTGAATGTGTACTCCTTAAAATCGTGCTCATTTCCTTGTTTTTTTTCCCCTCAGCCAGGCACCAAGGCTACCCAAAGCCGGGGAAACCATCCATGGTCACAAGTTCTTCATTGGCTTTGGAGGGAAAGGGGCCAACCAGTGCATACAGGCTGCAAGACTAGGGGCCAAAACCGCTATGGTCTGCAAGGTATGACACTCAAAATCCCATTTGCATACGCTGCAGTTGTGCTGTAGAGTCTGTTCACAGTGTCAGTTTTGATCCTAGCATGATCAAGTTCTTTTGCTTGCCCAATGTTTGGCTCATCTACATCTTACTCAGGACAAATAATCAGCTACCATAATCCACCAACTAGTTAACAACTCCGAAAAAATCTTATGGCTTCGTTCACAGTTAAGTCATTTCACCGCATCAACTCTCCATGCCTCATTTTCTCTTGATCAATACTATACCGCATGCATACGCCCACCCACGCTTGCATGGCTTCAAACAAGCCTATTCCCATACCATACAACCCAGAGTCTCCAATCAGTAAGCTCAGTGTGGCCTTTCAACCTGAGCACTAAAGCACCGAAGCGCCACCTCTGTCAGAACAAAGAGGCCCGATCGATACCAACCCAGTGCGGGAGGAGCTCTCCGGGCATGGGGAGAACCCAAAAATAGACATCCGGGCTTGTCAAAAACATCCAAGACAAAAGGCCGCTCTTCACAGAGAATGGGGCCAAGCAGCCAATACCAGCCCAACCCATTATCCAAGGCAGCTAGAAGTGCCCGAATTTTGGCACGTTTTTTTGGAAAGCGTGGGTTCGAAGTAGGCGCCTCGGGGCAAGGTGGGGACCCCTTCTACAACCCAAAGTAGCTACAGATGTGGACATCCCTATGCGATTCAGGGAAAGACGGGAAGGAGGGAAGGAAAACGAAAGCGAGGTGGGCATGAAGAGGCGTGAAGGCGGGGTTAACGTGTCTTCAAGGCTTGGCGCAGCTGGCCGTGTGTTTGCGCGTGTGTGTTTGTTGACTTTGTGTGTTCGTTTTTGCACATTTTCGGCGGCGGCACCATGCCAGTATGCTGGCAGGGCACACGAAAATCCAACCCAACTGAGGTTTGAGTATACCACTTTTCAAAAGTTGCCGCTAACCAAGTCTGACCCCGCTGACACTCTCTTTGTTGTAATCGTTTTGCCTTCAATCTTTTCTAGGTTGGTAAAGACTTCTTTGGAGACAATTACATTCAGAATTTCAAGGACCATGGTGTACACACAGGTACAGTTTTTTTGCATTACATTTTTTTGCATTACTGTACATGCCATATTGGTTGCCATTTCCATGTTGTAATGTCAAAAAGTTCACATTTGGAGCAATCCTTCTTGTCATTTATTTTTAGTTACGCAAGGCTTTTGGATATACTGGAAGGTTTCTCTATTGGTATGGCCAGTGGTTATTAAACCACTTGGATTGTTAAAAAGTTGCTTTTTAAAAGTTGGGCTTAGTGCAGATATCAGACTCCAGATGTTTGTGGGCTGTCTCTTTTTAGCCAAATAAATTGAGCCAAATGCGTTCTAAGCAATCAGTAGTGGTTACTATGGTGACATTTGGGGTTTTTCAGAGAAGTGTTTGATGAAAGACATGCTTTCAAACTCTGTTTTGCACCTTTCGCATTCCATTCTGTCTCAGACTTCGTAGGGCAGACCTCTGACGCAGCCACAGGAACTGCCTCCATCATTGTCAACAATGCAGGTAAATGCTTTTGCCACAAGCCAGCACCCTGCTCTGATCAACAAGCTTTGAGTTGTAGAAATGGGCTCATACATGCACAACCAAAATTGCATGTGTGCTACACACTCTTTCTCTGAAAAAAATGTGAAAAAATATAATGTACAGTGAGTCACCACAGTTTCTTACATCACAATCCCCAATTTAGCCCTATTTATGGACTAGAGAGTTTTCATGGATTCTCAAAGTCATCGTACAGCGGCTGTTGTATCCTTACACAGCTCTTTTGGTGTCCAGGTGAGAATGCCATTGTGATCGTGGCTGGTGCCAACATGCTGCTGCGCAGTGAGGACCTGCAGAAAGCTCTTCCAGCCATCAGTCATGCAAAAGTTCTGGTGTGCCAGCTGGAGGTCAGCCCGCAGACATCCTTGCAGGCACTACGCATGGCTCAGGAGAACAAAGGTCAGTCAGTGTCAGTATACTGTACAGTATGTGATGCTGTGTCCACAGCACATCCGAAGTCAGAGAGAAAATTATGTATTCTTAAAAGGTATTGAAGATGAGAGTTTGAAAAAGTATAATAATGTCACTCTTATATAATACAGAACAGGGGGTTGCATTTGCATTCTATTAACTGTGTCTATTTTTCACCAACTGTGGTAACCATGGTCTCTCAATGCTCACTTACTCCTTTGTTTGACCATAGAAGTTACAGGTTTTTTTCAACTGATCATAATTGCATCTTCTTTATCTGTTAAACAAACCCTAAAGAGCATCATCAAATATTGTTGTTGTTTTTTTACATTTGGATCACATTCTACCTTAAAGTAATACGCCAACCAAGTCTTTCTTTTGAAACACTCACCCCATGTTGGCTTGATAGGGACTATAAAATGTTGGCTCCTAAGTGAGAATGAGGGCTGTGGTCAATGTGTATGCATGGTGTTACAATGGATCCTAGTAGTGACAAAGGAAGAAATTGTGTCCAAGAAAGTATCAAAATGTCCATTGAAACTTCTCAAACCACAGAATAATACAGTAGAGCGCGAGAGGATCTGTCTAAATCAGTCATGTGCATGTTCTGTTTGTATTTCCACATTTACACTGACTCGTATCACTGTATCAAGTGAATTGCAAGAAGTGGATGAATGTCATTTTTGTTTGACGAATCCCTGCTGCTCACATTCTACAGCTGTCCACACAACAGGATACTTGTTGTCCTGCATAAACAAAACCTTTTTTTTTTTAGACTCACCTCCCTCTGTCCCCTTCCTCCCTCCACCTTTTTGGTGATAACCAGGTTACTGAGCTCATCATCTTCAACAGCATCCTATTATTAGCAGGCCTCCGCGTCATTCGCGACGTCTGGAGAGCCTCTCGCCCCTGTCATCAGGGCCTGTCGCTGGTAATCGCTCGCTGCAGGCTGCCAGAACGAAAGAGTCGCAGCCATAACCGTGTTGCAGATGGGACACCCAGATGGCCTCGCCGAGCGCCACCCTCTTTCCCAGAGCCCCCACCCCTCGCCGTGTCTGCCGTACCATGGGATTAGGCTCTGCATGTGGCACCAGGAGAGAGGCAAGGCGAGCGAAGACGCTTGGCAAAGATGCTACCTCGATGCCGCCGCACCAGAGCTCTGCGCAAATAGAGAGTTCTCTTGAGAGAATGGGTGTTAATGGGTTTGGCAGCGAGGATTTAATACCGCGGGGGTGAAGCGCCGCTCAAATTACGCAAATGTCACCATCAAGCCACACGTACTGTGGATGCCAGTTCTCAGAAACACTTAGCCTAACAAGAAGAGCATGTCCTGCGTGTGTGTAATTCTTTAAGAGCTATACATATGTATATGCATACTTTATTGCCATCTACCATTTAATATTGAGAAGGTAATGGAATTAAAATGAAATTGTAAGAACTGAGGAAATAGTAGGAGTTGTGTAGTTTGACTCTTCCGTCTTCCTCCCCCTCTTCCTTGTTTGAGCAAGAAGCCGCTTTTATATTTCACACCAGATGCAATTAGAGCCTCTTAAAGCCCTTTCACATACTCACTGATGACTCATTTATTTTGTGTGTGTGTGCATGCATGTAAGAGTGTGTGAGGGATCTCATTCTTGCCCTGTTTTCCCTCTGCCCTTGTTTTTCATCCACCTTTCATCTTAAATCAACCACAGCAACAAACTGCTGTATTTCTGTACTTTCTGAACTGTTCTGGCTGCTCTTCCAGCACATGTGCGACCAGACTTTGAACCTCTGCACAAAAAAGCCCAGAGTCATGACACACACACACACACATTCTCCTGCCAGACGTGACTCAGTATGCACACATCCCAGGATTACCACATCTGTCTCAGCAGCTGTGAGTACGTGTGCGTGTGTGTGTGTGTGTGTGCGTGTGTGCGTGCGTGCGTGCGTGCGTGCGTGCGTGCGTGTGTGTGTGTGTGTGTGTGTGCTGGAGTGGTTTGTGTGGTTTGACTAACACCTGGAGAGCAAAACAAAGCAACCTGAGACTGACACACCGGGTTAATGTGACGTCCACAGTAGCAGCTCCTTGCATCAGAGAGGCAAAGTCCTTCATGCATTACTGTATTAGGGATTTCACACAAGCTGCTCCTGCGTGCATATTGATAGGCTTCCATCCTCAGCAGTCTCATTGTACTGTATGTATACTTCATGAGCATCGGGCCTATGCCTTTGACATCAGAGCCAAAGTAACACGCTTGACGCACACACTGTGATAGCGCCACAGATGGCAAATAAGGGAGCAGATAGTGGAAGACAGCATTGTACCAGTTCTGTCCCTGGCTTCAAATAATATGAGTATTAACAATAGTCCAGCAGCATGAGTGTGCCTTTTACATGATTCAGTGATACTTTATTTGTCATGTTTACATGGCATACAGTATGTGGTTAGTGCTTCACTAACTGACTGATGGTTGTCTGTTAATGCAACCAAAGTACTCCTATGACAATTATTCCAATTAGTAGCACCGTCAGGCTTCCATATGCAGCACGTCCCACTGTTGTGCTTAATTTGCATCACATGTTTGATATGCACGAGCTTCTGAAGAACATTGGAAAAATGTGACGAGGGACGGGAGGAAAAACAAGATTCCTCTTCTGATAGGAACAGAGGGAGTGAGTTGTAAAAAGCAGGGAGGAATATTTATAATAGTGTAAATATACGGACGCAATAATCGGGATTTTTTTTTTTTTTTTTCAGTGTACAGTACAGCTGTGCAAAGGAGAACAAAATGGTCACAGAAAAGAAACATCCTTCAGGCACTCTTAGGCAGACCAAGGAGAAAAGAGCTTAAAAGGGTTCTTCACAAGATTGAATTTCAAATAAATTCCAACGATATAGACTCTGAAGCTGAGCTAATCATCTACTTCTCGTATCAAAAGATCCCAGGAAAAATCCAAAACCTACTAACAAGGGCCATAGAGCTCCATTGTTGTCCAAAAACTATTAAAAACACATCAACGAGCCACACTGTTGCACTGGGTGACACGTTCCTTCATTGTCATGAACACTCGCACTGCAGTTCATTTTGAGTCAATCCCACATACAGTACAACGTCCTGCTGCTGAAAAGTTGAGCATCAAATAAATGCAACTTACCTAGCTAGTAAAGGAATTTGCTGAAGCTTAAAATGAAATGAAACTATATTTGAGGTTGACAAATCAGTCTCACCTCCGGGTCTATTCTGGAGTGCATCACACAGTCCTCATCAGCAGATTGAGTCTCAATTGCCATGGAACTCTAAATGTTCAAAATGTTATGAATCTGAGCACCTCAAGGATGTTTTATGTGTGTTGTTATAAAGCTGTACTGTACATTGTTTACATACTGAATACAAATTCAGAAAAGGTCACAAAAAGGTTTGTGATTATTTCCTTAAAAAGATTTACGTCTTCAGTAGGAACCAATGGGTGTGGAACTGCTGACAACAGGCGAAGGGGGATACAGAGATCCCTCCTTTTACGCCAAACTGAGGCATCACAATTCAGAGATCTCGCACTTGTCTTGGAAACCAAAGTGATGGAAACCGAGGTGCAATTCGGTTGACAGAGAGAGAGAGAGAGAGAGAGAGAGAAAGAGGACTCAGAAAGAGCCTTGTGTCACGTTTTGGTGACATGGCCTTGGCTCATGTGGGTATACATACAGTATACTGTATGAGTGTGAAAGAGAGAGAAACGTTATTTCCACTTTTTCTAGCGAGAAGCCCAGCATCCACCTCAAAGCGCCAGGTGGCCAAAGCCCTGCACAAACCCACGCAGCTGCTCTCTTATGTGCCCACGCAAACACACACACACACACACATAGCAACTGGGCACACACTTTTGCACAACAGACTTTGATGTCACCAACACTGAACATATATTTCACTCACAAACACACACACACACACACACACACACACACACACACACACACACACGCACACGCACGCACACACACACTTGCATGAAGCTTTATTTTGTACACAGAGATATCAGAATTAATCACTTCGTCAAGCTGGGCTTATCCTCACACATACACAGAAATCATGGTATTAGATGCATTAATGCTCTCTGCTCATGAATATGCATAAGACAGTGATGTGCAACACGTATAGAGGATTACTTCTGACAAACACTCTTGCTCTCTCTCTCGCTCTCACCCTCTCTTGTGCTCCTGAACACACAGAGAAAGGGTCACAACTAGTCTCACCCACACACAGACACACATACATACTATAAAGGGTTTTAAGCGTCATGTTGACACACACACACACACACACACACACACACACTATACTATAACTGCAGGGGTTCCAGCGCCCCACAAAAAGCTGCAGGATGTGAGGCCGTTTCCACCAGCGTTTTCTTTTCTTTTTTCTCCAGTGTTCTTTTCCAGGGAATGCTAATTTAATCGTTTAAAAGGTGCCTTTTTATAGAAGTTTATCCACTTGAGCTTTGCCTGCTAGAGCAATTCCCGCTGGTAGCCCACTAGCCTTTGTTCCCATTGAAAGTTTAATTAAGGTAATGTCAGACCTTGACAGTGAAGCTTAGCAAATGGAAAAGAAACATCACACAATTGTAAAATGTGTCGGTGAGGGACACTATCACAATTTTATCCCTTTAACTGGGAATAACTGGGAACAATGCTATTTATTTAAACCCATGTAATGATTGCATGCTATCCTGAGTGACTTATAGATTATAATGTGTAACACTGTGGTCAATAATATGGCTCATTGCCTGTTTTTTTGTTACAGTGAAGACAATATTCAACCCAGCGCCGGCCATTCCTGACTTGGATAAAGATTTCTACAGAGCCTCTGATGTGTTTTGCTGTAATGAGTCTGAGGTGATGAATCTCTCACACAGACACACACACACCTCACGGTATTTATCACAGCAGCATTTAGGCTTCCACACACAATAACTCTGCCTTCTCACACATCTATACACTCACATAACAAGTGGAGAGGAAACTGAGACCAGTCCTACACAGCAAAATCGTGGTTATTGAATTGACCAGCTTTCTGTTCTTGCACCGCACACGTGCAGTTTACAGTGATATCTGTGGTAGATTTACTATCAAAATTCATAGTCAGAAGATGGATTCTCAATTTCACACAGAGGTAAACAAAATCAGGCTTTGCATTTTAAGCTAGCTGAAATGTCCCTATCTGGTTTAATCAGTGTAGCTAGCTAGGTAATTAAGCTAACATTAGCTCCGTGAGTTGCTTGAAAATTCTGTCACCGGCTGACTTAATGATTCCAGCTGACCCAGTAGTAGTTAGCTAGTTAGCCAGACATGCTAACTTTTGCAGCTTACAATAGAGCGGAACACACTGTTTATTCCACTCCTTGAACTTTGCGCTGGTAATTTTGGTTTTGGAAAGGCTAGAAAAAAAGACACAACCTTCATCTTAGCGAATGGTCAATTAACAGGGTTTCTGCAGGGTCTTAAATCAATCAACAATCAAAAAGCGCTACATCTGTAGTCGTCCGAATTTCAGGGGGTAACTTGTTCCAGAGTCTCGGGGCAGCGACTGCAAAAGTCTGATCACCCCACCGTTTGTACTTTGACCTTGGGACTTCTAAAACCAGCTGATTTGAGGACCGCAAGGACCGGTTGTGCTCACGCAGGATTAAGATCTCGGACAGATACTCCGGGGCCAGGCCGTTTAAGGCCTTGAAAACAAACAATAAAATCTTAAAATCGATTCTAAAACGCACAGGGAGCCAATGTAGAGAACGGGAGTGATGTGTGCGCGTCTAGATGTATTTGTTAAAAAGCGAGCAGCAGCATTTTGTACAAGTCGAAGTCATGAGATGGAGGTCTGGTTCAGACCAACATAGAGAGCATTACAATAATCCAAATCTAAAAAACCTAATCCAAATTAAAAAAAGTAAGAAGACTTGACCCAATGGTGCTATTAAAAGCCTCCTTCACTATCCTGGCAGGAACAATGTCTAAAGGACAGTTGGTCGGTTTCATGTGTTGCACTACCTCAGTTAGCAATGTCAGAGAAACTGGCTTAAATTCCCCAAACACAGCAGAGTGCACAGGAGCAGCAGGTACACATTGAACACATTGAAATTAGCACTGGCGATTTGCCTGACACGTGCAACTTTGTCAATAAAATAACAAAGAAAATTCTCACATGTACTGTATGAAACATTTGTCGGAGCAGAGGTGCATGGATTCACAACAGAGTTTATCACATTGAATAGCACTCTAGGTTCATGGCAACTGCTAGCTATGACAGATGAGAGATGCTGCATCTTCTCCACCTTCACAGCCTTCTGGTATGCTGCTAGACTGTCCCTTAATAAACCCAGAGATACATGCAAATTGTCCTTCTTCCACCTTCGTTCAGTGTTTCTGCAGTGTTGCCTAAGGGCCCTTGTGATGTCATTTAGCCAAGGGTCTGCCTTAGGTTTAATAGTTTTAGCCCGAACAGGGGCAATAGAGTCTAAAATGTCAGTGCATGTGGAGTGGAACACAGAGAGAATGTTATCTGGGGAAGAGGGAGATACCAGACCATTTTTTGCATAAAACTGTGAGCCCACAAACGCAGAAGCAAACTCTCCAGCTGTAGAGGAGGTGATGCAGCATCGCCTAGAAGCTGAGGATATAGGCCTACTAGCAGGTGGCGGAACACTGATCTCAAACCTGATGGGGAAGTGATCTGAAATACCAGTTTCTGTTATTTCACTGAGTGAAACTGAAAGCCCATATGACATGATGAGATCCAGGGTGCGGCCAAGATGATGTGTCGGCCCTTCCACACATTGATTAAGGCCAAATGAGTTCAAAAGAGTTTTAAAATCATGAGCAAGTGGGTTTGAGGGGCAACACACATGGATATTTAAGTCCCCACAAACCAGGAGCTTGTCATATTTAGGAACAACATCAGTTAAAAACTCTGAAAACTCGCTCATAAAATCCTTGTTGAGTTTTGGTGGGCGATAAATAACTGCACACAACACAGGAGAATCCAGATCAACCACAAACAGCTGAAGCTCAAAACTATTATAACAGGATGCAGGTAATAGTCTGCATCTGTACTCATCTTTGAAGAGAGTGTCAGGTCGAGGTGGTGGGCTGCACCTCTGGGCGAGTTGAGGAAAGAACAGCTGGGGGGGAGGAGCTCTGAGAAGGCGCTGTCGTCACCTGGTTTCAGCCAGGTTTCCGTCAACAACAGAAAGTCCAGCGCTTTTGTCGTAAAGCAGTCATTCAATATAAAAGTCTTATTCGTGAGTGATCTAGTGTTGATCAGCGCCATGCAAATTCAAAATTTTAGGCCTTAAAAAGTCTTAAATTCGCTGTAGTAGCAGAAGTATTGTGTTTTATTGTCTTAAATAATTTTAAAAAGGTCTTTATTTTCCTACGTCCAAGTAACGCTATCTGCAATGCACATTGAAATGTTTTGTTTTTTTTAATTCCGTGGTGTTGTAGTTCTTTCTATCGCTCGTCCAAATATAATTTGCTGTATATGTACGGATTATTATTACTCTGTGTCGATTTAATTCAATTTGAATACACTTATTTACTTTGCGTATACTTTTGTGACTCTCTATTTTGTTTTACTTTTATGTTTATAGGTCTTAAATTCCATTCATAAAGGTCTTAAAAAGTCTTAAATTTGACTTGGTAAAACCTGCAGAAACCCTGATTAAGTCATGATTGGTAAAATCAACTCAAGCTGCTGTTTGAATGTGTCAACACTTGTTAAACCAACCCGTTAAACAGTAACTTTGGAAGTGCAGCCCTGAGTCAGGTAGGTTGAAATATTTCTTCTCATATTCTCTGTGAAAGGAAAAGATCAGAGGTTTGAGATGTTGTGAGCGCCCACACACACACACACACACACACACACACACACACACACACACACCTTTTCACAATGATTCAACTGTGTCTCCTGGGTCATGACCCCTGCCAGCACATCAATAACCCCACTGTAGCCTTCAGCCATACATGTAAACCCCTCTGGTACGAAGAGGGAAATCAGTACCTCTCCAGCCTTTTACAGTAGAAACTAGTATCATGGCACCTCGCGTCTCGACTGTCAGGTGATGACAGATGAGTTTCAGGGGGCAGGGTTAGATGGGAATCGTAGTAAAAACAACAAGGCAGATGTGCTCTTTGGCTGAGTCAGCCACCCCCTTGGGGATAAAGTGGATGTGAGTTTGTCTTGAAGTCTCTATTGGATGTGGTGATGCAGCGCGGAGAGAAGCTGTAGCCAGGTGTGGGGACATGAAAGGGAGAGTTGGCGAAAGCGCAACATTTTTTTGGGTCAGATCATGGAGGTATATATATATATATATATATATATATATATATATATATATATGAGGCATGCAGGGGTGGAAAGGGCACTAAATTATCCATTATTATCCATTATCAGGGACAGGTAAAGGTGAATTAAGATTTGTTTTTATTTGCTTCACATACAGTATCTTGACCAGCAGTCAACAGGCACTTTTAGATATAATGCAGTGCAAAAAGGAAAAGAGGACAATACTTAACATGGTACTTTTTTATGTTAAACAACTCTTTTAAGCAGCATTCATCATTGATTAAAAGTTTAAAGCTCCAAAACTCAGTAAATAGTTACTTACAATAACTGTTGCTACTGTACCGGAGTAGCTTGATGTTATTAGACTTGCAATAAAAAAAATCAGCTGCTTCTTATGCACAGGTAGGCACAATACTCAATACACAAAAAGAACTCAAAAAAGTCCCAAAAGACACTGCTTTGTTAAAGTTAAAAAAAAAACTCTTCATTATCAGGGCTACAAACAAGATTATTTCATCATTTCAACACCATCAGTTTTACTTACTTTATTATGTTTATTTTCTTCTTTCTTCCATGTACATGTTGTATATTGTTTAAAGAAAATCAATATAGATCTTATATTTATATAAGTACATATGTTACTATGATATTTGACTCAGTGTCCATCCATTGAGTTGTGACTGTTGTAATAGGAGAGCCGGATGTTGCTGCACAAATGATCACACGCATGATTGAAACAGCTGCTGAAAGTATTGGCTTGTCTCAGGAGGTCGAGTGAGTTGGATAACTGTTGGTCTTGTTTTTTAATCATGTAGCCAAGATATAGTATTAGAAAAGTAATTTCATATTTGTACTTTAACAAAGCAGTGTGCCTTGATTTTTTTGGAAAGAATTCCTCTGATTACTGTATATAGTTATTTTTGAAATATGGTTATATACCATGTTATTGGATGTTTTGTTGTTGCGTTGAGTTTTGAGCTGTTGAGCTGTGTAACTTTTTTACATTTATATTTTAATAGAATTTCACATTGTTTGTACTGGTGATTCAGCCAGGAGAGTGTCCTGTCCATCCAAGGACTGTAAATGCTTTAACTGCCGAAAAATTGTTTTACCCTGCCCACATTCCTACTCAAACAATTCATGGTATAAGGCTTACAAAGATCCAATTATTCAAATGTATAATCATTGTATTTAAAGAAAATATAGCAATGTAAACGGCTTTCATCAAGACAAACTGATGCAGGAGCCAACTAATTAGACACAATATACCAATATAATAAATATACCAATATAAAATGAACAGGAAGGAGAATTACACATTTGTCATCAGTAAGAGATATGTAATCATTTTTCTTTTTAAACTTCAGTTTTAAATGTAAACACTGTGGAAAGCAAAAGTGAAAAAAACTCGCTCTCAAAACTATAACTGTACAGTATAAAATGACTGTAATGACAGCACATTAATTCCACCTGGCCTTTGGTAATATGCCTAAACATATACATTCTTGTCAAGAGCTCCATACAGCATATGCTTTGTGCAGTGTATGTGTGTTAGTCTGTTAGAGATAAACACACACACTCACACACACACACACACGCACACACACAGCCAGCGAGAGAGCCATAATTCAACTTTCTCATATTCTTGTACACAGAGGGAGGTAGATTGATTCCCTGCCCTGGTGGGAAGCTGATGACTAACAAAACGGCTCTTTTTTCTCTCTTGGCATCCGACAAAACCGGGGTGGCTGCGGGCTCTAAAAGCACCGATACACTCTGTGGTTTATTTTTGAACTGTCCAAGGTCATTGTTCCTTTTGACAGAACATAAAAGCAGAGGGGATCAGATCCTCAGACCCTTATTCAACGCTAGTGTGAACCGTGCGGGGTTATAGCTGGCACACATTCTGTACAGGTGTGTGTGTGTGTGTTTGTGTGTGGTCTCACTGTACTATGCTCAAGCTGAAGGTTGGGGGGTGGGGAGAGGGGGGGCTTAAGGATGACAAAGTGCAGGCCCTCTTTGATCCACAGCCCACATTCTACGCTGAAGTGCTATATAGGGAGAGGAATAGTGTTTGATGTCCACCGGAGGACCTCACGCGCCTCAATGGTTCCGCATCCACAGACCTGAAAGATCTCACACTCACTTTCATAGAAGCATGATCGTAGCATTTAAAAAAAACAAGAAATGTGATGTTGTGATAAATTGTCTTGTATGTTTTCATGCTGCTAGTATTTATAGAGCACAGGGATTTTAGACTTGTAATTACTGCAGCAAATTAAAGGGGAAGTCCACCATAAAATGAATTCCACATTGTGTTTGATTTTTTTTTCAAGTCCATGAGGATCACTAATCAAATTCCATTTTCTTTCCACACGTGGTTTTGTGGACAAATGTATAAAAAAAAAATATGTTTTCCTCTTGGTTGAAAAATGATCACTACTGCACAGCTATTGATATCATGTGTTAGTATAATCTCTTTTTTTTTAATTAGTGTGATACAGTGCTAAACTATTTATGCAATAGACTTAACAGAGAAGACAAGTGAGCAAAAGGAAAACATCAGGATGCATTCAATGTCCGTGCAAGTTTACAATAAAATGTTTTGGAGACAAAACAAAAGAACAGAAAAACACAACATTTAGTGTGTAGGGTTAAGAGGGGAGAGAAAACTGGGCACCCGGATAGCTATGTTGGTGGAGCGGGCGCCCATATGTGGAGGTTTACTCCTCGACGCAGCGGGCCCGGGTTCGACTCTGACCTGCGGCCCTTTGCTGCATGTCATCCCCCCTCTCTCTCTCCCCTTTCATGTCTTCAGCTGTCCTGTCAAAGAAAGCCTTAAAAATGCCCCAAAAATAATTTTAAAAAGAAAAAAGAGGGGAGAGAAAACGTAAATAGGAAATGCAATACATTACAGTATATTTCTATTTCTTTGGCTCCAATTTCACAACAGAGATTCAATTTGCCGGACTCTTATCACAAAAATGATATACTGGAATTTCGCTCTCAAAATCTCAAAACTCACACGCTCAAAATAAAACATCTAAACAATTTGAGCAATACCTCACAAAATTGTTCTCAGATAATTATGTCAAACAGTAACTTATCCTGCAGTGGTCATTTCCTCATAATTATACAAATTCTAATAAGAAAAAAAAAAAATGCATTCATGCAAATGTCAGTATTCAAAATGATGTAGACTAAGAATGACATCTCCGATCTTTAAATTGAATATTATTTGAAATATATGAACGATGGAGTCCTACTGCAGTAATCCCTACATTCGCACAACACAAAATGCTGACTGTCAGCGTACTTCACTGTATCAGTTCACTTTTTTTTGTTCTGTATCAACCACAAAGTTGGTTTCTACTAAAGACACCAAAACCTTCAATATTGAAATCACTTTTAATTCTTACTGTGTTCATCCAAAATGCAATACGGTAATGCCTAGGAGCATATAATATTAACAATGTGCACTATATACTGGAGCATTTTGACAGTAATCTGAAGGAAAGGAAGTGCTTTTCATTTTTCTTTTTTTCCCCACTAGTTGAAATGCATGGCAGCGGTCATAAAGTAGCAATTATGTTGCAATGTGGCTCGCCAGAGAAATGAAGATAAATGCCTGCAGACACTGTTATAGACACTGAAACTAATATGAAGTGTCTGTCTATTGAGGAATGTCATGTTGTGTTTTAAGGACAGCATGTTGTTCAAAGAAAAATAATTCAGCAAGTGGATTCAACACATTGAAGCTTGTGAAAACTGAGCCATAGCAATTGTTAAATACCAGGCCCTTAGACAGGGGGGGGGGTTCAGGTGGTTCGAAAGCCCCCCACACACACAGCCAAAAAGTTCGTTTTTTTTCTTTCTTTTTGTTAATTAGTTTTTTGTTGTTGTAATCAACAATTGTCTTTTAAAATAACGACGGCCAATAATCCCCCTCAATAGAAAATGACCTAAGCCAAACTGAAGCCCTAATCTTCTTAAAACTTCTGTTAATGTGTTAACTGGCACGCAACATGTAACAATCTAACGTCTAATGTATCAACAATCCAATATAAAAAAAAATTGGCATGGATAATCTGACAAGGAATGGTGTCACATAAATTGTATGTCACGTAACTTTCTCTCAGAATGTTCTCTAAAGCTGAGTTTCCTTGAAGTTCCTCAAACATCAGCTGCAGAAACATCAGCTGGAGAGTCCTGCTGCGTCACTGTTTAGTCATTTCGGAGCCAGATGAACCAGCGTAGTCAGAGACTCAACTCTTTGAAAATGTTTGGCCCGCAGACTGCTGACGGATCTAGCAAATCCCTAACCGACTGAATGTGTTTTTTATGAGTCTGTCTGACCACAACAGTCATTGTGCGATCAAGAGCTGACTCATCACAGAACCGTTAATAGAAAACAGTGAACTAAAGCGAGCGAGCAAAAGACTTGTGATATACTAATTAGTGATCCTTGGACATAGTACATGGTTGTGATGCACTTTGGTGTGTCTTTTTTTAATTTTTTTAGGTTCTTTTTATTGGTATTTAACAGACGTTACACAACAAAAACAGATCCCTCTTGTGGTTACAAAAAAGAAAAAAATATTTTAAACCATTAAACAAATAGACAAACATTATACACTACACCTTATCCAAAATATAAAAGGAAAATAAAAATAAAAAAGGAGCTACACCTAAAGACATCATTATGTCACAGATAGAGAAGACCGAACTAAACCAGAGGTGTAACCTATTTTCTAAGATTGGTCATCCCAGTCTTTTATATACTTCAAGTTATCAAAATAACGTAAAAAAGGAACCCATACCTCATAAAACTTGGACTTTCTTCCCTGCAGAGTGTATTTTATTTTGTCCAATTTTAAGTGAAACAATACATCTCTCAGCCATCTAACATGACAAGGAGGTCTAGACCCCTTCCAGTTTCTTGGTGTGTCTTTTAAAGAGGCAAAACAAGCTTTTAGTTTTGTATTTTTTTTAGGGGAAGATTTCAATGCATTGCTTTGACTTCTTGCATGTTACACACACTCGTTGTTACAGAGTGTTTGCCTTAAAGAATTTCCATGATGCTTCCACAAGTGCTGGTTTTGCCTTATCTTTCATTTTAATTCCTAACCTCTGATTAATGTACAGTAGCTCCCTGAACTAGAGAAGAAAAATCTCTTAGAAATAGTGTCCCATCATCATCATGCTAAGTGAGATGATATGATTATGATATATATGATTATATGATTATACAGTACGTGTGCAGTGGTTTACCTCTGCTCCTCTGGTCTCTTTACAGGCTGAGCTGCTGACTGGTTCCTCGGTGACTGGTGTGGAGGAAGCACATGGGGCCGGTCAGGAGCTGCTAAAGAGAGGCTGTGGGTCAGTCATCATCACTTTGGGACCCCAAGGGTGTGTGGTTCTCAAGGCACAGGAGCCTGCATCAAAGAAACATGTTCAAACTGCTGCAGTCACAACAGTGGACACTACGGTAATCACGATGCATATACAGTATATAATTTTTTTTTTTTTAAATATGTATATATATATATATATATATATAGGATTCTCGTTCCACTTTTTTCTCTTTTTTTCACTTCTGGCATCTTTTGGGCTAAAATTCTAAAAAAAATTACCAGAATAAATAAATGTATGTATATATATATATATATATATATATAGTGAAAAATCTCATACAACATATTCATTACAGTGAAAATATCAAATCACATTTCAGAGAAGCTTGAACCACAGAACGCTACGTTAGCAGCATGGCTCTAGAGAGGAACTATCACACTTTTTTTTGAAGGCCTGACAATGTTAATCAGCATGTTAGTATTGTCACTGTGAGCATGTTAGCATGCTGATGTTAGCATTTTCGCTCCAGTCACCATGGTACAGCCTCACAGAGCTGTGGCTGTAGACTGCAGCCACAGCTCTGTGGCTGCAGTCGCAGTTAAAAAAATAAAAAAATATATATATATATATATATATATATATTTTTATTTTTTTTTTTTTATTATATTATTAGTTTATATATTATATATACTTTTTAAATAGATAATTATTAATGGTAATTACTAAATTATTTCCTTCAAGTGATCCTTTTAAAGAATAAGTTTGACTATTTAAACATGGTCCACATGTATTTATCAGTATTCCGTTTTTAATGGAAAGTTATGCAAACCAGCCCACTCCTCACTGGAAGGAATATCTTTACAACTGGTCTTTTCAGCAATAACAGAGGAACATATTATTGGTCATTACCTCCATAACAACAGATTGCCACGCAGAACTTTTATCTCCCCATTCATCATAGTCAAATGAGCTCCTGGTACTCTGAGATCTGTGTATTGCTCAAGTGGAACGGTGACCACCGGCAGTTTCCTCTCCTTAAAGGACACCTCTAGTCTTTTAAAAGAGGCCAGCGTCGTGTGACTCATTTCACACCGGCCTCTGTGGCTTGTTTTCGTCACAGAAGCCTCGGCTACATGTTTGCGTTTCCTGTCTCTGAGGGTTCTGTGGGGCCTGTGTTCTCCCAACCGAATACGTCATCGCACAGAGGTGTTAATCACCTCTTTGTGGTTGCCAGGTTTGATTAGAGCCTTTTAATTGTTTGTGTAATGGATTCTTTTTACTGAATAGTTCCCCTAGGGACTTTTATATTGTTATAATTTCCAAATTCTGTTCATCATGAATCATTGTGAAAAGAACTGGAGTATAACACTTACAAGCATGCAATTTTACATGAAACCCACATCACAGAGTGAAAGTCAGAAAAAAAGCAAAGGAGTGAGTGAGTGAGTGAGTGAGTGTGGGTGTAGGGCTGAATAATCAAATAATCGATTAGTTGTCAACTTTAAAATTAATCACCATGTATATTGAATAATGTATTAATCGTTCCGAGTTATTTCTAAATGTTATTTCACAAATGTGAATATGTACTACTTTCTTTGCTCCCATCTCTGAGTTGTGGACAAAACAAGACATTTGAGGATGTCATCTTGGGCGTTTGGGAAACACTGATCCACATTTTTCACAATTTTCTGACATTTTATAGACCGAACAACTAATCGATTAATCGAGAGAATAATCGACAGATTCATTGATAATGACAATAACCGTCAGTTGTGGCCCTAATGCGAAAGGAACTGCAGCTGAGCTAAACAGCTGCATCTCCTTTTTTTTTTAAATCCCAGGTCACTTTGGCATTTGAAGAATAACCCTCCTCCTCGGGTCAAATTTGACCCATTTTCAAAAAGTTTGTATATCACAAATTTGGGTTTATTTCAACGAAATTGTAAATAAAAAACAACGTGGATGGTTCCATACAACTATGTGAAGTAAGTTATCAGTTCACTACTTTAATTGAATGTGGGTGTGAATTTGAAGAAGAAAAAAAAAAATGATAAAAGAAAGTTGAAAAAAAAGTCAAAAATAGCGACAAAAGTGTCGAAAAAGACGACCAAAGCGTTGACCAAAAAGTTTACATTTTAAATTTTGACCCAGAAATTTACTAAAAAGTTGTTGGTCGACGGGAAGACAACACAAGGAATAAAGGGCTTGACCTCCTCCGTGCCCCCACATTTCAAAGCAGACACCCATAACTACCCTTATTCACCATCTTCAATCTCCCCACTTCCCAGTAGCCCCCAGGAGGAACTTACCCACCACCCCTATCCTCCCCCTTCCTCTCCCATGACTCACCTCTTGGGCTTGCATCAGTCAGCAGAAAGCTGTGGTCGGGCCTGCTGCATGTCCCCCCCCCACCCCCCTTCTCGCGCGTGCACACACACACACTCTCTCACCCCACCGCTTCTGTTCTTTGATGGGCCCATAAATTCTGTGGTGTTTAACTCTTTTGGACATTATAATCCCTCTTCCAGTAAAGCCCTTTCTTTTTTTTCTTCTTTTTACTGGAGAGAA
This sequence comes from Sander vitreus, assembly GCF_031162955.1. Classification (NCBI taxonomy): domain Eukaryota; kingdom Metazoa; phylum Chordata; class Actinopteri; order Perciformes; family Percidae; genus Sander; species Sander vitreus. The sequence goes on along the minus strand of NC_135874.1, from coordinate 23,558,515 downwards.
AAAAAACAGAAGAAAAAAACAGGTTGTTATCAAGATCATTATTCACTTCTTTGAGCTTGTTCTGGTAACACAGGCCTCTTCAGTTATGGTTACCGCTCCTGTTATTACTACTTTGATTGTGTTTTCACTAGCAGTGGTGACAGCAATGTTTTTGAAAGATTGGCTCCAGACCTGTCATCACTGGGCTTATATATTTTTTTTTCTTGCTCTCCAGTTTGACTAGTATCGGACTGCGAACTGAGGCCGCATTCTAGGCTGCGATTCTTCGATATCAACACAGTGAGTCACTTGCGGTTTCTCACTATTTTAGCTAGGCTACTGTTCAGCTGGGCGCCGCGGGTGGCATGACCCCGCTGATAGGAAGAAACGCAAATCCAGCTTTCTGCCATCTACCTTTCTTATTTGGATGCATTTCGGCACTTTGTTTCCCAGATGGAAAATGTGTCTTTGACCGATCTAGCTTGGTTAATGATGTGCCAATATGGCTGCTAAATCATTAACCACTGTAACTATTTCATCATCTGCTCCTCCCACAGCTGTCTGAATAACACATTGTACGTGACACGAGCAATTATGGGGCAGAGTCATGGTCATTAGTCTAGATGAATAACAAAGTAAATCCACTCATCTACTGTGGGTCTCCCCCATCCCTCCCCCTTTATCCATTTGTCTCCCTTTTGTCTTAAATTGAGTACAGGCTTCCCTCGCTGAGATCAGAGCTTTGGCTTTCTTTGTGGACAGTTAGATGAGGCTATAGCGCGCACACACACACACACACACACACACACAAACACACACAGCTAGCGCATTTTAGCCCAAGCAGGACTTGGGTGGCCTTGGTTTCCACTGCTCCGGGAGGTCCACTGTGTAGGGCGAAAGGTAGACAGTGCTGTCTAAACCAGACATTACAGCTGTATGGTGGGTCTGGACTGTCAAATTATTCCCAGTCTTCTCATATGACTGGAGACATGTAAGGACCATTTGCATGATTCCTTCCTGGAAGCCAAAGGTAAGGGAATACCTCCTGAGCATTGCATTCCTCGACTCTGCAAACTGTAGGTCAGCATGACACAATGAAAAAAAAACTGCCACATCACCATGTTTTAATGGGCTGCACATGCTACGGCAGCTGCTGTTAGGCCCGGTCCTCTGCCAGTGCAGTCACGTCGATCAGTGTTATACACAAAATGGTGAAAGAGGACTTGGACAAAGCACTGCGGATGGTTCGAAGATGCAAGAGCCCTAATTGGTCTAATTAAATGTGTTTTTGATCTCTGTACTTCAGACGAGTCGTCTGGTCGCAAGTCTTACTGGAAGCTTCCATACGTGGAAGCCGCTGTGAGTCATCACTGCCCCTTTAAGTTGGTCTTTGCTCTCCCCTGGGTGCCTTTCATTGACAAAGGCTGTAGGCTTCAGGAGTTAATGGCACATGGGAGTCAAGATCGCAGGAGGCCTCTGGGTGAGAAATACAGTCACAGGTTCTGGAGGCTGGAAAGGTTCAGCGGGCGCAGCAGACTCATAACATGAAAGACATGCATTGTGGAGCCCGTTCTGAGATCGGCTTTTTCGATTAGTTCTGTTTTTGTTTTGTTTTTGTCTGTCTTTGGTGCTTAGCGCTCATTGCTGTGGTGTTTCTGCACTGCACTTTACAAAGATCACTTGTCAATCAAAGTGTGTGGTCGATCCGGTTGGCTTTGTCCCTGAAATTTTCTGTTGACGGACTTCTGAGTTTCTGCATGCGCTCTTTTGTTTGTCTGTACAGCCATGGAGGTTAATGCTGCTTGTGTTAGCTATTCAGTTCTTCTTCTATTTATTCAAAACACACACCACTAAAGCTGCTGTCAGAAGCATAACAAGGTCACTTCCCCTGTTTTTTTTTTAGTGAAAGCCTACCAGATAACCGCAAATAGAAAGCTTTCAGTGGCTATAGTTTTGTCACTGACTCATGCTAACCAAGCACCAACCTCCAGTGCTTAAAACAACTGCCAAACAACTGCAGTTCCCCGAATGGCCATTTGAGGCTGCCTCCAAAAGTGAGTCAATCCCCATTAGTCTATATCCACAAAGGTTCCACTTCCGGGATTGCTCCGGTGCCGCCGGAAATTACGCCAGATGTCCTTCTTTTCGGCCAGATGTCCGTTACCTTCCGCTTTCTTTGTGTTTATTTGATTTGTGACGATTCTCTGCGAGCAATCAGTAGTCTGCTGGTTTTCACATCACCTTTTGGTATCGCCTCAGCTCGCTTGGAACCTCGACAGAGGTGATACTAAAAAAAGTACCAGTTGGGAGGTACCAGAGACTTTTTTTCGTAATGGAAAACCAAAAAAGGCGAGTAGAGTCGAGCTTAGTCGAGCAGGTACCATGTAGTGGAAAAACGCCATTAGTTTTATAAGGCTTACCTTACAATTTGATTTGTGTATGATTTCTGAGGACTATGATTAACTGCTCCTCAGATCTCTGCAGGGTAAATCCAGACAGCTAGCTAGACTATCTGTCCAATCTGAGTTTTCTGTTGCACGACTAAAACTACTTTTAAATGTACACATGAACAAACAAGTTCCTTCCTGAGGTTATTTTGCAGCGGCATCGGGGCTCCGTCCGGCGCTTAGGGCCGCCCATGACGATTGTGATTGGTTTAAAGAAATGCCAATAAACCAGAGAACGTTTTTCTCCCATCCCGGAATGCTGTGTGGATTTGCCAGACCCTGCTCCGCAGCGCTGTGGAGGAAGGTCTGGCAATGCGAGACTAGACCGTAGACCCCCATGTTAAAATGCCCAACGTTACAGCAGAATTAGACATGTTTACAGCCTGGTATAAAATAGCCCACTTAGAGCTTATTTTTGGCTCTTTAGAAACCTATGGGTGACATCACAGAGACTACGTCCATATTTTATATAGCCTAGTCTTTGATTCTAACAAAATTCAATTTGAATCTGTCCTAAATGAGAAAAAAAATACGCTTTCGATCGATTGAATTAAACTGAACCAAAACTATAAAAGTTCCAGCGACATTTTCTGAAGTAGTTTAATTCACACAAAGCAGAAAGTTCACTGTCTCTGTGATGGCATGCTTTTATTGCAGTGACACACAAACACATCAAACTGCAGAGAACTTCCTAAATCATACTTTAATTAGGTAAGCTTCTCGCAGACAAATCTGCCATCCTAATTTCTAACTTCAGTCTGAGTACCAGAGGAGAACGGGCAGAGGAATGGCACAGAGGTCAAGACGCGGCGGACACAGTCGACCAGTAAGACCATCATTGCTCATCCGCGGCAAGTGCTTGTGTCACTTGATTGACAGGCCTCCAGATCTAACCTTCACCAAACTGTGTCGAGGGCAGCGGTGGCGGGGCTGAAGGGGGTAGCACTTGTCAGCCTTGTTGAGCTTCATTCACTAGATCCAGTAGCATCACATGCCAGTCTCAGCGGAGGAGACATTAGTAAGACTGTGAAAGGTTGGAGGGTGGCCAGTAACAGTCAAGTGACCTCAAGTTTAGATTTGGAACAGTGAAGTCTTGTTTCGTAAGTACTTCTTTAGATGTGGATTTGCTCACTTAAAGGACAAATCTGGCGCAAAATGAACCTAGGGGTTAATAACACATGTGTACCGAGTCGACCGTTCTCTGGGATATGTTTTCATGCTAATCGAATGTGACCAGTTTTAGCGCAATAACGCTAGTAGTCGGGGCCATAGACAGTATATAAACTGGACCAACAGATCCCGTTGCTCTGGACTGAGACCAGTGAAGGATATTAGAAGCACTTTTCCTGGCTGAGCGTTACTGCGCAGCCTCCAACTGAGCTCGAAGACGTAGATGTGACGTTAGCAAGCTGTTTGAAAGTTGCAAGTCTTCTGGTAGCTGTGCCAAGAAAAATCTCAATCATTCCCAATCTTGCAGAGACGGAGAGCGTAGGTATATGTAAGGAGATAACATGGACACAGGCTAATTACTGCTAACTAAAATGCTAGTTAACATTAGTAATTAAACTTAAACAACTAATGTGAGTCCAAACTGCCTGCGAGCTTCTCCTGTACTATACGGTAATTCCTCTACTATGCGATAGTAAGTTGTGTGGTTATGACACAATCGTTAGCCTATTTTTACCAAAACGTCTACTACGGAGCCATAACGTGAGATATAAGGTAATGGAGCCTTTTATACATTGTCGTGTTTCTTTAGAAATAAACAATATTGCCCGTTGTATTGCTGACAAATAGAGTCTTTAAACGCTTCAGATGTAAAGTTATTCGCTGTCAAAGTGGCGCCAAAATGAATGACAGTCAATGGAATGCTAACGGGAGGTGATGGCTTGGTAGCATCAAAATGGCACCATAGGAGCTAAGCGTTCCGGGGAGAGGCTTACCCCCTTGGTCGGGGCACGTATACATGCGGGCGCCATCTTGGGAAAACAGTCACGACCAGTCGAACGACGAACGTCGTGCTTGAGCTATGTTACTGGTTACTGGTTGCACGGCGTTCGTTGTTCGCCTGGTCGTGACTGTTTTCCCAAGATGGCGACCGCATGTATACGTGAACGGTACTGTCTTTATAAACTATATTTTTAATAAACTGTCTGTGTTATTAACCCCTAGGTTCATTTTGCGTCGGATTTGTCCTTTAATGACATAGGAAGTCATATAAAAAAAATCTGGATGTGTATGTAAAAGTAACCTTACTGATTAACAAGTTCACCTCGACGTAGAAGACGATAATGTCAGTGTTGCGTTGGCCAGCAAGTAACCAGAATTTGAGGCATTGTAGGTTAAACACATATACACTAAAAGCATATGCAACTTTTTGGAGTATGAGTGATACCCAATAATCAATAGTACATGTTTTATTTGTAATAGGAAAACACTAATTCATGTGCACAGATTACAATTTTCTTTTACCTGGAATACCTGCCGGGCTCTTGGCTGGGAGGGATTTTGAGAACATTTGCAGAAATCTATACACTTTTCCAGCACCCTTTCAACCAGACCACATATTAGACCTCTCAAAGCTACACTTTTTATTGCCTCTTCTTGCAGCATCTTTGAGCAGGACGTGGACAGAATAATTGCATCATATATACTTACATTTATTTGAAAGTGACGGTACTTTTTTTTATTTATTTTTTTTAACCTTTATTTTTTCAAGGAAGGTTCACTGAGAGGAAGCCTCTCTGTTGCAGGAATGCCCTGATCACATTCACACAGTTACACGTTCTTACCTGGAAAGCTGCCCAGTACAACCACAGTCTGATCTGCTAGCCACTGAGCAGCTCCACTGGAGTGGTTTGGGGTTACGGGCCTTGCTCAAGGGCACCTCAGTGGTGGTAATGAGGGAGGGACAAGCGCTCTTTTTCACTTTACCCACCCAGATTTGATCCTGTCGGTCTGGAGATTGAACCGACGACCTCCTGGTCACAAGCTTCTCTAACCTCTCTTACCTTTAGGCCACCACTTAGTAATAAAAAGTTATTAATAAATACCTCATTATATAAATTAAATTAAATATTAAAATAATGTATCTACCTAAATGTTATTTGAATTCCCCTCTTAAAAAATGTACAGAAAGTAATTTCACTTTGGACAGCTTCAACATCTTTTTTTCAGCTTTCAAGTGCTCACTGCCTTGGATCATATGAGAAAATGTAGCTTAATAAAACAAAAGTCTGATCAATTCCATTTAGGCTAAATCAGTTATCATTGGTAGCTCACGTTTGAGTTAGAATTTTTCATTTAAATTTTGGTACAACTTTCACCAGTCCAATTTAAGCAACTTCTTCTTCTTTTTGCTTGAATTTATACATCAGACCGATTGTTTTGTTTTTTTATACTGGATGCTTGAATATTCTGAAAAAATCGGAGTTGGTGATCTCCTCCAAAAGAAATGTCATTTGTATAAAATTCTAATATTGTCTAAATATAAATAATGTCTCACCCTGAAGAGAATACAATTTTGAGCTTAATATGTTATTCTATTTTTAAGATGAGATTTGTCAACTGTCAGCAAAACAAATATGGACTATTAGCAAGTTTAGCCCTTAAAGGTGCAGTAGGTAAGCCTTATAAAACTAATGGCGTTTTTCCACTACATGGTACCTGCTCGACTAAGCTCGACTCTACTCGCCTTTTTTGGTTTTCCATTACGAAAAAAAGTCTGTGGTACCTGCCAACTGGTACTTTTTTTAGTATCACCTCCGTCGAGGTTCCAAGCGAGCTGAGGCGATACCAAAAGGTGATGTGAAAACCAGCAGACTACTGATTGTTCATAGAGAATCGTCACTAATCACTGCGTCATCATTGCTAGCGACAGACTGGGGTGTCCTGAACAAACCCGCCATTTTTAAATAGTTTAGCCAGCGGTGGTTTTTTTGCTGCCTCCAGCTTCTTTTGAAACAAAAGTTGTCTTCTGGCTGTGGCAAACAGCCACGTGCCGAGAATCAAAAACAACACACCTTCGACGGTCTGTGTGTGCGTCGCGTTAGTTTCCTGCGGCGTCGCTATGACGACCAGCCACACTCGCCTCACACATGAGGCGGTACAATGGAAAAAGGAGAACGGGGCACCGCAGCCTGGCCGAGCTGAGTCGAGCAGGTACCATGTAGTGTAAAATCCGGCTCCTCTGGCTCCACCTACAGCCTGTAGTGTGATTTGCAAAAATCCACCGCTCCCTGTTCAGATGCACCAATCAGGGCCAGGGGGGGGTGTCTAACTGCGTGTCAATCACTGCTCATGCACACGCATTCATTCTCCCTTGTGGGGGGAGGGGCTTAGGAGACCGTTTTGGGCTTTAGTGGAAAGGGTGGAGGGACTGAGAAGTTGTCGATGTTCAAATTCTTCTAAGTCCTGGATTTTCGCAATCCTACCTACAGCACCTTTAATACCAGTATTAGCTTTCAGAAAACTGTTTCAGTCCCACCCTATTGGAGTCTGACTAGACAAAGGTGGTTGTTTTGGCAGAGATTTGGTTGTGGATTACTTGAGTGGCAACAGGTGATTCAGAACAGGTGAATAAAAGAAAAATAATGCAAAAATTATGTATGGCCATAAATACAAGGACCGAAATGTTTTATTTTCTATTACGTAATCTGTTTGTTAAAAGCGGCCCTGTGCTCCGTTGGTCATCAGTTCCCAAGCATCAACCCCCACTCAAAAAGTGGTATCATCGTTTCAACCGCAGCGTGTGATCTGGGAGACGGGCCAGAGGCAAACCAGTGGGACTGCTTTACCAAAGCCTTATTTCCAAATGCTGGCCTGTATTATGGCCCAGCCCAGCTACCAGACAGGAGACATAAACATACCATGGCTTTAAACATGGAAATCCACCAGGCCTGTGAAATGTTTCAGCTCTGATCTCACTCTTTCCAGCATCTCTCCAGGAGTCACACCAGTGGCGTGCGGTGGGGGTGGGGTGCAATAATGGCCTTCAAATGTCAAATCAGAACATCTTTTTTTCTTCCTACATTGCTTGTCTCTATCATCTGGTTGAACAAAGGCTGCCTTAAATGAAACCAGTTTAGGTGCTTGTAATAAAAAAAAAAACTGTTGTCTGGGCCGTGCCCTCCAGCTGCCCTGGCTGCTATGGACCCCGTTTGTTTCCTAGTGCCTTGATGATCACAGGGCATGGCCCTCTCTGCCAGGCCGGGGTCAGTGCTAACAATGTCACTGAATCATCCCAGCACAACCGACAACCTTATCCCTGACAAAAGGGTTACTTTGAGGTTGGAGGGTGAGGGGAGGGTTACAGAGGTGCCGCAAAGAGAGAGTGCAATGAACTCTTTTGAGAGCCGCAGTGATGAGTAATGGAGCAGGCTTGTGAGAACCAGCGTTGGGGGGGGGAATTTGCGGTTAAACATGAGCGTGTCGTCACATTCCATTGGGCCTTTTCCCATCAGCGAGCCCCCTCCAGGGCGTGGACGGCACATTCCATCTCTATCAATAGATGAGGGAAAATGGATGGTTTATGTGTTAAAACAGATAGCCAAAACCAGAGCTGTTGGCAGTTATGGTGAAGTCACTGACACGTGATTAAAGCAGCAATGTGCAATTCAGCTGAATTTTGAAAAGCAACCAGTAAACCCAGTGGATTTTGTTTGTTTGTTTCAGTTGTGAAAGTAGTTTCGGAATAAAATACAAACAATGGTTAATTTGCTTGTTAGCAACAATTTGGGGAATTATACAGTATGTCATAGGTAGCTGTCCTTTTATCATAAATCCAACAGATAATAATGCACTTAACACGTTCGGTCTTTCCTTTGTACTTCGGTGAAAAATATTTGGTGCGCTTTTCTAAATATTTAAGGATGCCTTGCAACAATCATTATGCATTTAAGATTCATCATGAGATAAATTAGACATGTATACATAATGTGTCATTCTGCTGGCATTATGAGGTGTATGTGAGTATATGATGTGACTAATGCCTGTAATACAGATGTTTCTCTGAAAGAGCTGACCGAGACACACTTTTACGCAAGGTAACAATTCAGTAACTCATTTAAAAGTAGTGGAAACTTTAGGCAGCAACACAAGACTTGAAAAATAAAAAAACAGCTAACAAATGCCATAGCACCCCCTACTGTTGACTGTTGTATGAATTGAAAAATGTACCTTCCCATCTTTGTATATTTACCTAGCGTTTCTATACTCTTCTCAATACAGTATGGGACATTTTAAAACGGTAAAGCGTCATATTTTTTAATCCTATTTTTTAAATGAATTCACTGTTTGTCGTATTGCTCCTCACATTGCAGCCTATTCAGATTGGATGATTCTGCTGAGCAGAGCACAGCTGTAGAATCACACAGTGGAACGGTTTGAACCACAGGTGGAGTTTAATAAAGCATTCTTGTATTATTGTTTCTTCCCAGGGTGCTGGAGACAGCTTTATTGGAGCACTGGCATTTTACATGGCTCATTATCCCACAATGCCTCTGGAGGAGATGGCCCGCAGAGCCAATCAGGTAGCAGGAGTGAGTGTGCAGGCTGTTGGCACGCAGACGTCTTACCCCTTCAAAAAGGACCTACCAGCTGAAATGTTCTGAGAGCAGCAAATCGACAAGTAGATGCCAGTATTAATGGACCGAGGCTGGAACGGTCTTATTGACCTGTGGACACAACTGTCACATGACATGAGCAGCTTTTGAGAAATCCGAGACTTAACAATGTTATGAAACTACTGATAACGATTTAACCAATGTTCTTTCAATACAAAGCTGTTCATGACTTCAATTTGACCGTCAATATAACATGTATTTGAATAGTGCCTATGTGATGACACATCTACTTGCAGACAATCTCAATCATTTAAACCAGTTTAATAATTGACAAACATCTTAACGCTTAGCTTGTACTGCACATAATTGACTTACATTTAATTAGCCCAAATAGATACCTTTTCACAAATGGTTTCATTACATGTACCGGGTTTATTTATGAAGTTGCAAAACACTTGACTTGCCAAATCAAAGACACTGTATAGCCCAATGAATAACATCTCTTTTACGTGAGTCGTAGTGTCTTGTTAAAAATGTTGTCATAACTTTCTTGATGCTCAGCCGTGGGTTTGCATCCTGCTGAACTGGTGCAGTGGGGAGAGTAGAGGCATTTGGACAGATCCCAGAAGAAATCCTCTGACATGTTAGCCAGCCAAACGTACGAAATGTTGACTGACGAAACACCTTATATAATCCACGACAATAAAAATAGTCAGTTTAAACCGAGCAGGTTTAATGTTGTCCATATATTTGTGCTGTATTGTTAAATTGATTTGATCTTCCTCTTCTCAAAGAATAGGACATGCTTGTTCACTGCAAAGACAGAAAGCAGATTTTGAATAAAAGTGACAGGGTCTGGACGACATAAAAACAATGCAAAGACTTATTATTATTATTATTATTATTATTATTATTATGGAGAATGGGTAGCCATTAGGGCTGCACGAAAGGAGGAAAATATCTAACCCTGATTATTTTTGACTGGTATTGATCATTTTTGTATCATTATTCTCATTGTCATTGAAAAATATTGAAATTAAATTGATTATAGTGTGATTTGAGTGAAGATCTGTACCAAAAAAACAAAAACAAAAAAAGTATTTAGTCTGTAGGATACAGTTTGTAGGCTGGGACGTCTCTGAGGCACCACACTACTTCATTCAGAATGGTTGGACATATTTTGCCTTCAACAAATACTGTATTGCCCCCTCCTCCCCCCCTTGTAATTTGGATATTGCACTAGTCCATATTGCTATTTCAATAAAATATTATTAATGTGCAGGCTTAGTTTGTCCCTTTATTTCTCCAGCATGGGCTAATGCTTAATAAAGGGTTGTAGTGTATATGTTACACAAGCAGAGCATAAACAACTGGTTATGCATATCTTACCAAATGGATCATGTTTGCGCAGCACCAGTTTGTCTCTGAGACGGTTCCTCTTCGTGTTGAAGAAGTAGCCTGTCCCTGCAGCGCTCATCATCTGCACCAAGATGGTCCTGATAGAAAACAAAATAACTTTAGTGAACTACACAGTGACTGCATTTCTGCAAGTACAGCGTATTCTGGTATTTTCTTGCTTAGGCTATCCTGGGACCAATGATACAGCTAAACCTTAACGTTAATAATTCTTACACTTACTTTGATTTTGCCTTGGCCACTGAGAGAAACAAAAAAAGAGCAGAGGGTGTATTAAAAATCAGGCAGATTTTTTTCAATTAATTTATTGAGAGCATTTGCAGTTACAAACAACATACAACTAGACAAATATTATGTATGAATGCATTCACCTAACGTTAACGTGAAAGGGTAAATTGGCTAGCCGCTAAATCAAGTTAACCGTTAATATATAACGTTAGCTATATAACGTTACAATCACAGATGCTTGCATGGCTTCTTATATTGAATGGGGATACTGTTGATGTGTAACTAGCTCTGCATGGCTTACTGAGAAAGCTTATTTGTTGCTCTAGTTGTCTGTATGGTGTCTTGTTGACTTCTGTCTGTATAGTTTAACCTGTACTAATGTCTTGCTGTTTCCTGTTGCTCTGGTCTAAAGTCATCTGGCCAAAGGACTAGCTACAGTTGAAAATTAGCCGGCTGGCTAACACTGGCACATTTACAGAAATGTTAATTAATGTGTGTTGCCCTTTATAAAATAAAAGAATAAGACTAAAAGCTGAGCGTGACAACGTTTAAAACTCACAACACTTCACGTTGACAGCGCCACACAAAACAGTTAAACACAACCAAGTAGAGGCAAAGTTATAGACAATGTCACGTTAGATAATGTTGACAACACGGAGAGCTAACAGCTAACGTTAGCAAACTGACTGGTTACTTTAGCTAGCTAGCTACGTTTGAGACAGCCAGGCATAGATATGCACGCGACTCTATCACAATAAATACATATGTTAAAATACTCACAATTTGCAGTGGTAAGAAACATTTTGTAGACTTTAAACCTCTAAGAAGACAGAATTATAACATAAGTATTTGCAAAGGTAAGTCACATTGGGAAGTCTGTACGTCCGGTTTAATAAGCACTTCCGGGTCCCCTTAAAGGAGTAGCTACAGTATATGCGTTCAGCTGGCTGGGCAGCATTATGTGCGCTGCAATCACAAACAATACATCCATAGTCACGAAACCAGTCTATGCACAAACCCTACTATATCAATTCATAACCTTTTCAGCTATATAGGCTTGTTTTTTCTGCCTGCTGCACCAAACAAGCCCTTTTCCGTATGTACAGTAAATCCAGCTATTCTCACGTGTTACTGAAACGTTGGTTGTAAAAGTAGGTAGACTTCAGCTATGTGCACACAATCACTTTTAGAGAACTGTCACATCCAAAGAACAAGTAAGGGTCTCAGTGGAATGCACTGTGAACTTGAGGTGTCTTGAAATTAAGGTGAAGTAGTCATGAAACCTTGGAAATGAAGTTGTGTCTTTTCCCTATAGCGCCAAGACATCATCAGTCAGAATCAGAATCAGCTTTATTGGCCAGGTTTGCGTAAACAAACCAGGAATTAGACTCCGGTTAGTCTTTGCTCTCAAAGTACAACACTGACTTAACATATAAAGAATAAAAACAGAATGACAGTAAGAAATATTAAAAAAAAATACTGTTAAGTATACAGTATAACACTACAATATAATTTAATGTACAAATTTACAAAAAATATACAATAACAAATTGAAAAGAGGGAAGGAATAGTGCAATATCAGTCTGAGATTTAAGATTGTCCAAGTCCATGAAATAGGTCTTCCACGTCAGAATATTATGTGTTAAACTGTAGCCAAACAGGCAACGTTGTGTATCGTCTGCCTTTCTAACAGAGTTTCACACTCATCTGTATGTACATTTAACATAGTCACAGTAGATGTAAGATGAATTGAATATTGTACATTTGTGCATTTAAAGGGGACTGGAACAGGTCTATGCAATCTAATTATCTCAAAAGAATGAGTGCAGCACATATTCAATGTCTGCTTGCTCATTGCTTCTGGTCATTTGCAGGTTGTGTGTGTTTCAACATTAAAGGTACTGCTACTAAAGGTCTGAGCTGAGAGAATAAAAAAAGACTAATATGATGATTGAGAGTGGAGGAGGAGGGTTTTTTTCTGTCTTGTATACAGCCAGTTGGAGTGTCTCCATTTTTATCCTACCAATGTCTAAACAAACAATCTGTCTCTTTACCACAAAGAAGCACTGAGTTCTTTCAGTACATGTTTCTTGTTCTTTTGCAGTTAGACATTGGCTGTTGCCATGAGAGCAAATGAGCATCTGGTAATGTTGTAGGACCAAATACAGTTGTGGTAATTTTCCAGTAATATTTGCGAGAACATGACCTCATTGTCTCCAGTGGTAGTGCCATGCTTCAGTCTGTATTATATCTCTATTTTAATTAGTTGTTGTTATATTCTTTGGTCAGTATTATCATTGTAAGGCCCAATTTCATACCTGATTTTACAGATTCGTCGTTATTTTCCACCAGTCTTTTATTTATTCACTTTTAGTGTATGTCATACAGCCCATCTGTCTGTATGTCATCAACACTCAGGAAGAACAATTCCTGAGACAATCGGAGTAAGTATAATGGCTTATTTTCCTTCACAGCCTATCTTTAAAAAAAAAAAAAAAAAGGAGATCCAGTGAGTATGCGACACAAGGTCCCACTAGTGCATAGATTAAATGATAACAACAAACTTAAGTGAACATGTACTAATGAGCCCAAATGGAGCTACATTGGTAAACCCAGTGGGGGAAAGCCATGCATTGAAGCGGAAGTGAATATGGATGTTATTGGACAGGCCAAGAAGCGCTGTAACCAGGCAGGGAGCAGCTGTCAGGATGTGAGTGGAGGAGCTTGCGTCACTAAGGGATAATTCTGAGAAGGAGGCTGAGACCACTGGCTCCAGCTTCAGCTCTCCTCCTCCTCCTCCACCACCCCACCCACTCAGCTCTCTCCACAGCCACTCCGGACGTTAGCTACTCTTTCCTTCTCCCACTTCATCGCACTTATACTCTTCAAACTCATATGCTCTTTTTCTTTATTTACAACCTATTAATTTCCAGCTTCTGTATCACTTATGTGTTCAATTCTATTTTAGACACTTGAGCTCAGGTTCTAATCCAAAGCGGTTTACAGTGAGTCAACAGGTATATTTCAGTGTCTAGTCAGTGTTGAGATGTGGCAGTTTATTATCAAGAAAACAATTGAGGCAGAAAATTAAAATCAAATTTGAGCGGTAACTAATTTACAAGTTAAGATCGAAAAGCTTGCAAGGACAGATGTGTAAGTGCAGAACGAGTTTTGAGAGTGAGCAAGGCCAGAACTGTGAACGCAATAGATGTTTTGAAGTAAACACACGTTTGTGTAGTACTGTTTAGCTGTAATTTGAGATAGTTTCTGACCTGGCTAACATTTTTTTGATGCTTCTAAACGAACCAAGCACTGCTCCAACTTGCATGTGTTGCTCACTGCTCTGATTGGTTGTAGGCCATGTTTCATTTCTCTGATTGGTTGAAGGTCGCGTTACATTGCTCTGATTGGTTGTAGGGGATGTTACGTTGCAACCCAGAGAGTTTTTCTTCTCCTATCCTGGAATGTATGTGTGGTGTGGCCATACCTGACTCTGCAGTGCTGTGGAGATAGAGCTGGCAATGCAAGACTATTCAGACACAAAAACATTGGAAAATAGGGTCCAGGTTGAACATACAGAAATTTCCCTTTAAGATAATCAATACTTTGGGGTGTTAAGCCATGTAACTACATGAAAAAAATGGCAAAATCTTAAAACTCTTCACCATACAATGTGGCATTGATGCATTTGCTTAATTGAGTGAAGTCTAATTGAATCAACAACCAAAGCACAGCTGACTGCATCATGTTTCCTAATGTGGATTTACATGGCTGATTATTATTGGTTATTGATATTTTTAAGCATGCATGTGCACAGCTCCACGAAACACCTGCATATACACAGGCACACACAAAGACACAGACAAACTCCTCCAAAACACGCCTCAACTCGCATATTATTAGTTGTCACAACAACGGTTTGCTTTTCTTTTGACCTAACAACCCCATCGCAGTAGGTGACACGATGACTCACAGACACCACCACAGTGGTTCACAACTCCCCAGCTTGCGTCAGCACGGTGCCCTATTATAATATTATATAAATGATGGGAAAAAAATAACAAAAGGTGATTTCATAGAGTGGTTTTATCCCTTCATTTCACCAAGTCCGTATCTTTCTGTAACAAATCTGGTTTGACCTATAAAGTAAGGGAGGAATACCCCACCTACAAACATCAGAGAAACAATCGTAATATTCGTACAGTGGTGTTCAGACATTATCGTTACTATATACACAGTGGGTGCACATACATGTAATGGGGAAATCTAATCTTATTTTATGCTTTGAGACAAACAAAATGCAGCCAAAAAAATACAAGCAAAGCTAAAAGACTAAACAACCCTCACAGTGCAACCTTCATTGCATGCCACAGAAATAAAAGCCACATCTTTGGTGTTCTTAGCTCCACGCCTAACAAGTTGAGCTATGCCGGCCTGCTTTTGAGAATTTCTTAAACAATTGTTTTTTTTTACAGAGTAAAGGCGAGACAGAACGCACATTGGACCAATTTTGGATGCTCAGTCAGGTGTGACCAGCTCCCAGTTAGACGGTGAAAGGGGAAATAGCTCAAATTATAGAGCATGCGCTCTACATATGAGTAGCAGCAGGCAGCTGCAGACATATTGTTCGTTTTTTATTTCAAAGTTAGTGGAATTTATATGCCTACATTCTCCGTAATGTTTCTTTCTGCAGAGCAAAATACTTTATCTCAAACTTTGTATCAGCATCCAAAAATGACATGTTAATGCTTCAAAGTTACAACACTGCAGCAGTAAGTCTTTTTTGGAGTGTGCTCAACTTGGCAGCAAAAAAGCTTCCAAAGTATCTTTGAATCATGGTGGAGCTTTCAACCACAAAGGGACTTGATCCCTCAAGCTTCTGATCTGATAAAGTCAGATGCCTTTTACCATCTCCAACTTTGCATCATTACCTGAAACTTAAACTCCAGATGCTGACACATGTTTTTGTTAAAGTGTTCATATTTTACAATTGTATTCTTTTCCTTTATTTATATATATCTTTTTTTGTGTATTTAATAGGTTTACAAAGTGAAAAAGCCCAAAGTCCACCCCAAAGGGAGTTCTCCATCTCCCACAGAAAACACTGTTCACAAACTGCTCCAAACAGCTCTATTGTAGTCCAGCCTTTACTTCATTTTGCGTCACTTTTACTCCTGTCTAGGTTGTACAGCTGAGCCAAAGCCAGGGTTTGTTTTGGATCACACTAGCGTACTTGTCAGGGCCCAGCCCTACTCAGCTCCTGACTGGCTAGTAGTCCTTACCTACGTACAGCGCATGTGCGACTCCCAACAAAGATGGAACAGAAGTGTGATGTCTCACTCTGTAGCTAAAACGGAGAGCTCAACACACAGGGTAAAAAGAGGAGCTGCAGCAATGTGCAGTACGACACAAATAAGGACAACCAGCCAGTCAGAAGCAGGGTATGAGGACGTGCCATGCTAGCACATTGGCAAGCATTATAACGTGTGTTACAAAGTGACACATGTTTGTCATGGAAGTAAAGGCTGGACTACAATAGAGCTGTTTGGAGCAGTTTGTGAACAGTGTTTTCTGTTGGAGATGGTAAGTCCCTTTGGGGGGGACTTTGGGCTTTTTCACTTTTTAAACCTATAACATGCACCAAAAAGATATATTACACAATAAAGGTAAGGGAAAAAGCCAAAAAGCATAATATGAGCACTTTAAATTCACACCTCTGGCCAGTTAGGGGAATTGAACCCATGGCCATGGCATTATTAGCACCAGGCTCTAACCATCTGAACTAACAGGCCAGGTTTTGATGCTTTTTAAAACAAAATGGTTCCAGATTTAAACGGGGACAGAACATATAGTAGGGCATGTACCATAAGGCTCAGTCCTAACCGCAACGGCCAGGGTTCAAGTCCAGCCCTGGGACTTTTGTTGCATGTCTTCCCCTCTCGCTCCTCTTTCCTCTCTGTTTCTGTCTGAATAAAAAGAATAAAATGCTTTAAAAAAATAAAAAAATATATATATATATATATATATTTTCAACTTGTTTTGATGTTAGATTTTCAAGATTGCATGCATCATGGATGGATTGTATATTTCCTGTTACAGAAAGTCCACTTGTATTTGTGTTAGAGGGTAAAAGCCACAGTTGATTATAATTACACATTTAATGCTCAGGATCTCAGTCAGTCAATTTAGCAGCTCTCACGACGATGAAATCAAGATGTGGATCTATATAGTTGTAGGTGGTTGATTTTGTGGACTTTTAGATTGTGTCATTATGCTTTTACACCCACATCCTTACTTACATTGCAACAATGAACCAAAATACATTCTCACTTACCCAAAAAACCATCTTGGGTACTGTCAGCGTGTCCTCACATTCTGTTTCTAATTCATTATCAGTGAGGCTGTTCCAGAAAATGCTGCTTGATCACATCACACTCTGGTCTCTGCTCTCTCTGGTACTTGTCTCTGTCTGTATATCTTAATCCAGCTGTCCAAGATCATTGGGAATTCTCTCCCAGGGTGGATCCTGTCTTTTAGCGTGACCCAGATTTGACTGTTCGTGTTCGGCTTGCAATGAGGAGATCTAATTTCTTGTTTACACTGCGCCACAAATCTAATTTTTGTTTTGTTCTTGTGCAAATCCAGTAAAGAGCATTTGCATTTTAACGTGCTGTCTTAACAAAATTCTCTGTGGCATTTATAGGGTGTTTTTATTATCATCATTTGCAACCAGAATCATATGCAATGCTTGTTTAAAGGAGATACAGACCAAAACAATAATAGCAGAATGGTCTGCATTTTAATTTTCTTTCCACTTGCGTAAATGGGAATGATTGTGTCAGTCATGATGTCACACACTGATGCATGCATCAGGTCGCTATGGATACATCAATCTTGTCATAGTGAAGCCATCAGATTGAATTTCCACATAAGCAACGGGTCTGTGAGGGTGAGTTTATGGTCTGAGAAGTTGTATCCAGTCAATACGAAATAAATAACTTAATTCACTGTTAATAATAATATTATTAATGATAATGATGTGTATGAAATAAGCCACACGTTCAAGTGTTGTCAGTGTTTTCTCTAAAAAGGCTAGAATTCTAATAGAGCACCATTTCACCCTGAATACAAATCTTCAGAATATTGCATAAACCTCTGAACATTTTCCCAAAGTGTGCGACAAATTTTCCTTTTCAAACCTAAACTGTCAGTTCCTGCTCGTCTATATTCAGCTCAGTCCTATATTTAGGCTTGATGAGTCTACAATCGGCTGCTTCTTTACATAGTCATACTGATGACCACAGCGTTGTTAGGAGTAATGTTATAAAACAGGCAGCCAGTGTGTCCTCCTCCCATCTGTTCTCTCTCCTCTGTCTCTATCTCTGTGTTCCATGACGCAAAGCCTGAGTGGGAGTGGACAAACCTTCTGCTCCCTGAGAGGACTGAGTGGGCCGCCGCCATCCGCTCTGTGCGCACCAGAGATGGAGGCAGAGAGGAAGGTAAATGGTAGGGAGGGGGGAACATTTGAACAACAGGGAGTGGAAGCATGAGAGAAGGTGATTGATACAGAAAAGTCAATAATGGGGATCAATGGGGAACAGGAAAGAAGAGAGTGAGTGATCGTACAGATTGTAGGATGGGTTAATTGGAGGGAGATGTGGATGAGTGAGAAAATGCAGAGAGAAAAAGAAGGGGTGGGGAGAAGGAAGTGAGAGGCTAATAATGGTGTGATAACGATAGGAAGAGCGGAAGCAAGCGGAAGGCCGACAAACGAAAGGATCGGTCGAAAAGAAAAATATGAGGAATTAGAATGATTGGAAATGATTCTGAGAACAAATGATTTTCAAATCAATCGATCAAGAATCAACTTGGTGCCACAGCTGGGGTGTCCAGCCAATGGTATCATTAACATGCACATCATAACACAATGCAAATGTTGCCAGTACTCAAAACAGTCTCTTAAATGATGAGCTGAATAAAAACCATAGCATTTCTCTCATCCAGTCTTTTTTTATATTTTGTCTGAAAATGATATGACTTAGTTATTACACTTAATATTTATATTATGTTATTTAATGTTATATTATATTAAGTACTCAATTAACTTAATAGTATCATACTGGAATTGTATGGTACAAGATAGAGGGTGTAAAGCACTCTGAGATACATTTTTGGCTGTAAAAATAAAATGTACGTGACTCAAGCTAATTATCATGAGACCTGTGGGTATTGGCAATATTATTTTTCATGAAGTAACCCTAATACAAGTAAACATGGTCAGCTATGCTTTACATTTAAAGGGATAGTCAGAGTTTTTTCTTCACTTTACACTGAGCAGTGAGCTTACAGGATCAGTTGCTAGTTAGCATATTAGCTTTGGGTAAATGTAGGAAAATACTGTCTCATCTTTGTGCTCGCTAGCCTTAGGCTACTATAACAATTTTTCCTAAGGTTTTCATCAGTTCAAGCTAAAAAGAAAAAAAAACAAATTCATAATGTGGACTTTCTGTTTCTAACCTCAAGGCTATGAACATAGGTTAAGCTAAGCTGTAACAAACAAAGTACCAACAAGTCCTCCAAACCATATGATAGGTTGGTTATTCCTGCCCTCTAATACGACCCATAGGAGCGTTTCAGAAAGTAGCGCCCCTAGCGAGGACAGGAAATACAACCCAGAGAAGTGTTTTCCGTTCTCATACCAAAACGTAACGGCTGCGGTTCTAAACACATCATTAACTGTGTGCAGCGATTGCAGTTTGGTTAGGTTTAGGCAACAATACTTAGTTAAGTTTAGACGTAATTATGTACGTGACACAGAACGTGACGTAGTTCTGTTTGCTCCGTAACGCGCCGTTTACTTGTAATTTATAAACGGCACAGGGACACTAGCCTGGCTCCGCCCTCCTAAGTGCTTCCGCTCAATTTTTATTTTCCTTCAGTACACCGTCTGGGTTTGCGGTATATTCTTGGGTTTTCTCCGGTCAAATCTTCACCGGTCCAATCAGCGAACAGAAGGAGTGGCTGAGAACGATGACGTTGAGAGTGTGCGCTAGTTTGAGTTGTAGTTCTGTAATGGCGGCGGAGAAAGATGCGAGCGAAGCCATTCGGTCCGTTGTGGCAACGCTGCCGAATATCCAGAAATTAAAGCCTGAGCTAGAACAATCTTTGCTGAGTTTTGTTGGTGGCCATGATGTTGTGGCCCTCCTCCCCACATGGTTTCCACAAGTTTGATTTTCCAGCTCGCTCCATTAGTGGTGAAGGAGTTGGCTAAGGCTAATGCTAGCAATGCTAAGCCGACGTCACGACCAAATGTTAGCGATTGGTTATGGCAGATCCAGAGTGGCTCTGGGCAGATCCAATAGTTTTAAACTTCAACAGAGCACCCGCTTTCAGGAAGTTAACACTTGTCAAGAGTCTGGTAGGACGAGGCTACAGGGACAACACGTCCTGTTTTGAAAAAAAAATGTAAAGTTGGCGTGCTGTAAAACCACGAGTTGAACAGTGAGTTGAAAGATGCTCCACAGAGCGAGGGGAACCGCATTATGTGTGTACAAATTGCATCAACACTGATAGAGCTGATCTCTTCCTACATATTGTAACTATAGCACCTCACTCCCACCTGCAATTGATCCCAGCAAGCTAGCTGGAACAGAAACACAAGAGGTGTGGTGAAGAGGCAGTATGATGCAAAACACTTTGAATAAAACTCTTCTGTCATTGGCTTTTGTAACTCTAAAAAGAGACTTATGACAGTGGTCACTTGGTCATAGCAAGCAGTGTAGCCTACAGGGTGCAAATGAGTCTTGAAAGATGAGTGAAGTTATATCTATATATTAATTGAAGCCATATCATATTTTATATATGTAGCTAATAATCAAAAACCATGCTATCTTACACAAGTTGTATCATTTTGTGTGAAGATACAGTAGGACTACCACTTAGTACAGCTGCATTATTGCTATAAAATGAGATTGTTTTACATAGGTGATCTCAATGGTGTCATTTTCTAATCTACATTTGCATTTTTATGGTAATTTCAAAGTGGCAAGTGAAACAATAATGGCCCTCATAGTGACCTCTATCTATTTCCTGATTCCTCCCTCTCCTCCTGCCTTCTGTCGCCTATCTTTAGCAACTCGATTCCCCTTGTGGTCCATCGGTGGCTATTTTATAATTTGGCTAAATCCAGCTTTGAGGTAACAAGTGACACCTTCTGTTTCCATGCTTCCGGTCGCTAGGCAACCTCAGCAATTATGCCACTGCCAAGAGAGGGAAGGGAGGAAGTAGCACCCAGAGGCCCCCTGCCTCTGTTAATCTTGGCCTCGGTTGGTCAGGCTTCGTCCTCCATCTAAGTGCAGTGCTTCCATACCAAGCCAGTGACGAGGGCCGATGTAGCATGCTGTGTCTCCTACTGCTCTCATTAAATCAGCTCTCTTTCCTGTGTTATAGAAAGATGCATTTGGCTGGTAAGGACATCTATCAGTAACTCAGTGATTGCACCAAGACCCTCTGCTGCCCTCTGTTGTTCTTTACAGTTTAATCATGAATAACTGAGTTGTTGAAGGATTATTGTTTTAATAAAACGATTCTTTATTTTTCTTTAGCACTCTTCAAAACCCATTACATAGTGCTTTACACAAGGCAGTAAATGAATCCAATTATAATCAGAAAATCAAATGGAGGACGTAAAGGCGACAAAAGACATTAACTGGACCACAGTCAAATAGGGGAAATTAATTCCAGTGATTTCAAATGAAAGAAAATAAAGAGTCAATTCAAGTTGAAATTTAAACTTGACTCAGGGAGCCATAGGCCAAAAGCTCAGTCCCCTCCAGTTGTAAGACCTTTGCCCGAGGATTATAAGCTATAGGAACAGGCTAATGTGGGACTAAAAGGTCAGGAATATAGCAAGAACCAGGCCACAAAGAGCCTTAAATCAATAAGATCCTTAAATAAATCCTAATACATACTGAGAGAAAATGTATGGAATGTTGTGGTCACAACTCTTAGTTCAGGTGAGAAGCTGTACAGTACTATTGCAGATGCCCCTGTATATATAGAAAATTATTAAGAACTGAATCTATTACACACAATCCTCCATCTTTGCTTTAAAGGTGCAAGACTTATAAAACTAATTTTCTGTCATATTTGCTGAAACTGAACCTATGTTCGAGTAGAACTACATGAAGCAGGTAATATAAAAAAAAAAACATCTGGCTCCTCTGGCACCACCTACAACCTGTAGTGAAATTTGCAAAAATCCACCGCTCCCTGTTCAGATGCACCAATCAGGGCCAGGGGGGGTGTCTAACTGTGTGTCAATCACTGCTCATGCACACGCATTCATTCTCCCTTGTGGGGGGAGGGGCTTAGGAGACCATTTTGGGCTTCAGCAGAAGGGGGGGAGGGACTGAGAAGTTGTTGATGTTCAAATTTTTTGGCTAAGTCCTGGATCTTCACAATCCTACCTACAGCACCTTTAACCCCTTTAAGTGGCACACTGGTTGGCCAGTGATTACAATCTTTTATGTTGTGCAGCCAAACGTTTTACAAACCCAGAACAGATTCTTAGATCCCAAAGTTTCCGAAGACATCAAATATGACTGAATTTTGGAGCATTTGGAGCATGAAAAGTATTTCCATTTGATGGAATGGTGCAGCCATAAGAAAAACGTGGAGTATTGGGTTAAATATTTTGCAGCATAAAGCTTCAGTGAACTAAATATGATACTGTCAGCAGTGGTAAAAAAAAGAAAGAAAAGTATGCAGATTCTTTACTCAAGTAAGCAAAACCAGTATAAATATATTTTACTATAAGTTAAAAAAGGTCCTTTTGAAATTTGACTTCAGTAAAAGTATAGAAGTATTATCAGCAAAATGTAGGCTACTTAAAGTATCAAAAGTAAAAGTACTCCTATGCAAACAGAACAGAATATTTTACTATTGTATGTGTCATATTATTGGCAGTGGTTGAAGAAGTACTCCCAAAAGTATTAACAGCAAAATGTACCTAAAGTACGTGTAAAAAGTAGAATGATCATTATGCAACAGAATGGCTCCTGCCAGTGTTATAATATTATATTAGTATAATATTGTTATTGATGCATAAAAATGTCAGCAGCATTTTAACGTTGTAGCTGGTCAGGAAGGAGCTAAAACATGTTACAACTTTATAGAGGCACATCATATTTCATAAATCATGTGTTTTCATGTAAAATCTCAATCTGCAAACTTACAGCTGTCAGACACTTGTAATGGAGTAAAAGGTACATTTCCCTCTGAAATGTAGTGGAGTAGTAAAGAGTTGAGAATGAAATGAGAATCAGCAAAGTAAAATACTTGAGTAAATGTACTTAGTTACATTCTAAAAGCCTTACTGCTAATGAATGAAATAAAAAGGTGGTTTAGTTTACAGTCTATGGAAATCATGTTTTTTTAAGCCAAGATTAATTAATATCTCGCACTGAATTAATTCATTTTTTTCTTTGTTATTTTCCCTTTTGCCCATTGCAAATCTACAGTACATTATGTAATTTATCATAGAGAAAATAATATTCTATAATTGTACTTTCAGTGGCCAAGCTTTTGACAAAATAAGTTCTACCAGCAATCAAAAATCAACTGCACTCTTTCAGGTCATCATGACCTGGTGGTGGATACGGATACACACACCCACACACCCACACACACACACACACACACACACACACACACACACACACACACACACACACACACACACACACACACACACACGCACACAATGATCCACTGTGTTGACGTAATCAGACAGCAATTTCACAATAATTGAACTTTTGAAACCGACTGCTGGACATAAATCAAGGCCGTGTTCCTGTAGATGAAATGCTGTATGTTCCATTCAGAGATTCGCTACACTTTGTTCCACAAGAATGAACATGACTGGAACAATACTCAAATAGAAACATGCTGCATAGGAAAATGTGAATGACTGTAAAGGCCAGCATGGTGAGGCTCACATGTTATGGAAAAGGATGCACATCTATATTTAATCAAATAAACATATTTTCTTCCTCTGTGATGTCATGTGTAAAGGTCAACATGGTTTAGGTCACAAGACCAAATTGTGGTCAAAAAAGCTATCTTTAGCAACAGTGTCTGTCACATGTTCAACCTGCGATCATTTCTCTTTATTCCCCTCTATAGTCATCAAAAATTAAGTCAGTCATTAAGTGTCAAAAATCATTACCTCATGTCTTCATAATGCTACCTCCGTGCATTTTGTCATTCCTGCAACCCACTTTGTTACTGCATAAAGGGATATTTCACTCTGGAAACACATGTGTTGCCTTTCTTCATTATTCATCATTATTTATGACATCTGTGAGTCTGTCTGGGGTCAGCACACAACATGGTGCTGCTTCTTGATATGACATATGTTGTGTTTTAACATATTATTCGAAGTAGTCAATATCATATGTTGTTGTTTTCAAATATCAGAATTGTGTGTTATGCCAAAACAGAAACATAGATTTGTTTGACAGAGTAGCTATCTTTCAAATGTCTCAAGGATATTTATATGCATTTCCTCATGCAGATTATACAGTATTTTGTGTGTATATTGATGGAAATTGATGGACCCTTTGCTGTATTTTGCCATTAAGATCCCCCAAATGTAAGCTATTTAAAGCAGATATAATCAACATTTTCACTGGGCATGCAAGCAGAATGTCTCTAGGGATAACAATGTTGACTCTCTAAAAAAACTAGCTGGAAAGTGGAAGTCAGCCATTTAAACTAAACTTAACTCCAATAGGTAAACCCTTACCCTAACTGTACTAAATAGGGAAAAATAGATTTGGTGGCAATTGTAGCTAAGACTTTTTTACACCAGTCTGAATATCCTTTATATATTAAAGGTGAACCCCACCTAAATTAAGAATTCCAATATGTTATTTCAGTGGCCTAGGAAAGTAATTATCAATTGCAGTAATACTAGGCTACGTTCAGACTACAGGCAAAAGTGGCCCAAATCAGATTTTTGAGGGTCAAGTGAACCAGGTCAGACTTCTTCAGAAGTAGTGTGAACACTCAAAACTTTCCCAGATTTTTCAAATCAGATTTAGACTACTTCCATATGTGGTCCTGAATCAGACCCAGGTCAGATTTTTTTCAATGCGGCCGCAGTGTGAACAACCAAGGCGGATTTGATCTAAATCAACATTTGTCACTGTGAAACTATTCAGAACGCAGTCCCACTACTCCTGGCTTCGTCTCTGCATCCACACAGACCTCTGTGGTGAATTTGCAGCCATAACCTCGCAAAAGGCCAAAATAGCCAATTTGGCTCTCTTTCTCTTCATTCTTCTCCTCAGCAGCTGCTCATTAATGTTACGGCTGCCATACACAAACATTTTGAAATAAAAGAGAAAATGCTTACTTCCTCCATAACCTCCCTAACTTTAGTGCAACAGCGTGCTGCGTCTGATGTCATTGTTATTGTTCTTTTGCGCATGCGGGTCAGTTCGAAACCGCAAACAGTTCACACTGGAATCTGATATAGGCCACATTTTAAAAGGTAATGTGAACAGCCAAACCAAAAATCGGATCTGAGCTAAAGATCCGAATTAAGCATTTCGCCAGGAGTGGTGGGACTTGCGGTGTGAACATAGCCTTATACTTGTTACATGTTTTATATTTATACCTGGATGAGCTTTATTCTATTGTGGTGTTCTCAGTTCTGAAAAGGAACCCATATACTCACAAAATTCCCCTGGGCTTTTCTCATCTTTCCCAATTCAATGTCCATAGAGCAGTTACACACTTGATGACATCCCAAATTTGAGTTTTAGCACTCTAGGTGTTGGATTCGGGAGAGAGATGTTCATGTTTACTGATATTTATGGACTGTCTTAGACCATAGGAATAACAACTAGGAATTCTGAAAATGGACGTACAGTAAAGTAAAGTTGACATCCGCTAGTATTGTTGCACATGCAATGAACAATACAGCACAATTATTGAACATTTATCGTCATGCTATAAGAAATGCAGTCACGTTTTGTGGGATAAGATAGGAAACATACTGGTTTACATGTGGTTTGTGTGAACTGTAGTTCAAAATATCCAAATTGATAAAAGGTGCTCATTTGATTGACTTCCATTCTTGATATGAACAGCTATACTCCACACACATACTTCAAATGTGAATATACATCCGCAGTGGAGAGATTGCAATTTTAAACCATTTATTCCTTCATTTAGCTGGGGAATTTTTTTTAATCTTGTGTCTAAATGTGACCGTCATTCTTCCTGGAAGGGTGTGTTACCACGGGCCAAGTGCACTGTTGTGTAAACAATACCTGTGAAGCAAAGGGAGAGAGAGCCAGAGAGTGAGACAAGCATTGCGTAAGTAAGCCTGTGCTTTGTGTTTTATAAAAACAGTGGAGAGAAAATAGCAGCCTGGGAGACTAAAAGTAACCTTCCACCACAGATGGCCCCCACGCTTTCCGCCAGTGGGTCAGTGGGTGAGGGAAGAGTGGAGGGAAGTGGGGGGCGAGAAGAGAGGCTATGGCCATGCGCCATTATCCAGGGGAGAGTGTGGGCGACACGGGCAGCAGGAAAGAGAAAGACAAGGACTTCCAAGGCCAAGTGGGCCGAGGTTTGCAGTATACACTGCTACAAAAAGACATGATGACGCGCAGAGGTCAGCCGACTGATTTGTCATCAGCTATTTCAGCATTGTTAAACAACTGACGAGGGAGAGGGAAAAATGTTGACATCACTGGTGCATGCTCACAATGCTTCTTGCCCCCGCATTCTTCCGATTGTGCAATCATCAAGGCAGAGAAATCAAACACTGTTTTTTTTTTACTTAGGGTTGTACCATATTTGGTAACCAGGACAAGACCGGGTCAAAGTGGCTGAATACTTGTGTCATAGCATCACCTTTAGGTGGTCACTGGTCCTGCTTCTGGTCAATCACCCAAGTCCTCCTCTCCTCTCCTCTCCTCTCCTCTCCTCTCCTCTCCTCTCCTCTTCTCTCCTCTCCTCTGATCTGTGAATGTGGACCTGTCTTCTCTGAATCATAGTACAGTATCCACTCAAACCTTATACTGTAAATAATGCTGCTCCAGGCAACCCGTAACCCGTGTTTCCACAACCTTCTACCCGTGAAAGTGCCCTCGAACGGCAGTCAAACCTGTAACTCACTACCTGTGAACTCGTACAAGATCGTTGTACTCCCAGTTACAGTTTTTGACATCACACACACATAAACAACAATAGTGACCCCTGTTGATGCTGTACAGACGCCGGTGATTAACGGTGAGAAATAGAAATAAATAGACAACGTAAAGTAATTCCGCACATTGTAATCAAAACAATACACATACGATTGTGTACTACTACAGGTTATGTTTATTAAATGAAGCCCAAAATATGTTGCTGACTACAAATGGCTAGTATCAGCTAGCGCTAGCTAACGTCAACCTTAGGTAGCAGCTACCTAACGCTAGCTAACGCTAGCTAGAAGGGTTTGTCGTGATTTTGCCTGGAACACTACCAAGTCGTGAGTCGTGACTTGAAGTCGTAACTTACGGGCTAAAAATTGTGTCTGGAATGCAGCATAAATCTCTCTTACCAGTGTTGTAGTGCTCGAGACATCTAAAAGAAAACACACGGCAGTGGGTAAATTCTGCAATGTAACGCTAACCGACACAGTTGGGATTAAAGAACAGTAAACTAAGTTTAAGTGATGCTGGCGAAGCTAGCCAGCAAAAGTTATCAATCCGTCTCTGTACCAAAACTCTTCAGGAATTTCCCAGTGATTTAGCGACTAGTAATAGCCACAAATGTTAGCTAGTTGTGTATATACTGTGTGTTTCAGTTGTTTGGTCTGGTCTTGGTCTGACTCAGTCTCGCCCTAGCCTGGTCCTACCAGACTCTGGTACATTTCATTTGTACAGAGAGTCTGGCCACTCTCCATTGACAAGTGTTAACTTCCTTGAAGACGTGTACTCTGTTGAAGTTTAAAACTATTGGGTCTGCCCAGAGCCACTTTGGATCTGCCATAACCAATCGCTAACGTTTGGTCGGGATGTCGGCTTAGCATCGCTAGCATTCGCCTTAGCCACTCCTTCAACACTAACGGAGTGAGCTGGAAAATCTAACTTTTCCCGAACCCCATGGGGAGGAGGGCCTTGTGGCATCATGGCCACCAACAAAAATCAGCAAAGATTGTTCTTGCTCGGGCTTTAACTTCTGGATATTCAGCAGATATTCGCATCTTACTCCGCCGCCATTACAGAACTACAACTCAAACTAGTGAACACCCTCAACGTCATCGTTCTCAGCCACTCCTTCTGTTCGCTGATTGGATCGGTAAAGATTTGACCGGAGAAAACCCAAGAATATACCACAAACCCAGACGGACTACTGAGGGAAAATGAAAATTGAGCAGAAGTGCGTAGGAGGGCGAAGCCAGGCTAGTCTCGCACTGCCTTGGTCTTGGTGTTGTCTCGGTCTCGTTACACTCTGGTCTTGGAAATGATTTGGTCTCGGTTTAGGTGGTCTTGACTAAAACACTGTTACATACAATGGAATTACTAAGACAGCAATGTACGGTAAATGACTCAACCTCGATTGAGGAAGAGAGAAACATTTCTGACTTTTTCTTCTGACTTTTGACAGGAAATGATTGCACCACCCTGTAATGCAACGCGAGGATTTAACAAATGGTGTACTTTTGTGTTAAGTGTTTGTGGTATCTGAAGATTTACAACTTTGACTTAAGGTTTGCTATATAAGGGAATTCCTATGATACTTTACCGTACTGTTGCTGAAACATTTGGAAACTGTTAACATTAGAAGGGGATCCCTAAGACAGAAGATATTTTGTAGGAGCTATACCATGTATAAGGCCTTAAATGGTCAGTTTCCTACTCTAAGCATATACTCATACCCCCACTTTAGGTTACATAAATGCACTGTTAAATACCATGTTTTAACAATTTCTGAAGATTAGGTCGGTCGTCTCTCCAGATGTCCATGGAGTCTGTAAATTGATGCTGAAATCTTTGATGTAATAAACCTTTTTATGATCAAGATCAGTGTCAGCGAAGTTCCTCTTTCACACATTTGAAACGCAGCACTGCAACTAAAGATACCACATGTTACAGAAGAATGAAGAAACACCTCTCACACCCCTACTCCCTACTAACATGTCTTACTTGCACGTAGAAACTGCTCAACCTAAACTCTCCATGTTCTGTGCAGTATCAGTGAGCTGCCAGCAGAGCGCAAACCAGACTGCTGCTTACACTGTAGCTGCCTTTGCTGTGGCTGGCACTGGAAACATGAAGCAATTTCCAGTGAATAATCTACAGATAATCACTGTATAAAAACAAACTTCTACATTACATTTACGATCAGTCAGCCACTCAACACATTCTAACTCCCCCAGTACAACAGTGGTGTGTTGGATATGGGGTGATTAACACTAACATGCTGCATATTTTAAAATAAATGTGTTCAGTCAAATAACCATAAAATGAATGACAGCAAAATAGGGGCTGCTTATTCGCGAGGAGGAACATGTCAAATCTGGGGCTCCCAAGGGGGGGGAGTCACAGCAATTTGTTTTAATCTGGCCCTGACATAAACTAAATTTTTGAATATGGTTTTAATTAAATTCAAAAGATATCCATTGATCAGAGAGACATTGAAAGAATTATGCATTTTGAGTGAAAGTGAGATTTTGAGAACACAAACAACTTAAAAGGTGTGTCTCAATGCTGTTTATGTGGGACATAGTTTACTTAATTTTTTTTTTAAATCATGGAGTATTTTAGAATAGAATACGTTTTATTGTCATTGGACATCAGCTGTCCAACGAAATTTTTCCGCAACTCACCCTCAGTGGTACACAAATAAAATGACAGTACCCTTATAAAGGCAAAAGACACAGAATAAAAACGATAGAGTAAGTCTGGATGTGCGGGCCTTCATATCGCCCCAGAGGGCAGCAGGGTGTGAAAAGGTGATTTTCAAAAGAATAAACCATAATGCAGTGTTTACTTCTGGATGACGGTCATCCAAAGTGCAGAGGTAATATTAGTAACAGTAACTTTAACTACACCATCCACCTCCACCATACCCACACAATGCCGTTTAAAGGATTTCTGACTCAATCTAGGATCTTTTCTTTGACGTAATCCATTTATTCCTTGCCTCTACAAGAACACAAATGCTGCCCTCTTGTGGCCAAAAAGTCAACACACAAACCCATAAAATGAGTCGAGCAGCCTGTCTCTTAAATAATTTGACAAGGACTACATGTGATCATAGCTATTATGTACTTTTTCTTTTGTCATGATTTTGTATACTTTATATTTATTAGAAACACCTACACATGTTACACAGGATTTGGGTATTGTTGCTATATTCAGCGGCAAATCGGATTTGCGTTGAGCTTGTTCTGGAGCCAAGCCACAGGTTCCTTGGAAAGTTAACCAGGTCATTGACCAGAGGTGTTAAGTGAGAAAGCCTCTCACACGTAAACAAGGGAGCCAGAAGATTTTAAAGGCGTAGCATTCTGTCTGTGTGTTAAACAGCAGCAGGGAGATGAGCATTGGAAAAAAAACAAGCTAAACCCAAAATTACTAGCTATAATTAATCTAACAGATTCATTTTACATTTACAACTGCAGGTTTTTGGAATAGACACAACAATTGCTGGGTATGGTAGCATGAGCAGTGATAGCCATGGTTGAACAGACAACGAAAAAAGAGACACTTGCAGAAACTCAAAATGCTGTCAACAGAAAATCCAAGGTACGGTAAAAACATTACAGAAGTGAGAACACTTTCATCTAAAGAAAAAGTTCCAGTTATGTGCCAAATATGTTAAATTATTAAAAATGCTTCCAATTTGTTGTTGTTTTACCAACAACAACAAATAAACAGAGATAACAAATGCAGCTACAGTGCACATGCATGCAAAGACATTCAAGCAACATATGCACACATGCATCAACATCTTAGAGTGGTTGCAAAGAATGACATCATTGAAACTGGATGCTCCACTTACACCAATTATACCTGACATGCTCTCCCTTCACATCTCACTCTGTCTCTCTGGTTTCATGAGAGGGTCTGGTTGTTGGCAGCCACTGGAATGGCCAGAACACCACATGATGTTATGTCACAGGTCCCACAATGTACACACATGATAACATTTTTCCCCAATGACCCCCACAATGTCTTTAGTTTTATAGATAAGAATGAAACCTTGGGTGATAACAATCATCTTTGTATTCAGTCTTTGGAATAATGTAGGCTGTCTTTGATTGCAAGATAATTGTGAAAATCTACACAAAAATGAAATGTACTTCTGACAGGCAAGATCTGTCCAATAATTTGGACGTACATGTTTTATGTTCAGTTTATATCACAAGCTCATAATGAAGTGGTGGAAAGTAACCAAGAGCAAATATAAGGTACTTGTACTTTACTTGAGTATGCAAACTGATAGTGGGAAATATTGTCATTTTGTCTCCACAGTTGATTGGACAGCTACAGTTAGGAATTAGGATTTTACATACAAAACTTATGATGACCTTATAAAATGAGATGCATTGATTAAACGCACCATTAGTATATAAAATATTTCATTTATATAATAAAACATTTGCTCCACCTCAACCAAATCCAAAAGTAAAACACTACTTACACACATATACATTCCCTGCATTGAAGACTTTTGATACATTAAGTAGGCCTACATTTATTATTAATAATAATTGATCAAAAGCAAGGGTTGGCTAATTGCACATATTTGTCTGCTGAAGACTGATTTATATTTATTGCATTTAAATGATTATCCTGAAATGAGGAGAAAATAAACAGACGATAATGTGGCTTTAACTCTCAGCCCTCCTCCTCAAGAGAAAATATGACATCACTCAGCAGTACAGCCAATCAGAGGGCAATACGCTCAAGCTGGAAGAGCACCCAGCGTTCGTGCAGCTGGTGTGCATTTGGTTGTGTGTATGTGTGTGAGTGAGTGAGTGTGCGTGTGTGCGTGTCTGAATGCCAACAAGTTGATATTATTTTTAATTTTCCAAACATCTTTGAATTAAGCTCCGGAAGTAAGCCGGGGCTACGGTGAGTGAGGCATATTTCAAAACCGCCTGAGGAAAAGAAAAATACTTTCCACAACAACGGAGACACTCATGAACCTGAAAATAACAAGTTTGCTACGTACAGCCTTTGAAAACAAGCCACATCTAACGTTACGCAGTTTAACGAATTTCGGTGTATTATTTCTTTCGACACGAGCTAACTTGAAGCTAGTGTGCACTGCAACTGCTCACGCTGTTGTTTTTTTGTGTTTGGCAGTTTGCAGTCTAGTGGTAGTCCCGTGTGCCTTCTTTTAGATGTGTACAGTCGCTCATGTCTGAGTTAATGAAGTTGTAGTAACCGTCACAGCAACAGTAATAAAACGTAATAGCAAGGAATAAGCCATAAGCTACTCAGAAGAAAATGCTAAAGACGCTGACGAAGAAGCTAAGAAGACATTCACTCAATGAGATACATCCTTTCCAACTGAAGGTAAGTTGACAGAGTAACGTAATACTATGGGAATACTGTTAATGTAACATTTTTTTAAGTTCACATGCTGTAGTTGTCAGTACATACCGCACAGTACAGTAACGTTACAGCTCAAATGAAAGAAATACGATTGTTTGTGAAAAGCGTGGCTTTACTTTTGTCTTGAGACTTGTTCATTTAGACATATTGAGCTCAGCCTGCAACCTTGCTTGAACGTGGTAGTTGAGCCCTTTCCCTTTCTCTTTCTCTTTCTCACACACACACACACACACACACACACACACACACACACACACACACACACACACACACACACAGTCACATAAACTATGAGACAGACAACTGACTGTACAGCTTCTCTGTGGAAATTGCCACCCTGTGTGTTCCCATATTTAAGCAAGTGTTGTTTGGAGGTATTTTCTGCTTCTAAGCACCTCAACCTATTTATTACAATGTTAGAAGTAATTTACTCTTTATTGCTTACATGACCAAGCCAGATGTTTACAAGAAGAAACCGGAGATCCACACTGCTACACAAACACATAAGCGAACGTGGCATGTCAACTAACTCTCCCACTCACAGATCATTGACTCATAAATTGTAGTACGGCTGTTTGACATTTGAGAAAGTAAGTCACCCCAGATCACTCATTTTCCAGACTTCTTTAAAAGAGAATAATCTGTTGAAGTGTCACATTCATACCTGTGAAACTAGTCTAGGTTCTTCATCTACAAATAGAGAGGCTATAGTTTCCAGGTGGAAATAGCTGTGTGTGTGGTGGGCAAGGGGATTGCAATGGAAGCCTATTCAAATGTATACAAAGACTAGTAAAAAGAAACATTTGAGAAAAAAAAATCCTTTTCGTTGTGGGCTATAATTGTCCCGACATCTACATCTTTACCCTCCAATTTTCCACTGCAGAATCCATGTAAGTGCTTCGCAACTGTTACTGCGCCATTTGCATAATGCCTCTTTTTGGTGAGTAGAGGGTTGAATTGTATCCTGCATGGGTCACTAACTTACTCCATCCACAACAATATTGTGCGTCAACCAACCATATAGTCGCATGGCAGCCATTTTGTGCCAAAGTGGCCCCCGTTCAAAGGGTTGGCTGAGGATAGAGGGGAAAGTGTGCCATCCCTGTTGTCTACTCTTGTTTGTGTTTGTTGCTCTGCTCAGTGACAAGGTTCTTTTTGTTAAAAATGGTTAGTGTGCTGGTAAAAGGGAATTGTGAGTAGTGACTAGGCCTGTTACTTGCTTACATCCTAGCCCGAGGCACAACATTTCTTCAAGCTCAGCCTCGTATCTTTTAAACTAATACTCCGACTATTTACAAGGAATTCCAACTGGAAACAATAACGATTGTTAAATCAAAGTATGAAAACACAAACAAAAGTGACTCGTATATGATTTTCTTTTTTGCCAGTTGACTTTCTTTGTAAGTAGCCAGTGTGCCAGTTTTACAACTAGTAAGACACCTGGTTTGGAAGGCCCCAGAACTTGAATCCACACAGGTTAGGCCTTATGGATTGGAAAAGAGTCAGCCAGCATCAACCAGCAAATCACCTTTGAACGAAGGAAATGTAAAGGATTATTACGGTGTATTACAACTAGGGTCTTATTTCTGTAGCTGTGGCCTTCATTCTAATCTTTAACTATAATATTGTACTCACCAAGTGAATTACTGAGATCTGAGAGCACGGCAACATCACTAAAATGAACTCAGAAAGTCTAAGCTGGGAGCTCTAAGCTTTTTACTGGCGGAATAGTACTCCTCATGGTGAGTAAAGGCATCTGGGGTGTGTCCCTTTTTAAAATGAATCATCAGCGTTGTCATGTGTTTAAAAGGCTCAAATAAGCAAACAATTAAAGGTGTAGTTTTTCATGTGTTTGGTTATTTGCAGGTTTGCTGGTCTTGTGAATGTTAGCAAACTAAAGTGTTTGCCCTGAGGAAACATTCTGCCATTAATGTGGCAGGTGTAAACCCTGTTGTAGTCTATGATTTCATTATGGCTCAATATTGACATCCATTGTTTTGAAGATTTCAAAGATTAATAAAGTGACATTCGGATTCTGATGGATTTAGTTTGAGGATTTGTTGTAGCAACATTATTGTTTAATACTGTCAAGTTACTGGGAGTGTAACGGTACACAGAAGTCACATAGAGAAGTCATAGACAGTACAGTGAAAGTATCAAAGACAGACAAAATCCTCTTGCTGGGGGACATTTTGCCCACTGGCAACTTTGGTATTCTATTTTCATTATGAAAATAAGGCACATTTTTGTATTACACTGTACGAACACTGAAAAAAAACTTCCCCAAAAAGCAGTAGGTCACATTAGCGTCTGTTATGCTATGAAATTGAAAATATGGTTTGCCTTTTCCTTGTCCCGGTGATCAGCACATCTGTGTGAAGCTTTAGTATGTTCAATGTGTTTCCATTCACATACCGTACAACGGTGGACCAACGGCCACATACCGTTATGTTTTATACACAACTCCCTCTCCGTTGCTGTTGTAGCTAGTATGATTGACTCGCACACCAATCAGCTTGTTGTGCTAACCTCAGCAAATGTTGCTAAAAGCGTATCGGTTTGCACCGATCCAACTTTTTCAGTCCCGATACCTATCGATTCCTGGGTTTTGGGTATTGGCTGATACGGAGTACCAATCCAATACCAGCGTTTAATTAATAAGCTATATGCCTCACTGTGTGGAAGTGACTGGGGTCATTCTTTTATGTGTAAGGCAACATTGGGCTTGACTGAAACATTGCTTTCCTTACTTCGTTAAACAAAATTGAACAAATATGTAGATATTGTTGCAGAGTCTCAATAGTTACAGGTTGGCTTCTCTCAGTTACAACCGTGAAGTGCTCATCTGTTAGAATGAACACCCTATGTTCCTCCAAAACTTGATGTAAATAATTAAGTCTGAGGCCGTTGAAGAATTTGCTGCACTTTGTTGTGTGTGTGGTTCTGAAAGGTAAACAATACAATGTAGCTATTACAACAGCTCACTAATAATACTTGCAATAGCATTCATTCAGTAGCTGCAGATCTTTTGATAGCTTAGGCTACAGCTTGCCTACAACACACAAGCTACAAACTAACATGAAAGTGAAAGTATTCTAGTCACAGTGGGCAAAGTAATATAACCTAGGAATTCATACCATTCAGGAAAACTGTATTGTAAAAACTGAGATTGTTGGTACCATTTGCAGCGAAAAAAGACACATTTTCCACCGCTAGTCATTTACACTGTAATTACAGAATCATAACAATAAAAACAATGTATCCGGTAAATAAACATTTCAACTTGCATTCCCCTGGACGCACACATGGGAATGTAAACGGTGGATCAACTGTGAAACGGAGTTTGATTTAGTATCGCCTCGATATCAGTATCGGATTGGTGCATCCCTAACGGCGAAAAGTTTCCAGGTGGAACTTGCACTTGTGAAATTTGGCTCTGCATTACGTGCATCAATCTACAGGTTACTATTCTGCGTGTGGCTGCGTGCTCTGGAGACCTTGACCCCGGACCGTGACGTTCCGCACAAATACACAAACCGTTATAGCTATTCAAGTCTGAGCCCTACTCAGATAATGTTTGAGTTTGAAGTCTGCTGCAGTGCTTACTGGGCGATCGAGGGCTGATTGACCATTTCAGGAAATTAGGCTAGCCAGTTTTTGTCCCTTAGGCCTTGTTACAGTACCTATCCTAGCAGCTTCCACTAATCAAGACTAGTCATACTACACAATGAGGAAGATCCACTAGAGTGTGAGGGAAAGAGAATCAACCATGTCTGACCCTGTGTAGCGTGTTTTCATGAGAGGGGGAATGGAGTGTGACAGTGTCCATGTCAGTGTGGAAGGACAGTGCAAAGCGGATGTGTGTGTGTGTGTGTGTGTGTGTGTGTGTGTGTGTGTGTGTGTGTGTGTATGTATGTGTACTTGGTGGTGTGTGTACACTGTGACATTGCCATTGATCCAGCTTAGCAAGCTGCTCAGCGATGCAAGGGACTGACAAGGATTTCATTCAACTGTTCTTGACACATAAACACACAACTCTTTGTCTGTCTTTGCATGTATGCACAAAAACAGTTTTTTATGCTTTATTCTTGCAGTCTCACTTTGCTTATGTGCCTAAGCTCTGAATCATATCAAGTAATCTGCAATTACTTGCCTTAATAGACACTGGTGTAAGACTTTCATATAGATAGAAAATATGAGGCTGTGCATTTTTTCCTCAGAAACAAATATTTATGTATTTTTGCAATCTTGATGTTGCACTTCTTGCAATTTTTTAAATTAAATTAACCTGCCAAATTATAAGAACTGACATGCCATTTCCATTTTCCCTGACACTTTCTACACATGTATGAGTTATTTTGAGAAAGTTGTGCACAGCAAATCATACCACAGTTGATATGCTTTAATGCAGGCAGAGATGTGCAAATATGTTAAGGACTGAACTGTGTATTGCATTGCATCATTGATAATCATATCAACTTCAAAGATCATAAACACGTTGGTCAGGTCTCAGACCTCTACATGGATTTCTTCCGTACTGCAAAACTTTTGTGGAGAAAAAAAGATGGAAAGAGCTTGAGGGTGCTTGTCATGCAGGCCCATGTTGCTCTCAGGGCTAATAGCAGTCCAAATCCTCACCTCAAACACAATATGAACACTTGTCATGCAAGAAGTAGTGGAGCTAAATTTAGTAGTTGGACAAGATGATGAAAAACACCAGCAGTGATTGACTTGAAGATATTTGAATGATGTAGCCTAATCACAGTTTAAAAATGTTTTTTTTTTTTAAAGCTATTACAGAGATACTTCTAGTACACTAATGTGGAAGCAGCACAGAGGCTCATTTAGCTTTAAAATGTCATTTTCACACTTGTTTTCAGCCTAACTGGTCTCCAGCTCCACGGTTTGTTTGTCATTGTGAATGTGATGCTAATGACTAATAAGCGTGTGGGGACGGGTGTGACTGGGGTTTGTCCTGATTGAACATTGGTTTGGGATGTGATTGTGCGCTTCATGTTAACGTGTGCGTTTTCCTTTTGCATACAGTTCCTTATCTCGTAGCATACATATGTTGCAATACTGTACAGTACTGTTCGTCTTGTGCGGTGCTAGCTTACAACAGTTGAGTGTTTGGGAAAAAAACTTCTGGAAAGGCAGTATCAATGCTTAGCAGCGGGAATTGTAATACGAGGCAGCCTATCCAGGTTGGAGTGGTGCAATCCAGGCTTAACCAAAGTATTACACAGGAGCTGGAAAAAAGAAGGAACAACTGGAAGCACCAAGAAACAGAAGTAGAACACATTTTATTTTTTATAAATGAGTTTGTCCTATAAAGTGCATTGTCATCAATGCATCAAGCACTTTTACCTCCAGATGCTAATCCAAACTACTCTTGTTTCATTTGTGATGATAAAATGCCGACTACAACTAAACTATTGTGCGTCAGTGTAGCTGCTTATTTACTTTTCATTAATCGCGTATGTTGTGTTATTTTAAAAACAGCATATTTTGGAGCTGGGATGATAGTGCTACAGTAGAGTTTAATGGTGAAATTCCTTTTCTTCTGGGAAATCACTGTCATCCGGTCCAACCATAAACTAAACGTCAGTTAAGCAGAGTCTAGTATTTGTTGTAACTAGCTCTATGCCAACACAATAACCCTATCAGATGTGGTTAACTGAAAAACACATGCAAGTTTTTTTGCTCACTCTGCACAAATCCTGCCATTTGTAAGAACAGTTACATTCTGATCTCAGATAACTGTGAGAAATCACATGTTATGACCTCTCCCAAGTTTCCACTGCATAGGAAACCCATGCTTGACTGATGGTCAAAAACAGTATTGGGAGTGAAACATTCAAATACTTGTATTGTACTTTGCGTTACACTCCCAGGCAAGATTTGCATAGTTCAATGTTTTATGGTTACTTGACACTGACCTGCTTTGCAAAAATAGTGATTTCTCAGATTGCGCTAGTTTTTTAAAGCAGCAATTAGTGTTACAGTGATAATCTGTGCTTTTGTGACAGAGACTGAAACACATAAAAAAGTATTGTACAAGTGAGCTACACATGTGCTACATTTTTGTTGCTCTCTGATCCATCAACAACCTCTGAGACTTTCCCTAAGGGGGAAGAAAGGCCAAATCATTACTGTCAGCTTATATTTGCATCTAGTTGCACATACAATGATTGCTCTGTGGAGAAACTTCAGAATCCTTAGGTTACTTACTCTGTAGCTTTAAAAGGTAAAATATGTAGGGAAAATGAGTCATTCTAATCATCGATTCAATTCATTTTGATGATCTCACTGAATTGAATGTCTCAGACTAAACTCATTTCTCTTCTGAATAAAATTCCGTAAGACGAGAAGTTTATGAACCACCACCGTCACTTCATTCTTAGTATCCTGCAGCAGTAAGTTTTAATAGGATTTCAGCTGTTTCATGGATGCTGCCCAACAATAATTCACAGGAGTGTACAGTGTAGCTGAAACCCTGAGCCAGCCACTTGCCAAAATACATTTCCTTCCCACAGTTATTCCTCAGTGTAATTTTCCTACAGAGTTTATGATGTGATGCTAGCATCTAGACTCCTCGAGAGCCAAGGTTTTTTTTTGTCTCGTACACTGGCTCTGTAACTGTTCACTTAGAATCTGTCCCACAGCTCGTGTACCATTTAAAAAGCAAGAAGGCTACACTCAGGACTGATCCAAATATATTTAACAGCAGTGTCAACACCGTGATCTTACCATGAAACATTGGTCTACATTTATATCCTTAATCTGCTATTTGATACCTTGACATTTAGCATTCAGTACTATGCTGGACCATCAGACTGTATGGGGTGACTACTTGCAATGTTTTACCATTTCTTATGTTTTTTTTTTTTGGTATCTATTATTTTGATGTGAGAAATCATGCCATGTCATGTCTAGTTACAAATCATAAAAAAGTAGACACATCTGAGCTACAGTAGAGTTAGTGATGATAGGAAATGTTTTTAACATTTTTAATACACAGTAATGTGACAGGTGGCATTTTGATTTCACTAAAATACACAGTGAACAGTCTGAAATTATACACACTTAACATGAATTGAATATTGTCTTCCCTCATTGGGCTCTAAGGCCCTGGCTCCTTTCTCCGCTTTCCCTCTTTCAGAAAGAAAGAATGTGTGTGTGTATGTGTGTGTGTGTGTGTGTGTGTGTGTGTGTGTGTGTGGAGAGTAGAAGGGAGGACACTTTATGTTTGTGTGGATGTATGTGTGTAAGCGTACACGCGCACAAGCGCAGATGGCAGCTGCTCAGCGAGGCCTCGGAGTGGTAATTACTGAGTGTGAGGCACGTTACTTAACTCATAGAGTTGCAGTCTGCAGGGTATCTGTATTGTTTGTATTGTTGCTTCTTGTGTAGACAAGGAATTGATTTTAAAGGGACAATACTGGTTCAGGTTGTGTGAAAAGAAAGTAGCCTGAATTTAACTTGGACAGAACCGTAACTCAACTTTTGTGACATAAAGCATCTATACCGTATGTAGTGCAACTGTAGAAATTACCACACAACAATTGGATTAAGAACATTTTCGACAGAAATGCAGACCATGTTTTTGTTTTATTTGGAAGCCCATTACAGTATATGTTTGTGTCTGTGTTGCTGGTAAGTGGTCTGTTTTTGTGGCCAACAAAGATTGCTAAAAATTGCAAAATGACTCCAAAGGTCGAACTCCAAATTAGGATTTGGTCTTATTTAAATCATTGTAATGCTTAAGGTTTTGCTCTTTAATTATTTTTGACGTTGTTAGTTAGATACCTACATTTAAAACCCTCGATAGTTGATCTGCGTGGGGCAAATTCTGATTTAAAAAAAAAGGGAAAAGATGGACATTTTTGGAATGTTCTTTACAAACTATCTAAACAATCTACAAACGGTTTGGTTTTTGAGGTGTTACCATATGGCTTATTTGACCTACAGTATAACTTCAATCCTATTTTCCAGATTTCGTACCATGGCAGTGGAGAGGGAGGGGAGAGTGATGATTCAGAGGGGGAGAACCAGGAGCTTGCACAGATTGACAGAGGTAAGTGCCCTCTGCCAACCAAATCTTTTTTTTACTTAAAAAAAAAAGAGAAAACAATAGAGTATAGTTACAGAGGGTAAAAAGAGCTAAGAGATCACTTACTGATTCACGCATTATAATAAGATGTTCCAAGTCAACAGATAATATGGCATTATAGAGCATCTGCATTCTATTGCAACCATCTCTCCACCTTCTCCTTTGACATTTTGTGTTTATCTACTCCTCTAGAGAGGCGGAGAAATTGTGCCCTCACACCCTTGGCGACCAGCCAGCAGCACAACCAGGGTCCCCTCTCTCCAGCCCGGTTACGACGCCTTCGCCTCCTTTTAGATGCTAATCTGGATCGCCACTCTTCAGAGGAAGAGCTGGAGCGAATCAGCTGCGGCGACAACAGGAAGTGGGTGTCTGCGTGTCCCCAGCGCCACAGTGATCACCACAGCAGCGCCTCCAGTGATGAGGAGGTGCGGGACCTCTGTGGCTGCGGGTCACCGGCTGCTTCTGCCAGGCCCCTGGTTGAGCCGAGTGCTTGCCTGGCTGCCTCCCCCAGCCCTGTACTCTTCAGCTCCAGTCCACCACGTAGCCTCAAGCCACCCCCCCTGCGCTTTCAGCTGCAGGTGGTGCAGCCAGTGGCGCGGCCCATCATTTTGACCCACTTTGACCAGTCAGCACCTTATAGAAAATATCGGCACAGTTACGGCGGGGAGCCGGGGAGGCCCAGTCTGGATCTGGAGAAAATGCAACAGGTTAGTAGTCCAAGCTATAGTTAGATACTTCATGACTTTGTTTTTTCTTTTACTAGCACCAACCTCTGCCCAAAATCTCAACTTTGTAAGATATCTTAAAACGTAGTTGGCAGATTTCTGTGATCTATGCTGAGAACTTTTAAACTATTATAGTCCGCACTATTGCGAAGGGTCCAAGCAAAATCATCACTAAGTTGTTTGTTCCATCCAACTCTTTAGACCAGGGGTATAATGAACAATGCAGTGGGTTGGGGCTGTTAGCTTGGCTTAAAACACAGTCTACAGTCAAATTATTACATAATATATTATTAACATATTAATAGGTCAAATGTAAAAGTTAAACTCCTATATAAATAGATATTTGAATAATGACATATTTTTACCAAAATGATATATTTAAAGAATCAAAACTGTAAGTACTCAATGCTCACTATATATTTTCATCTGTTACACATTATTATACATTACCCAACAAGGTGGTATGGTTTAGCTAGATTCATTTTCTGCTCCCAAGTACTTGAAAGCACTCACAGGATGCCATTCATATCTAAAAATCCATTTCACTTTCTTAGCAATACAATTCATACACATTGTTTTTGACTAAATACCTCTATCAATATTGCGCCAGTATTGTAGCGTTCACTATTGGTATCTTTTACAAAATAATCATTAGTAATGTGGATATAATTAGTAAGTGGGTAAAAGCAAATAATAGAAGACCTAGAACAGTCTGGTAAGTTCAGAAAATTACGGCACTTTGTGTTTCGAACCAGGAAAAGACAACACTTATGTGTTATCGGAAATCTAAGAGGATGTCTAGTGTTATATCACAATATTGATACATTTATCAATGTATTGCCCATCACTAATTTGATATTTAAATTGCCACTGTAGCTATATGTGTATTCCACTGAAAATGTGAAAAGTACCAAACAGCAGATGAGCCTTACACTACCCAGCCCCCCCCCCCACTCCCTGTGAACAACTAAAACTGTGATTTGAGAACAGGCTGAGGATTTGGTCCAGAAATACAATGATGTATCACTAATACTACTAACCAGCTACGCTACACACACATGGCCACACAAATGTGCACGCTTGCGCGAGCAAACAAAGTCCATAGGCGGACGCGCGCCACCACGGTGGTCTGGCTGGAGAGGGATGAAGGAGAGGGAGGCACGGATGGCAGATGTCCGCCCTCGTTTCTCACAAAGGCTGGCAAGCGAGGGGAAATGATGAAGGGGTGGAGGCAGAAGGAGAGGATTAAATACACAACAGAAAAACGACAGCCACTAATGAGTCATGGAGAAGCTGGTCCACTAATCATTAAAATCCAATAGACTTGTTGGCCCACACCGTGGATGGGAAAGGGTGTGTGTGTGTTTGCAGAGATAGAAACTGCAGGTTTCAGGGGTCCATATGTCCATTGGGTTTTTAGAGGGAAAGAACAGATGATGAGAGACAGCGGGCAGCAATAAGATGGGTGAGGAGAAAAGAAGAGTGTGTGTGTGTGTGCGTGTGTGTGTGTGGTACGCCACGGTCTATCATCCTGCCTGTCTGCATGTGTGCATCCTGCTGTCTGGGTTTCTTGCTGTATCAGTGTGTGTGTGTCTGTTGCCACACTGTGAGTATGTCTGTATGTGTGAGAGTGTGTGCACACTCAGTCAAGTGGAATGGGAGGTGGTGCAGGGAATACAATAGGGGGCCTACAGAGGTAGCTAGCAGAAGCAGCTCCAGTCTCCCATTAACCCTTTAGCTGGACGACTTCCAGTCAAGTCTTCCTCAACTTCTACACTGTCACCATGTAGTTTCTTTCACATATGCTGTTCAGGAGTTTAAACCTAAGAAAGAAAGCTGACCGAGCTGGTTCCTTAGAAAAAGCAATTTAAAGGTGCCAAAACAAAGGGGAATTCTGTGTTATATGTCTGGAAGGTAGAGGGGAAGTACACAGCTGCTATCTAGGATGGATTGTCAAACATAAAATAACAATTTAGACCACAGACTTCTATTAGTTTTATTATTTACTTTTGGAACCTCATATGAGAAGCATTTTGTTATACTGTATATGAATTAGTGAAGAGGATTGATGAAAACATTGGGGGAATTGTATTTGTTACATAACGTCTCCATGTGCTAACTAACAAGGAGATTAATCATTTTCAGATTTAACTGTTACCTATCTTATTGGGAGAATGTTGAAACAATGTCAAAGTCCAATTGTGGTTCCCTAATTCTTTGGACACTACTTATCCAGGACTACCTAAGGCCAGTGATTGGCAAGTGAGGCTACCTGGCCCCGGGGTGACCAACATTAGCTTGAGCCTTACGCCGCCTTCAAACTGGCAATTGAAATCAGCTCCGTGATACGCAATGCGCCCCCAGTGGACGTCGTACTACACCGCTGAAAGCGTCGGAAGCGAGTAGAACACGGTTAAAATGCTGACTGTTAAACGGTGTAGTGTGACTGTATTTCACTGTAGAGGATTCCAACAGCGGGACGTACAACAGTCTGCCGCTAATGCTGTGAGCTAAAAGACACAAGCTGTAGCTGCAAGTAAACTGGTACACCTTGTGGTGCATTCAAAGTTATTGTAAAATACCCTTTTCTCATCTGTTTTTGTCTTTTAACAGCAATTTACTGGTGAAAGAAGTAATTATATTCAAAAGTCATTGTTATTGCATTTTTACTAATCATTTAAATTCCCCCCTTTTTTGTGCTGATCCGAAAATTGATCCGATCCGTGAGTTTTGTGATCTGTTGCACCTCGATTTGAGAGGGATGGGGAATTATATTATTGTTTCATTATTAAAATGTGTGGTATAGTTACATAAGAAATTAATTGCTCCAAATATAGGCAGTTTAAAACATGGCAACCGTATTATCAATTTCTATGTCACATTCTCATTAGGGGCTGAGCCCTACTTAAGGTCTGATCCTAGAATCGTCCCTGGTCTTGTTAAAATACAACTACAGTTGTGTAACAGTGCATTTACAAGTGCATGTTGATGTGTTGATGTTTCAGTGAAAAGCTTAAACATATGAGACGATGTATATATTAAGATATAAACACATATTTATATTATAGCTTTCCCTGAGGATTAACCCAGATAAAGCAAGCCAAAGCAACGCTATTTGCTTAACAGGTTTCATACACGACACGGTAATTAAAATTATTTACATAAGTCATTGAAATTGAAATAACACCAGAATAAATTATATAAATTATATTATGTCCAAACGTCACACAGACAAAATCTTTTAAATCAACCCCCTCCCCCCTAAAACAATCCTAAAGATAAATTAGGCTACTCTTTTTATTTTTCATGAATAACCACGTGCGTGCGTGCATTTTTGTGTGTGTGGTTTAAGGCTCTGACACACTAACCCGACGGCCGACCGTTGGCAGAAAAGTCCCCGAGTTGGCTCAAAAAGTGCCTCGGAACACACCGAAGCGACGCCGACTTGAGCGTATGTTCTGCGCGTGCGCGAGACGTAATACGTCTCCATAACAGCAGGCGGCGCTAATCTGTATTGTCACCCAAAAAATTTAAACCGGCAGCTGATTGGACGAACGCGCCACGTGGGTCTGGCTTCTCCGG
Organism: Sander vitreus; assembly: GCF_031162955.1. NCBI lineage: Eukaryota > Metazoa > Chordata > Actinopteri > Perciformes > Percidae > Sander > Sander vitreus. The sequence continues at coordinate 23,513,833 of NC_135874.1, read as the reverse complement.
AATTTCAAAGCCGACCATAATGGCGGCTCGTTCGGAATACAATCTCATATTTTAGTAAATAGAAATAGAAAATAGTTCGCCGAAACGTGTTTCTGAAAACATTTTAAGCGAGAAATAGTCTGTCAGATCGACAAAGGTCAGTTTAAAGTGCCCATATTATGAAAAAAACACTTTTTCTGGGATTTGGGGTGTTCTTTTGTGTCTCTGGTGCTTCCACACGCATACAAACTTTGAAAAAAAAATCCATCCATGCTGTTTTGAGTGAGATACGGTTTCTGAATGTGTCCTGCCTTCAGTCTGTTCAAAGAGCTGTTCAAAATCGGCACGGCTTGTGATGTCACAAGCCGAAACGAGCTGGCTAGCCGCAACCGTTAGCTCGTAGCATTAGCGTTAGCATGCTAACGCTAGCATGCTACCTCATTCTCAATTGCAAAGCACTGCTACAACACACACCAGTTCACCATAATCTACAAAAGAACTACTTCCATGTGCGCCCTCATTTAGAAGTCTCCCAGCTAATCCTGCCTTGTAACTGACCGAAGGTGGAGAAACAGCCTTTCTTTTACTGTCTATGGCGCTAGCTAGCTGACATGATCTACATCTGAGCTACTGCGCATGTGCAGTCAAAGATAGTACAGAAGAAGAAGAAGAAAAGAGGTCTCACTCTGTAGCTAAAACAGAGACCAGCTGAAAAGAGGATCTGCAGCAGTGAGAGAGAGCTGAGCAGTACAACAAAAATATGGTGTTTTTTGAAAATTAAACCATGTAAACCTATTCTGGTACAACCTTAAAATACAATTATGAACCTGAAAATGAGCATAATATGGGCACTTTAAAAGATTTTCGTCAGATTTTGAGAGACTCTAGTCACACTCATCCCGCTCGTCATTTCCGAGTTAGCACTCCACCAATCAGTTGGGTCATTGAGTCCGACTGCCCGCCTTCTGATTCAACAAGTCAAATCCCAAATGAAGGATGACGGCTCCTCCGACTGACGACGGCACGGAACACACGAACAGACTCGAGTCACCGACCTCGCCAGACTGTTTGACGGCCGATAATCGGGTTGGTGTGTCAGCGCCTTTAGGCGGAGGGTGGTGTGGGGTGGGCAGGATGATTTTGCTGCAGTCAGAGTGATGGATGTGTAGGACGAAAAGAGAGAAGGTCAAAAATGATCACAAAATGATCTACCATTATCATTTTAATATTGGGTGAGATAATGTAGGCTCATTGAAGGTTTGTAGTAAATTAGCGAAAACATTAACACAGATTTATGGTCTTAAAGTGCTCATATTTTTTATGATTGAACAAAACAGTCACCAGTCAATACAAATATATCTTTCAATTCAATGCTCAATTAAATACAAAGTACAAATTTCCATTTTTTTTTTAAATTCCTGTTCAAGCAGCTTGCACCCACATGGACTGTAATCCCATTGATAAAAAAGTTAAGTAAAAGAGCTGGCAGGAGGTGAGCATGAGGGCAAGTGCACACCAGCTCTCTCCTACATCACAACAGCAAGAGTCTTGTGTTTCCATTCTTTCCTGTGCTCCCTTCCCCCTTAGAATCTACCTCCCCTACTCAAGACAATTCGATGATTGTGTGGTCCCTCCACCCCCACTGTTTTTTTTTTTTTTTTTTTTTTGAGAATAGTGGAGCTGCGTGGACATGGAGGGGAGTTGGAGACAGGATATTGCATAAGCGTCATCCACCCACTCTTTAGTTTAGTGAGACAGCTGGATTTGCCTCACTTACTTGATCATCCTCAATGTTAACTGACAGCCAATACACACAGCATACAGTTCAAATCATGCTGTTTTATTGTAAAGATTACTGTTCAAATAATGTAGTAGTATGCTTGATGAAATCAACATTCACATGCACTTAAACCTAGCGTAACTTTATTCAGGCAGCTGTACTAATGTTAACATTTTTTGGGTTCACAGTAAAACAGTTTATTGAATTGTACAAAGTGTGCAGGTTTTACAACGTTTTGGGATTGTCATGGATGTACATAAAAGATGCTGCTAACGTTTGTTTTTAGTTGAGAACTGTATGCTCTTCCATGGCTGTCATAGTGCATTCTTGTTCTCCACAGAAAATGCTGCTGAAAAAGAACTGTGGAGGGAAAACACGGACTATAAAGATTCGAGTGAGTGCCATTTTTATTCAACTTAGTTTCCACACACACACACACACACACACACACACACACACACACACACACACACACACACACACACACACACACACACACACACACACACACACACTTGCACACACAGCTTTTCCTTTTATGCAGACCCATAATTGGCAATCCAGATCAAGGTGTCCATTACAGCAGTGATGAGGTTGCGAGGTTGCTCAGCCCCCGTGAACAGCCCGGCCTGTCTTGTCGCCAGCACCTTGATGTCCATCCAACTGCATACTGGGACAGCATCTGGCAACAGCGTTTGTTCCCATGCCCTGCATGCAACAGAGCAATGCCTGAGACGTCTGAAAATCTGATAGCACTGTCAGGATCCTTTTGCAAACAGCACCCAGCTAAAAAGCTGTTTACTGCAGTGATACCTAAGACAAAGACAGACGAGAAAAATGTGCTCTTTTTTTGTTTGATCTCTTGATCTCAACAACCTTTAATATCTGAGCTTTCCACTTATCCCATTAGTGGTCTTAGAAGTGCACATTTACTCACCTAAATAGCTTTGTAAACACAAAGGTATTTTCCCAAGATTGTGTCCCGAATGATCTTTCTGTAAAGTGGTTTTCCAAAACACAACCTCCAATAATCATCCCCGAACTGAGCACTGTAGCTGTCTGTGGGTTGATTTTGTTTGTAGTGGGTTAAGGGAAGCATGTTGGAGAGTCGACTGGAACAAGCCTGGGCATCTTGGCACAGAGCAGGGTACTCCAGAAGGATGCGCAGTGTGGTGAGAAAAGTGACGTTATTATCACGTTGTGTGGGTTAGTGTCAATGGAACCTTATCACACTTGTTTATGTACACATACACCAACTGTAACATCATCTAGGGTTGCTCTAATCCTCCATATTGAAGTATGGATGAGCAGTACAAAATGTTAAAACTGATCTTTGACAGTGTTTAAGGAAGAACAAATGAGTGTCGCTGAGAGATGGAGCTGAGGAGGAGGAAGAGGAGGTGGAGTGTTGTCGGTTCCCTTGTGGTGTATTTCCAGGGATGAAGTCATTTTCCATTTATAGCCTAGCCGGCTGCTATCTGCTTAGCTCCACTGACACATAGAGATATTGCTCATTATCCTCCGTTCTCGCTGGTGTAGTTGGTAGTGTTGTTTTCTCTGTCAGTGACGTCTGTGGGCTTTGGGTATGTTACACAGGGAGTCTTTGGATTGATGAGCCATTTGGAGGCTTGCGTTGACTCTTTCTACCCTTTGTGCAACTGTGCACAGTGATCGACCCCATCTCTATCTTTTCGCCGCTGTTTTCTTTCACCTACCTCTGTCTACCTCTCGTTCCCTCTTTTATCTGTCAACCCTGGGCTTCCTGGCCAGGATCCAGAAGAGACACTGGATCTGGATGGGGCCCCCAGCTTTGAGACTGGATTCAAGCATGGGAGTAGTTACAGGAGTTGAGGAGGTCGATGGTTCGTGGTTGTGTGTGTGTTTTAAGAGACAGGGTTCATGTAGAAGCATTAGGAAAACACAGCTTTAGCGGCCTTCCCTCTCTAGGGGTTGGAGGTGAATAGGAGAGTGGGGTGATGAGAGCTTCCCAGGCTGCAGCAGGCAAGAATGATGGCGTCCGATTTCAGCCACCGTAAAGAATGGGCAGAGAGGAAGGCGAAGATTGATTGAGGTGAGGGAAATGGTGCAGAGAGTGGAGGGGAAAACTAAACTGAAGGGAAATGGGCTGCATATCCCTTTGATTTTTTGATTGAGGTAAACTACATGGCTTGGATGTGATGTAAAGGAATTTTTGGTCTTAGCATTAGGGCAAACAGATGTTTAAAGAACAGTGTGACATTTTGGGAAATACGCTCTTTTGCTTTCTCGCAGAGAGTTGGATGAGAAGATTAATACAACTCTCTACAGCAGTCGGTTAGCTTAGCCAAAGATTCACCGAGCAGACATATTTTGTTCACGGTGGAAATTAAGAGAGGCTGCCAAACTCCTTACCAAAGCTTCCTGGCACAGCCTATTCACACTGACCCTCCTCGCCTCAAATATATAAAATACCATAGGGCACTTCTGAAATATTCTAGAAAACCATCAATGTTAACATCTGTTGTTATACACAAATATGTATTGGATCAGACTATGTATGGACAGATATACAATTTTAAAGGACTCTTATTTAGATCAGGAGCAACATGATCAGGATGATCAGGGCATCCCTTCTTTAGCCCTTTGACTTTCTCACTTCTATCACCTCACACAAGGCTTTAGTTCAGGAACAAAACAAGATCAGCTCCAGGGCAAGTGAGATATTGCTGGTGTTTTAACTCAGCTTTTAGGCTGCTGCTTTTGATGTCTGTACAGAAAGAGGGCCTTGTACATTTAGGGCCTCTGTTTGACCCATCTGGGCCCTAAATGTCCGTCATACTGCAGATGTGGCCACAGGACAACTCTGTGGGTATTGCTAACGTGGATAGGGAGCCATCCTGACATCCACACACACGCACGCACGCACGCACGCACACACACACACACACACACACACACACACACACACACACACACACACAGAGTTGGCTTGACTCTACCATATGGTGAACATCTTAATACAGTTCACATCTATCAAGTTTACTGTAACTTGTTCTTGGGCTACGTTTAGTTTTTCCACCTCTCTCTTTTGGCCTGTTTATATAAACATTGGTTGGTAAAACAGCTCTAAGTGGTATTGGGAATTGTTGCCGCGTTACTGTGGCTCAGTTGTCAATACTGAATCCCTTAAGATGTTGGCTGAAGTCCTAGCAACACCTGTAGCCTCACATGCACTGTCAATGGGGTTATTTCACATGCATTGTTGTCACTGGGTATTTTCCAGTATCAGTGGGCACTTTCTCAGCATCTGAATGGAATCAGTTACAGGGATGCATCTGTCTCAGTTATCAGAGAGGTGTTCGGTTGACAATAAGAATATACAGCTATCTGTATAAACACAAACACAGTGAAGTCTTTCCGTAGACTTTCCACAGCTTCTAATTACAGTGAATCTGTCTCAAGGTCCTAATCTTTCTCAGTCCACCTTCTCACAAACCCCCCCCTCCTTTCAGCAGGCTCTAGAGAAAGTGCTGCCTCACTGCCAAATCCAACAAAGTCATTTCCTGTCATTTCCTGTAGGGAGGAAAAAGACCAGGGCTAAATTTAGACAGAGGACTTGTAGAGCCACAAAAAGCAAGGTTCTGCTCGGAGGGGGATGGCTCAGTGAGTGGAAAAGCATTTATGTCACTGAACCTGCAGAGTGAATGAAAAAAAATGTGTGAAAATGTTCTAATAAGCTGCAGACATTTTCCCATCACTGCTGGTTTGGTTTTCAGTCACATTTTCTCAGTCTTATGACACAGCCACACATTTATGCTGCAAAAAGAAAAACAAATATCACTAAATATGAAATGACACACTGTAACTGACCGACAATACCATAACTAAAGTACAGCAGGTAATCCGTGCCATTTCCAAACATCTTCTTCCGACATGTCTGTTTCTCACCATGACGTCTCTCTCTGTCCTCAGAATCTGACAGGCAGCCGTCCTCCACCCAGGTACACCTACGATCCCTCCATCTTTGCCTTCCGCTCCTTGAGTACAGTGCCCCCCTGCAGCCCCCTGACACCGTCTGAGGATCCTCCCTGCTCATAAGGAAATCCATCCACCGCCAGATAATCCTCTCCCCCCCGCTCTCTTCATTCCCAGCAGGCTGCTTTTTTTGTGGCTTCTGAATTGAGACCAAGGAGTGACTGTCAATGGAACTGACCGCTAGAAAGACGTTTGTTCGCTCAAACTATTGCACACTCAGGTAATCCTACCCTGTAACACGTCACGTCACTTTGATCGTCGTTCGCCACATGTTCGCCACATGAAATCAACAGGAACATTTTGGGATTAAAATGGCCTAAACACAACATTTCTAAGGATATTTCAGGTATTGCATATGTGAAGCTGTCTCTGAAAAGATCCTGTGATTGGAGGAAGATCAAGAAACAAACATGGACTGTGGACCAGAGGTGGTACAAAGGGACAAGGCCAACCGTTTTGACACCTGAATTTAGTTCTGGGTTGGATCAATATTCAAGGGAAATAATGCATGTAAGACAATCGAATGATTCCAAGGTTTCTTCCTTTGATGTGATGACTGGACATCTTGTAAGGTTCTTTGTAACTTTATATAGTAAACATGGCGAGGTGAGTCATCTGATATCTTGTTATTGAGATAATTCTAGACAGTTGTCACATTCGTCCGTCTTAAAAATACTACTTCTTTGGATGTGTTTTTGAATATGCAGGTCGTGACAAGCTATAACAAACATGTATGACATGTATGTAGTATAATTGTCAACCTTTGACGATGTACGTTTCTTCATGAATTTGTCACTTTTAGTCCAGGTCAGAGTTAAGTACTTGTATCCTCTTTCCTTGCATGGATTCCACTGTTGTTGCAGAAAGAGAGGTATGTGGAAATAAGGAAGTATGAGCATAGTTTGCTGCACATTTTGCAAATGTAATTGGAGCCTACTTGTAGTGTGCCATGTTTATCCAATATTGTACCTCATTACTTTCTAGGTAGAAGAGGACCACTGGTATATTTAAGACATCCCAGTGTTTTCTAAATATCTCTTAATGCCTTGAAATCACATTCCTGTTGTATTGAATGAAACTTGAGGTAGTTCCAGAAATGAGCTGATCAATTGATTTAACACGTCACCACTGTAACTAAGATTCCGCCGAAGTGAATGTAACATTGTGACATGTTTTCGTCCATTGTTGCACAAAATGAATCAATAAATGCCCTGTGGCCTCTTGTTTAGGACCCTTTTTTGGATCAATATGCAATACATATTGTGATAAATGGAAAACCTCAACAACTGAGTGGACAAATAATGACTGATGTGTTACACAGCACTCTCCATCCCCAATCATCAAAATCCCTTTCTTTGCCAAGAAGCACTGAAGCCGTTGTTGGCTCATGGTTGCCCCTACACCCTTGGAGCTCAGTTTTTTGTTTACATACCATGCATTTATTCATGTAACTAGCCCTTTACTGAAGTGACTGGCTATACTGTAAATCCCTTTCAACACTATACTCTGAATTCAGCCTGTAGAACCGCTGCACATTATTCAATTATTAATTTCTTGTGTTTTATCATTGGAACATCATCTGTAGTGTGTATGAGAAGGATCTGCCAGGTGGAGCGACAGAGGACACCAGTCCTCATGAGTTTAGGGCAGGGAAGAAGGCTTTCCATCCGTGATTAGTAGGTCACAGCAAAGATTTACAGCCAACACCACAGGCCTCTTTGTGCCAGATCATACCCTGAGAAACTCTTTCGGTAAAGCAGCTTGTAAGAGAGAGGAAAAGAGTCTGACATCAAAACTGGGTTGTGTGTGAAGAAGGCCCCAGAAGTGTACACCGGAGAGGACGGATGGCTGGAAAATTTAGGAGAGAGTGAGTATAAGCGGGTATAATAGGGTGAATGTGAAGTGTGTAAAAAGAACTCATCGGTTATGTACAGACAATTTTATTTTACATTTATATAACAAAATACAGTTTACTGTGTGTTTTGAGAAGAAATGACAGAAAAGAGGGTGGAGAATATGGCAGTAAACCAACAGAACAGCACTGAGTGGGATTTCACAGAGCGAGGAATCCTGCTCTAGGCAAACACACCAACAGCTGACTCACTCAAAGACAATCTTTCTCTTAAATAGACAAATTCTCTTGTTAAAAAGAGAACTTTGAGAAGGTTGGGCTGTGTGTGTGTGTGTGTCGGTGTAGACACAGACACACACTCCCATTAGCTTGAGTCATTATCATCTTGTGTTTCATCCAGTAAGCCATCCAAGTGTCCAGATGGTCAGAAAAGCTGCTCCAACGCTCTCCCTCTTTCTCCCTCCCTACTACACACTTTGGGTTATGCCAGCGATCGACTGAAGCCAAATAGGGGAGGGATACAGATTGGATGTCAGGTGGATTTAAATGCAAGAGGAGCAGCCAAAGACCAGAAAGCTGAATTCAGATCAGTTACTGCTCCTGCTCTGTCCCTTTCCATTTTCTGCTTGGATGATATAGAATTCAAATAAAAAGGACACAATTCAAGTGCTACCCATCTCTATTATTGTCATGGGTGAAAGGTGCCAGCGGGCTGACTGCCCAGTGTCTGCTCCCCAAGCTTGCCAGCTTAATGTGAATTGAAATGGCGTGCTTTTTGTTTATGGCAGTCGGAGTGCAAATATCCCCACAAGATAATGAAAGGTGCAGCATTATTGTTCCTCTGCAAGCCCCTAGTCTGTTACAGGCTGCCATGTCTTTTCTAAGATGAACCACACACAGGGACTGGGATGGGTAGAGGGGGTTAATGGTCAGAGCTAAGGAGACTGGAGGCTTCGTGTTGCAGGTATTATCTGCAGTATAAAAGCTGGTGGAGTGGAGACACAAGAGCTTGCTCTCTTATGTTTTCCCTCAGTAGCCGTACTTATCGTTTAGGTGCGTACGGCCGTCTCCAGACTGACCTATGAGTGGAGAAAAAGCTAGATTTAGCATCAAAAGGATTCACATTTACATACCAATACATGTTGTATTACATGTTCAAAGAAAGAAAGAAAATGCTTGAGGTGCCCCTTGAGAACAAATTCCTCCTATTGACCAGTAAAGTACAGCTCCCTAACTGCTGACTTGTATGCAACCATCAAATAATCACAATCCTAAAATGACGTAGCGCAATTAGTTCTGACCCGGATTCCAAGCTCAGTTTGGCAGCCGTTTCCATTTTTATCTGATTCAAGCTTATCTTATCTTATCATTTTTAGGTGACTTTGATCTGCATTCCTTTGCAAACGATGAAAATGCTGCAATTTCAGCTGTACCAATGGACCATAAAAGCCTGTTTACTTCATCTCACCGTGTTCTTTAAAAATGTCACCCCTTCATTCCTGTGCTCAGTAGGCCAGGAACTTACAAGCTGTTAGTGTCTTGTGTTTGTCAAGTTACCGACATAGAAGCCCGCATCTCCATTGTGAAAGTATGAGAATGGAACTGGTACCTACTTTTTTTCATATCTGAAATCCAGATATTGCTTCTTCTTACCAGGTTTTAAAACTCATTCAGGCAAAAAGTCTAAAGATTTAGACAAAGAACTTCTATCTACTTATCAGAACAAAGAGCAATAAAGACGTTATGGTTACGCTAGTATGGCTCAACGGATCCCTTTAAATGTGAATAAACGACATATTGCTCTTCATAACCACTGAAAACTGTCAAAAAAAATCAAACCCAAAGTCCAATTATTATGGACGCTATCTGACATTAAGCGTTTCTGCTTCAGATTTTCAGCAGGGCAGCGGAGCGGCTGTGGGTTGACTCTCCACGGTTCTCATGGGTTTTTATAAGTCCTAACGTGAAAAAGCTTAACGTGGTTTAATGTACCTAAACCACGATCAGTGATCACCAAATTTCTCTCTCATATTGCTCCTCATAACCACTGAAAACTGTCAAAAAAATCTAACCCAAAGTCCAATTATTATGGACCCTATCTGACATTAAGCGTTTCTGCTTCATTAGATTTAGATCATTCCTGTATTTTTTTTTTTGACGACGCAGTTAAGGCGGCAGGCGCCCGTTGCTTAGGCGGACGCCTTAACTGCAAAGTGAAACCCTGAAATCCTGACATCCGAAGCGTCTCACGCACGTGATGTCCCTCCCATTTCGCTATCTCCACTATCGGAGCTTAGCACCGCCCAGGACGGCTGTGATTGGTTTAAAGAAATGCAGACAAGCCAGAGTGCTTTTTACCGCAGAGCTAACACAGTTCTTCGGAGATAGGTCTGGCAATGCGAGACTGAGGTTAAACTGCTTGCTAAATAAGATTGACGTTGACCGAAGGACATGAATTGGTCAAATCAGTCTTGGAGTCTAGTGCAAATAGTCAGACCAGTCAGGTGGTTTACCTGTAGGAGGCACCCAGACACAGTAATCAGGGTCGTCCTCTGGATACGGTCCTGAGAGCTGCCTTGGTGGCTGTGGAGACAAATCATGAGGAAATTCAATTTACGTCACACTTTTCTGTATGATAGACAGTGTGTGAGTGTGTGTGTGTGTGTGTGTGTGTGTGTGTCTGCATACTTTGCTGGGGCCCATCACTTTCTTCTTCACATTCTTTCTGGGGCTGGGCTCTGCTGCTGGCTCTCTGTCGCCTGCTTCTTTGGACTCTATGGAGATGTAAGTATAGTACATTAGCAATGGTGCATTGATACCACTGACACGCGATAACCAATATTAGAGAGAGCACAGGCTAATACGGAAACAATACAACACAGTAGCCACCTGTACTCGATGGGGCCACAGCCTTGCTGCTGCTGCGCTGGCGAACCTGCTCCTCTGCGTCAGCAGACTCCTCACCTCTCCTCTGTTCGTGGCCTTGCTCTAATATCAAGTCAGACAATCAAAACATATAAAGTGTGATAATTAGGATACACACTGATCTACAAGTTTTGAACAAATTAACATTCCATTTATAAAGTTGCATAGATTCCACTTTGCTAGATATTTCATAATTTTTCTATGATAATGTCTACTTTAAAAAAAACCTTCCTCCAGTTCTCATGACTTTTTACCTTCAGGCTCTTGGGACCGTGCTTGTTGCTGCCTTGGCTGCCCTGAAGGGGTCCTCTCTTGATACATGGATGCACTGGACTCTTCAGAGTCAACATCTGTAATCTCAGTAGCCTCAGTAATAGTCGCAGACTCTTGACCGTCGTCGTCCTCATTTTTCTCTGCCTCGTCTTCTTCCTCTTCCTCCTCTTCTCCACTGGGTGGGAGTTCTCTCATGTTGAAGAGCTCTGCGGGCAGGGTGGGGCGCTTCAGAGGCAACTTCTACAGGAGAGAAGAAAACAGCAATAGAAGAAAAACAGGCTGAGCAAAAGACACACAAAAAGGGAATGAAAGAGTCAGATGATTAGACTTGCATGAAAAACAACACCTACCCCAATAGTACCAGTCTTCAGTTTGAATTTGCTTCCTCCCTTCATGGCTCCAAACAGAGGTAATGTCTTTTTAGGCTTCTCTGGCTCTGAGCTACCACTATCACACCACACACACACACACACACACACACACACACACATCAAAATATATAGTAAGTATTGAAATAAGACCTAATATGTATTGGAATAAAAGACTTTTCCATAAATTTCAGCACAGTTAACTCCAGAGAATGTCTCAAAGAAGCTATAAAACTAATTCCGGTACTTAACATAATCTGTGTGGATGTGCTGATATTTCAGGGTTTTGAGTATTTGCTTAAAACAGAATTCTCAGCAGTAGGACACATCGAATGCAGTAACTGGGTCTAACCTCGGCAGCAGTGAGGGCATCTGGGCGGGCCGTGTGAGCTCGACCAGTTTGCGGAGCCTCTGAGCATCTTTGCGCAAGTCGGCAACGTGCACGTGCAGCTTCCTGCGCTCCACAGCGTCCATCACTGCCTCACTTTGCACTGCAGTCATGAAGGCATCCAGGGGGTCCTCAGTGGAAGAGCCGGAGGAGTCTAATAGGAGGGGGTGAAACATGGAATAACACAAGAAGAACCGGAGTCCATAGGTATGGTTGTGGCATCGGTCTACAGAACAGTGAACACGCAGACAATCCTGACTCACCTCCCCTACCACCATTGAGCTTTTTCTGGGTCTCTGCCAGCTCTTTTTCCACCTCTGCCAGTTTGGCCACCTACATGACATCAAATACATACATGTTACTACAGAAACATGCAGTATGCTTAGCATTACAGAATAGAGTTGTTTCCAAAGTCAAATAAATTTCTCTGTTATTTATGGTACAAAGTGCAGCTCCCCTAACCCTACAGAGAGCACCTGCATTTATACATGTATTAACATTTTTTTTGACAAAGAGGAGACACAGGCGCCTTGTGTGGTTTATAAGGTTTGAGGTTTTATAGGGTAGAAATACTGCAGCAAGAAAAAACAGAGGGCAGTACGGTATTTTTTGATATTTGCTACTTGAAGTGAACAAACAGCAGATGGCAGTTTTAGCCATGCCAGTGGTGTGGCTCTGTAGACGGCAACGTCATCAGTTTGTCAGTGGTCAGTCACCACTTCGGTCTAAGACTGAAACACGGCCACAATTATTGGATGGAATACTATAAACTTTACCACAAATATCTATTTGCAACAGCTACCCATAGTTTCTATATATCTATTTTGTCACATGAATGTAGCTCTTAGTCTGTTGAACGATGGTGTTTGTGTATACTTGATTGTATTGTGTGAATCGGTGTTCTTTATATACGTTTAAAATTACTGATGAATACAAATTGTGTATATTACACTGACACAATTACTTCCTGTAATATGCTGCCGGGAAAATGCCACTTTTCAAGCCCTTGAGGGGTTTTTAAGCAATTCTCCTTCACGTTTCCTTGCAAATTATATATCAACTATATATTATTTTATACATGTAAATAAATAATGGAAAAAAAAGTCCCCACAGGATGAATTCTTCTGACTGTGGTGATCCCCTGACGTCGCCTCTGGCGCCACCATGTGGTTCACTTTTGTGGTTTGGAGCAGTGGTGTAGTCTACGTGATGCGCAGGTATACCCACTAAGAAAGCTCCAGGATTTCCATATACCCACTTAAAAATGCCCAATGACACGCAACAACATACTTTCCATTATATTTTTGACATATTTAGAATTGTCATCTGTGTTTTTCTTCTTCACATAGGCTAAATAAAGGGATTTCTACTGTAAATTGGTGCATAAAAGTGTGTCAGAACACAGGAAATCAAGTATTTGATGCTCAAAACTTCCCTGGGGGAGGACCCCTGGGGGAGGATCTTCCCCCCCCCCCAAAAAAAGGCACATTCTGGCCCATACATATACAGTACAGTATACCCACTCCAATACATTAGACTACACCACTGGTATACGGTACTGTATGTATATATATATATATATATATATATATATATATATATATATATATATATATAGGCCAGAATCTGCCTTTGGGGAAGGGGGGCATATCATAGTGGGGGGTCTGGGTGTCCTCCCCCAGGGAAGTTATGAGCGTCAACTTCATTTTCTGCATTTGGAAACACTTTAATGCACCAATTTATGGTGGAAGTACCTTTATCAAAATTTCCCTGGGGGAGCACACCCAGACCCCACCCCCTCAAAGTCCCATTCTGGCCCGTACATATACAGTAGGCCTATAGTATACCCATTACAATACATTAGACTACACCACTGGTTTTGAGTGAAATGTGTATTGTAGACATTGAATGAATTGTCATGAAAGCTAGTACAGACATTCATATCCTCCCTAAGGATGAATTGTAATAACTTTGGCGATCCTTTTACATTTGTCATTAACTCCATCACCAGGTCGGCAATTGGAACTTGTCCATTTTAGTGCCAATATGCAAATGTTTAGCATGCTAACATGCTAAACCAAGATGGTGGTAAACATGATATACTGTATATTATACCACATCAGCAACATGCTGATGTGAGCATTTAGCTCAAAGCTAATGCATAAGGCAATAGTGAATATTATGAGGTGATGATTAAAGATGTACAGTGTCTGTCATGTGTATAAACAGCAGCAGATATTTTTTTTACCAATGATTCATAGGTCTCAGGCCGCTCTTCAACCTTTTTCGCCTTTTTCATTCGTTCCTGCCTCTTTTTCTCCACAGTGCCGGTTCGATCCAGGAAGGTGTCATCATCACTGTCGTAGAAGTCCTCATCTTCCCAGTTCTTCTTCTTGCGCTTGCGGGACACTAGAAATGAAGATGTTAAACAGGGAGAACTATTACTGCAATCTTCCTGACGACAAGCCATAACTGCTCCAGGTGGTCGTTCATAATTCTACTTTCAGACATTCCCGCTGGAGCTGTGTTCACACCTGCTTCCTGGCGGAGCAGCCCTCTGGCTTCCAGCATCCGACAGGCCTCCAGGCAGCACTGGACGGCTGCGTCTTTCTTCTTCCCTGTGTGGGTCACCTCGGCAACCAGCTGCCGGCCCAGGGCATCGTCCACCGGAAGCCTGAGAGAAGCATCACCATGAACTGTGCGACTCTATACACACTTGACGACAAGGGAAACATTGTTTTGAAACTTCACAAATCATGAATCGGGGGTTTCACGTCACTCACTTTATTCTGCAAAGCCAGGTGCCGTGGCTTTGGGCTTCGTACTCAAACTCCAGCTCCTCTCCTAAAATAAAGGACGCCAAAGTTGAAGTCAAGGAATACAAGAACTAGAAAAACAGAAGAAGCAGACGTGCAAATTAAAAGGTCCCATGGCATGAAAATGTCACTTTATGAGGTTTTTTAACATTAATATGAGTTCCCCCAGCCTGCCTATGTTCCCCCAGTGGCTAGAAATGGCGATAGGTGTAAACCGAGCCCTGGGTATCCTGCTCTGCCTTTGAGAAAATGAAAGCTCAGATGGGCCAATCTGGAATCTTCCCTTTATGACGTCATAAGGAGCAAGGTTACCTCCCCTTTCTCTGCTTTGCCCGCCCAGAGAATTTGGCCCAGCCATGAGAGAGAGAGAGATATCATGGCTTTCAAATGAGCAAAATGGCAGTTGGTCAAGGCCACACCCCCACCCTCCACCTCAATAGCTACAGACACAGAAATGACACGTCCTAAGTAAAGCTCATTGTGGGACTGGCTCTAGTGGCTGTAATTCTGCACCAAGGCTGAATTTCGGGAAAGAGACTTCAGATACAGTATTAGGGGACCACTAAGGTCTATATAACAGAGACTTCAGATACAGTATTAGGGGACCACTAAGGTCTATATAACAGAGACTTCAGATACAGTATTAGGGGACCACTAAGGTCTATATAAAAGAGACTTCAGATACAGTATTAGGGGACCACTAAGATCTATATAAAAGAGACTTCAGATACAGTATTAGGAGACCACTAAGGTCTATATAAAAGAGACTTCAGATACAGTATTAGGGGGACCACTAAGATCTATATAAAAGAGACTTCAGATACAGTATTAGGGGACCACTAAGATCTATATAAAGAGACTTCAGATACAGTATTAGGAGACCACTAAGGTCTATATAAAGAGACTTCAGATACAGTATTAGGGGACCACTAAGGTCTATATAAAGAGACTTCAGATACAGTATTAGGGGGACCACTAAGGTCTATATAAAAGAGACTTCAGATACAGTATTAGGGGACCACTAAGGTCTATATAACAGAGACTTCAGATACAGTATTAGGGGACCACTAAGGTCTATATAACAGAGACTTCAGATACAGTATTAGGGGACCACTAAGGTCTATATAAAAGAGACTTCAGATACAGTATTAGGGGACCACTAAGGTCTATATAAAAGAGACTTCAGATACAGTATTAGGGGACCACTAAGGTCTATATAAAAGAGACTTCAGATACAGTATTAGGGGACCACTAAGGTCTATATAAAAGAGACTTCAGATACAGTATTAGGGGACCACTAAGGTCTATATAAAAGAGACTTCAGATACAGTATTAGGGGACCACTAAGGTCTATATAAAAGAGACTTCAGATACAGTATTAGGGGACCACTAAGGTCTATATAAAAGCATCCAAAGAGCACCACGTCATGGGACCTTTAACACAAAGTCTTTTCACCTTCTCTGTCGTAGAAGCCCTGCAAGGCCTTCTTCGGGTCTTTCAGGTAGGCAGCTTCCTGGTCCTCGTGGAACTCGGTTGAAAAAGGGTTCTCCTCATTCTCGTCTTCCTCTGGGACAGCCTCATCAGCTGCAGGGTGGATTCATGGAGACAGATGGAATGAAAGAAGAGAACAAAAGGATTAACACGCTTCTTTAGTTATAGCAACACAGATGACACGTAACACACTGCAGCATAATCCTACAACCAGCAGAAAAGCTCACCCATTCCCCATGAACAGCCCGAGTCTTCCTTTGACAGTTTGCTCTGGCCCTTGTTGTCTTTGTTCTTCTCCTCCTCCTCCTCATCATCATCATCAGCATCAGAGCCGTCTCCCATCATCCTCCTCTCCAGCTCTGCCATGTGTTTCCGGGATTTCTCCCTCAGCTCTGTCACTGTTAGCTCAGACTCCTCTTCCTCATCAAACTCTGGACCCTGTAAAAGGAGGAAAGGGGAAGAGTACGCCACCGATTTAGCATTGCGCTTCTTTAACACGGTCAGACTCACGAAAGGGCAGTTTAAAAATAAATAAATAAATGCAGCAGAACCAGAGATATTGTCTATTTTATTTCACCCATTCTTCTTCCTTCACAAAACCTGCCCCCTACATTACCCACAATGCAACTTACCACCGAGAGTTCAGTCAGAGATTCGGGTGTGTTATGCTAGCAGTGGCCTCTAGCTGAGATGAGGAGTGGGCTACAACGATGACTGCATTACAGTACAACACTGGTTTATAAAACACGCAACAGTACAAAATGCTCCTCAAAATGGTCAATGCCAAACTGCTTGATACATGACTTCAATTATTAGTATAGTAATAGTGGTCGTCAGAAATTCACCAGAAATAGTTTTCTGATGAATCAACCCGTCATTACTAAACTGCTCTTTCATGTTTATTTTTCTGCTAAGCACAAGTGCACAGAAAACGTCAGTTTTGAGAAACTTTCCTGCTGCAGCTTCTCACTTCCGTGCATAATGGCCGAGTGACGTCAGATGCCAAAATCTTAAAAGATATTCAATTTCAAATATAAATGAGAGCCAAGCAGCACTTCATTTTTGAGAAGCTGGAACACGCACATGTTTAGCGTTTTTACTTGACAAATGATTCATAAACAATACAAATAGTTTTGGGAGTCATCTTCTGCCTACTGACATCAGTTTTTCAACTAGCCCAATCTTTCAGCACTACGTAAGGCATGGATGAAGAAATCTTGTTTTGCGAGTCCCTTTCAATGAGTAGAATATATAGTATGGATCCATCGGATGGGACTGTGAGCTTCCCGTTTTGAAAAATAGATTTAACATGGTTTTTGAAGGCTTTGAACGGTTGCCTCTTCGGACTGTTTGAGGTTTTGTAAGAAGCTAGAGCAGAGTGGGAAGATTGCAATATTAGTGTTATAAATGATAAGAATGGTCTGGGCTAAATAATAATTATTCAATCTGAGCTTTTATTTGTATTGTCTTATTCTTAGTTATTTAGTTCTTGCATAGTTTTTGTGTATGTAGTAAAAAATAAATAATAGCACACTGTCCTAAATATAATTAGTGAATGTTATTATCAACCTGAGGGTTAGAAAATTGGATAACCGGCCTGGACTGTACTCAAAGTCTAGAGTGATCCATCACAAAGCGGTCTATGTTCATGTCAGTATATTAACTGATGGTATAAAGAGAAGGTCCACATTCAGGATTTACCTGCAGGATAAAAAGCCTTGTGCTCCCGCCAAACTTTAAGACGTGTCCCACACGGAGCCTGATGTAGGTCTTGGGCGGAATCTTGTTCTTGTTCACCACAGTGCCGTGTGTGCTGCCCAGGTCATGGACGTAAAAGCCTCTCTCCTCTCCGACGGACTCCCCCCCTCCAGCCTGTCTGCGGTACTGAATTATCGCATGGTACCTGGAGATAGAGGGATGCTCCAAAGAGACGTCACACACAGGTAAACGTCCAACCACGAAGTAACTTTTCTGCGCGAGGGGTACCGTGTCCACTATGGTGCCGTTTTTAAGGATTTCCAGAGCATAGGGGATATCTGAAGCTACGCCACCCCAGGGCGGCTCTGTATATGGGATAGGGGGGAATTTACCAGCGGGGGGGCATTTAGCAGGAAGCACCCTGGGTTTAGCCAAAGCTTCTGGCTTGGTTTTGACAGGAGCCACATTGTTGTCTTTACCGCCTTTCTTGTCCTCTTCTTGGCCTTTTTCGGTGGGGTTTTTCCCGTTTACAAGACCAGAAGAATCCTCACTAGTAACGTTAGTGTCTACAACTTCAGCTTCGTTACGTTCTTTGACATGTTTTGTCTCGGCTGCTGTTGTTGTTGGTTTGGACGGAGCAGCGACGTTACCGCGTTTACTGGTGAGAGAAGGCGCTGCAAAAAGAGCTGGTTTTTTAAAAGTGTCCTTTGTTTCTGGTTCAGTTTTGTGTAATGCTTTCTTTTCCGGTTCTCTTACATTTTCTGCGGCCGAGCACTCGTCCGTTTCCATTGCAGAGGTAATTTGCTCCTCCGTATTTTTCACACTTGCGTCTGTCGGCGGGGGCGCAGCCATGTTTATTTGGTGCAACTGTGAATTTCGCACGGGTTTTCCAAGCCTCTATAAATTCGCTAATACATGACACAATCCAAAGAAAAAAGAGATTGAAAAATAATTTCAAACACGACCACACGGCATTCTAATGGAATGTATCATGGTTATGCCAGTCAAAATAAATGGTTTGTTGCGGAACTAAACATCTCGTTCAGCTGTTCACCCGAGTTTCTTTTGCAACAAGGACGAAAAGGCTTAACGTTGGTTCCTGTGCAACTTCCTTCAAAGATACAAGGACCATTAACATACGTTTCATCCATCCCTGTGTAACGTGAGTTGTTGTTGTTATTTTTAACTTATATATCAGTTAACTAGCTAGACATGCGTGCTAGGTAGCTGGCTGACTAGCTTAGTCGTTGCTCCTCCATGAATAAGTTGTTTGTTCTCTCTCTTAGTTTACGCGAATCAATGCAATAGTTCTTTTACCATTACAATTGAATTAACTTTACCTGCGTTATTCCAAATGTTTTTTGTATACGTGCAGTTTAGTGTCCCAAATTCCCCATACAATGTCCTTAATTATGAACCTGAAGGTGTTTGGGTTATGGTTATGGTTAGGGTTAGGGCAACCTGTCTCAAATAAGACCTTCGTCATTTGGGACACTCAGTTTTTGGAAAATAATTTGGGACACAGTAAACTGCACGTATACCCCAGTGCGAACCCATAATAATCTTTTTATTTATTTATTTTTTATGTGTTAGCGATTGGTCAGATGTATGCCGAAATAATCAGAAGACAAGTGACGTTAGGCTACAGGGCAATACATTTCGCAGCTATTGACTAATATTTGCCGTGATCTTCCATTGGCACTTATAGTTTAGCTGTATCAGCAAAAACGTCACATTTTTAAACTATTTTGAGAAGCCAAACCGCTGTAAACGGATTTAGGTGAATTCAAGGTGGTGTCAAAAAATCCGAATCAGTGCTATCTATTTGATCTGATGTTGTTTAATACCCACTTCATCCTCAATTGTGACGGTGTCTCCAACTGTCCTCTCCTCCTTTCCAATTTCCAGATTCAATCCGAGTTTGAATCGGGCTTGTGTCTTTCCGGCTTTCATCACTCATCATGATGCGTTACTGGGGTGAGATCCCCGGGCCTGCAGGGGCTCCTCCCAGTCGCAGCTCCTTTGACTTGCTCCAGCGTGAGTTTCGCTCGGTGGAGATGCAGGACCCTCCCCTGCACCAGCCCTCGGCCCAGCGGCCGCGGCCCACCACAATGTTGGACATCCCCTCAGAGCCCTGCAGCCTCACCATCCACACAGTGCAGCTGTGTCAGCATGCCCGCCGCCTCCGTGGCCTCTTGTCAACGGCTCAAGCTCAGGGTCAGAGCTCAGCGTCTTCGGAGGGTGGCAGCAGGCTGGAGGAGGCGGATACCAACCTGCCCCTGCGTCCTCCCACCCCACCTGTCATGCCAGATGACTTGCTACCTGTGGACAGCAAAGCCCCGCGGCAGCCCTTCGTGCTCCGCCACAGTGACCCTGAAAGTGACTTCTATAAGTAAGTTAATCTGACTGTGTGGCTGAGCCAAGATGCGGCACTCCTGTCTTTGTGATTTAAATACGTTCCATGAAGCATCTAAATTGTAGGCTCAAAAGTCACGCAAACTTTAGATCTTATAACTTTTTTTTTTACATCCAGTATTACTCAACATTTCACAGATATAATCTCAGACATTTTATCAACCAGTCATCCTTTATCTCCTTTCATCTCTTCTGATCTCTTCTGGTTCTTTCCATCATAAGGGGTAAAGGCGAGCCTGTCACAGAGCTGAGTTGGCCCTCCTGCAGGCCACTCCTCTATCAGTCAGTGGCCACCATCTTGGCCCACGCTGGCTTTGAGTCGGCCCAGGAGAGCGTGCTGGAGACCCTGACCGACCTGGTCCATGAGCATTACCTGCGCCTCTCGCGCTTGCTGCGGGTGGCGGTGGACCGGGAGGCTCGGCTTGGAGCAAGTCCCTTTCCAGACGTGGTAGAGCAAGTGTTCCATGAGGTGGGCATTGGCAGCGTGCTGGCCCTGCAGCGCTTCTGGCAAGTGCGGATCAAGGACTATCACAGCTACATGCTGCAGGTGAGTTTGGGAATGGGTCATAACTGTTTGTAGGGTTGTGCTATTTGACAATCTACACTCTAAGACAATAAAAAATTGTCAACCATCCATGATTTTGGCATAGATTTTTTTTTTAATCTATAGTTCATAGTTTTAAGGCAATGGATTTTTTGTAAAGGATTTTTGCATGAATGTGATGAAGTACCTTTATGTGTGGTATTTAATTCACTGTCATTCCTGCCTGTTTATATTATTCACAGTTTCTCATTTGAGCTTCCAGAAAATGCTGTGTATCATATGTCAGTAAATATAGATAGCATGACATAAAGCGACCCTACATATACCATGATAAAGGATTTTATCCATATTGCCCACTTGCTTGATTCTTTTTTTTTAAATGTTTTTTTTTTAAGTTTAATAATCAATTAATTGTTATCAAGCAAAACGTCAACCATTCTCTAGTTCCAGCGTCTCCAATATGAGGATGTGCTACTTTTCTCAGTTATTTTGTATCATTGTAAATTGAATGTTTCGGGATTTTGGACTTTAGCTTGCACATAACAAGACAATTTGAAGACAGGGTTTTCGACAGCGTTTTATAGTGGGGATGCCCCATCTCAGCTAAATTAAAGAGTGCCTCCACTAAAAAGATGTCACCGTATAGACTCTGGAAAACAATGGTTTGATTACGGGCATTTCCCCACTATATTCTGACATTTTGTAGGCTAAACAATAAATTCGAAAACTAGTCAGCAAATTAAAATACAATGAAAACAATCTAATTTGGCACAGTGCTGAAAAGAATGTTGTTCACCACAACAATGCTGAATCTTCTCAGAAAGCATGAAGAGCTTGGTACGAGTGAGAACAAAGGGCCGTATGGCACCTTGTGTGCAAGCTGCTTGGAAGTGAAACGGAAAGCAAACTGGGAGATTCACTGTCTTCATTGCCAACATGACTTCTAAAGAAACACGACTGATGAGCTTTGTAGAGAGCAGAAAGTAGAGCAGATCCTTTTGTGTCTGTGATTAACTTTGGCAAATCCCTGAATATTGTTTTCACAATGCGTTGGATTATGGGCATTTCATATTGATGAGTTGAATCAAAAATACTAGATCATCAAGGCTCAGATCCTACATTTCTTCTCTCCAGGTGAGTAAAGATCTGTCGGAGGAATATGAACGACTGGTGAACCCAGATAAGGCTCTGGAGGACTCGAAACCCCCGAGGATCAAGGAGGAGCCCATGAGTGACATCTCTTTCCCTGTTAGCGAGGAGCCTGAGGCCGACCTGGCCTCTGGGGACCAAGCGCTGCCCATGGGAGTCCTCGGGACCCACGCTGAGAGGCTGGCTTCAGGCCTGGATGGTGACCATTCTCCCCACACCTCTGGTGAGACCAGTATTCCGTTCAAATGTTTACTCTGCATTCATCTATACATTTTCTACAGAGGGAATAGAAGTGTACAGACTCTAGATTAAACCTTCCTTGTTTGATTTACTTGTCTTCATACTAGATGTAGGCCACACAATACACCAGTGCTGGCCAATCTGCATCGGTAACCTATATTTTTTCCCTCAGTGATATCTGCTCACAATGGTCTTCTGGCTGTGCCGAAATTTAGTCTCCAAACCAAAGGTGGCCGCGCCTTCGCAGTGGCCTAGGATCCTTCTAGGGCTGCACAATATATCGTTTTTTTTATCGTCATCGCAATATTAACTGGCGCATTATACATATCGCGATAGACGCTCAGAGATTTTCTTCTGTTAGTTGAAAGAAAATATCAGCAGGAAATAACACTTTATAAAGAAACTGTCATTCTTTTTTAGTGGTGCTGTATATATTCAATTTGTTCAATAAAAGTACAGTGTTTGATGAAGTTTTCTTCTAAATTTATCAGTAATGGACAAATCGGATATGCCAAGTAACAAACATAAGGGATTATTATTTCTATTAGTAGATAGAATCTTATTGATTTCCTGCCAGAACCGCTGCACTTTTCGACAATACCACAAACAATGTGTAAGACTACCAGTTTCTATTTTACACTTGGGGCACAGTGGAGATGAATTAGAGTGGAATTGATGGCGTTGAGGGAGATATATGGGCCCTGTGTAGGAGCTTCAGTTGCATGGCTCTCACTCGGTTACAAACACTCAGCGTTTTTGCACTCCTCCAAGCATCACTCCAACCATCATCTGTTATATTAACATTAAATTCTTTTTCCCATAAGCTCTTCAGAAAATAGGTGTTTGTGGTGTTATATCCCTTATGGAAATTATAGAATAAACTGATAGATTTACCGGATTGGATCAGGTGGTTTATTAACCATGAATCATTAAACAGGTTCTGCTGTAGTAGAGTGACACTACAATTGGTAACAAAAAAAATTCACTTACTGTATGAACATGATTCCTTAGTGGCAGTTAAAGTGCTCATATTATGCTTTTTGGCTTTTCCCCTTTCCTTTATTGTGTTATATATCGTTTTTGTGCACGTTACAGGTTTACAAAGTGAAAAAGTCCAAAGTCCACCCCAAAGGGACTTACCATCTCCAACAGAAAACACTGTTCACAAACTGCTCCAAACAGCTCTATTGTAGTCCAGCCTTTACTTCCGTGACGAACGTGCGTCACTTTGTAACACACGTTATAATGCTCGCCTAGCTGCTAGCATGGCACTTCCTCATACTCTGCTTCTGACTGGCTAGTAGTCCTTACCTAGCTACTGTGCATGTGCGACTCCCAACAAAGATGGAACAGAAGTGCGATGCCTCACTCTGTAGCTAAAACAGATAGCTCAACACACAGGGTGAAAAGAGGAGCTGCAGCAATGTGCAGTACGACATAAAATATGGTGTTTTTGGAAAATTAAACCACCACATAACTCTATTCTGATATAACCTCTAAATACAATTATGAACCTGAAAATGAGCATAATATGAGCACTTTAAAACATGCTAGATACATGTTTTTGTTTACAGTCATAAGCTTGTTTCTGGCTAAACCTCTTGAAGCAGAGATTTATGCTTATATTTATTTGATGTTGGAGCAATTTTGTTCTTCCTCTCAGTCTATGCGGCATGTATTAGATCTCTTACTGTGAATGTGAAAGATTTGATCTCCTCCAAAGAATTGACACCTTAAAGCTAAGACAGTTATCACCACATTCATTTTGAGGTATAACTGCCACACTATTGCTTCAAAGTCTGTCTGACACTGGATCCGCTTTTTCCAGGAAATCTGCTAGATTGATTTATACCTCGAGAGAGACATTCTTTTTTGCTTTGCACGTTAAACAGAGCTTCCGCTTTGACTTTTGTAAGTGCATCGGCCTTGACTGACTCATTTGATCATAACGCACCGTTGTTGATATCCAAGTCTTCTTTGCTTTTATCTTTCCCCATATTCTAAACACATACCAATATTATTATATATACATATATTCTTTGAAGAAAGAAGGAACAGGGTTTATGGGAATATGGCTGGAATTTTGAGAATCACACAATTTACATTACACGTCATTTAGCTGACGCTTTCATCCAAAGCGACTGACAGTTGCTATATATGTCAGAGGTTGCACGCCTCTGGAGCAACTAGTGGTTAAGGGTCTTGCTCAGGGACACATTGGTTGATGTATCGCAGTGGGATTCAAACCCAGGTCTCCCACACCAAAGGCATGTGTTATATCCACTGCGCCATCACCACCCACACAATGATACAGGTAGCACCATTCACACTGGGGGCAACTATGTACTTTAATTCAGGTTAGTCTTTTTTGTTTTATTACTTTATTGCAGTACTTTTCAAGTGCAAAAAGCATTACATTCTTTATCGTACCCACCATTTCCCCCCCCATATTAACATTCAATAGAAACACCATGGGGGAACAGGGGGAACACATCACACACCAGGGAAGAGAAGGAAAAAAAAAAAGAAGAAGGAAAAAATCGAAATAATAAAAAACACAGAAAGACAGAAAACCCTAATCCTAACCCTAAGACTTTTAAGGCAGTGTATTTGATCAATTTCCTGGTGGAAGATCACGTTTCCTAAATTGGTTCTCCTCTCTTTTAAGGTGGGGGCGGAGCCAACAACTCCCCACTGTGGCCACAGGTGAAAATGGAGCCGCAGGATGGCGAGGAGGGCCAGGGTGCCGGCCATCACCACCACCATCACCACGGTGTCTTGGGTGGAGATGTGTTCGAGGAGGGGGGGCCCATGTCCACCATGAGCGAGTCAGGAGGAGCCATGGCGCCATCTCCCGGAGGCGCGGCGTCAGACGCCAGCTACGCTTCACATTCTCCCGACTCCTTGATGAGTACCTCGCCCGTCTTCAACCAAAGACCCAAGAAACGGGTGAAGAAGATGTAGGGGCAGTATTTGTGGATGCAATAAGCTCTTGAGATGTGGACTCACCAGCAATTCTTCCACATTCGGTATCCTGCAATGGAATGAAGTGAAACACACCACTTGTACGGCGTAGGACTCATCTGCAGCTGTATAGCACTGCAGCACTGCATTAACTGACTGAGACATTAATGTCATGAACAAACTAAAAAAATGTTGTTTATTTGTATGAGTATGTATGTATAGTTTCACTCCAAATAGTTCAAGATGTTGCCATTGAATATGTAATGGGGTTTGTTGTCAAATCTTCATCTTTTGAAGTATCAGTTTTGTTTGAGTTATTGAGTGGTTTTCAGAAAATATAGGGTTACAATTAGCCTAATGAATAGAAGAACAGGAAAGCCAAGTTGTCGAAAACAAATAATTAAGCTCAACAGCTTATTAATTCAGCAGAAAGGTTTGTTTTCCCAAGCTATTAAGTCTCTTTCTCCTCACATACCAATTACTGCCTGTGCCATTCATTACGATTAAAAGATGCTCCACCAAAAAGGAAAATATTTTTCCCCCTCCCCTCATGAACATGCTGTTGCATATTATGATGTATTTTCAACTCCTCATTTCCCTTTTGCAGTACACTTTACATGTAGCCCAATGCTGCGGAACGATCCACTTGGAGACACACACACACACCTGTCAACCTGAAGCCACTCTGCTAAATTAGCATCTGTTTCAGTAATGAGGCAAAGCTGTTAGTGCAACACCAGAGGCAATTATGGCGTGGTTCTCTGCATCATGAAGGCGACATCAATCCAGTCTTAATGGCAAATTAATTACGGCACTCATAATTCTGCAGCAGGCCTGTTTGAATACTTGTGATTTTCTTTTGTGTGGGCCTCTTTCATTTTTACAGTTAGGCAGGTAATTGTCTATGCATATGGTAAGTGCAGATTGGGTCACGTATTGATATTTAATTAGCTACATTGGTAGTTGATTTATGGATGAAACAGATTTACCTCCTTATTTGTGGTGCTGTGTGACCCAGGTGGGAATTTGGAGCAGCTGGAAAACAAAATCACTATTCCACTTTTCTGATTAAAAAGGCTCCCTTTGTCGATGCTAATAACTGTAAGCAATGTCACCTGGATCTTCTAGGAGTCCGAAATTATTATATGCTCTGGAATTCTGCCACAGCTGCCACCAATGCCACAGTTGCAATAGAAAGAATTCTGAAAAGCTAAACTGGATTGCTGGCATATTTGCGTAAGAAGAAGGTGAAGGAGTGAGAATAGTTGGAAAAGTGGGAATGGTTTTAGTTTGAATTTCATTGAAATGTTGAATAATACCAATAATGTATCAAACAAAAGTGGAACATTTTAAGTTTTTTTTTGAAAAGCAGTCGCTACACTGAATTGCTGGTTAAAATGTGTAAGAAGGTGAAGTTGTGGTGAAAACTGGAAATGGTTCTAATTAATGTCTTAAAGAAGCCAAATAATACCAATATTGTATGAAAGTTTTTGCAAAAGCTGATGCTAAACTGAATTGCCGGCTTTAATTTGGATGAATATAATCAATTCATCAACAAAATATGTCGAAAAAAAGTCATAGTATAGTATGTTGAACATTGTCATAGTATGTCTAAAAAAGTCTTAACAAAGTCACAGTATAGTATGTCAAAGAAAATCTGCAGTGCCTATTTGCTTGTGAAAAAGTGATAAAAAAGTCATAGTACAAAAATTGTCGATAAAAGTGATAGAAAAGTCATAGTATATTTAGTATGTCGAAAATTGTCGTGGTATAGTATATCCATCTAAAAGTCATGAATTACAGCCGCAAGCGGCAATTCGTGGTTTAAGGTTGTAGTTTTAGTAGTGTCTAGTCTTAACGACTATTCCAATCGTTTTACATAATACAGGCACCATTCACACACTGTGGCCTAGGCTGCCATATAAGGTGCCACCTGCTTATCACATAAACATTCACACACCGATGGAGCAGCATCTGGAGCCCCAAGGATACTTCGACATTGGATTGCAGGGCCCAGGATTGAACCAGCAACTTTCGATTGGTAGGCAACTGCTCTACCACCTGAGCAACAGCTGCCCCGAGGAAGCAGCCCAATCACTAACAGTCACAGAAGCAAGTAGCATTTAACAGATGCCCACAGCCAGTCAAAGCAGCAAGCAGCGTTGAGCTGGTTTCTAGCTGAGCACAGCTGAGCAAAACCACTTCAGATGGTTCACTCATCCACCGTGCCACCAAATAAAGTATAAAACATTCAAAGTGTAGTATGTCGGAAAAAAAACATTCAAAAGTCATATTATAGTATGTCGAAAACAGTCATTAAAAAGTCATCGTATAGTATGTTGAAAAAAGTTAGTTATATTTAGTTAGTTATAGTATGTCTAAAAAAAACATTAAAAGTCATAGTATAGTATGTCGAAAAAAGTAATGAAAAAGAAATAGTATAGTATAACGAAAAAAATCATTAAAAAAAGTCATGTTATGTCGAAAAAAGTGATAAAAAAATCATGGTATAGTATGTTGAAAAAAGTAATGAATGGTCATGGTATAGTATGTCGAAAAAAGTCATAAAAAAGTCATAAAAAAGTCATAAAAAAGTCATAAAAAAAGTAATAGTATAGTATGTCGAGAAAGGTCATTAAAAAAGATAGTAGGGTGCTTGTGTAGCTCACCTGGTAGAGCGCACGCCCACATACACAGTCATAGTATAGTATATCAAAAAAAGTCATTAAAACTCATAAAATATAGTATATCGAAAAATAAAGTCATAGTATAGCATGTCGAAAATTGTCATAGTATATAGTATGTCGAAAACAAGCCATTAAACTATCATAGTATAGTATGTCGAAGAAAGTGATAAAAAAAGTAAGAGTATAGTATGTCGAAAATTGTCATAGTATAGTATGTATAAAAAAAGTCAAAAAAAGTCATAGTATAGTCCGTCAAAAATAGTCATAGTCTAGTCGTAGTATAGTAGGTTGAAAAACGTGTTAAAAAGTGATAGTATAGTATGTTGAAAAAGTGATAAAAAGTGATAGTATAGTATATCGAAAAAAAAGTCTTAGTATAGTATGTCGAAAAAAGTCATATAGTATGTCAAAATCTATCACAGTATAGTATGTCTAAAAAAATGATAAAGTTATAGTAAAGTACGTTGAAAAAAGTGACAAAAAAGTATATATAGTATAGTATCTAAAAAAAAGTCATATAAAATGTATAGTATAGTATATCAAAAAAGTCATAGTATAGTATCTAAAAAAAGTCATATAAAATTTATAGTATAGTATATCAAAAAAAGTCATAGTAAAGTATATCGAAAAAAGTGATACAAAAGTCACAGTATAGTATGTAAAGTAGAAAAAAATTAAGTCATACTATTGTATGTTGAAAAAAGCCAAAAGTAATAGTAGTCAAGTATTTGCAGCAGTATTTCCTAGTATGTCAAGGAAAGTCATCAAAAAAGTCATAGTATAGCATGTCAAAAATTGTCATAGTATATAGTATGTTGAAAAAAGTGATATAAAAGTGATTACAAGTCAAGGCCACACCCCCACCCTCCACCTTGCCCCCCCCCCTCTCTCCTCCTTAATAGCTACAGACACAGAAATGACACGTCCTAAGGAAAGCTCATTGTGGGACTGGCTCTAGTGGCTGTAATTCTGCACCAAGGCTGAATTTCGGGAAAGAGACTTCAGATACAGTATTAGGGGACCACTAAGGTCTATATAAAAGAGACTTCAGATACAGTATTAGGGGACCACTAAGGCCTATATAAAAGAGACTTCAGATACAGTATTAGGGGACCACTAAGGTCTATATAAAAGAGACTTCAGATACAGTATTAGGGGGACCACTAAGGTCTATATAAAAGAGACTTCAGATACAGTATTAGGGGACCACTAAGGTCTATATAAAAGAGACTTCAGATACAGTATTAGGGGACCACTAAGATCTATATAAAAGCATCCAAAGAGCACCATGTCATGGGACCTTTAAGCTTAAAAATCACTGCTCTAACTCAATGATGCACTGTATTTTTTTAGGCTCATCATTTGTTTTTTAAGTAAAAATCTTGATCTGAAAAATAACTAGTAACCCTAGCTGTCAAATGAATGATGTGGAGTAAAAAGTAAAACATTTCCCTCTGAATTGTATTGGAGTAGAAGTATAAATTAACAGAATAGAAACACAAATACCTCAATATTGCACTTCAGTACTGCAAGTAAATGTACTTAGTTCCTTTTCACCACTGACAACTATTTCTTTATTCTACAGGGAACATTTATTGTTCAAAATAATATATCAACAGTAGACCCTTTCACGACTGTATCTTCTTTTTAACAGCTGTGGCCATGTATCTATTTGATGCTAAACAGGCTTAAAATCACTTCAGCACAAATTGATCATGTATTATCAATACAAATTGTAAACTCTTAGAAAGTAAATCTACAGCTGTGATCAGTGAGATTAAATAGGTTAAACACAGCCTTGTTATATTTGTGCAGCGGCAATGTGACCCCTCAGTTTGTCGACAGCTGCTGAGTAGCTTTGCGCTGGGGAGAAAAGGTGTAATTACAAAAATGTCAAAGTGTTTTTTGAGCAGGGGTCTCTGAGATGGGCCAGAGAAATGATGAATTACCTTCCTATGTGCAAAGTCATTCTTTTGGCATGAAATTTAATCTCTCCAGCCCAGTTTTGAGTTTGTGAACAGAATGAAGAATACGTTTAATTTGTACACAATGAGCACGGGTGGTCCTTCAGGGCGCTCATTTGTTTGTTTTTGAAGAAATCACATGAAGAGTGGAATTGAGACACTCAGTCTAAAGTAATGTCATCATAGGGTATCTCACAATCCTATTTATTGTAACCACGTAAGAGACACTGTGGAGACAAATATGAATTATGAAACAAGGTGATCATATCAACAAAAAGATGAATTGCCAGACATATAGTATGTGACAGGTACAAAGGGTCCCATGCTACACATGCCACTGTTACAGCCATTTCACTGCACCCCAGAGATGAGAGAATTGGTTGTACGGCGTCAGAGTCTCAGTCTGAATCAGAAAAATTGATATTTTCTCTTGGGTGATGTGACTAAAAATGTAAAATGAAGCAAACATTGATGTGGCCTCGTCAGCTTGGAATCCATCCACCCTCTGTTTTTTTTTCTTTTTTCTTTTGGAGTTACATATTAAACCTACAAGAGTCCATCAAAAATTGTGAGTCAACTATAGAACATGCTGCAGCTAATTTAGCATTCGATTAGTTGACTACCTATGTAGTATCTGAAGAGCCTATAAGGTTAAAGTTTGTATAAAGCTCAAATGTGCTGAGACATAATGAGCACTGTGTTAGTGAAGTAAGTTTAATGATTTTCCTCTCACTGGAGTGATGTGTTGAAGAGGATGTTTTATGTGATTCTGTGATTGGGGTCTGAGTGGGATCAATGATTTTATGTGTAGTGTTGGAGCCCCCCAAAGAGACTCTGACCTCAAAAGGACTCAGACCTTTACTTGCCAACTCACATCTATTTACTTTATCTAACATGTTACCTAAACGTACCCTTTATAAGCCATGTTCTTGCTGCAGCAAGACAGAGTACATATTGGCTTTGTTACTCTCCGGGTTCTGCAGGATCCGTCATGATGCTGAAATCCTTGATGTAATAAACCTTTTATAATCAAGAACAGTGTCAACAAAGTTCCTTTTCCACACATCGGCAACGCAGTGCTGCAACTAAATATACAACACCTATACAACTAACATTATGAGGCAAATTTAATTGTGGATTAACTGTGGTCAAAACAATTATACTTAACCCTCCTGTTGTCCTCGGGTCAAATTTGATCAGAATTTTGGGTTTCTTTCAACCGACTTTAAAAAAAATAAATAACCTGGATAGTTCCATACAACTCTCTTCACAGGTTCACTACTTTCATTGAAATTTGAGGGTTCAATTTGATAGCATTTGAAAAAAATAAATGATAAAAGAACGTTGAAAGAAGTGACAAAAATGTCGGAAAGAGCTTCAAAAACGAGGGGAAAAAAAATACAAAAATGTCAAAATAGCGCAGAAAAAACTTGACAAGAACATCGGAAAAAGTGACAAAAATACTTTTGGAATAAATAAATTTGGACCCTGAAAAACTAAAAGTTGCATGGTTGACTGGAAGACAACACAAGGGTAAAAATAACTTTAATAACTTTATTTACTTTATAATGTTACCATACAGTTTAGCCACCATGCACTAGCATGAGCCACTTGTCACCGTAGCACATTGTAGTACGCTGGATCGATATTGAAATATCATATCATTAAATCAGGTCTCTGTATTGCTGTGTTGCATGTGGCATGTCATCAGTGAAAAAAGAAAAAATGATTTATTACTGTTACTAGAGGGCAACTAGAGGGTCGAAGGTTATATTATTTCATTTCTGTGAACGTACAGTTATATTATTTTATTTTGGTTTATTTTGAAAATATTTTATTCTGTAGTATTCTATTCTATTTTTTTTAATATGTGTTAGCTGCTTTTTGGAGCTGGGCACAAAAATGTTTTCGCTACATGTTGCTGTGTGTATGATTGTGTATGTCACAAATACAACCTGATTTCATTTTAAACTTTGACTTGAGTAATATTTCTTTAAAGTAACAGTGTGTTTACTAGCAATTTCTAGCAAAGACAGCAAATCAATTGTACTTGAAACAATATTGTTTTTTTGAAATGATACATTTCTCTGATAGGGTAGTCGGACTTCTTTTGCGGCAATACAATAATCTTCCAACGGAGGGCAATATAGTGCCACTCACAAACCTGGACTGTGACCTCTTCTTCAGATGCAGGATTTAGAATTCTCCCAATTAACACAGAGACCTGGGCACTCCCAAGCGTTATGGTATCAGAATGTTGCAGAGTAGTGAAGTCGCGACATTAGTAAATGATGACATTTCCTTAACAAGAGGCAGTAATTAGCTTGCATGCTCGTTTATGCTCATGCTTCCCTGGATGTCTGGATTGGGATATATCTAAGAAACCAAGCCTGTAATGTCATACCAAGCCAATGAGCACAGTGCACAGCTTCTCATCAAGCTAAAAAACATTTCTTCTGGCTTGTCACTTTTCAGGATTTTCCCCACTGTGATGTCCGTTTTTGATATTAATATGCATTTTGTCTTACTGAAAGGTGCACCTTAAAATCAGTTCTCAATCCTAATTGCTTGTCAGTCGCGGCTGCCAGTTGTTGAGTTCATCTGCCTTTGCAGCACGAGGGCTATAGGGTAACCAATTAGGAGATTCTAAATGCATATAGCTGGCAGCAAATGTACAGAAATAGCACCACCATTTTCTCATTCCATTCCACCACAGTTGATATGGCCGCGAGTAATGTATTCACATCAGGCGCTGAAAGCACTTTAGATTATGGTATCGATATCATAAAGAAGCCTTCACTCCCCCCCTCTCCCCACTAAGTACAAGCTCTTAGTGTTCGTATTAATTAAATTGGTTCAAACTTAAGTGTTCACAACATGCCTGAAATTGTCTTTGCAGGGGTAACGGGGCCTTTCCATTTAATCTACTTTCTTTTTTTTTTTTGCTTCTTGATCTCGATTTTTACATGCCAAATTAGCTATTATTAGTTCATGTTTGCAATGTACCAATGAATGTACAGACAGCTATCACTATAAATGTGATGACTCTCAAGGAAATTCTGGCGTTTTTAAGGCATGCATTTCTTTCTCTGATTTCTCAGCAGATTGCCACACAGTTTAAAAACCTCTGGTCTAGACATGAAACTAGCCATTAGCACAACACAAAGAATGCTGTAAAATAGCATTCATCATTGCTATTAATATGCCATAGTGTACGTATGTCAGTTTGACAGGCTGGATTGGGGACTTCTGTGTACTATACCTCTATCTGTGGTGGAATTTCCAGCTCACGAAATCATGCTATGTAAATTTGAGGTACCCAGGGTCTCTTCAGGTCAGTGTCCAACATAACCTCATAACCCAGAGAAGTTGTTCAACTTTGTTCCTCCATGGAAGACGAGAGACGTAGCAGCTGTGTGATAAGACAGTGCTGCTCAGCCTGCCAAGGCCATAGTAAAACTAAACACATAACAGATTTGGTCTGTGCTGAGATATAATATCTTTGTTTACTTTGAAGGCTCAGCTAAAGACATCGTGGTTAAAGTGTACTGCCTGCTTAATTCTCTCCTCAATTGGGAATTCATGAAATGCTCCTGTGTAAGTCATCAAATCTCCTGAACCTTCTTCACGTATGTGAAATGAGTTGTGCTGCTCCTGAGTTTTTCCTTACCACCCTCAAACCACAATTGTCCAGAAACTGTCCCAGAATAAAAGGGTCACTGGGTGGTTTCACATTCCGCCTCTTGGCTCGTTCTTGGAAAGTGGCTGTGTTTAGTCTGACACAATGTCATGACAGGAGCCCGCATCGGTTTGTCATACCGTGGTTGTGAGGCTGTGAAACTTTGATGACTCCTCAGTGTCAGCTTGTTGAGTATATGACACCATCCCATCCCGTCTGCTATCAGTTGGCACATTCTCTGGAACTGTCAAAGCACCTTTGAAATGCAAAACTGAGTGCAAGCAGCAACAAGTGACAGGAAGATGCTGCGGCTTGGAATGGAGTTGCTCGCTTTTTTTTTTCATTTAAGTAACACCATTCAATCATGATGGATATTTGTCAACGTTTCCTCCAAGACTGCTGAATTCCGATGTGCAGAGGAATGCCTGGCGTTTGTTTACTTGCTCTAGGTGATGTTGAAAAAGAGTTGAAATGGTGACCTAACCTTTCTGTAGAATTCCCTTAGAGCTCCATTCGAGGTAAACAATCAGGTTTACTTCCAATGAAAAGGGCAAAAAAGCCAGCACAAACCAAGATCCTTTAGATTTCGTTTTGAAAATGCAGCATGTTTGATATGCCAACTTAACGGTGTAACTCTTACCTCCTCACATTCCTGTGACTTATTGTTCCTCTTTCACTTCAACTTAGTTAGTCATTAAATTACTTTTTATATTTGAAGCTACAGTATATATTCCAGTCCAGCTTCACAGATTCTTTGGAACATGTATTATTTTCCTCTTTTCATGCATTTTTGCATTTTTTTGTTTAATTATTATCACACACACAAATATAAGAATGAAGCGAGCTCACGCTGAGATCTTGGTGCTGTTTTTAGTTCTCTTTGTCAGGTGAAATGAAGTACGTGGCAGCACTTTTTACAGTACATCTCTGTTTTTTTGTGAAGTTTAGCAGAGTTCTTTTTTTCACATCATTATTTCATGCAGTGCCCTCTTTGTTTTCACTTTCTAAACTTGAGCTTTTCCTCTGATCTCACTGATCTGACTGTTTCTTGACAGAAATAAGCTGCAAGAAATGGTCCAAAGCCTGTCTAGTTAACCTTGCTGTCTTTGTCTTTTGTCTCTTTTTACAGATGAATCACACTTCAGCAGTTTTACTTGTTTCGCTGTTGCCTCAGATTGCTGAGGCTGGGACAAACTTGTCCATTAGTTCCTACACTGTAGGACAAGTGCTTTTGAGGAAAACTTACTGAATAAATGTTGTCTGTTTGGTCTGTTTCCTACACTAATTGTCAAGCAGCGAAACAGCACGGCAGAACCTGACCGTGCTGCCACACAGAGTCGGCAGCACAGTCCTTCAGAGTAAAATGTCAGTAAATTAAGGGATATTTGGATTAGTAACTGTATTGTGATTACTGAATATCAAATTGTAATCGCTTACACTGGTAAAAAGTTACAAAGAAATGCATTTATGCCCAACACTATACAGCTACTGCCAGAGGCTAGCTAGTTTAGCTTAGCATAAATACAGGAAACAGCTAACCCACAACTTGTAAAACCATAACTTTCTTTATTTATTTTTTTTTAACTTATTTTGTGTTTTTGTATATTTCAAACAAACAAGATATATGTTAAATGTCCCGTATTGTAAAAAGTGAAATTTCCATATCTTTTTAATTATAAAACATGTTGAGATCCATCCATCCATCCATCTTCATCCGCTTATCCGGGGTCGGGTCGCGGGGGTAGCAGCTCCAGCAGGGGACCCCAAACTTCCCTTTCCCGGGCCACATTAACCAGCTCCGACTGGGGGATCCCGAGGCGTTCCCAGGCCAGGTTAGAGATATAATCCCTCCACCTAGTCCTGGGTCTCCCCCGAGGCCTCCTCCCAGCTGGACGTGCCTGGAACACCTCCCTAGGGACATGTTGAGATGTTATATTATAAACACTCTAAAATCAAAACAATCAACCCACAGAGAAAAGCACACAGCCCCTATTCAGAAACAATGTCTTTAAACTTGCGTACGTTGTGATGTCACAACTATACTATATATAGGTAGAAAGTGCTGCTACAGTGCAAAGACGCCGAAAGTGCAGATACGGAAGACCGGGAAACTGACACAATCAGAGCAGACTGGGTTTTTTTGGGAGGGGGACTTAAAGAGACAGGCACTAGAACAGAGCATCTCAGACAGAGGGTGAATACAGGTATATTCAGACAGAGAAAATAATGTGCTGAAAATAATGTGGTTTTTGAATATTAAAGCATGTAAATATGTTGTAGTTGAAACCCAAAAGTCTGAACCTGAAAATTAGCAGAATATGGGGCCTTTAATGAAGCTTTAACCCCAGCTAACCAGCTGTCCTTTCATATTTACCATACAGACATAAAGGTGATATTGATCTGCCCATCTAAGGCTTGACAAATTATCATATTTTACAAAATGCATTCTTTTCTGCTGCTATATGTGCACATTTGAAACAACTTTTTCCAGCAGTTTCCAGTCTTTTGTTTTAAGTGGGCAAACTAAAATGTAGTTCAAAAGAAACACATCACAGGTTTTAAGTAAGACAAGTACATGGAGTTGGGAGTGATAGGTTAGAAAAAGATAGGGAGAGTGAAGTTGACATTTATTATGTCTGTTCAGTTATCAGAGTCTCTAAAAAATGATGAGCAGCAGCAAGAAAAGAATAATCTTAGCTTAGAATTTTACTGCAGTGTCATGCAGGTTGGTCCTGACTGCAAAAGGCCCCAGAGACTTTCTCTTATCATCTGAGGTTATCTCATATCTGCTGCTTCATTGCCTGAGTGCCTATTTAACCCAAGACTATTCTTTATGTTCTCATATTACCTCAGTCAAGTCCAGCTTAGATGACTATGCCACATGATTTTGGGATTCTGTGACCTAAAACTACTTTTATCATGACTAAGGTGAAATATCACTTTGGACGTTGCTTGTATGTTGCATGTAAACCTGCATGCTTTTTATACAAAAAAATAAATCATAGTTACTTGAGCTCAATTAACTTCTGTCAGCTCCTTAAAATGCAGCTTATTGAAACCCTGTTACTCAGAAGTTCCTCTTTATGCTCTTTGGTTTGTGGCCTTCAAATGCCTTTGCTACACAAATGATTCAATTACTCCTCCTTTTAAATGTGCGAGCGGAGATAGCGTTGTGCTGCCAGAGAGCGAAGAGAGAATGAAATTAACCTCGGCTTACTCCCTATGCCCTCGACACTTGTATTATGATTTTCTATTAAAACCCTATCTTTTCTATAATGAATTCAGTCCTACAAGAGCAAAGTCCCCGCATTTGCACAAACTAATTTTTGTTTGTGTTCAGGTGAAGACTCAAATTAGAAACCTGCGTGTGACACTGAATGCCATGAAAGAGGTTTTTACACCAATCTTACAAGCCAATGACATAGCAATTACTTTTTTTTTTTTAAAGAAGGATAAAGAAACGTAGAAAATAACTTCTTGATGACATGGCTGTAGAAAATATATAATACATTAAATATTTGTGTCATTATATCTTCTGGTTTATTACAGAAATAATCATGATATTGGAATCAGAACTTTGAATAGAATTCCCCAAGTACATTTGAGTATATTGAGTAAATTTGTGACCCCATTTGGCCAATGATTGCATCCCTCTAAAGCTTTCTCTCAACTTTCTCTGTTTTTTTACTCCCAACAATTTGTTCCAATGAATTAAATGGACACTAAGGGTAAATGGGGGAACTGATAGAAAAACTGCGCTGGGCTTTGAAGCCAATTTGACATAGTGGCCAAACGATGGAATTACAACTTCCATGTCCGTCAGGTAATGCCGTGGGGTCCAAAAAGACTTTACCCAGACATAAAACGTTGAAAGACATCTGTAAATCAGCGGATACATTTCTTGAGCTTCACAACCCCTCAAAATGACTTGTCTGACTATCAGAATTCAATCCATTTGGTCTGATATCATTTGAAAAGTCGAGAAGAGCCGCACAATTACTTACTTGATTCCAATTCAAGTTAGTAGAGCGCTAAAACGGAAGTAGCCGGCTCGGTGCGTCTGCTATATGTGCTATCTGCAACATGTGCAACTCTCATCTGCATTAACCTGGAACGATTGTGGGGTGGCTGACCTAGAAAATAAAAAGAACAACATGATTTTAATAAATAATAACACCAAGATTGAATGTATGATGTATACATTTAGATATGTTTTTTATTGTTGTGAGGCTGATTTTAGTATTATCATTGGTGGTATTATTGTCACTATGACACAGTAACCTAAGCTCAACCCTGTCTCCTAGAGATAACAATTATGTATTACTACAATATTATTCCAATAGGCTGACTGCAAAAGACATGCCTTTCTTTTAATTAAGAGTTCTTAAAAAACAAGTTGGCAAGCAAGCAGAATTGAGTAAAAATAGAAAGCTATGAATTATGGAAACATGGCTGAAACATCCAGCTTCTGCTCCCCTAAGTGCTAGTAGTACAAATGCAAACTTGACCAAACCTAATGAAAACAAAGAAAAGACACCAAGCCTAATAATATTATCTCTCTAATTCCATCTTTGAAAAGGGGTACAATGGTTGGGGAACCACTATTTATAGACAATAATGTGCCACCAACTTTGAGACGACAGTTTGGGTAAGGTCCTTTCCTGTTTAAGTGTGACAATTCTCCTTAGCTTTTTCCAGTTTGGTGTGGAAGAACTTGAATGGTCAACACAAAGCCTTGACCTCAACCCCATCTAACACCTTTGCGATGAACTGGAATGTCAACTGCATGCCAGGCCTCATCTATTGATGTCCAAATGAAGCTTCATGAACAATTGGTTGTACTTGTTGACACAACTAGATGGCGCTCTTGGTTTAATAAAAGGCTCAATGAATGGCAATTTAGTTTGCTTTCAATCCTTTGAGATACAATTTATTGGGCTCAGAAAATAAAGAAAATGCTTCAAGAAGCTTAATTTGGACATTAGTATATATCGCCCAACGGCAATGTCCGACCTCACTTGTGGCTGCATGGGAGCAAATTCCTGTTGCCGGGTTTCTTGTGGAAAGCCTTCCTAGAAAAGTGGAGGCTGTTACAGTATACCTCATGTATATTATACCATATCATACATGCATACATTACATACATACATCAATCAAGGTGCCTGACGTGTGTGGATATTGTAATTGCAGTTATTAGTATATTATCATTAGAACTGCGGACAGAAGGTTGATTTCAGAGTACATAGCCTGAGGTAAAGTAAGAGGAGGTGACTATTGCCAGGTGGGTTAATGGTGCTTGCCAACATAATTACCCTGTCTGCACTGAAAAACTGAGAAAAACAGTTATCTACTTTAACCATGAAGAATTTCATGAGAGAGAGTCTTTGTGGCTCCACAATAGGTATAAACTGTACAAATGAATGGCTCATTAACATTCCAGCTGGAGTTTCTCAGGGATCCTTAAGAAGCCACTTTGTTTTTTATTTCTTTTGTGATCAATTTGTATTCAGATCTGATGCTGTTCCTTTGGCCACAATGAATCAGGGGTTGTTTCAATGCAGCTGCTCCGACGAGGAGAACTCGATAAACAAGATCAGATTGCACAGACGGGGGATGAGTTGAGAAATTGGGCTCAGAAAAAAGATAATGCTTCGCAAAGCTTTATTTGGGCATCACTATCAGTGAAGATCAATCAATCAATCAAGCTTTATTTGTCATTGAAAAAATCCAGTGTATTAAAACAACGAAATTCAGGGTGCCGCTCTAGATCAGTGCTTTTAAAAAGATAAATAATGAAATATGTAAAATATGTAGAGACCAGACAAACAGACAACCCCCCCCCCCCCCCCCCCTTCTCGTTCCCTACATACATTTCACTCTCTCTTTTTCTCTCTCCCACACACACTCACCCACCCACATATACAGCACATGTATCTTGGGATACAGACAGTTGACTGACCCCCTCCCATCCCTCCCAGACAATACACACCCTTCCTCACACATATTTGTAAAATAGCAAAATAGCAACAGGCTTCAGTATAAAAAAAGTTCACAGTTGCCAGGGGTAGTGTGTTGTTTTACAGGGTTATTGTTTGTTCAGTGAACGTATGGCCCAGGGGAAAAAGCTGTTTGTTAATCTGGCGGTGCGTGCTTTCATTGACCTATAGTGCCTGCCATAGGGAAGCAGGTTGAACAGGTGATGAGCAGGGTGGGCAGCGTCTTTGAGGATGGATTTAGTTCAGGGAGGGCAGAGGGCAGGCTATGGCCTTTTGGGCTGTGCCTATGACCCTCTGCAGAGCCTTCTTATCTGCCGCTGAACACCCCGCATACCATGCTGTAATGGAAAAAGTGAGTACACTTTCGATGATTGACCGGTAGAAGGACACCAGCAGCTTCTGTTCGAGATGCTTTTTCCTGAGAATTCTCAGGAAGCGTAATCGCTGCTGGGCCTTCTTTGTTATTTCTTTTGTGTTTGTGGACCAAGAGAGATCATCAGAAATGTGTACTCCCAATAATTTAAAAGATGAGACCCTTTCCACACAGACGCCGTTCAGGTGGAGTGGGGCGTGGGCTGTGCTGCGTCGTCTGAAGTCTATGATGATCTCCTTGGTTTTTATTGTGTTCAGCAGTAGGTTATTCAATGAGCACCAGGTTGACAGCTGCTGGACCTCATCTCTGTACTCTGTCTCATCTCCACCTGAAATGAGACCGACCACCGTGGTGTCATCTGCATATTTTATAATGAGGTTGGAGGGGTGAGAGGGGGAGCAGTCAGATGTGTAAAGTGTGTACAGGAATGGGCTCAACACACAGCCTTGGGGGGATCTAGTGCTGAGTGTAAGGGGGGAGGAGAGATGGTGGCCGAGTCTCACTTGTTGAGGTCTGTTTGAGAGGAAGTCTTTTATGCAAGCGCAGGTGGAGGGGGGGAGGTGTAAACCCAAGAGTTTTTTAATCAGAATGTCCGGGATTATTGTATTGAAGGCTGAGCTAAAGTCTATGAAGAGCAGTCTTACATAGCTACCTGGGTGTTCGAGTTGGCTCAGCGTTGAGTGGAGAGTGATGTCGATGGCATCCTCAGTGGAACGGTTTGCCCTACAGGCAAACTGGTGAGGGTCAAACGATGGTGGGAGGCAGGCTTTGATGTGCTGGGAAACCAGCCGTTCCAGGCATTTCATTACCACTGATGTGAGTGCGATGGGCCTAAAATCGTTCAGGCTTTTACGAGCTGATGTTTTCGGAACTGGGATGATGATGGCGGATTTCCAGCAGGATGGGACGATGGCTTGGGTCAGGGAGATGTTGAAAATCTCAGTGAGAATCCCTGTTAGTTGATCAGCACAGGCCCTGAGTACTTTCCCCGGTACTCCGTCGGGTCCAGCCGCCTTCCTCGGGTTCACTTCCCTCAGTACTCTCCTCACGTGATGTTCCTGGAGGGATAGCGAGATGTTGGTGAAGGCTGGGGGAGGCGCTGATTGTCCGTGGTCCTCAAACCGGGCAAAGAAGCTGTTTAATTCCTCTGCCATTGTAGCATCAGGGGAGATAGATGTGATGTGCTGAGCTGTACTGTACCCTGTCTCCTGACGTGAATGCTGTGTTGCGGTCCCTGATAAGGAGCCGCACTTCACTTGTCATCCAGGGTTTCTGGTTTGGGAAGACCCTGATCCTGATTTGTGATGGAGACATTTCCAGCACAGAATGTGATGTAGGATAGGACAGTCTCTGTATACTCCTCCACATCCAGGCTCTCAAATAGACTCCACTCACATCAATAAACGAGGCATGCACAGTGGTGACGTCACTGGCTGCCAATATAACTGGATGTCAGTAATTCTGCTGCAATGTGAGATGTGGATGCTCAGAGAGACAATGGCGTGTCTTCTGTAATGACAAGTGGA
Source organism: Sander vitreus (assembly GCF_031162955.1). Classification (NCBI taxonomy): domain Eukaryota; kingdom Metazoa; phylum Chordata; class Actinopteri; order Perciformes; family Percidae; genus Sander; species Sander vitreus. The sequence goes on along the minus strand of NC_135874.1, from coordinate 23,472,711 downwards.
ATTACGGGTATGTAATATAGGCCCAATGTCATCCAGTGGAGGCAATGGGAAACATGCATCACACTCTCTGTCGACATCTGTCACCTGGATTCCGTTGAAACCAGACATATGTAACTACACAGCATTAAGGGTTGGAGTAAGCTCCCACCAGCTCGCTATAGTTTAGATTGAATGGATGTGAGGCTTAGGCCATTTTTACACTGACAACCAACTGTGTAGCAGGGATGGATCATCAGTCAACTCTCCTCCCTCCTACAGAGCACCATCGCTCTCCTTCACTTTCTCCTCGGCTTGCTCTCTCCAAGAGGAAGGGATGTGCTTGGGATGCACAAGTGGAGAAGAAAAGAACTGGGAGCCAAAATAAATGCTGATCCTGTAGCCAAATCTTCTGCTGGATGGTAGATGGAGGAGACAGAAACAACACACACAAGGTGGAAAAGAAAAGCAGACAGTATCACATTAAATACCCAGAGAAAAGTGAGAAAACTGCTGCTTGCATAATATCTGCTTTTAACAAAAAGGAGCACTGAAAATGTGAGAAAGCTGGTGGGAAAACAAGGCAGACAAGGTGAGGTGATACCAGTCATTTTTAACAAAGCTAAGCCTTAACCCTTAAATTAAATACAGCTGTCAAACTCTCTAGTCTCACAAATATGCCGTTTACAATAACAGTAGGTTATAAATTTCCCTTGGCCTTGGAGTTAACACTTGGTGTACGGTGGGTAGTAAGCTAGTTAGCCAGGCATGCTAATGTTACACGCTTACATTAGAGCAGACAGACTGTTCCATTCCTTACATTTTTGCTCCACAACAAACCACAATCCAAACTGTTTAAATGCAGAGTATCACTCTTACTAAAGAGACCCTATACAATTTTTTTTTTAGCATTCCAAAGAGTTTCGGGATCATACATTTCCCATAATGCAACTAAATAGCATCTTTCATTGGACCCTCTCTGCCCTCATATGTCTTTCGATCCTCTAGGTTGTAATGCTTTCTCTTATACATTTGTAAACCTAAATCCAAGCTGAGATCACCCTGATGACTCAGACTTTTGAGAGCTCCTCTAGAGCCACAGCAGACTTTATATAACTGTTTTCACAGACTGACATACTCCACGTGACAAGTAAACTGACAAAACAATGAAATGAAAATTGGTTGTGTTCCTTTAAATGTGTGAGCACATATGAATCACCACACTTCCCCTACAGGCCATCTCTGGTTAGTATTTTCAAGCAGATTCATAGGGACAAGCTACATTACAGTAATTATGAAGTGAACCATTGAGCCAAAATTCTCTTTACAAGTAGGAGAACAATCATTCGCCTCATCAATATTCAGTCCACGGCGGGTATTAAAACCATGAATGAATGTAGTCATTGTGTAGAACCAGATAAAACACAGACAATATCAAGTTTATGATAATACACTAAAGGGTGAGAAGAAAAGTATGTTATTTTAAAAGCTCAGTTCCTCATGAAGTACTTTCCTTATCTAATCAGGCTGTCTGAGGCAGATGTCACATACTATATCTTACCGTAGAGGAAATTACAAGCTATTAAAGATCTGTAGATTTTGTTTGCTACATTGTTGTAGTATATACTGAATGTCAGGAGTTTATATTATTGGCCATTATGAACTCCAATCAAGTACCCATTTCCTGTTCTAAAAGAGGCATTTTAATGTATGTACTGTACTATAATTCAAGCTCGAAAAGATCACTGCTCAGCATGCACATTCATATTTATACTGACATTAAATATTCATTTTGTTCAAGGTGGGAAAATATTTTGAAACCCTAATGCATCAAAACTGTACAAAATTGCAGCCTACTTCTTTCCTCCTGACATTTGCAAAAAAATACTCACATCTTGGCATTTGGAAATGTGAATCTTAACTCCTCTCTTGGATCTTCTGTGGGAGAATCGCTCGGCAAATGCTTTTCTATCCTCTTTTGGCTCAGGCAGCCTGACATGAATGTCTGAGCGACTGAAGCAGCCAACACAGCATGCACACACAGAGTCTTCTGGAAAATGACATTCACTTCCACTGCTTGAGAAGACGAGAAATGATTAATGAGTTACAAACTTAATTTGTATGTAATATCCCGGTTGTCTTTAGAAAAATATTAGTGCCAGCAGAGACATTTTACTTTTCATTATCCTACATTAAATTCAAATTAATTGTGTTTTGTCCATACATAACCTATAAAGGAAAAAGTAAGATAAAACTCCAGTCAAATAAGCCACAAAAGTTTTTAAAAGTTAAAAAAACAAAAACCTTTGTACTTTAATGAAGCAGTATGCCTTGACTTCTGGGGGGAATTTACATTCCTTGTCTTTTGGACAGTCATGGATGTATAATTATAACTGGATAGAGCATTCAAGGCAGATCCGTGTTCATTCCTATGAGAGTTGCTCAGTGGTCCATGAAGCCATCATGAAGCCCGGATGACCGGCACTGTTTCCACACTGTGTGGCCCATAGAGCAGGCGCACTAGAGACTTCCACCGGCCAAGCCAGCTACTTACGGTTTAGCTTGAATAGGGATTACATGGTTTTAATCGTGCGGCTCTTGTAGACTTTCCATATATCAGATGATTTTTGCAGGGGGTTGTGACGCTAAAACGGAATTATCAACTGATTTACAGACGTCTCTTTCGCCATGTCTATGGGAAAAAGTCATTTTTGGCCAGAGGGCATCACATGATGGGCCTTCACCTGATTTTCTTCAAATCCCGGCGAACTTCCTGATGGCCTGGTGGACAGTACTAACTTTTAAAGCTGCATTATTATTGTAATATTTTGGTGACTTGGGGCAGCAGAAGCTGTAAACACAATATTGACATATCTTATAAAGTTGTTATAGTGAACAAATTGTATTCTTGAATGTAATATAAATCCAAATAATTAATCTAGTTTTTGTCCTTTCTTTTTTGGGCGGCCCGAGGGAAATATTTGGCCCTTGTATTCAACAGCTAGTTGCTAACTGTTTCTCTTAGCCGTTTGGCGCTGGGCAGGTAGTGTACAGTGGGTTTATCAGAGCTTGTTTCTGGAATTGAGGGAGATGAGAGCAGAATTTGCAGGCTGGAAAACCAAAAACAATACACTAAATGCTAAAGAAAAATTTGTACTGTAAAGCTGAGAGCAATGCCAGAGTTGGTGATCATTTTCGGTTGGCTTGTCATGAAAAAAAATAAGAAATCATTTGATCTATTGCTAATATAAACATATTGATGATTGCAGCTTTGACTTCAATAAGGCAATATGTTTCTTTTGGCATACATAATGAAGATGTACCCACAACTTTAAAATAAAAACTACTTTTTGTGCCAGTATGTTTTCCAGTGTGCTTAAGTTGAATCTTGGATACAAATGTGTGCATTTAAAATACAATCTCCGGTGGCACAAATCTCCATATTTATACCTCCCAGGAAATGCAGCTCTCATTTTCATTCTGTTTTCACAGTTGAGCTCAGTTCAATTTTGCCACTTTACTTTAAAAGCGTGGACCCTGAAGAATGTGCCATACAGCACAGGCAACATATTTAGCTTTCCTTCATCTTAGAGTTAAACATTATCATAGCTTCCGAATGGCATCAAGCAGACTCCTGACATCCAAACTGCGATGAAGGAATGCTTCAGAGAGCGGGAGGGCCATCCTCAAGCCATCATTACAGGCTACATTCTGTTTTACAAATGTAGAAAAGATGCTGAATGAGGGTTACATAATTAAACTACATTCAGCAGAATTGTTTCTCCTCCCTCAAGCTGTGTTGCTGCATCATTTAGCAGCTAGCACGCTGCACTGAGATTTGCTTTTCTAAACTGCTAAGTGCGTGCTCTGCAGCTAAAAACACTGACCCGGCATGAATCCCCTCAACGTCATTTTTTATGTGAGTGTCACATGCATTTAAAGCAGCGCTCTAAGCTCTACAAAATTTTCACTTAGTCCACACTGTTTTCAGGAGTCTCTCCTATGAGTAGCTGCTTCGATCCTGTTCCTTTTTGCTGCAACTTGTCAGGGACGGAGCTGTGACATACGGTGACGCAAGAGCAGCCAAACTTGGCATGAAAGTCAGTCTGAGATGTGTCTTATAGAAAGACGAGCATTAGATTCAGCTCTCTTCACTGGCATCTACACCTGCTCCAAATCCATCTTTGATATTTCAAGCAATCATTTGAACAAAAAACAAGAACCCACAGCCTCTGCCTCCCTGGTTTCATTTGCAGATTTTCACTGTGAAATCCTGTACTAGGGTAAAGTTTTTGCCTCTTTTTTTCTGTCTTGGCGGCAGAGTTAACTTTTTAACTTTTCTTTTAGCCTGTTGATATAGAAGATTACATTTGCTGACGCTAGGGTGCATCTAGATTTCTAGGCTAACACTGCCCCCAACAACCAAAACATTTTTAATTCATAACCCATCTGTATAAACGGGTAAAAAACCCATTTCAAAAGCAAAGGTAGTTTGCCACAAAGAAATCACAATGCAAAATGCACTACAGCTATTTTCTAAAGAGAAAAGCATGGAATTGAATTGAATTGAATTAATTCAATTTAAGTGGAATCGTGAAATAGCACAACATGACAATTTTAAAACAACTGAAAATCCTCTTAAGGTTTAGACAAATGTATGTCTATTGTGTGTCTATTGAGTCTTAGACGCCCACATTTTTCCTTTTTAAGTTGTCACTTACAGCTGACAGAGCTGTCCACAGAACTAGAGGCACAGAGGGTTTTAGTCACACATGGTGTATTGTGCAAGGTACTGCAGTCAGTGCGCATCCTCTCCAATACAGCATTTTCCAGCTAATGTATGCTTGTGTGTGTGCATGTGTACTGTATCTTCAAACATTTGTCAGTGTGCGTTCCACTGTGCTTGAAAAACCAGGCACTGACCACACTGAGGTTGCAGCCCTGAAAGAGACGGCCCCTCGCTCTCTTCAGGGACCGCAGTCACAGCTGGTGCGGCTCCATTGCCGTTCACACACCGATGATTATCCACTCGGGGGTCATTGTGCTTCACATCTCCCCCTGGCCCAGCAGTCCGTCACGGTCGCAGCTGGTCACACATGGGTGATTCAGGGCTCTGCAGTGTTGATAGGCATGCTGCTGCGGTGGAGGTGCTGACGAGGTGGTGCTTCACTTTGGCTTTAAATTGAAAATAAGTATAGGCATACAGTGTGTGATCGTGTCACGCAAGATGCAAGTGCATTTAGATGTATTATGAAAAATTTGAGGGTGAATATTAGTGATGTCCAAAAAAAGCTTCATGAAACTTTATTTGTATTTGTCGACCCAACTAAATGACTCTTTTGGTTTGAAGAAAAAAGGCTGAAGGAATGGCAGTTCAGCGTGCTTTCAACCCTTTGTTTACAGAGAGCGCCATCTATTGGGCTCAGAAAATAAAGAAAATCCTTTACAAAGCTTCATTTGGACATCACTAGTGAATATGTAATGTTTTAACGTTTTCACTAGTTGATTGCTCTTTAACAATACATCTGGTTGCCTAAAGGCTGTTGGCCAATATCCCAAATTAGTTGACTTTACTAGAAATTTGCGTGGAAACCCGTTGCCTTAAACCGTTTAAGTTTTTACACACGGTGAAACTTAACAGGTCGAGTTGTATTAACACAGAGCGGTAAGTTGATGCAGTAGACAAATGAAGTTTACATTTAGCGGTCACTACTAAAAATCAATAGTAAACAAATCATTTTGTCTAAAATAAGCATGTTAAGTTAAATATACAAAGAAACTAAATGAATATAAAACATTAGGTTACTTATATCACTACTAAAGAAATAATATGGTTTTGTTTTCCTTTATGATATAACTCTAAGAATAATGTATTCAATACATTTGTTAAAAAAAACAACAGTAAAGAAAACAATCATTATAAGTTGACTTTTTCCAATGTATTGTACTGCATGAATTGTACTTTCACTCATTAGACATAGTTACTGATTTCCGATCTGCGTACATACTCCTGAATTCTTTTTCACTGCCATCAGTGGTGCAACAATAAATGTAGATAAACACGAAGACTAAATCAACCATACAACACTTAAAAACCAAGATAACATGAATGCACACCCAAAACATAAACAGAACATTATTAAAACACACTTTAACTAGGACAGAAACCGTTTTTCAGAACATATTTCGTTTCCCATGAGTCTTTGCACCGCTTCAGCGCAGAACAGTTCATATGACCCCAGCCCTCCTTTACAAAAACTAAACATCCTCAGTTATCTCTGCTTAACATGATCAGCGCACTGTATACTTAGTTTGGGTATTACAAACCACTAATGTGATTTAGTAATAAATATGTTTTTTTTAGCAAAACATGAAATAATAAGTAGTGACCACTAAAAAGTTTAACTACAACTAAATCTGCGTTTACAGTAGGCTTCTCAGTGGCGCCAGTTATTACTGTATTGAGGTTTGTGGCTTTCAGATATAATCCAATACGTGCAAGAAGATGATTTTAGAATATTAGGTTACACTTTACTTGAAGGTATCTACATAAGTGTGACATGACACTGTCATGAACGTGTCATAGACATTATAAACAAGTCATAAACATTTGTGACATAACGCTTCTGTCATTAAGTGTCATTCGGTTTTTGTCATGACAATTTAGGGTTAGGGTTAGGGTTAGGGTTCATGTGTCATGACAGTGTCATGTCACTCTTATGTAGATACCTTCAAGTAAAGTGTTACCGATTATTAAGTCATGGAGGCATTCACATACAATTTAATAAATGCACAAAACTCCCTACACGCAGAGACCATGCCTCCTCTTCTGGCTCATTAACTACAAGGAAGGGGTTTCCAGTTTTTCAGCTGGGTGTGGTGGTGGCCACCTGCTTCTTCTATCTTAAGCACTACATTGATACTGGTATAATTGGATGGGTTCGATGACTCTCTGAAGGAATTCAAATGACCTGATGGGCCTTGATGGTTGATAGTCCATCTTTCTGCAGGCTGCTGAAGGATTATTGTTTCCACATAATGTTGGTTCATTTAAGAGCCACTATGTACGGCCTATGTCATTAGAAAGAGGTCAAATGAGGATAAAAGATAAAGAGGATTTACGTAAATAACCCAGGCCTGCTTATTCAAATGTAATAAACATGAATAGGTATACTATAAAGTAACTGTGACGGTTAATGCTTTAAGTTTTCCAGTTGCTTGATGCATCCATTCACAAATCACAACACAAATTACATACAAATAAGAATATATATAAAAAAATCCTTCACATATATGTTTTCCTTTTCCTTCTAACCCAATATGTAGAAATGTATTGGATTCTCTTTGTCATCACCAAAGCTTGGGGAGAAAAATATGGAAATTACCATGAAGTATTGTAATAACACCAAATTATCACGGCTGTTGGAAGCAGCACAGGCAGGGAGGACCCAAATGCATACTCAGAGGCAGGCAGATACAGTGAAGGTCCTTTTAATGGTAAAAAGACAGGAAACAGCAGGCAGATAACAAATAAATACAAAACAACGGAAACACTAAGCATAAGAACTAGACATTAGAATAAAAAACATCTGGAACGCTAGACACGGAAGAACTGAGATGAACCGGCACAAGGAGAAGGGAGCCCAAAGACTAAATACGCGAAAGAAGGGGGATGGACACAGGTGGAAATAATCAGGGCGGCGTAGGCAATCACACAGGCGGGAAACACGCAGGGCCAGGAAGTGAAATATTAAACATGAATAAATGAATGACATGAAACAAAGGAAAAACATAACCACAGGGCAGGGCAGAGCATCACAAATAAGAAAATAATTCACGTTTTTATATGTCACAAGGGCTTCTTATGTATGTATTGATGGGTCAAAGAAACACAGGACTTTCACCCAGGAGACTGGTGTTTGTGTCTCGTTTAAAAATGAAAGTAAACAGCTAGTCATTGTAATTATACAAAGTGAATTGAACAACGTCATGTTCTCCATCAGGTGGGTGATTATGTCATGAACGTACGCACGAAAGTGAACTAACATGACAAATGTACTGATTTGAATCCAAACCACAATCTTTTTCAAAATCAAACTAAGTAGTTTTGTGCCTAAACCTAACCAAACTAGGACCCTATGAGGATGGAAGCTCCTTTGGGTCGTATCTCCTACCACTGCTAGGGTATTAGGGTTAGGGTCGTATTAGAGTCTAGGAACAAACGACCCATGTGGTTGCATGGTTTCGAGGACTAGTTTTTGTAAAATATTTGACTGATAGCAAGTCAAAATGTGTTCCATGGCACATTGTTTAAATATTTTGCAGCTTTGGTGGATGCTTCCAGTAATAGTCTGTCAGTTGCTTGCTGGTTGGAAAGTAATGTAAAACATGAGAGTCAAGCCATCACACACACACACACACACACACACACACACACACACACACACACACACACACACACACACACACACACACAAACTATGAGAATGTGACATGTTTATATTAATAGCTGCAGTCTCATTGTTAGAGAGAGTTGCTGCTGCGAGAAATCAGCAAGCAAGTGAGGAAAATAACAAGGAAGTCGCTATTATGAAGAAATATCTAAAGTCACACATCTCAAACTTTCCGTTGTTTTTTTCTACCAACTTTGTTCAGTTGCTTAAGTAGAAATTATGATTTTCTGTTTCCTTATTCTAGAAATATGACAGAGGTTGTGACTAATCCCCAATAACAAGCATGAACAATACTTAAGAAAGTCAAGGGATTTTCATCAGTGACTAGAGGGGAATAATAACAGCTGGGTGTGTGGTTAGCTGGGATAATATAAAGCTAAATGAACTGGACTGTCAACATTGTTAAGTGAAAGTGATAAACCTGAAACCACAGGGCTGTTCCACAAAGCAATGTTATCAGTAAACACAAGCTTAAAGGACGGGTTTATTTTAAGGAAATGTGCTTCCAGGAGGCAGTTTTAAATAAATTGAAGCTGACTTCATTTAGCTTCTAGTCTATCCTCATCTGTGTTGCAGTTGTCTCACACAGCTGGAGAGTGGCATGTTGTCCACATTCCTTTTTATGATACAGTAAATGGATATCAAAGCTCCAATTTATCAGTGCTCTACTCCTCTTTCCTCCTTCGATGATGCGGCCTCTACATGGCATGCTGTCCTACTGTAATAGAGTGTAGGGGAGGATATCCTCTCCATAACTCAAAGTGGAAGAGCCAGTTGAGGTGGTTTGGGCATCTGGTAAGGATGCCCCCTGGGCGCCTCCCTAGAGAGGTTTTCCATGTACATCCAGCTAGGAGGAGGCCTCGGGGAAGACCCAGGACTAGGTGGAGGGATTATATCTTCACCCTGGCCTGGGTACGCCTCAGGATCCCCCAGTCGGAGCTGTTTAATGTGGCTCGAGAAAGGAAAGTTTGGGGTTCCCTACTGGAGCTGCTACCCCCGTGACCCAGCCCCAGATAAGCGGACGACAATGGATGTATGGATGGATGGATGTATGGATGGATGGATGGATGAACTCAAAGTGATGTCATCTCTGTGTTCAGGGTGAATGCAATAGCACTTAAAGGTTTCAAGGGCTGAGAAAGGTTTTATATATTATTCTGTATAGCCAGCAAAATAAGTCGGTAAATAAGTTGACTGTCACGTGTATTTACTCCTGTGCAAGTAGAAAAGTAATGTCAAATCACATGAAATTTTATTTGGAAATCATCAAATGACATACAGCTTCTAATAAGTACTTGTACATGTAAAAGTGTTCTTTTTTGTCAATTTTGATTTTGAACTGTATTTTACAAATGAAAGAGAACAAAATCTATTGGTCTGCTGAATTTGTGTCTATATATTGTCCTTGGATTTATCCAGATCCAGATGTGACAGCGTCCTCATTGTTTGCAGTAGAAGGTGATGCATTTCTCCCATTTTATGGGGACGATCACGTGTCAACATCAAGTTTTAGTCAACTTTATTTTGGTTTATATGGTGCTCAAATGATGCACATCTCCAAATTAAAGTTCAACTGATATTCACATTTAGTCATCCATGTCCTATCTATGTTTGACTGACATTAGCTGGCAGGCTGCCAGAGTGTTAGATGAGAGTAAACAGAGCGTTACACATTGTGTTGTTAGAGGTATTAACACCCGCCAGACACCTTAGGGGTAGGTAGGGACCTTGGGAACACCCAAGAGCATCTGTATCCTCCTTTTGTTTGTGCTGATGGGCCATTAACGCGTCATCAGTCTCCATCTCTACAGCGCTGCTTTCCACATCTATAGCAGCAAGGACACACACATGCACAGCTTCCACAAACAGCCAGGTAGCCTATCTGACAGCTTAAACCCACACAAAACTGATATGCTCTTAGCAGTTTAAATGTGCTATTTTCATCTGCTATCTTTTTTTTGTTGAAAAAATATTTTCTTGCTGCCACCCGATGCATTAATAGTCCGGTCATTTGTGTGTCAGTTCCGTACACACAAAGTCTATGATATTATTTTGAGCAACTCCCACACACAAAAAAAAAGGTTTTCATAAAAAAACATCTAATTTATTTGCTTCTATCTGATGCTCTTTTGTAGCCTGACGTCGTCATACTCAGATTCTAGTCAGAATGTGAGTCTGATACTGCTCCACTGGGCTGTGATTATGGGGCGTTTCAACCGAACCAGGAAAGAAAATGCCTCTACACTCAATTGGATAGACCTCCAACCAATCAGAGCAGCGGAGTACGTGACGTATGTTGAGCGTATGCTAAACTTTTGCCGAATCCCATAGGAAGGACGGCAAAAACATCTTTCCGATCGACAAATGCCTTGATCGCGGTTCTCTGTTTCTCTTTTAAAACTAATGCGCTGTCGATATCTTCTATAACAGATGGCGATGGCGGAATCTACACATGTTGTAAACAAATTCAACTCAAGTGCTCTTTGGTGACGTGGTTGATCACGTTATTGTTGATCATCTGTCCATCATCGTATAAAGCCCGCCCTGACAATTTGATTGGTCCAAACAGCTCTGGTTTGAGCATAGTTGCTCCACAACGGATCAAGTCCAGACCGAACTTCCCAACCTCAGATGTTGTGGGCGGGGCTAAGTTCGGCTGGTATCCAGGCTAGCTCTTTTGAGTTGTAAGCAGCAAATTACCTGCCGCTTAACAACAAAAGGCATCATACAAATGCTGAAAAACATTGTAATCAATTTCAGCATTTTCATTTTGCAAACTAAATGGTAAATATGATAACAAATGACAGTGAAAATGATTACATTATCACATTTTTTCTAACGAAAGAACGACAATAAGTCCCCTCAACATTTATGTTTGTCTCTCCATGTCTCCCGTACACAGCGCGTCTTTCAGAACAGTCAAAACACAACTTACCATCTTATCGATCACCAACCTACAAAAATAAAATGTTTATTTTTGTTCAAATAGATAAATATCTAATTCTGCACCAGCTGTAGCTTTAAAGACATTTTGTCAGACCAGAAACGGACCTTTTAACCATGTGCTCACATTCTTCCTGCATCTTAAACATCATATAAATACAATTAAAGGATAGAACAGCTGAGAACATTCTACATTTTATGAATGCTGTAGGCAAGAGGAGCCTTATTGAAAGACATTTATCCCACAGCATTTCTATTATGTGAAGGCTATTACAGTATGTCCCCTGTACACATCAAGTGCTATTTTCCAGACAGCAATGATTGAGTGCTTTCTTATCTCATATAATAGACAGAGGACGAAATGGAAACTATCTCACTAAAAAAATAATTAAACCCAATAAACACAAGTCTTAAACTTAATCAGTATGTTTTTAAATTGGTCAGCCACAGTCATTGTAGCCAGTGAAATCAGATTAAACAGCCTTAACTTAAAACAATTATGTGGTAATTGTAGAAATGCACAATAGTGAAAAAAACCAGTAAGAAATGAGAAAATAATTTTCAGTATTATTAAGTATTGTTTGTTTAAACTTTAAGCAAAGCTCTGTGTGTGCTGTTATTTTCTACAACCCCCATAGTGCCTTTGACCCTTTCTGTTTAAGGGTGGACTGCTCATAAAGATGAAGTATTGCTGCATGAACTTGAAAAAAGGGTGCTGCTGTCACTGTAAAATAGGACACATGCTATACAGAAAATTGTTGCAGTCCATACAACATATCTAGTATTCCTTATTATAAACCACAGCTACCATTCTGTCTTGGCTAATCCCACAGATAGGCTCCTCATTTGATGAAAGGCAAATGAGGTCTATCACAAACAAGGCAACGAATTGCGGCACAAAGCCACGGCTCGCTGCAACACAGACCCCTACTCTCTGAGGAAATATACCTCAGCAGCACTAAACCACAGCTAGGATTATGGATATCAGTTTTTCCTGTGAACCCCGCCGGATCTCTAATGGAGCATTTCCTTCGGGAGATGCATGCCTTTTGTGTCAACGGTTGATGAGTACTGTACAACAGCTGGAAATGTGCCTCGCACATAAAGGGGTGTCAGAGTTAATACGGTGTTGCATGCAAGCAGGTTGGTGCTATAGGGGATAAGCCATTCGAGAAGTGCGTGTTTTACTCTGCCTATTTATCCTAATGGGTTGAACCCTCAGGGGAGGGATCTACAGGGCTTCCCTGCAGCAGCTCCTGCCATGGGGAGGATGTGAGCCATGCCACCAATGTGGGGAGGATTTCAACACTTAGAACAGGATACAGGCAGTTAACACCAGGTCAGATGGCATGGTGTTGCTGCATGTACTACTGAGAGACACAGTTTGAAATGATGAGTTGCATGTCAATTATGCCCAGGGTATTATGGGGCAGAGCGGTGTATTCATAAGATCTGTGCAGCCAGATACCTTAGCAGATATGACAAGATACATCTGCATTCATGGGCTTATATTTACTGTATGTGTTTATATTCTCTGTATGTTTCTAAATCACGTTAATTGACGTGTCAGAGGTTCAGTATGACAACGCGTTCTTGTCCCACTACTGATGTTACCATAAAGTGAGATTTCCATGTCTTTTTTGTTATGAAGCAGGTTGAGGTGCTAAGTAAATACTGTAAAAGTTTCAAAATGCTTAAGGCACAGAGAAATGCACACAGCCTGTATTCAGACACTCTGTCTTTAAACGCGCCATCAGGACTTCCATATGGTTGTGATGTCACAAGTATACTATACAGTATATAACGGTGCAAAGACGCCGAGAGCGCATATGCGGAAGACCCTGAAACGCTGACCAATTGGGGCAGACTGTGATTGGAAAGTTTTCGAACATTAAAGCATGTAAATGTTATAGTAGAAACCCAAAATACAAGTATGAACCTGAAAATGTGCAAAATATGGGGCCTTTAGAGATGCTCTAGGCAACCTGGTGCTATGGCTCCACATGGCAGAGGTAACTGTCACTGATGATGTCAGTAAACTGCAAACAGCACAATAATGACGTACCAAGGCCAATCTACGATGCTTCATAGAGGACACAAAAAGGACAAGAGAGGCACAATATCTGTCAGTGGGTTTTCAGGACAGATCCTCTTCTTTTTGCTTTTTTTTTAATAGCATTTTATAGACAGAGAGAGAGAGAGAGAGAGAGAGAGAGAGAGAGAGAGGAGGATGACATGCAATAAAGGAAGCATAGGCATTGTGATTACATGGTACATGTCTTAGACCTGCAGGGCACCAGGATGCCCATTTGTATTGATTCTTAGGTTTTCATTTCACTTCTTGCGGGAAGGAGAGATTAAGTGACACACACACACACACACACACACACACACACACACACACACACACACACACACACACTCTCTCCTACAAAAGTTCCATTAAAATCACGTTTGATTAAACACTGCTTTATTTTCATACAGGGACCATGTACGAGAAAGGGCCACACACATTAGGTAATAATTGGGGATTTAAGAATTTAGTGGCACAAATTCATAGACAAATGTGCAGTTATTTATTTATTTACATACAACCAACAGACAAACAGTGAACCTCAGGCTTTTGGGACCCTGTGGGATCTAGGGTCCTGGGCAGTTGCCCACTTGGTAAGGTGCATTCAAGTGCATCAGAACTTCACCTGTCACAGATGCTGGGTGTGATCGAGGTGCAACAGACTTAGTGAGTGACAAACAGAATGCTTAATCTGCCAGAGAGCAGTCATGAGCTGTGTGTGGGGTAGTAAAGTCAAAAGAAAAACATATATCATGGCAAAGATCGTGTAAACTAAATCATTTCCTGCATTAAAAGCTGTTATTTAGCTTGCTGTTCAGTAGCTGTGTTGTAATTCTCAGATGCTATTGGTCATTGGTCACAGTGGGAGTTGTCATTACCACATGACAATAATGTAACAGACAAAAGCAATAAAAGTGGCAAATTGATCTCTGTGATGGATAGCTAAACTCAAGCTAATTTTGTATAATAACAAATAAATTAAAATAAATGAAGTGGCTATGCTTAAAATAACTAATTTGTGATGTAAAATACATAATAATTTGCTACAAATATAGGCTACAACATGCTTAATTACTAGTACTGTACGTTATGACCAGTTGAACAAAACTTGTATTTCTAACATTTATTTTGTCATGTGAAATGTGTGATGGCAGAGTATCCAAGTACAGAAGTTGAAATAGTTGCTGTCTTAACGTGGATATGCCAAGAAAGAATGAAATGAATCACCTTTGATTCAATTTTGAATTAAAGATTAAACCATCCAGGCCCTAAAACCTTGGAGTGAGCATATTTTAGAAAAACATCCACATACCAAACTATCACTCATGTCTAATTGAATACTTTTCTGCCACTGTCTGGGTAGAATGAGCAGGGGAACCGAGAATTGTCTGCTTTTTCATAATTATTTGTCAAGAAGCAATAGACTTGGATATCATTAAGATGATGTCTTTGTGTAATTACTCTTTCACCACAGCGCCAAGGATAAAAATGTTTGCTAAAATCAATGTGATTATGGTAATGAAAACACTCTTTGCCTGCAGCAGAAACAATGGACATGTTTCTCTTATTCCCCATACAGCAGACAAACACCATAACAGAAGGTCAATATAAATTCACAATACTTTAAATTGTGTTCTAGCAGCAAGAGTAACAGAACTGTTAAGAAGTCCATGCATCACATACAGCTAGAAAAATATGCCCTGTGGCTGGAAAACATATTAGATCACAAATAAAGAATGATAACTCACTTAATGGTCCATACTTCTACTGGGCGTTAACAGTGACTGCAGACTAGTGCATGTTTAAAACAGATGTTGTCTTGTTGATGACAGCCATATGGTTTACTGCCAGACGAAAGAAATTATTAAAAAGTTAATGTCATGCACATGTCTAAGTGGTGTGCTTTAATAACATTGAACCATGTTCACCTGAGAGGAAGGCTCACAGGGTTAACCTTGAGTTCTCATTTTAGTACTCATCTTTTTCTCCACACTTCGATTAAAGGGCAGTTTAATTTCTTTACTGACCTTGCTGTCCAGCAGTGATTTGGGGGCCAAAGGCAAACTCAGGCATGGGGTTGTCCTCATGCCTCATTTTCATTTTATTTCATCTGTCAGATAAGTATTGATCCATCAATTTATTTTTGCAATTATGCTTGAATCAAAAAAAAAAAGCCTACATAAAAATCCTCATTTGTTCACTCAGATCTACTTGATTACAGATATGTTCGTCCACTATATCAGGAGTATACTGAGGGAATTAATAAATAACTTATGTATTAAGAAATCTATGGAGCCCCAGACATGACATCCGGATAAAGAAAAAAATAAAATACTAATTTGTGGCCACAATACTGTATACTAATTTGTAAATTGGTATTACAAACATATACATGCAACGTTTTATAAAAGGTGACGTAAAAATGACTCAATGGTGTTTTAAGCCCCCAACGTCGACTTCAAGGCACCTAACCCTAACCCTAACCATTGCCTAATCCTAGTGCCCCCCTCCCCCCCCCCCCCCCGATGTTGGGGGCTTAAAACACCAAACACCGTAAAAATGGCAGCTTGCACAGATCTATTTTTGGAACCAGTATTCTTCTTATACTTCTTATTCTTTTTTATCCTCATTGTCAGAGGTATAAGTGACACCTTGTTTTTTTTTTTTTTACCAGAACTGACTCAGATCTATGACTGTCTGGAAATATGTCTCAGGTACAGATTGAAGTGTCTTCAAAGTGCTTACCAAATGATAGGGACTGATCTCTGAGACTGCGTGGATTTTCTCTATCTCCTTCATCGTCTAAATCCAATCGCCTCTTAACTTTTATATATCTTCTGCAGCCACACTGCTGCCTCTGTAGTGTCTGTTGCTTCCATTCTTGCTTTGAAAAAAATCTTTTCAGCTCTCTGTTGCCCGGTGCATCATGAGTCTGCAGTGGCAGCTTCCGGAAAATTGAAAGTGCCACCGTATTTTCCAGAGGATTTATTGAGAAAGTGTAAAATGCTGCCATGTTGTCCACTGCGGGGGTGAAAAATAGGAGAAGGAAACATCTTGGAAAAGATGAAGCAGTTATTAAAAATTGCTGATGTTGGCGGCAGTAGAGTAGGTTTAGGACAAGAAAAATGTGCCATGGACACACAGTCATGGAATGATTAGTTACTCCAGAATGTGGATTATATGCGTTATGGGAGCAGTCCCCTAGATACTGCGTCACATATGGCCTACTTAGGTTCTAGAACAGTTATGCATCTTGTGATCCCACTGATATAGCAGCACCAGCCACTGTTTCATGTATACTATGTGATAGCCTAAACAAGACTAAACATCCACCCTAGTGTAAACTGTAATGATCATCACAGATGTAATGTATGGATGATTGAAGTCTTTGCCGAGTTCTAAATCATAAATTTGTCCTAGGGGTGGTGCCACAGGAAAGATAACTGTGTTACCTAAATCAAAAAGGATTTATTACCCGTTAATTGGCTATTGTAAGATTGGCTCAACTTTAATCAAGTCCCTGCTCAAGGAAAACATTTAAATCCAAGCAGAAATAAGTTCTTCACAAGTGCACATGTAACACGGTTGTGTGAGGTCCTTTGTCACCAGTAAAACAAGGCGTTTCCACTGTTAAAAAAACTTTAGTTCCACAGGATGGTTTCTTCAATAATTTATTTAAAAATCAAACCGGTTACTTCTGCGCAGAAGTAAAAAAATGACTAAAAAACTTAAAAACACAACTCTCCTCTGGCAGGTCACATCAGGGATTCTCCTTCTTTATCCTCCTTTTTGCTTTTTTCTTCCCTGCACCTGTTTCGCGTCCACCTTTAACAAGTACATCATTAGATCCTGTGGCCAATCATGAGCTGTGTGTGTGTGTGCGTGTGTGTGTGTGTGTGTGTGTGTGTGTGTGTGTGTGTGTGTGTGTGTGTGCGTGCGTGTGTGTGTGTGTGCGTGCGTGTGCGTGTGTGTGTGTGTGGTCCAGGCAATCACAGCTGCTTCTCATAATCCTAATTCCCAGTCCAACAAACAATTAGAAAAACACAACAAATGCCAAAACCATGCAAATAACAACTGTTAAAACATGCAACATGTCTACTACTAAAACCAAATGAAAAATTATACACTGCTAAAACTCAAACTGGGCAATTAACCAAAACATGCAACTTTGGGAACAAAATGAAAAGCTGCCTACAGTCACATCCTGACACACATTCTAGAGTATGTATTAGAATGATAACCCCTTAAGATTAATCATCTCATCTCCAAAGGGGTTCTTAGTAGAACATGTCTGTAACATGAATGGCACAATTCTAATGTTTTCCTCCTAATAGTGGATGTAAGATAACATTATTCTCATTTACTTCTCAACCTAGAGATGTCCTGAATCTTCTTCTCACCTGTAGTAACACATGCCCATCAACGCAGACATTGTGTTCTACAGCTAATTTGGGTCAAAACATCTGTTCCTGTTATATTCTTGTTAATACAATGCATATATCTATATCTATATTATTCTTACTACTAGTATAATGTCACTGCTACTACATTGCACATATCTGTACATGTTATTCATACATTGTTCATTCATTCTTATAACACTGCAATATATTTATTGTCCTGCCTATGCACCACCTGTCTATACTTTGTATATCACATTGCACTTTTCTGCTTTTTTTGCACTTCTGGTTGGATGCAAACTGCATTTCGCTGTCTTTGTACTTGTACACTGCACAATGACAATAAAGTTGAATCTAATCTAATCTAATTTTGTCTTGCTTTATTATGCTAGCTTAAAATAATGCTAAAATAGCAAACGTATAGCATTACTTTAATAATTCTCAAGTTTAATAAAGTCAGCTACTAGTTAGAAAACGCTGTCGAAAAGAGACTCCCATTGACATGTGTTGACAAACTCATATCGCAATTGGGTCTTGCGTTTTACTAAGTCAAGTCCTGGTTTAATCTTCATCATCCGTCTGTATAAATGATTCATTTGATCATCAGTTAGTTTGGCTGTAGGCTTCTTAGGTCTGATTGCCTCGTCAATTCTGTCAAAGAGGTCTTGAAAGTTGGGCATTGGTGATTCTGGCGGTGATGGCGATGGAGACTCAGAGAATGGCATTTGAAAGTTGCTTGTCTCTGCTGTGCTTGGTCTTCCTGTCTCCTCATGGTCAGCATTCTCCTCAAGGCTGAGTTGCGAAGCAACCCATTCGTCTTTCCCAAAGAGGCCTATGTAGGTTCCTGTGTTTTCCCATAGATAGACATTGCAGTTTCCCGCGGTAATTAACTTTTCACAAGCGGGGTTACAGTGAACACTTACCACCCCTGTGATGTGAGATTGCCAGGAGCCCACGAGAGGAGGTGGACACAATGACACGCGCCACCCATTTATATCCTGAAATGGCCCTTTGTTTGCCTGTTTTTTAAACCCAAATCCCTGAATGTCCCACTGATAAATCTTTCCAGTACTATCCCCAGTCAGTAATATTTGTTCGTTGGGATCAGTTGACATGGTGGTAATGACTGTGCCTTCATCATTCACTGCCCTGAACTTTCCTATCAAACCTCCCTTGCTAATAACAGACCAAGCATACATGTTGCCATCTGAAGAAGTCCTGCGATAAACTGATGAAAACTTTTCCCTGGGATTTAACATAATGTGGGTGATGGGTTTGACATGTTCCTTTAATTCCTGGAGGCACGACAATGTTTTGTGGGGAAACCACACCCTCAGTAGGGCGTCTGTACCACCGGTCAGCAGATACCCAGAGGCAGGGGAGTATTCAACACAGGTGAAGAACTCCACAAGTCCTCTGCTCTCAAATACTTTTTTAGTCAATTTGGTTGTAGATGTCTTGGGTAGGGTAGCGAGGACCATTGTCTTGGATGAACTACCGCAGATGGCAAATGAGCAAACTGATGGAAAGTATCGGATCTGACTGCACATGTCATGAAAGATTGGGACTTTAACACATAGAAAGTCTTTAGAGGTGTTTTTTAACAGGATTGAAACATAAACAGTGAGATAATCCCGCAGAGAGATTTTCATTTATGTTGTAGGAGATAAACACAGACAAAAAACCTTTAACATCGCCAAAGGAAAACACTGCTTTAGTGCCATTGGACCAGTAGTTCATGGTATTCACTATGTTGTCCTCTACTATTAAAGAGTGGCTGGTTAAAAAACAGCTTAGGGAATTCATTGCAAGGATAGAATATTAGTTCCCTGTCAGAAGTGGAGATAGCCAGCTGTTTGAGTTCTCTGATGTACACCATGTCAGTAACATGCATCTTCTTGTTGTGTGAAAAAGGAAGTGTGTTTTCTTTGTTGTATAATTGGACTGGGTATGGGGTTTCAAAACTGTCAGGCCAGAAGTTGAGGATACCATTTGGGCTGATGGAGAGGTATTGACCTTTTTGGTAAGTCCTGGTTGGTCCTATTAAAACTTCGGAACCATGATCAGGTTCCCTGTTATTGTCGTAGGGACGGTGAATCAGACGAACGATTACTTTATGATGATCCACAGGTATCATTTTGACAGGTTTGGGGAAGGTTTGATTTTTAAAATCCATGCTTTGTGATGCTTTGTTTTTATTGACCAGGTAGTCCGTTAACTCTCCAAGGTCAACACCTCCATCACTGTTTGTGTCAATCTTCATGTGGAGGGCAGTGAGATCTTCTTCGTCCATAGTAGGGAATAACTCCTTCATTGCCTCACAGAATTCATCAATGTCCAATCCTCCACCTCCAT
Source organism: Sander vitreus (assembly GCF_031162955.1). Taxonomy (NCBI): domain Eukaryota; kingdom Metazoa; phylum Chordata; class Actinopteri; order Perciformes; family Percidae; genus Sander; species Sander vitreus. The sequence continues at coordinate 23,452,510 of NC_135874.1, read as the reverse complement.
CAGCATCAGCCTCACGAAATAGTCTCACAATCTCTTGCAGATTTTCAGCAGTAAACATTTTGTCTGTTTTTGTAAGTTCACTTCTGGTATCCATTGTAGCCCTCTTAGGTAGATCCTCCTCTATACATGTGTGTCCTTCCATTACCATATATATGTGAGTTAGTTGGAATTTCTATTTGAGTTAAAACAATGGAATCGTGCTGAGAGTTTTGCAGTCTAGAACAATGAATATAATTCCATGTCTATGTTCTGGAGGCTTGCTGTTGAAAGCTTCAAGTTTTCACAATTGTGTTCCATTTGTGTGTATACAATGGAAACATCCTTCAGTGAAAGATAGTGACTTAACAAAGGATCAAAGTACCCTTGGCAGTTGAAAGCCAGTGATTTATGTGTTACCTATATAATACATTGTTAACATGACATCACAAAGTTCTGGTTTCCATAGAAGCAGGAAGCAGAGGAACACACACACACACACACACATGATATCACAAAGTTCTGGTTTCCATAGTAGCAGGGAGCAGAGGAATACACACAGACAGACACAATGAATGGTGTATTAGAGCGAGAAATCCTACACTGGCTTGTTTGAAGAAGTCTGGTAAAAAGGTTTCGCAAACGTTGCATCACATCTGTCTCTGTGTGAAGTCATGCGAGCATATACAGGTACACACACACACACACACACACACACACACACACACACACACACACACACACACACACACACACACACACACAGCAGTTCAAATTACAAAAGAACAAAGAAAGATGAATGTTCAAATGCAGTTTGAATTGAAAAATCTGTTCAGCCACTGTGGAGATTAAAATGTGTAAAGGCAAATTTGAGGGTGTAGGTCTCAAGGAGGATAACATAAGAAAAACACAACATACATAACACAAGGGAAAAACATTGCAGAGAACATAAAACCGTTTGAAAGGTCTCCTTACTGTAATGTGTCATATTACGGTAAGAGGATATTGAGCTAGGGAACATAGAACCCTAGGAACATAGCTACGCTCCCAGAATTATAACAAAAAAATAAATAATGCCAATGTTGTTCTGTGTCTGCTGGATGTGTAAATAGGCAACTATTTGCTAACATGTTTGCTATAATAACTTTGGTGATATTATGTCAGTTGTTCTGAAACCCCAAGTGACCAAAAGAAATCTATAACAGTAAGGCAGCTTTAAGTGCAGCTCACTTTCCTGTTTGAACGTGCAAATGTTTGACAGAAATTTCGGACAAACTTTTTATTACGGTACATTAGTAGGACGTAATAAGCTGTACCTGTCTAATAAAGACCACATTATTTCTAGTTATGGTCTAATTTGATACAAAGTATGGCTTATTACATCTTATTAGTGTACCATAAAATAAAATGTAAGCAAAATTTAAACCAGTTTCTGGTGCTTGATGCAAAGTCAATGCCAGGGGCAAGTTTGAATGGTTCATTCTAGGTAATCCCAGTGCTTTTAAAAAGAGGTCAACTCAAATATTATCTTCAAGCACCATTTTATGAACATAGCAAACATGAATCAACCTCAGGGGCACAACACATTATTCAGACCTCTGATATAAAAGAGCCTGCAAGGTTTCTCAAAAAGCCTCTGTCACTTCTAATGACTGACGTATTGTGCAGCCAGGGAGGAAATTTGTGGGACTTTGTGCATAGTCTGTTCCAATGATCATCCTCCCTGATGTCGCTGTCCATGGTGCTGAAATGACAGCGTCATTATTGTGTCTTTGAGCACAGTGACAACATGGCCTTGTTTCCTCTGGCCTGATGAAATAGGAGCTATAAGAAAGGACCAGCAGTGGTGGCAATGATCTCTCTCTCTCTCTTTCTCACTCGCTCTAGGTTTAGGCACAATTACCGCCACTCACAGAAGCTCAAACTTCAATGACAGAAAATCAAACAAAAACATATTACAGTGCTGTGTGTTTGATTAACAAGAGAACAGAACAAGGACAAAAGAAAAGTGGCTAGACATAAAGTACGGAGATCTAAACTAAAGATGATCTCACTGGACCACTGAATGTTTAGGATCTTTTTTTCTGGGTTTTTATTTTGTGATATATGAAATTACCATGCTGGTGCATGACTTGCTCATTGCAGCTGGTGGCAACTCTGCCCTGACAGATTGCTCTTATGTAAATGTCATTTCATTGAAAAACAAACAACATGATTGCCTAATTATTTTAGTTAGAAAAGCATCAACATCTTTTGCATGTAGAACACACTGACCTGTTTTTTTTTGAGTTGCAAATACTATTGGGTCATTAAGGTTTAGAAATGGCAATAGAGTCGCAACAATTAGGCCTAGTTGATTTATCCATTAGTTGCTCAACAGAAAATGTATTGGACAATATTTTGACTATCAATCAATTGTTTTGAGTCACACAAAAAAATATTGAAAAAAAACAAGACATTTAAAAAATGTCAACTTGGACTATAATAAACTGCAATGGATAGTCTTTCTTTAGTCTTCTAAAGTTTTATTGACTAAACTATTATAAAATAATTGATAGATTAATTGATGAACAAAAAAAGGGTTATTTGCCACCCTAAATGGCACCTTTTCTAATCATTAACGTATGTGCTGCAGAATGTATCTTTTAACTGACTACACCTGCTGCGCACACACGGCATAGGATTGTGCGAGTCACAGGCGAGACGGAGAGCTTTTTGCTTTGGGATTGTTGTTGTTTCCTCTGGTTTTTGAAGCCGGCACAGCGCTGAGAAAACAGCTGTTATCAGAGGACGCAGGTGAGGGAAACAAAAAATAAAAACAGAAACTGTCAAAATGAAACTGCCAATATGCTCATTGACAGTCATTAATTATTTTCCTGTATATCAGTAGTTTAATTTAAAAGAAATATAAACACAGTTTCATTGATTATAGTGGAAGCGTGGTGTTGGAATGTCAGCTCTGCATACGTTACGCGTGCAATGTAGCCGGCCCGTAAGAGTAAAGTTTTCTTCTTCACTAACTGCACATTAGTATGTTTTTGTGTGGTACCACAAACCATTCATCAGCAGAATAGTGTGAAAGCGACAGCAGGAGGGTGTATTGCATCAGCCAATGTGACGTCAAAATGACGTAGGTCTCGCTGGAGCGCCAGGATTTTGAGTGCGTGACAAGAGGTCGTGCACCACTCTATTTTTTTCAGCGGCGCACAACAAAGCGGAAACAAGAAGCATGGACAAGTTCGCCGACAACAGGATGCCAGGACTCTCAGAGTGACTGCAAGTCTTTCTTGTAAACTTACTGGGTTAAGATGAGTTCTTTTATGGTGAATGAAAGGCTTGATCTGACCAAGTAGGTCATCGAATCAAATCGAAGCTTTGACGTCAATGCTCCAGCCAGTTCTGCCGTTGTTTACCTTTTTCTTCTTCTTCTTCTTCCAGTCCGTAGAAATAGCAAAGTCGGAAGCCTTTCTTCATTAGCGCCACCTCTGTTCAGGAGAAGACTGCGCGACTATAAACAGTGACGGCTCTCCCATGACATCACATTTGCGCGCAACAGGTCGGCTGCGGCGAGTATACCGGATGCATTAGTCACGTAATCTTACGTTTATTTGCCATAACCATGATTCTTCCCTAAACAAATTGTGAAAGAGATCAAACAATAATTTAATCATTAAAAATTTTGGCATTGGACTTGGCACTGTGACTGAAAATCACAGGACATTGTCCAATATCATTGTTGTTGTTGAAATGATAGTGAAGTGTACACACCACTGGGGGCAGCGTAAAGGAAGATGAGAAGATTGATCACGCCATGGTGTTTCAATGAAGATGACTGAAGAAGTAGTTATCTACGTTACGGGAAGCGTGCACATGCACACTTGTGTGTAGGTATGCTATCCGTACCCCACTTGGGAAAGGCAGACTAAATAGGTAGTAGTATCAAAAATAGGGTTTGATATTCTTAACGGTCATAACTTTAATTTACTTTTAAATGACAGCAATTCTACAGTATACACAGTAACAGGTGAGGATGTGATTATATTTCAAACTACTACTTAATTGAGGCTTCAGACTTGTAACAATAATTGCCTTCACACCAGTGCAGATCCTGTTGCTTTCCTTTTTGTCGACTGGCAGGCATCAGTGGTGCCACCCACATACACCTGAAGGAGTTTAAGATCTTCATTAAAATGAGGAGAGGGCTCCTGTTTCTTACATCACTGCCTTCCACCCTCCCCTCATCATTGGCAATGGATTTGTGTGAAAACATCCATTAAATTGGATTCCTGGCTTGCAGGGAGTGACAAGCAAAAAGAGATGTTTGAACCAGGAAAGAAGGATGATTGCGGGAAAACAGTCCCTGTTGTAATAACATGGCTATTTGGTCTGCTTAAGCCCCAATTTCCACAGTCCAAGCCACTGATGTGTTTCAGACACAGTCAGTTTAGGGGATGGCTGATCACAATGAAATAATTGTGCGAGCTGTCTGGAGCAGTTTAGTTTGGAAAATTGTCCCATGAGTAAGTTGTTTTCAAACCAAGAAAACATTTATTTGTACATAAATGTATTGAGTATGTGTTCGTCCCTTCTGCTCATCCCTTGTGCCCTTCCAACTTTTTAACTGGTTTCATTATCACTCTGTAGCTCCACAGCCGCCTTCTGTCTCTGCCTTTCTGCTTATGCTTTACTCCACACATCAGAAGCTGAACGGGAACCAGGCAAGCATTATTGCAGCAAGTAAGTCCATCCAAGACTGACTCATTTCCCCGTGCAGTGCTTCCCATGCCAGTGTCACACACTGCTCAGTCACACTGGAGTTCAGTCAGCAATTTGTAGTAATCATATTCCAGTCATATTATTCTCATGCCAGACCTGAGCAGACAAGGTCCTTCCAGTCCATTAGCTTCCAATTAAAATGGATCACAAAATGGTTTAAATGCTCGTGTAACGACCGTTTTTTGGCAGGAAACCAGGAAATTGTCGGCTCTGCGGGGGAAAGAAGACATTGCTGCAAGACAGAATCCGGCTCATGTTTTCTTTATTGGATGTAAGCATACAACAAATTCATCTGCTTCATGGAGTTTATGCTCCCCTGATGCGTGGATGCAGGCTTATGGGTCAAGTGTCAAATATCTATCCATCATTTTACAAATATGTTGGTATAAAAAAAATAGCATTTTGTGATCAGAAACTCTATGGTTGCAACATTGTGAACAATGGAAAAAAATGACCTTCCAATATTTTGCAATCAGCCCCTTTCCAACAATTAATGTATTGCTAGAAAATGCAAGCTTAAAGTTTAAAGATACTAAGACCACTCTCATGTATGGATAAATAGGAAACTTACAGCTAGCAGTTAGCTTTGCTTAGCACAAAGATTGTCATTGCAACTCACTGTGATGAACAGTCTGGCGCATAACCCCCCTTTTAAACATCTTGTTTGACACTTCGTTTTTTTTTAGATAGATTAAACAAGATATAGTCTCACATTGCCAGACCTATCTCCACAGCGTTGTGGAGTAAGGTCTGGCTCTACCACAGATGCATTCCAGGATACAAGAAAAAAATACTTTTGCACTTCTTTAAACCAATCACAATCATCTTGGGTGGGGCTAAGCTCCAGACACAGCGACGGTGGCTCTGAAAAATGTCTCCTGAAGGAATTTGCATTGGTGGAATATTTGCACTCTGCAAAAGAAAACCTCACATAATATTAACTGAAGTTAATTGTTCACACATTACAGTAACGTGAGCTATTTTTATTAGCTGGATACATAGTTAAAAGTAATTTGCTATTACTATTGTATCGCTGTGTGTATTTTGTTCATAGCAAATCCTCGCCAATAGGTCCCAAAACGTCCTGGTTAGATAATAAATGCCGTAAACATGTTATTTATAAGTCTTTACAGTCATTCCCCAAAAGTACCAAGCAGGCCTTCCTTGTTTCATGATCCAAATTTTCTTGTAGCTTGCTAACTTGCAATTTCTTGTTTCCCCAAGGGAATGGAGTTTGAGAACGGCAACACAGAGAACGGAAGGCGAAGGACATCTGGCGAAACATCGGGCAGAACATCCGGAGGCATCTATCCTGGAAATGTACTGTCCTTGATCCAGCCTAAGAAAATATAAAATGTTAATTACTTAGTTTTAGAGGTGCTGGAAGGAGGCGTTTGTTGTCCTTGGACAGAGCCATGCTAGCTGTATCCCCCTATTGTTTTTGTGCTAAGCTAGGCTAACTTGCAGTAGATTTATGTTTAAAGGTGCAGTAGATAAGCCTTATAAAACAAACTTTCTGTCATATTTGCTGAAACTGACCCTATGTTCAAGTAAAACTACATGAAGCAGGTAATAAAAAAAATAATCTGGCTCCTTTGGCACCACCTACAGTGTGTAGTGCGATTTGCAAAAATCCACAGCTCCCTGTTCAGATGCACTAATCAGGGCCGGGGGGGGGGTGTGTGTGTCTAACTGCGTGTCAATCACTGCTCATGCACACGCATTCATTCTCCCTTGTGGGCGGAGGGGCTTAGGAGACCGTTTTGGGCTTTAGCAGAAAGGGGGGAGGGACTGAGAAATTGTCAATGTAAAAAAATGTTGGCTAAGTCCTGGATCTTCACAACCCTACCTACAGCACCTTTAATGTACAGAACTGAGAGTGTTACTATTGTTCTCATGTAACTCTAGGCAAGAACGCAAATAAGTGGATTTCCCAAAATGTGAAACCAGTCCTCAGTATCTCTCTGAGACAAGTGACGGATAATGTGGTTGATGGCCTGACGCTGCCTAAGCTCACAGACATTGGCACATTATTGATTTTACACATCCTAATGCAGTTCCTAGCACTCCTCTGGTAGCCGCAAAGCCTCAGGCCAGTGTCCACTCTGTTATGTTTATATCTTATGATACAGCATACAACCTTGTGGGATTTACAGGCCGGCACTGTGCAGCTGATGATATTAAAGATGTGTCGGTGCCCCGTTGCCTTGCACTTATACAGAGGTGTAACATAAGCCAGTGTGGTAGCTGTTTACAATCTTCCACCTCACAGTGATTCAGGATGGTGAATACAAGTGTAAGGCTGTTTACAAGGCAAATAATAAGTGTGTTTATGGCATGAATTATACTTTATGCAGGTATCATGATCTAAGCAGCTGGCTAATAAAGGGGATATGCAACAGTAAGCACTTGAGGACACATAACACTAAGAGTCTACAGTCACACAGCGGCTCAGTGAGTCTGTACTTATAGTAGGTACTGTGGTGCTTTAAGCTATTTTTATATTAATAACAGATCAAATTAGTAGGCCTACAGTATGTCTTATGTTAGAGTAGTTTGAAGCAACAACTGAGAATTATTAACAACTGCAACTTTAATGTTCACTCTTGGTTGATTTAGTCATAAGTCATAATGCAACTTCATTGGCACAAAAAGTGGGTATGCGCTATATGCGGCGCAGCACTTTGGGGGGCGCCAAAGCGATGGTAAAAAATAATAAAAAACAAAAAAAGTAAATTATGTTTTGGGTATTTTCTATATGTAGCTGCTGTTGTGTGTTTCGAAATAATTTCTGCATTTCCTCAATGTTATATAACATTTTAGAGGACTAACAGGCTAGAGTAGGCGCCCTATCTCATAAGATTCCATCATAGCCGTGAGCACTGAGCGAGCAGGTACGAGTAGTGAGTTGTCGTCTATGGAAAAAGAAGGATAAAGCAAAAAAGCTGTCGGGTGCTAAACATAGAAAAAGGAAGAGGGAAAAGGAGATAGCATGTGAAATGATGCGACAGCAGTTAAATAAGTGGATGGTGAAAGGCAACAGGTAGGATTTGAAGTGTGACGTCTGTGCTTGGAGGCTTGCAAATATTCATGTTAACAGACTAGCTGGCGTTTGCTAACACTGGGAATGTAGCAGCCAAATTTGTTTACAGCTAGCTTAGAATGCAAAACCAGTTTGCTGAAAACTGGAAAATATAAGGTAGCATGTACAATAAATGACAATAATCTGGAAAACACAACTAATGCTATAACTCTGGTTTACCATGGAACCATGCCAGACCCGGCTCCAGACACAAATTCACGGACAGATATGCCATTATTTTTGGGGGGGGCACAAATTAAATAAATCTCATCATGTAAGGGACTGTTCGTTATTTATTTAAGGGGCCACCGGAGGAGTTCTGGGACCTTTAGGCTAAAAAGACTTGACCCTCCCCTCGCCAGTAATATTTTTTCTATAACCCTCCAAACTGTTTTGAAAAAGAAGCATGACCCTCCCCTTATGTGCTAGTTTGTGCTTAGCAAAGACATACAGACACCATTCGATTTTTTTTATAGCCATGATATATAGGAGTTAACCTCTGCATTCTCATCTTACACATCCCACTCCTCTGTTATGGTGTGGTGGCCATTTCAGTAGATTTACTCACTAACACTGTTGCACACTTCCTGCATTACTGCATTACTTCAAATACTAAGTTACTCCTCCAATAAAACATTGAGACCATTCAGCAAAGGACACTGGGAAATCACCAATTCAACACTGGTTGCTATGGACTCGTCACTAGGCTTCCTCAGTCGTATATTTAGCACATAGGTAAAGCTGCCGAAGCTGAACATTATATTCCAAAACACATATGTTTATTTTTTAAAGCAGATTTTAAGTTACATTGTAACAATTTAACACTCGCCCTTATGAAATCCAATCGCGGTACGGCTGTCTTGGAATGCTTAAATTCAACTAAAATGTAACGGTGAACAATCAGTGTTCAACCTACAGTCTGTTGAGATGCCTCTCCAAACTCCTTAAAACCTTAAGACACGTTGAGAAAAAAGATCCGTATTTTGCCGTAATTCAATGACACGAAAAAAAAGTTATCCACAAACAGAGTCACGGTGTATCCAGCCAGGCCTATACGAGCGTCACATTCACCAGCCAGCTCCAAACAGGTGAACGAGGCCTCTCCACTTCGCCGTTTAAACAAAGTGGAATAAACGTATAAAAGTCCAAATCTACACAAAACTCGCAATCAATTAGTAAGCTGACATCAAATGTATATAAATGGCATTTAGGAAACCTTTATTGCAACGTTGGCACGGCAAGATGTCCAGACTAGTGCAACAGTAAGTTTTGTTTTTTGCGTCCTGCTGCTCCCATCGTCAGCCAGGTATTATTTTTTTTCCGCATCAGTTTTGACAAACCAATCAAATCCATTTACAATTATTTTAATAAAATTAAGAGCAAACACCCTTTTTTTTAATTAATGATTTATGTATATTCAAAACGATATATTTGTATTTATTATAGTAGCCTATGGATAAAAAATGTTGTACAAAACAAAAAGTGAGATAGGTGACCGGCTCCTCAAAATAAAAAGGAAAAAAGGCTCTTCTATCCAGGGCGGGCACGGCCCCCTAAAGCCCGCCCATAACACCGGGACTGAACCATGCATTGATTTGCTACCAATCTTCATGTTAACAGACTGTTCTCAGACTAGCTAGTGTTTGCTAACACTAGCAGCTAAAGTGGGGTTTACGACTAGCTTAATGCAAACCAATGTTGCTGATAGCTACATTTAGATAAATAATATAGTAAATATAAGGTAGCATGCACAATAAATGACAAGAAGCTGGAAAACATAACTTATGCAATAACTCTGGTTTACCATGGAATCATTAATAGATTTTGTTTTACCACTAGCTGTATGCCTGACATACAGGCTATAGTTAGATCTGTTGGGTGACATGGAAGCTGTAATTACTGGACCACATCTATCTCTCTCTCTCTCTCTCTCTCTCTCTCTCTCTCTCTCTCTCCCCCCCCCCCTCTCTCTCTCTCTCTTTAAATGTCTGTGCTAAGTGGCTCTCCATATTTGTACTTTTTTAAATCCAAAATGTGAATGTAATTTCAATAGCAGCTTACTGCATACTATTTGTCTTATCTGATGCCATCACTAGGCTGATTTAAGAATTGAATCTAGGCTGCTATATTTAACAGTGAGTTCCTTTCATTCAGGTGTGAGGATGGTGGATCAGGAAAGACAGGTGAAGGCAGCAGGTAGGTCTAACATTAGGTGGAAGTGTAGGGGGAGCCACTTGACACCAACAGATTCATTTCTTAATATTATTAGTATGGAAAAACTAATATGGGGGGGCGCCAAAATTGTTGCTGCATTCCCCTCTGACACTGGGTAGTTGTGCCCCTGTGCAACTTGGTGATAATGAGCCACAAGTAGACATTGCTTTATTTGAAAAGGGTCACAGAAAAAACTGACTGAAATTGTCTCTAGACAACAATTAATAACTAACATGACATGAACATTAACATCTCGTTGAAAGCAGCATGGGGCGTTGTGTTGGCCGAGTAGTTAATATCATGCAACTGCAGCTTTCCAGGATTTCCCTCATCATGTTTCCTCTCTGTATCTATAAGTCACTATCTAATAAAGAAAAAGCAGACCATCTTTCAGAATTATAAAATGCGAGGATGTAGCATGCAGTGTTTTCCCTTGAAAAGAAAATGTTTTTAAATAAAAAAAAAATAGAATTTCACATCATTTTGAACCATTATTATTACCATATCTGTGTCTAAAACATTGAAAAAGTGAAAGCAGATAATATATAAATAACACCCACAAAGCTTAAAGACAAAACTTGCTAAGTACTACACATCATTAGATCTGAGAAAAGTCATTTTTTTACATTCATTTGGCTGAGGTGATGCCCAAAACGGCTTGGGTGCTGCACCTAAGCCTTGTAATGGTAAACTCTACATGCACACTGCATTCATTTGTGTTCTTGTCTAAACAAATGCAAGCAATTCCAGAAGTCCTGGCTTTGTTAAACATGCCACGTTTTTTTTAACCATGCTCTTAGACTTCACGTTTAATGCTATTTGTTTCAAAAATGGCTGGGAAATACGGAGGAGGGTCTGGCTAGTCAACATAGCATTCCGGGATGGGAGAGAAACATGTTCTGGTTTATTGGCATGTATTTAAACCAATCACAATCGTTGATTGATGAAACGGAGCCACGTGCCTCTGCAAAATAGCCTCAGGAAGGAACTTGTTTTGGTGGAACGTGTGTACGTTCAGAAGTTGTTTTAGTCGTGCAACAGAAAACTCAGATTGGACAGATAGTCTAGCTAGATGTCTGGATTTACCCTGCAGAGATCTGAGGAGCAGTTAACCATAGTCCTCAGAAATCCACCAGAGTTTGAAATTCCAACACAAAGAAAGCAGAAGGTAACGGACATCCAACGGAATTTCCGGGCACAACGGACCAATCCCAGAAGTGGAAACGTCGCGGTTATAGAGTAATGTTAAATAAACCCATATGACAGAGTAAATCATGAAGTATTGCTGAAATGAAAAAGTGCATCTGTACACTGGAGGTTTGACCAAATACAGTTCTGTTGTTGGGTTTGAGCACAGGAGAACAAATGTCCCTTAAAAATAACATGAGCAAGCTGTGTACTGACATGCAGCTGCAGCTGGAAGAGGATCAGTGTCTTGCTCAAAAGGTTCTTGAACCCGAGTCCTCTCGCTGAGAGCGTACTGTGATCCAATAAGGCTGAATTAAAGTGTCACAGCTATCTCTCTCGTTCACAGTTTTTTTTTTTTTTTTTAGTCTGCCGATGTCTTTGTGTGATATGAAAGCATCTGTTTGTTTGTTTATGCATACGTACATAGCTGTCTCATTTACATTATGATTAATGCTAAGAAGGTTTTAATGAAGCTGTAAAGATGAAGGAGAAACAGATGCTGATGTGATTTTATTGTCTACAAACAGCTCAACAACTTTTCCCTGCAGACTCGTTCAACAGGTGAGTCTGTGAGAGTGCATGTGCTGCTTAGACTTTATGGGAATATGTTTCGCTGAGTTGGGGATTACCAGAGGCCACTAAAAGGTGAGATAATGTTAATAATAGAAGGTTTATGGGGGAAAACAGTAGCCTGACATCGTCATACTCAGATTCTAGTCAGAATGTGAGTCCGAAACTGCTCCATTGGGCTGTGATTATGGCACGTGTTTCAACCGAACCAGGAAAGTAAATCCCTCTGCACTCATTGGATAGACCTACAACCAATCAGAGCAACGGAACTCAACTGTCAACAGACGAGACAGAGTTTCGTCTCCATAGCAACCACTCTTTGCACAATGCACTTCCGTCCTCCCGATTTTTACCGGCAATTTCCACTGGATGCGTAACGGCTGCGGATCCGCTCTGGAACGGCGGCGGAGTCATTAGGTTTCCATTAAAGTCAATGTGTGTATTTCCACTGACTGCAGAACGGCTGCGTTCCGACTCCCTCCAGAGCAGATACGCAGAGCTTCTATTTTTGCCGGACGCCGGAGAGCTCCGCAGCAATTCAGCACAGGGCAGATAGTGCGGGACAGGAAGTCGAGCACAGAAACAAAATAAAACATCTGGTTAATTTTCAAAATAAAATACACAGTGCTCAGGGCGGATCATATTTCCCTGCACTACACCTTGAAAACACAGCACAGAGTTGTTTCCCCTCTACTCCTCCGGATGGAAACAAACTGTTGTTGGTTTTGTGGTTCTATTCTACGTGAATTCTCGAGATATTGTGGGTCCTCGTGACTACAGCTGTCAGTCATGGCCGCCTACAGTTGTGTTTCTAGAGATGAATCGGCGAAAACACGTTTTATTTCTCTGATTCACGGCTTTGTTCTAACGCCGCTGGGTGCTCCCTCTCTTCAGTCTCTCTCTATCTCTCTCCACCATATAGCTAACGCTACCGTGCTTTCGGGCGGTTGTTGAGGCTCCGCTCCGTCTAAAACTCTGCCATTTCATAAAGCTGTTTGTAACGTAGAAATAAAATGGATTATTGATAATTTTATTTCTATAGTTTTTAGCTGACTTTACCAGCTGACTTCTCTATTGGCCGTTGAAACAGGTGAAGTCTCTTACGTTCTAAAACCAGCCTCTGTGACTTGAACAGCTGAGTCGCAGCGACACCATCAGCTGTGTGTGTGTGTGTGTGTGTGTGTGTGTGTGTGTGTGCGTGAGAGAGACGTTACTGTTCGTTACTGTATCTGTCCATTACCGCATAAAGCCCGCCCTCACAATTTGATCGGTCCGAACAGCTCTTGTTCGAGCATAATTGCTCCATAACGGATCAAGTCCAGACCGAACTTCCCGACCTCGAATGTTGTGGACGGGGCTAAGTTTGGCTGGCATCCAGGCTAGGAAAACAGACTAAAAGCAACAAAAATTGTCTAATGAATGTGTAATTAGGTTGGTGTTATTAGCACAAACAAATGACAATGACATTGATATTAGTAAGTGGTATGCATTTTGTTGCAACATTGCAACCCGCAACAAACAGCCAAAGAAGTCTGTCTCCCAACTTTTGAAATATTCAAAAGATTACAGGGCACAGCCCAAGGCTGAAGCTTTGCCGTGCTTCTGAGCAAAGCCACAAAGGCGTGAATCATGGCTTCATCCATTGCTGCAGAATAACAGCAACCTTCAACAGCGGATGTCCCTGAGTGGCCGCTGACAAACAGGACAGCTAGCTATCTCCTCTCGCTGGGCAGACAGGCAGCTTTTAAGTCCAACTCACGAACACAAAAGCAAGTGGCAGGGATAGGGACACTAAATCAAGTTTGTAAAAAAAAGTCCATTTCAGAAGAGACAGATTTCATTGTGGAGGAGAATGTGGTGTCTGGGTGCCTTGTACTTCTTTCACTAATGGAGAGCTGAGTGCATTGTTCAGCAGGACTCACTAAAACGAGCTGCGGCAGATGACAAAGCAACAAATACAAAGGCAATTTTATTGAAAATAGAGTTACCCATGAGATAGCATCCACAGCACAGGTCAGAATGACGCTGCTGTTCTAGCCGCCAGAAAGCAGCTGCCTCCAGGGTCAGCTGTAAAACACATTCTATTTATTCAGCGGGACTTAATTAAAGATGCCCGACTTGGTGTACAGTGTTAGCAGTGATTTCTCGAAGGAGGCAGCAGCGCGATTCACATTAATTCATCATCCAATAGATAATCCTCAGGTGCACGCTGTCTTCATCAGCCATGTTCACGGCAAATAAAGACCATCTGCTCTTTTTATCCCAACTTGATTGAAATGACAGCGTTCTAATGAAAAGATATAAAAAGAAATGCTTTCATGCAAATGGGAAAACAAATGGAAAAAAGGTAAAGAGGAGGAGGGGTAGGAGGTTTGGGTGCAGAGAGGGGTTTAATGGAGGTTAAAGAAGGTTTGTCAAACAAAGCCTGCATGTGCATCAAGACCAAACTTCAGGGTAACGACGACTCCATTGGATTTGTTTTTAGTCACTGAAATTTCACAGAGCACTGATGTTGACTCTCAGTTCTCTCCAAACTCTGTGTGTGTGTGTGTGTGTGTGTGTGTGTGTGTGTGTGTGTGTGTGTGTGTGGGGGGGGCTCACCATGACACCTTTGTCTTTTTATTCTTCTGTGTGTTTTCCCCTGTTTCCTCTTTAACACGTGTCTTACATTGCATGCTGCACACAGTCATACGAAGAGGATGCTAGGGATGCTCATGCTGTGCTCCCCTTCTGGACAAAAGTATCTTGCTCTAATGACAATATGTTTTTGGTCTGTCATACATTCATGGTTAAAGAATAGATACTCTAGATATAAAAGCTTTGACGTTTCACTAATTGTCTGTGTGTAGTGGGTATGTGGTAGTTATTCTGGTAAAGACTATAACATGCAATCAACTTCATAATTCATATCCACAGAGCCAGAGAAAATGAGAGGCAATAACCTTTTTAAATATAGATTTTATGTCAATACAAATTGACAATGATGGAAGTCATAGCTTCATCAGTCACAAACAGCAACCTTGAAAGCACTTAGGATTATTATGGATTTAAGCGTGATTTATACTTCTGCGTAAAATCGACGCCATGGCTACGTCAATAGGTACGTGGAGACACAAACCTACGCCGGACATTTTATTGTAGGCCCCTTTTTAAAACGAAATGACAAATGTCTGTATATGAATGAATGTATAAATACATAGAGGAGAATGACAGTGTTTGAGGAACATAGCAGCCATGTTTGAGGAATTTCAGCCTTAGTAGTGTTAGAAGAATTATATCGACAGTGCAACACAAAACAGTCAATATGAATGGATTTTGACACTAACTAATAGTTATAGTATTATATTTCAATGTCTATTTATTTGGGGTGCAATCATGCTCTTAGTTTTGGAACTACTTTTGGAACTACTGCTTTGAACTACATGCCTTGGGTGAGGGAAACAGGCCTTGGATTCAGTGAGGTGTGCTGTAGACTACAACTGGAGCCCTGTTTTTTAAGCCTATATTTGTTCACATTTCGACACAATAGCACCACTAAAAAGTATGCAGAATTAGCTAATATATTAGCTATTATATTTGCAAAGTACCACTGAATGTACAGCGGAAGAAAACCTAAAAACATGAGGATTTTTAGGCAAGTTCTAGAGTCATGAGAAGCATTGTGGTGCGGTTATTGAACGAAAATGTGTTGCTTTTGAATGGCCTTTTTGGGTCGCAAAAACAATCCTAACATGTTTTACCATACATTTATTTTTTCTAATTAGTTATTAAATGAATGCCTTTTGAGTTTTTCCTGTGGTGAACTGTGTTTTGGAACTTATTTTTTGATATTAAGAAGGAATATTTAGAATCGGATAGAAATTACAGTGAAGATCAACAAGTCACTATTGATTAACAATGAGCTGCCATTCCGCAGCAGAGCTTCCAGAGCTTCCAGAGCTGGAGGGTTGGTAGTGAAACATGTGGAAAAGGTCAGGCCTCTCTGACATGTAAAATGGGAACAGACTTTGCTATTCCAGCCCCACTCAGATAGCACGCCTGTGCCCTGTGACAGCATCAGGCCCATGGACCTGTGTGGCTCTCAATATCCAGCCAGCCATGTAGAAATGATGAGGTCTCCGTGTGCCCTAGCTGCTGTCGCAACCAATAAATCTTCCCTGGTGAGAGTCAGGGGATGGGATGTACTAATTGCTTTATTGATTTGGTGTTTTGCTCCACGACACCCCCCCTTTAAACACATCAGGGAGAAAGAACATTCGCCTGCAGAGCTTCAGCATTCACCCTTATTGTTTTTTAAAGCAGGGAAATTAAGCTTTAGGGAGGTGACTGGCCTTGTGTGGACTTTCTTTCCGCATAGACACCCATCACTGGCTATACATTTTCTCAAAGAGAAAACATGCTGTCAGAGTGTCTTCCGATACGTTTCTCCAGGTGATGCTGGAGAAGGCGGATACAAATAGGAGCAGAGCTGTAAAGAATATCATCAGGATGTTTGTCTTGCACGCCTCATTCTGCTCTCCTTGTGTTGTAACAACAGAGCAGAGATCCAGCTCTGTGATTTAATTAAAAAAGCCTTTGGCATCATTTGTCTTCCTTTGTTTAGTTATGCATCACTGAGTGTGTTTAAGGAAAGGTGGATCAACTAAAGCAGAGTGGTCTGTCAAGCACAGCCACTAACTTCCATTTAATCTAATGGACTTAATTTTTAATGAGAACCACAGGAGATTAGTGACAGCCTTTAGGACAGCACCAGCTGAGTGTATATTGTATCCATTTCCTTTTACATAACCTCTTAGTATGTCGAAGAAAGTCTGTTTTCTTGCACAAAATGAATATTAACCAGCAACTCAAAACTCATTTTGCTTGTTAAACATATTATTTCCAATTTGCAAGAGTCATGGTAACAGTATTTTCTGATATGAGTGCATTCTGTAGCTAGCTTTACACTGTTTTGGCTAGCCGATGTAAATATAGGATCATGTGTGACATATTCTTTAGTCAAGTTGGAGCGAGGTAGAAATGTTAGATGAAGTCGTCGCCGCGGTGGGACCTACAAAGAATGACACATCAAATGCAGCAGTTGTTTTGTGACCCTGGAAACATGAAAATAGCTACTCAGATGTTTTTTTTCTTTTTGTTAAGTCACGTCATGTAGCCTATATTTATGCACCATGATCTAAAAAATAATGAAAATGATGTGTGTGTGTGTGTGTGTGTGTGTGTGTGTGTGTGTGTGTGTGTGTGTGTGTGTGTGTGTGAGATAGTGAGAGAGATAAAGAGAGAGAGAGTGTCCATTTGGCCATCAGAGGCTCTTATGATAGGGAATTGGTTGTATACAGTAACCTCCAATATAATGCATTGCTAGGTTATATATATGGATAAACAATGTTGTAATGTTTTTTGGTCTCAACTTTGTGCTCTTGTTTAGTTCATGTTCCTAGCTGCAAGAGAGAGAACAAAGACAGAAAGGAAGCCAGGGAGATGGAAGAGCATTGGGGAGGCACAGGGAGAAAAGAGACAAGAAGCTGATAGAAGATGAGACAGGGAGTTAAAGAGGAAGTGGGCAAAGTGAAGCGGATTTGCCCCAAAGTGAGCATCAACTTCGGACCCGGAGGCAAATGGTTAGCAATATGTTTACAACGAGGCTTTGAACTCTTGAGAGTGGTTGAGCCATAGTCAGTGTGCACTTTAGTTTGTGTGATTTGTTACAATACTGACTACAGATCAGTAAGATTCATATGTATCTTTCAATCTTTAAATTAGTGTTCACACTGGTGTGTTAGGGAAGAAATGTAAACGTTAAATCAACGGAATGCCTTGGAAACGGAGCAGTTACAGCGCATGCCATAGCCTTCTCTTACCGCTTTTCAATCTGCCTCTACTCTGTCAAATAAAGGCGAAAATGCAAAAGAAAAATCCTCTTTAAAAAAAGAAGACAGTTAAATCAACACGTTCACATGTTACCATTGGGCTTTACATTATCAAAATATGTTCTGTGTGGCAGAGCAACAGTCAGATGTTGACTGGAGATCAATAAGATTCATATTTATTTTTTTGTTCACACCAGGCCTGTTGTTCTGCAGTGCTTTGTTGTATTTTTCAGACTTTATTTAAGTTAAGTCATAATGATTATATTACATGTTTACAAGGCTTAAAGTGACACTTTATAATGTTCTACTGTAATTGAAGGTTTTTACAAATCAATAGCTAAATAAAGATATGGTATACATATCAATTCATCTCATTTCACATGTGAATGGCTACATGAAAGAGCAATGTATCTGTATCCAATGTTGTGTTGGTCATAGTATAGAATGATTTATTGCTTGTTATTGTAAATGAAACCGATGGTAGGAAAAGTTGCATACTGATGCGCGATTGCAATATTCGTTGAAAAGAAATCGCAATTGTGTTTTTTCATACACTCTCGACTAGGAGTGCTGTTGAGAGCAACTGTCTAACCTAAGCTGGGATGATGTGAGCTGGGGTGCACAGGAGTGCTCTTAACCCTGCAGGCCATTCGGAGTGTTACAAAATATAACCGAGAGCAGCGCTCAACACTTGAACTTTAGCTTTCTCTCAACAAAGCCCTAATTTCAGCTGCCAGCTGTTGCAGAGATAGCAGACAAATTGCTTTCAGCAAACATGAGAATGTGTAAATAATTGCAAGGACATTTTACCGTTGTTACCTTGTTTTTCATGATTTCTCTTCCCTTTAAAATTATGATGTTAAGTCACATGGACAATGAGTGAATACAAGGACTACTTGATGAGGTTAAAAGGGAAACCTATCTATGAGATCTAGCACATGCATGATTTAGCACATGCAGCCTTGGCTTTCCAAGTTCCAATGGGTTTTCATATTCCCACTTGCCAAAGCTATTTTAGTGTCCATATATGTAGCTGTGATAAAACATGAATAAAAAGTAAAATAGTGCTGCCAGCGTTAACTTAATAATTCCCACCACTAGAAGCAAACTGATATTTGTATAAAGACTTCTAGGTATGATCATTTTTTTTTATTCTGTTCTTTTTGCATAACTTGTTGTCCTGAGAAAAGAACACACAGGGCTGATCTAATATGTTTTAGACTAAATAAACTGTGTAGTATGTTTTGTGATTTGAGCTGTGTGCAACATGAGCACATATTTTCCCATGTGTCCAATCTGTCCTCATTGCTATCAGGTTGAGTGCCATTGAACGTCAGGCTGCACAAATCAATATTTGTTTTTATTAACAACGGTTTAATTGAATATGTGTAGTGTAAAAGGCATCACACGTAGTGAAAAATCCACAGAGAATTATAACCCAACTCTGCCGTTGCCCTCAGCATCTTTAAATTCCTTGTTTTGCTTTTAAGGCCCGCAACGTTACTGTTTTCATTCACTCTCACAGCCATCACCAACCTTGTATCCAGCTCCAGTAGGCAGCTGTGATAAAACAGTGATAAACCCACTGTACATACCTGCTCAGCACTCAGAGTCAGTGATTAGCTGGTAAACATAATGGAGCATTTAGCAGCTAAAGAGCCAGATATTTCCCTCAGGAGTTGGTGAACACAAAAATCAAGCTAAAAAAGAGTGAATATTCAAATAGTTTGCCAACACATTAGCCATAACAATTTTCTAAGATGCTAATATTTTAACAGGATCCTTATTTATTTACCAATGCCCCAGAGTTCAGTAACCTGATCCAGACCGAACAGGTTGTGTGTTGGGACTTCCTTATTTGGGCTCGGGTTGGATTATTTTCAAATCTAATTTAATAAGCCGCTTTCCAAACCACCACAATGGCCAGTTGTCATAATGAGTGTTTGAGTCTGTTTACCACTAGTACGATAAGTAACGATATGGCGGGACAAATATTTTTACGGAAAGGAAGAAATAACTTAATAGAGGACACATTTGATGAGATATCAATGGTTGATCTTATATCCATGGTAGATCCGCCTGGTGATTTTCCCCATTTGGAAATGTAAGCATAGTTGCTTTTGGAGATTTTTTCCAGTCGTCTCCAGTAAATGGGAATCCACTGTTCCAATGTTGATGATGTAGGTGTAAACTTGTGGTCTAATTGTTTTGAATTTTAATTTAGTTATATTTTAACAGCATCCTTATTTATTTACCCCGCCCAGAGTTCAGCAACCTGATCCAGACCGAACAGGTTGTGTGTTGGGTCAGGTTTGAAACGTATTTTTTGCGTAAAGCTTTGGGTTCGGGTTGGATTATTTTTAAATGTAACGTAGTAAACCGCTTCACAATCCACTACAATAGTCAGTTGTCACAATGAGCCGGTGTACCACTACAGTACGATAAGTAACGATACGGCAGGACAAATATTTTTACAGAAAGGAAGAAATAACTTAATAGTGGGCATTTGCCAAAATTTACAAAGAGGCACAAATAATAAAGAATTTGTCATGTACAGCATTTAACACAGTTTAGAACATGTCCGTGAGCTCATCCATGTGCTTTCATTATAGAGAGTCTGTAAACTTTGGGTTACAAAGGGTGTGAGTGGCTTTATGGTCGGTCAGAAAATGTTGTCATTAGGGTCTCTGAGAAAGGCTGGATAAACAGTAACCTGTTCCTGGAGTGGTGTCAGATGTTTACAGAGCAGCTGCCAAGAAATGACCATGTCCTCCTGTTGGATGGCCACAGTAGCCATGTCTACAATTTAGACTTCATACAACTGATGAAAGCCCAACATGTGCATGTGATGGCCTACCCATCTCACACCACACATGCCCCCCAGCCGGCTGAAAAAGCACTTTTCAAAAGTTTAAAACAAAAAAGTGGACAAGGAGTTCTTCTCTCTGTTTTGCCAGGCCTGGCAGAAGACTGCGACAGTTGAAAATGCCGAGGCTGGATTCAGGAGCACAGGGAACAAGAACAAGAACGTAATCCCTGATGATGTGTCCGCGCCGAGCATCATGACAGAGGGGGATGTGCTACGCACAGCAACTGAGCTGCCCGTGGTAGAGGATACACCAATCTTGACATATAGATATGGAATGTGTGCTTGCACGTCAAATGTTGCGTGCATGAGGTATCCAGGGCAGCCCAAGTTATCTATCATAAATTAGTTTTTGTCAATTGCGTGAGTGTTGGCAGCTCTGCGTTTAGAATTAGTGAAGATGTTCGCATACACCCCTTTGGGTGAAGAAAAGCTATATTCTTTAGGTGCTAAATAGAGTAATCTGATTTGTCATGGTTTTTGGACTCTTTGTGTTTTTGTCCTTTTGGCTTCCTGGGTTCATTCTGTGTGTCTGTGTAGTTCCAGTTCTACTTTATTTTTATTGAGCCTGATTAGTGTTTGCTTGATTTTGGGAGATCTGCGGTTTTGTTTTGGGTGCTTTGTTACTTGTTATTTTCTCCCCTGCACAGCTGTATTAGTCCCACTATAGTTTGCTCTGCCCCTGAGTTGTTGCCTACCACACCTTTGTTGTCTCCATTGTTAGCCAATCCTTGTGTTTCCCTCCTTATGCCAGTGCCTGCCTACTCCAGCTGTGTCTTGTTCTTGTGATTAGCTCTCTGTATACCTATGTGTTTCCAGTTATTCATGTTAGTTTGTGGTCAATGTTGTTTTTGCTCCTTGTGTTTCGAGCCAGTTCTGTTTTGCCTTAGTCTGCCCCTAACCAGAGTCTGTCTGGTTACTGTGTATAAATAATATTTTTTTTTTCAGTGGTTCCTTCCTGTTGCTTCTGCATTAGGGTCCGCCTGCCTGCATAACCGTGACATTTTAATAATAGATGAGATATCAGTGGTTGATCTTATAACCAATGGTAGATTAAACAAACCCCACTTCCCCATTTGGAAACGTAAGCATAGTTGCTTTTGGAGATTTTTTTCCAGTTGCCTCCAGTAAATTGGAATCCACTGTATGTTGATGATGTAGGTGTGAATTTTCCAAGTTTTTTGATTTTTATTTGTAAAATTGAAAGCAGTTGTTAGGCAACAGGGTATTGTGTTTACACAATTGTTGAACAGTTTAAGAACTCTTGGGAAGAACTGGGTTGTTATATTGAAACAGTGTGTGTGAAACAGGTGTTACTATTAGTTAGCTCAGCTTTGCACATCCAACACAAACAAATAAATGACCATGATGTTAAGTAGCTATTTAAAACTACCCTGAATATTCAGAAAGATGCATGTGATTTTGTTAATAAAAAGCAAACAGGGAAGCTAGAGGACATCATGCCAAAACGTTGCTTGTGAAAAAATGCTTGTGTGATGTTGACTAAAAATGTGGATGTAATGGATGGTCTTGTCATTTGGAGTATGTGGCACTGTAACACACATAGTTATTTCAAACAATAATAAGTTCCCTCAACCATTGTATGTCAAATGTAATGATGATCACATTGATGCAGAGAGGAGGAAACAATCTGAATATGCATCAACGGAAATGAAATGAAAATAGCAAATTTCCAGTTGGACCCAGAGCGTGGCACCATGAGACTTCTTTTTAAGTCTAAAGTTTCTGTTTCTGTTTCATGTTTCTGCAAAATTTTGTACATCGTACCGAAACGTACCACCTGTGCTACTTATTATAAAGTTACAACAGCTTCCTGTTTTCATCACATGCCAAGTTTTGGATCATCCCTATCCCCTAAAAAATACATTTGAATGGTAAAAATCAAAATAAGTCCTTGAACTACAATAAGGCCTTTGCACCACTCGGTGCTCGGGCCTAAAAAGTTGAACAAATGTTTCACATCCATTACAAAAGACTAATCAAACTTCCTGCCCTGAGGTTGCAAATCTATACCTACATAAGAAATGAATCTTCCTTTACAGGCAGACACACATAGCGAACATATTTGTGCATAATTAGCCATGTTCTCTTTCCCGCTCTAGTTCTAATCATCACAATGAGAAACTATAATGGAACTTGACAGATCATTGGATGCATCTTATGATTTTGATTCAAACTAACTCACCATGAATATACAAAGAGCTGTAAAACTGCCATCAAAGACAAGGCATGCCAGAATTGTGAATCATCCATATTGATACAGTATGAGCATGTCATGCCTATTGCGCTTGAAAGGGACAGGCGCCTATCTGCTCTCAACAGATTGCTATGACTGTTCTGCTATATGTTACAGCAAGTGAGATAAGAAACAACTCCCACAGTTGTTCAGCAGAGATGGGGACTCAAGTTTGAGACTCGGACACGAGTCGCACTTAAGTCGCACGTAGTGACTTCACACTTGACTCGGACTCGTCTTGCGGGACTCGTGAACAATCTTTACTTTTAGGAAAAGTCTGATGAGCTGAATGTTATTCCCCTCCCAGCGTAACCTTTAACCCACATACATAACACATCATATGTAACGTATCTGCTGTGCACGGCCACACCTGAGAGAGGACTCTGCTCTGCCATTCATCAGAAGCTTTGACTTTTAAAACTTCATACAACAAGGCCCAAACAAAAGAAAGCGCCGAATGCAAAATACTATGTAGTATCAAGATAAAGGATTCTTGCTCAACCACATCTAATTTTATCAGGCACCTGAAAACACACCCTGATAGGTTAGCTAACATGTTTAGCTCAGCATTGGCCATCTAACGTTAGATTGCTTCTTGCTTTAGCCACGACCCAGGGGAGGTTAACTCCGACTGTCGTTCGCTAGATGTTATGAAAAGATGATGCGTTTGTTTGCCAAACTTGTGGTAGTAGATTAACATCATTTTGTAAATCCCGCTGGCTGGAATGCTATGAATTCCTTATAAATAGCTATGCAGTGTTCTAAGCAGCCTGGATGGAACGCAGCAGTTGACTTGGACTCTAGGTCAGAGACTTGTAACATGACTTGGACACTAGGTCAGAGACTTGTAACATGACTTGGACTCTATGTCAGAGACTTGTGACATGATTTGGACTCTATGTTAGAGACTTGTGACATGACTTGGACTCTATGTCAGAGACTTGTGACATGACTTGGACTCTATGTCAGAGACTTGTAACATGACTTGGACTCTATGTCAGAGACTTGTGACATGACTTGGACTCTATGTCAGAGACTTGTAACATGACTTGGACTCTATGTCAGAGACTTGTAACATGACTTGGACTCTATGTCAGAGACTTGTGACATGACTTGGACTCTATGTCAGAGACTTGTAACATGACTTGGACTCTAGCTCAGAGACTTGTTCAGTGCTTCAGCAATTAATATATCGACATATCTTTGACTGGTGTTGTATTCCTTATATTATATATCCAAACCGATTTTTCGTCATTATTTAAAGTGCCCATATTATGAAAAAAACACTTTTTCTGGGATTTGGGGTGTTCTTTTGTGTCTCTGGTGCTTCCACACGCATACAAACTTTGTAAAAAATCCATCCATGCTGTTTTGAGTGAGATACAGTTTCTGAATGTGTCCTGCCTTCAGTCTCTGGGTGAGTTGTTCAAAATCAGCACGAAACGAGCTGGCTAACCACAACCGTTAGCTCGTAGCATTAGCGTTAGCATGCTAACGCTAATGCTAACGCTAGCATGCTACCTCGTTCTCAATGGCAAAGCACTCCTACAACATACACAAGTTCACCATAATCTACAAAAGAGATACTTACATGTGCGCCCTCATTTAGAAGTCTCCCAGCTAATCCTGCCTTGTAACTGACTTAAGTTGTAGAAACAGCCTTTCTTTTACTGTCTATGGAGCTAGCTAGCTGACATGATCTACATCTGAGCTACTGCGCATGTGCAAGTGCAATCAAAGATAGTACAGAAGAAGAAGAAGAAAAGAGGTCTCACTCTGTAGCTAAAACAGAGACCAGCTGAAAGAGGATCTGCAGCAGTGAGAGAGAGCTGAGCAGTACAACAAAAAATATGGTGTATGTATGGTGTATGATGTAAACCTATTCTGGTACAACCTTAAAATACAATTATGAACCTGAAAATGAGCATAATATGGGCACTTTAACTAAAATAGATGCCAATCACTCTAAGCAGAGGTCCTGCATACCAATGTAGCAGTGGAAATCATTGACTTGCTGTAGTAATTGCACAGCCACAAGTCAGAGGTGTGATGTCAGCATAAAATGCCATATGGAATGAGGGAGCCGAATATGTCCCTGGGCTGCAAAAGGAAATGAGAAAAAAATAAGCTAATTAATGTGGTAAATAAAGTCTCAGGTGACAGCAGTTAATGTAATATTATTATGCTAATAAATCTCAAAAGGCTCTCATGCTGTACATGCATATTGGTGATAATGACTCCATGGAATTGATATTATTATATATATATATATTGGCATCTTCTTGTATTTGCTCTAAGTGGCTCAGTGAATTCTATTAATTTGTATGGATTTCCTGTGCAGTTTTCTTTTCAATAGTAAATGACTGCAATGTTGTGATATTTTATAAGTTTCATTACAAGTGGTAATGGTAAACCTAAATCAATGATCAGTCAGCAGATTTATGTCAAAGTATCAATTGAATTTCAAGCAACGGTGTATTTACTTGTACTGGCTTTTGCCTGGACACAAATCAAGCTTGGCGTCTGGGGATCCTCCCCCATGGGATTTTATTTATATAATACACAATATATATATATATATATATATATATATATATATATATATATATATATATATATATATATATATATATGGTGCTGCTCATAAGTATTCATACCCATGCTAAAGTTGACTAAAAAGAGGAATAAAAAAAGCATCTTTTGGAAATTGATCTTAATGCCTTAATTAAAAAAATTAGGAAAAATCCAACCTTTTAAGGACACCAATTTTTTTGTGAATGAATAATGTATCGTAAATAAATAAATGTTTTTCCTTAAAATACAGGGGCCATAATTATACATGTTAAATTCCCATAGAGGCAGGCAGATTTTTATTTTTAAAGGCCAGTTATTTCATGGATCCAGGATACTATGCATCCTGATAAAGTTCCCTTGGCCTTTGGAATTCAAATAGCCCAACATCATCACATACCCTTCACCATACCTAGAGATTGGCATGGTTTTATTTCAGTTAGCCTAATAGCTGGTTTGATTTGCATTGATATGGATCTTATCTCAGTTAGCCATTACAATAAGAGATAGAACGTAGCTACACAACAACCATGTAGTCCCACAACGGTATCTTGTAATTAATCTTTTGCGAGATTCAATATATTGTTACATGCCTATTGTTTACAAAACTACACTTGCAAGTAAAAAAAACTCCTGTATTAAATAATATGGATGCAAACCCTTTTGATTCTGTTGGGCATTCAATGGCTGCATTCATTAATGCCCAAGAAAGTGTTCCTGTGAATGCTGCATGTGAAGCATTCCTAGTTTCATGAACAGAAGCCTTTTCTGTCCACACAAAGCGTCTTGCCACATGTTCTGCTTGTGTGTGTGACATTGTCATCCAAATACTGTATGTCTTTGCAAAAGTTCCAAAAATAACTGTTGGAAGCAGGGTAAGTGACGCTTCCTCATAAACAGGCTCACAAATTGTACAACACTAGAGAAAGTTTCAAACGATGCATCATTAAACATTCATAATGTTGTGAGCAGATTTGCACATGTGAAATGTTCAGACTGTGAACATTGGAATGTTATATTTGATTATGCAGTAGTCCTTTATACATGCATTGCTGAATCCCAATTCCCTGTAAATGGCAAATGCACGCACAGGACTTTAATTAACATGAATTAACATAATGGCACTGCCTCAGAAACTCCATAATCCTCTTGATGAAAGTGGTGGTAAAAAAGTGAAACAGAAGAACTTCCCCGATGCAGAAATTGAGACAATATTCAAAGCTGCTGGAAAGAAAAAGCAGCAGTGGTATTATGGCCCCACAAAAAGATGATGTATGGAAGGAGATCATGAAGCCGTAATATGCCATTACATCCTCCCAGAGAACCGGGAAAGAACGTTAAAGAAAGTGGTTTGATTTAAAGTGCTCATATTATGCTGATTTTCAGGTTCATAATTGTATTTAGCGGTTGTATCAGAATAGGTTTACGTGGTTTAATTTTCAAAAAACACCATATTTTTGTTGTACTGCACATTGCGGCAGCTCCTATTTTCACCCTGTGTGTTGAGCTCTCTGTTTTAGCTACAGAGTGAGGCATCACACTTCTGTTCCATCTTTGTTGGCGCAGTAGCTAGGTAAGGACTACTAGCCAGTCAGAAGCAGAGTTTGAGGGCGTGCCACGCTAGCAGCTAGGCGAGCATTATAACGTGTGTTACAAAATGTCCCTGAAGTAAAGGCTGGACTACAATAGAGCTGTTTGGAGCAGTTTGTGAACAGTGTTTTCTGTTGGAGATGGTGAGTCCCTTTGGGGTGGACTTTGGGCTTTTTCACTTTGTAAACCTATAAAGTGCACAAAATATATATATAACACAATAAAGGAAAGGGAAAAAGCCAAAACGCATAATATGAGCACTTTAAAACTGATATAAATGGTGCATTGCAGCCAGCTGAGAGATAGAAAGGTCTGAGGAGAGGACCGAGTGTGTGCTATCCCAAACTGCTGCCTCATTGGGGATCAGTGTCAGATTCTGGCAGTGATTCAGGACAGTGGCATTATGCCCAGTGCTGAGGCTATACAGCAGCTGACTGGTGCAAAGGGACCGACCTCACTGGGCTGTGGGTTAACATCCAACACGGTCTCACAAACTTCATGCCTCATTTTCTTTTTTTGGTACATCTTGGACTTTTCAAGTTTTACGGGAAAGCCATCATCCGTTCATTTATTTAAATTATCTACAATAATGTTTTGGATTAATATCTTGCTTTCTTTATGCTGCTGTATACAAAAGCCACGCATTTTGAACATACATTTTAATTTTTAATGGGACTTGAGTCAAAAGATGAACAACAGAGTTAATACACTTGTATACAAGAACACATTCATACTATCAAATGTTGAAATATTTATATAATATTTATAATATTTATTAACGTCCTGCCAATAGGAATCAAATTGATCATGTGTACGAAAAAATAAAGATATAGTTTTTCTTTAAACATATATCAGCAATATCAATTAATTTTGATGGAATCGCTACAATCAAGGCCACATGAAACACTCTGGAGTTATTTTCTTTTAATTTAGTAGCAAATTGATGAGCTGAGATGATTTACGTGATACTATAGACATGTACAGTGCTGCGTAAACTTTGCTTACAGTATAGGGCAGTCTTTCTGTGTTTATTGCCACTGAATGTGTGTTTAGTGCTGTTTTGGGTGTGCATAATGCTGTTGTAGGGGTCATAAATTGCTTATACAGTACAGTACATACAGTAGTTTGTAAGCTAACCCTGATGTTGCTGTGGTTTGGTCTTTTTGTTTTAATAAGGCTACAACCACTGTAAATCTGAGCAGGGGCGATTCTAGGATCAGACCTTTACCTGAGAATGTGACACGGATATAGTGCCTTGAAAAAGTGTTAACCCCCCCCCGTTAAATGAGTAATTTCATTATCTGATCATCTCTGAGCTAGCTACTGAACAACGTCAGACAGTTTTTGAAAGTATTAACACTATGATGGAACTAAACCTGAGTAATAACGACCAATTTGACACAATGTTCTAACATTCAGCAATTTTAGTTGCTTACGTTTCAATTTGGGTTCTAATCTGTGCCATGAAATTACCAACTTCTTCTCTGGGGACTACCAACGTTAAACGTCACAACCGCACTCCTGCTCTCCCTCTGACAGATTAGATAGAGACTCAGCCAAAGGCGGGAGTTTGGCACAACCACCTCTGATTGGCCAACACTAAGTTTCTGTTGACCATTTTCTTGACTGGGTTACAGGTGCTTGAGCCCCCCCTAAAAAGGGTCTAAAATCTCCAATGAGTCTGAGAATAGTGGATATTGGTTGTGACTGAACACCCCTTACATTAACCTTGAAGAGAAGTAAAGTAGTGTCACTCGCACTTCCGTGCACAGACTGTCGGAAGTACTTGACTATAATTGCCAATACACAGAACCTTTTGAAAGGACTGAATTAATTTTTCTTGTTGCATTAAAGCATTGTCCTGTGGTCTCCCCGTATTTCTCCATCTGTAAAACTCATTCCCTCATGCTTCAGGGGCTTTTCTGCTTTATCTCAAGGATTACAGGCCGCTGCTAAATCATAGACCCTTATCCTTCTATGCATCTCTTTATGATAGCTTTTAGTTTTACTGTATGTGGACAGTTCTGAACTGTATTGAAATTATCTCCTGTCAAAATGACGGCTTGTTTTCAGAAGTAGGGGAGAGATTATGAAATGGCAGTTTTTAAGATGACAAAAAAATGCAAGGCCCTCAAAAACCTCTGGCATGAAAATAGTTTTTGACATCTTTGTGAGCCGCAACAATTCACTAAGAATCTAATAATGACACGGGTGGATGTGTCGTGTCGCACTCATTATTTCTGAGGTGGTTGATAATACACATCAGAGCTCCAGGGAGGGTGATTATTTCATCACAATTTCCTAGAAATGAAAAAGCAAAAAAATAGTTCAATCACTGCACACTGCCGAAAAACAGAGAAGATGAACATTAAGCTTATTATGGGAAGATAAGAAAGTTGCTGCAATGAGGGCCAGACTTTTTGCCATCTAAGTTTCTTTAGTATTTCTCAGCTTTTTATTATCCAGTAGGGCGTTCAATATTAATCAATAATTTAATTAAATCTGATACGGTATCCTTCCTTTACCTCTCTCTCTAACAACTGAGAAACCGTTCTGGTTGAGATGCACACTGGAGATATTTGTTGTTTGTTTTGATGTTAGGATCCTGACCCGAAAGTGAGAAGATAATATATACTTTATTGTCCCCGAGGAGATATTTCGCTTGAAGAAGGTAGTCTGCACAGCATCAACGGGAGAATATATTTATTGGTGTGGAGGGATGATTAGTCAGAATGTCTCTGAACCATGTCAGTTATCTTGCCATGGAGGGATCTGGGATGGAATTATGGGTCAGTGTCTCTGCTTCAGATGCAAAGAAAAAATGTTGTTGAAATTATTGCAGATTAAAAATTTAAAACAATATGATGCACCTGTCTGCTGGAGAAGGAAAAGCTGAAAATGAGGCAGAAATCAGGTACTGGAGGGTGGAGGCTGAAATGGCACCATGGAGCAAAGGGGAGCGGTGTGATCTGTTACCAAAACAGACCCATTCAGGCGATTTTTTGATTGGGAAATGTAGAGAGCGACTTCGCGGTAAAAATTAAATATGATACTGATAGAATTTTGAGAAGTTTGAGATTCAGATCGCTAATCTGTGTCAAATAGGAATCAAATTATTGCCTTCTCTCTAGATAGATGGAGCAGATCTAGAAACCTACTGATAATAAGATAAGTCTCGCTTTACTGGGGATCTGCAGATTTAATGACCACACTGAGGCTTTCCCTGGTGGCAATCTTTTTGTCTCACTCGGGGGATGGTAGGATGAGGCTCAATAGATTTATCTCTTAAAGCTATAGTGCGTAGTTTTTGTCTCCCTCATGAGGAATTCTAAGTAATGACAACAAAACTGTTGGCCCATCCATATGATACAAGCCTTCCGTGGTCGTGCACCACCCCCACCCCTCCTCCAGTTTTGTGGAGCTGATAGTCTTAATTAGCTTTGCATCAACTCATTTGGCAATGGCTTGAATGCAACGGACGTTCATTAATATAAAAAAGTAACGCACTAAAGCTTTAAAGGATTTTTGACCTGAGACAAGCAGATATGTTTCCTGCTTGAGGAATGTACGGTCTACTAAGTGGAGGGGCAGGGATGACCAGGAGGATGTTGAGCGGCTTGAGTCCTAGTAGATGTGAGAGGCTGGTTGAACACGGAAGCAGGTTCACATGGAGGCCTGGATGGCAGCGAGATCGCCGTTGATGCATTTTCCAGATCCCAAGATCTAGAGCAGCAGGTAGAGGAGAGCACTGGGTTATTCTCAGTATACAGAAAGCGCCACAAGCAGGACACAACTAGAAATCAGGACAACTAGAAATCCAGAGACACAGTTAAATAACTATCTTGGCCTTTGCAGTGCCTCCATGCACGTTTTCCCGTTGCAATGAGAGCGCTTGCAGTGCCAGCATCAAGCATCCCAGAGGGTCTTAAGCCATGGTGGAATCATTATGAGGCCACATTGTGTTCGGCTCAGGGACAGGACTCTATCAAATCTCATACTTTGCAAAAACAGGGGCAGAATTTAACAAAATTTGATGTTGTGATCTGGCTGGCAGTATTTCAGTGTTTAAAAGTGTATATTTTACTTGAGAAGAAATTAAGATATAAATAAGCTTTTATAAAGCTTTTTGTCATTTATTTCACTGAATATCAATAATTATAATACTACTACTAATATCATTTCGAGGGTGAGGCGGGATTGACTTGACTCAGGACTTGCCTTGCCTTAATTTAGGACTCGACTTGACTTGACATAACCTGTGACATGACTTGACATAACTTGTGACTCAACTTGGCAAAACCTATGACTTGACATGGCCAAGACAAAATGACTTGGGACTTGCACCAAATTACTTGTTACATCTCTGACATTTAGCATGAACACGGATTGGCCATCCACAACAAAAGTGACATATATTTCTTTCTATGTAGCCCTACATTCAATAAGCGTGAAACATTCAATAATTTGGATATACAGTATGAAAGCATGCATTATTTTATCCCTAGTCACAGTTATAGTTTCTTAATAAATATATCCATTATTCATGGCAGTTTAAATTCTGGCACAGAAGAAAGCTTTCCCTGTCTTGAAAGCAGTAGCAGTGTATTTCCAAGTTGCTCTTAACTAACTAGCTGCATTCCCCCAGGTCTTAAAGGAATACTTTGATGTGATAAGAAAAAGCGCAGTAGAGACACTTGCTTTGCAAAAGTTGGAATGATAAAGTTTTTCCGCAGAGAAAAAAAGGATTTCATAAATTAGAGCACAGTGAAGCCGCTATGAGCACACCTTCTGAAAATGACTCGCCTGTGGGATAAAGGAGGTGGGAGCAAGGTTTTGTTTCCTACATTTCCGACAGAAAGCTTACAATACCTGCACTAACAAGCAGACTTGTTTACCAGCCCTGAGGAAGGCCTTGTCAGAACACAGGAAGGACAGTTTTGGTCCCGTAGCTTGGCCTGTGAACGCATGGTCGACTGTGAGGCGTCTGACGTAGCATATCAAATACAGGTGAGGCCCAGGGGAACTGGAATCGGTGTGCTGCCACTTTATGCACCTGTCCAAATGCCTGGCACACACTCAGACAGTTTAGAGGTGCTCCTCATACCGAGGAGAAGATACGCAGTGCCAGGAAACAAACTGCAGCAGAGATGAAAAAAACGCCAACACACTTAGTGAAATTCAACCTATATACGATATCAAGCAGAGGAGAGGGAGCACAGCTTGGAGAGTGTGAAACATCCCCATACATCACAGGCAGAGCAGGGAGAGTTGTAAGTGAAGTTCCATCAATTACTCTGAGTTTTTGCTTCAGACTAGTGAAATACATCCCTGCTCTCTAGCTCAGTGGAGCTCTTGCTCATAATCTGAATTTGAATTGAACAGAAATGTAATTATCTGATAGTGGTATAGTGTTGGAAACAAACCTAAGAGCGTATTTAGATCATTACCAATAGTAACCGGGTTAGGGGTCATTAATCTAATTCACTATTCAAATCATTGATATTGGTTAAAAGTTACGTACAAAACAAATCCACAGCATTACAATGAGAATAAGTTAATCATTCATACTCCTTGGTTGGGATATTTATTCATACAAATGATTTGGAAGCTTAACTAAAATGTCTTAAGATAAGTAATAATAAGAATCCTTCTAACAAGTAATGTGTGTAAAGCCAGATATATATTATTCCTCTGTGCCATAGAGCACAGTCTACATGTCTTGAGAATAACCATGGACTTTGTATCACTTTTATACTTATACTACTACATATTCAAACACCCACCCACCCACCCACACACACACACACACACACACACACACACACACACACACACACCCACACACACACACACACCATTTGAAAGGGGTAGTGGGGATTTCGGGAGGAAGGATATTCTTTCTGTGTGGAAGGCAGGCTCCTGAAAAGAGCAGGAAAGTATATGTAACAAAATATGACGGAACAAAAGAAAAAGTAGGCTGGGCAAAAGTTGTCTTGTAGTCAAATGGGAAAACGTTACCAGTTTTTGAGCTAGAACTTCTGTTCATGTTGGCTCAGTGAAGACATTTTAGTGGCAGATGGAGTTCAAGATAGAGTTAAAGATTATGATATAATAATGTAGTTCTCAAAGTTGAATTTGAAGGTGTAGATAAAGTTGATGCTGGTTTGCAATCATAAAGGGCAGAAATGCTTCTCAGTTGAATGTATGAATTAATAATATTAATAATAATTAGTATAATAATAATAATAATAATAATAATACATAATATATTGTGCCAATGTGGCATCTTCCCAAAATGCACACTCATCACATCACATCTAGCAGTCTGTTGTCAAGTAACTCATCATCATCATCTTTTCATTATCTACTTTATAGTCCTCAAAGTTGTGCAGGAGCTATGTATTGGCCATTTAGATTAGATCTAGATAGTTCTGGATTAGTTGCCTCCTCAGCCACAATTTGGTGTATTGTGTTTCTAAGTGTTAAAGATGCATCTATTTATAAGGCATGGTTAGGTATATGGAACTAAAGCTGCTTGATTCATTGGAGGAAGATCACCATGGTTAAAACAAAGCAATGTTGTGTGTTGGTCGGGATACAAATTATAGGTGCGTTCAGAGCTGCAACATCCATCCATCTTCCATCCATCTTCATCCGCTTATCCGGGGTCGGGTCGCGGGGGTAGCAGCTCCAGCAGGGTACCCCAAACTTCCCTTTCCCGGGCCACATTAACCAGCTCCGACTGGGGGATCCCGAGGCGTTCCCAGGCCAGGTTAGAGATATAATCCCTCCACCTAGTCCTGGGTCTCCCCCGAGGCCTCCTCCCAGCTGGACGTGCCTGGAACACCTCCCTAG
The DNA here is from genome assembly GCF_031162955.1 of Sander vitreus. Lineage (NCBI taxonomy): Eukaryota > Metazoa > Chordata > Actinopteri > Perciformes > Percidae > Sander > Sander vitreus. The sequence continues at coordinate 23,418,695 of NC_135874.1, read as the reverse complement.
GGAGGCGCCCAGGGGGCATCCTTACCAGATGCCCGAACCACCTCAACTGCTGATATGTTGAGCTGCAACATATCAGAATCAAAATAAGATGTATTGCCAAAGTAACTTTTCACTTACAGGGGATTTGCCTCGGTCTGTTTGGTGCACAAAATAAACATATTATAAGGAAAAGTACTGCAACATTTTCAACAGATGCAATTTAGCTTGGTGCAGTATCACATGGTGTAAGGAACATTAGCATTTTATATCCAAAATAATTGAACAACTAAAACAATGATCATGGTCACCAGCAGTCTTTTTTTCTAACTTTAAATTTGAAAGTAGCAGTTTTGGTTAAATATTACAAAATGGAGTTGTGAATTAATTATAAATAAACTTGACTTACAATCAGATGTTTGATTTTGTTAGACGCTGAAAAGCAATTAAACGGGAAAACAGCCTAGAGCGTAGTCACTCTAACCAGGCACTTGTAGCAGGCAACACATTAGCATTGTCTGCATTGTTTACTGATTGACCTTCCCATTTGCACCTGCCCTTAATCAAGCACCAATTAAAACTCTGATTAGCATCTGAAAGCTTGCCCATTAAATGGTTCTTGATTACAAAGTAGGGGAGTTGAAACGATTGAAACGCGGGACGCATGAAACATTCCAGTTTTCTCTGAGTGCAATGATGATAGACAGACTTCCTTAGGTCAAAACATGGAGCATATTAACCTCCTTCTATCAGACAAATATCTTCCTGTTATTTCCTTTTATCACAGAGTTACAGGCGATAAACGAGTTTTGATGGTCCAAAGTAAACTTCATTAGCGGTTAAATTTTTTCGATTATTAATGAGTGTTTTTCATTTAAAGGTTCGAGTACATGCTTACTCAGTAGACCATTTAGTGTTCTCCACAATCCCAGACTTCCATATTACATGCTTGTTTACATGGAAAGCAAAACAAGCTATAATGACTTATATCTATGTCGGGACGATTGAAACAGCTGTTTCAACCATCCCGACCTGGCTGTAACTCCATGTATTTTAAGTAAATGCACAAATATCTGTGTTTATACAATCATTTATGGAGGTGAGACATGGAAAAGCAGTTTTAGAAAGATGAAAATATATTTGAGCCCACCAGGTAGGGGGTCGAGTTTTCCCATGTTATCCTATGGAGACTGATGGGCTGTGGGTCGTTAAGGGCACTTATTTGGATGTGCAGTGGCCTGACCCACGTAAAAACCTAGTGAAACAACATTTTCCACAATAGAAACATTATATAAATAGTAAAATTTACTGTTCTAGCTATAAACATGGCAGAATCAGTCACAGTGCATGATATTTCAATAACTGCTTCATGATGACGGCAATTAATTGTTAACAGACATTCACGAAGACGTATAGCCCAGCAACAATCTATCTAAAATAACACCTTTTGGGAGTACCATTCATGATATGTAGTAAAATATTGAAGTTGTGGGAAGTTTAAATGGCTTAAACTGTATGTTTCATCCGTCCCCCCATGCTGTTTCAATTGTCCCGGCCAGTAGGGACGAATGAAACATTACGCATGTCCCACTTTTGCTGTAATAATTCCTGAACGGTTTTGTTCAAAGCTGAAAATGCAACTGTATTTGACAGACGACAGGTGTAGGTTGCTAGTGACAAAATATTAGCTTTCAGTGCGATATGATCGCTTTGTAAATTACGTTTAATTAAAAAGTGTTTCAACTGTCCCGGCTCTCCCCTAAAGGCAAGATTAGTATGACAAATGGATGATTGTTTTATAGAGAATAAACTTTTGGTATAATTGAACTTAGTAGAAGTTCATGTTATAAACACATAGAACAAGACAAATATGTAGTATTTAGTATGTTTGCAACAGATGTCCAATGAAGGCAATTCAGGTTTAGGTTGTTGTTTTTAGCCTTTTTTAGTTTGTTTACATTTTGGCAAAGTGGCACCATACAAATTTATTTTTTAGCAAGACCTATGACTTTTAATTAACCTCGCCAGTTGCTGCTTTTATTCTCCAGTGTTTTTTATCTGTCTTTTAAATTGATGTGTTTACCCTGTAGCACTTTGTAACACTGTAGCACAGATGTTTTAAATGTAAAGTGCGTTATAAATAAAATTTATTATTATTGTTATTATTATTATTATTAGAAGTGTGCCGAATTAATTATTATCAGTTCCTGTTTGCAATGAACCCAGGGAATTCTTGAGTTATACGAGTACCTTTTTTTTTTCTATGATGTCTAAGCAGATTTTTGGACGTTTATTTGTATTGGATATAGTAGATATCATCACAGAAAAGTCACTGTGAATCAAAAAATGTCATGTCTGTGTGTTTAGATTTGCCTGAGTTTTGACCGAGGAGTACAATTCGTTGACGCAAACTGCTGCCATCAGGCGCTAATGGTTTTTAAAGTACCTTAATTGCCTGCAACTGCTGACTGTGTTGATAAGCGGGCCAAACTACAAAAACTAATTTCCCTTTTTAGAACACCAGCATACACCTGTGCCTTTCACCTCATGCAGTATCTTTGTCTGCTATGTGCTCAAGTATTCATCAGTTTATTTTCATACCGACACATACTCCATGTTCCACTTACCTTGAGATGAGAGTTCTTTTAGCAGATTAGAGATCAAGACAGATAATCAACAGCAAGACCAAACCTAAAATGTCTCAATTGATTTCGAGGCAGGTGCACGAGTGCCAGTGATGATTACCTCAGTCTTAACGTCAGGCCATCCTCTTCACACTAGCCACACTCCAATCAATGGGCTTTCACTCTCAAAGAGTGGTGGGATGGTCCCTTAGATCAGAGCTAACAGCGTACACTTCAAAAAGTAAAAAGTGACAGCAGGCTTTTAGAGCACCGGTTCCTGGATGACTAAGCTGTGATGAAAATCAGCGCTACACATGCAGAGACAACTGGAGGCTGCAGAGAAACCCTGTGCTGGCTGTAAATGTTCCTCCAAGGGCAGGAGAAGGAGTGAGGGTATTGTAGATCTCAACTCCAATGTGCTGATGTATCAGGAGCCACGCTGGCTTTCAGTCCTGAATATGAGCCGTGGGACCTGAAATCTAATTGGTATGCAGGTGATGCATGAGCTGCACATTACATGGAGTGGGTTGGGCTGGTGTGTGTGTGTGTGTGTGTGTGTGTGTGTGTGTGTGTGTGTGTGTGTGTGTGTGTGTGTGTGTGTGTGTGTGTGTGAGAGAGTGAGTGAGATATTGTTCAATCATACCCATGCACATGTGGAAAGACAGCAACAGGGAGCCTGAAAGACTGCAAGGGAAATCAAAGAAAAAAAAAAGAAATAGCCACTCAGAAAGTCTGTAAAACTGAAAGAGGTGAGAGCGGCAGGGGATGAGAAATGCATTTGCTTCTCTATTGAATAGTGCATAACTTGAAAAAGCTGGGTAGAATGGGCAGGTACTCTCATTTTGACAAGCACTTTAACATTTCTACGTGTCAAGACAAGTAATTGTGGTTACATAAAGTGTGAATCTCTGCATACTCTGCAGTACACCTGGCAAAGGACTATCACCTATTTTTGAATGCAAAATGTTTCTCTGGAACTATCACCAATAATTAGCTAAATGAATAGTAGAATGCAAGTGGATAGATGGACTGCATTTATATAGTGCCATTATCCAAAGCGCTATTTTTTTTCTTCTTTGAAATCAATCATTGAATTAGCTAATATTCAAGCACATGTCAGCTGTTTGGAAGGCAGCTATGCTAGTTACTACGCCAACCAATGCACATGGACGCAATTGCAAGTGAATTCACCCAGGGCAGCTGGAACTGAGGCGAAGATTCATCTGCCTTAGTTAATAAATGTTCAACTGCAGGAAAGAAATCGCAGTTATCACAAGGTGATAACTTGGAAATTACATTAAAGCTATAGTGCGTAGTTTCTGTCTCCCGCATGAGGAATTCTAAGTAATGACAACAACACTGTTGGCGCATCCACATGATACAAGCCTTCCGTGATCGCGCACCACCCCCACCCCTCCTCCACGCAGTTGGTAGTAGCCAAGGAGGACACGGAGGATTAAAAAAACATGATGGATGTTTCTGCACGGGAAAGTTGCCGGACGCCACAATCTTCTGATCATAACCATACTGAGAAATACAGAGTGTTGTGTGGAGCTGATAGTCTTAATTAGCTCATTTGGCAATGGCTTGAATGTAACGGACGTTCATTAATATCAAAAAGTTACGCACTAAAGCTTTAATGTAAGTGCCTTTATCTAGTCTCATTTTGTCAGATATCAGGATCTCTGTGCTCTAGCTCTCCATTGTTGATGATGCCTTCTTACTATATTTATAGCTGTATTTAGAGTTTCATTACAGAAAGCAGTATAATATGATTGTAACCCTAATTGTTTGGAATGACCATGTTACTGACTGTACTAAAAAGTGATGTGGCAAACAAATGACATACATACTCAAGCAACATATGGCATGTGTGTGGAAAGTAGTGGAAGAAAAATGTGTGCAATTACACACAATGCACTATAATTTCATCTTTTTAAATACTACACGAGTTTGGCTACATAAGCCATGTAAATTACAATGGCTGGCTCCTGGTTTGGGTATTTTTACTTTGTACACAGTAGCACAGGGCATCCAAGTATCCACATGTCAACTTAGGCTGTTCCAGTTTGGACAGAAAAGAAGGGATTGATCAAACAGAGTGATGCACCTGGCCTATTGGTCTATGCAGACACAGATGTGCCCCAAATACCTAATGCAGACCATTCCAGCATCACATTATCCAGAGAAGCTGTCCACAGTTGGGGGTTTCTGTCAAAAAAAAATTCTCCTCTCTCCCTTTTTTCACACTCACCCCTTTCTCACACACTGACAAACCTAAAATTACTCTCTTAACTGACATACACACACAATATGACAAATGTCACACCCATGCAGGCTCCAGTTATATTGTAGTTACCTGCCTTTAGGAGCTTTGAGCTGCTCTGAAAGCAGACCACCTTCAGGAAGTGAACTCTGTCTGAAAACAACAACTGGGCCTGGCTGAGCTCGGAACCAACTGTGAGTTCACATTGTATTAACCTCTTTGCTGGTTTCAAGATGGCCTCTTGGCGAGTGGGGTCATCCCCTATCTGGAGGGCCTGTGTTCAATTTTCGATGGAAACTGTGCCTATGGAGCAGCAGAAAGAGAATTCCTCACTTTGGATCTTATACTTTGTGCATTTACGGTTAAAGATGGAAAGTTCACAGGCTCTCTTACTGCTGATTTATTTCATATTTATATGATAAACATCCTTCCGGTACAGTCTATGGACAAACTTCAGAAGTTCCATATACTAGATGACAAATAGATCAATTCACCCACAGAAATTAGGTTCTTCAGGAAACAGAAATGGCTGTTCAGGCTTTTTAAAGTCCCCCTATTGCTAATAGTTACTTAATTTGGATATTTAAGCTCACTGTGCAGAATCATGTGTGTGCAGTTGGACACTAGAAGGCTGAAGGGGGAAAGTTTCTCTGTGCTCACCTGTTATGTGTAGACATTGGACTGGAAGCTGTGGATGAAATGTCTTTTCCATTGGTGTCATGTAATTCCATGTGGGATGGGCCACTTAGTGGCATGACACGTAAATGAAATATCATTCATTCATTGTACATTAGATTTGATTTTCTAGCTTAACTGACAAAGCTAGCTAGCGTGGTTAGCAGAAGGCAGTACAAGACACACAAGTTCACAACTATTTTAATGTAAAGTGAGTACAGTTCACTCTTACACCATAAACAGAATCTTTATCCTTATCCAACCCTACCTTTAGGTAGAGTTGCCTAACCTTTACCATAATCATACCACAGTGGCCATGTGCAAGACTATAGCAGGACTAATTAATAAATAAACGTGTAATTTCAGGAAGGTTGCAGGTTTTGAAGTCTCATGATTTGATTGTTTTAAAAGGAATGAGGTGTTGTAAAAAAAAAAATATATATATAATTTGTTTACTGTCAACTATGTAGGCTACCATGTTCACTTCATGCACTGCAGTTTCCAACCCGACTATCTTGGACTTAAAGGCTGTATTATTTCATTTTCCTAGAAAGGTGTGGGGAATCCAATTTCTGTCTTTAAACGCAGCTGTAAAAATGCATTAATTGATTTTTTCTGGCTAATTGTGGTAGCCAACCACACAGTAAACACAACACTGGCATATTATCTTACAAAGTTGGTATGGCGAGCCTATTAGCAAAACAGTTGCTTATTTAACACATTTAGCAGACTCTGAGCAACAGGATTCATTTGAAGTGGTGTTTTGGTCACATTAATGCAAGTCCAAATGCACTGTCCTTTAAGCTCCTTTTTGGTCTCTAAACTCTCCTGAGGGAAAACTCTGTCTCTTTCCTGGCTAAATGTTCCACTATGTTCACCAGCTAGTTAATATCTTTGTCATGCAGTAGGTTTATTAGACCTTTTTGCTTAAAACAGCTGCCTGCCAAAGACAAATAAACAAAGTGTTTATTTTGCAGGTGAAATAAGTTTATTTTTATAAGAGAGATCAGACTAGCTTATCTATATAGCAGTAAAATGACTGGATGACAGTTGTTGATGATGGTTTATGATGTTCATGCTTGTTTATGCCTTATCAGGTCATGCAGTGGTTTCTGTTTCCCACAGTAAAGCTTTGAAGCCAGGGCTGATTTGGATGTTGACAGTAAGCAACACTTTTATTTATTATCTGACCACCCTTCTCGCATCTAACCTGCCACCCACCTGCAGCGGTACACATGCCGCATTTTCAACCGTTACCAATCCCGATGATTTGTCAGCCATGTGCAGCCAAGTGAGGTCTAATCTGCTGTATCTGACAGCTGACAACAGTGACTAAGTGCCCAAACAGTTGGTATTGACTGTTTCCCCAGGGCAGCAGCCACTGATGGACTGGAAAAGGTAACAATGTTGTCCTCCAGGGAGAGCAACCCAGGCCCACCCCCGCACCCTCACCCGCCCACTGCCTTTGGTCACACAAAATGACTGGTGAGTCAGAGGGGTGGTCGCATACTGTGGGCGTCGAGTCAGTTGCCCACTTGATCTTTTCAGTTTACTTAATTAGCATAGCAGTGTAATCCCTGAAGGGGAATTCCACTGATTTTGTGTGTGTGCTTGTGTGCGTAGCGTGCATGCGTGTGTGTCAAATAAAGAGAGCTATAGAAGCCAATTCAGAGGAAAAAGGTAGAGAAAGGGAGAGCTTCATTGTTATATTCTTCAGCAATGAGAGGGGTGGTTTTACGTTTAAAATTCACAATTTCTTCTGTCACGGTTAAGACCAAGAGCACAACTGTCTGCAATGACCTAAAAGTGATTTGAAGTGTTTTTGATTTGACTACTAGGTGGCAGTGCAGCACGGATGCTGTGAGTGCGTGCATGCAGTCTTTTCAGCTGAGAGGACACTGCTCTCCCTGGCCAGTACAAATCAGATTAAGGGGGATAATCCTGATTTAACAGGCCTTATTATCTTTTATTTAGTAGCATCCGAGTATCGGTCTCCACCCAGTTCCTGTCCCATGAGACTGATGCACGTCCATAAAATCTGGCCAAATTTGATTAGAGCATCTTAAAAATATCACAGCTTTTGGGAACTTGCAGAAACTGAAAGTGCCCCCTAGTGCATTTTCATTTATGTACCTGTCAGTTTTAGAGCAGCAGGGCCATATTTGTTCAAATGATTGAATTACTAATCCAATTCCCTCTGGTTCTCAAACTCTTTGAGGAGGGAAGGAGATGAGATGCTTTGATGGTGCTGATTGCAATGTAATTGAGAACAAATCGATTTTCCTCACCTTGCATTACACTGTATTGATTGACCATCATTTTATTGCAGGTTAATCAAAGTGGTCTGGTAACCAGGGGTAATCTCACGCTGTTGATCCTTATATTACCACAGAAGCTTCATGTGTAAGATAAAAAACCTCCATCTGACTCAATAATTCTGCTAAAGCTTGAGCAGTCTAAAAGGCACGTAAAATGATAGGGCTAAAGTCGTCAGGAGCCAGCTCACTCTGGATGACATTTTCGCTTGGCATACGTCTTAGTGCATTTTTGCAAAGGCAAAACAGACTGAAGTGTCTCATCCTCAATTTTTTGCCAGTTCAAATATATACCTTAATTTCAAAGAGTGGTTGTTCCACAGAGGCGTGACACAAGATTGCATCATTTTTACAAGGCCTTGCAACTTGCTTGCTAATGCAAAATCAATTGCTGCCATCCCACATATGCAGTAAATATGCATCCCACATTTTCTTGTCATCGCATTCAATCTTCTTGACAAGTGGCTCAAATATGACCGCCCAATTCACTACAGTAGGGGATACATCTGCCCCCATCGCCATCTGTCTTCAAACGGGGGGCTCCCTTCATCTTGACGCCGGCGTTCATGGTCAGTTATGGCTGTTTACGGTCACTAACCCGCTTCTCTTACACACTGTAGTTTTGCCTGTGGAGGACTTTATTGACAAGTATACTCATAACTCAGGCTGCTGGTGCTTCACAGGCCGTCATCTGTTACCACTTCATCCATCTCCTCTATGGAGCCCCGCAGGTGACCTGCAGATAAATCGTGTGTGGAGCCTTGCGAATGTCTCCAAGGACAAAATTAGATCGGTATGTACCTGTCAGCCTCATGAAATATGGAATGCACCAATTCTTACTCGCACCGGGCTAAGCCCAGGGCTTACCTTACCCTAAAACCTTGAGGACAACTGTGCTAAACAGCATACCAGTCAATGAAATACATGTCTGTCTGGTTTCCTGTGCCATATATACATTCTCTAATCAGCTGAGTATGACTTGTCATTACTGTGCGGACAATAGCTGCAGCTGGACAACAAATGCTAACCTGCATGTCAATTCACTTCTCAGCCATTTTAATCTAGCAGCAGGCGGCTGTGGACATAGAAGAGCGCTGCTGTCACACATCCCAGCTGTACATAGCCGCTGGCAGTCTCTGCTAGAGAACTGAGGTGTTTGTTTATTTTAAACTGCTCCATACTGAGGACTCCACCATTCACTGCAGTATGATTTGGCGTGCTGGTGTGCATACCTAGATCAGCAAACAGCGCGGTGAGGTGCACTTCTTTTGATACCTGTCTCTTCACGTCTCCCTCCCCCCTGTCTCTATGCTGAGAGCTGCAGAGCTCAGGAAGAGTAAGGAGGAGGCAGGCCTTCCTGGTTGGAGACAATACATCTGTGCATCCATTCACAAGTCAGGGAAGTCGTTACCATTGCAAACCTACAAAACAGCCAGGCTTTTTGAGAAGACTACCCACTTTCTATCCCCCATCCTTCCGAAGAAGCATCAGTTGGGATTTGCTGTAGGCCTGTGAACTCGAAGCACAATCTCAGCAGGGACCACGGCTGGCTCTCATCGTGAAGACAGGAATTTAATGAGATGGGTTACTGTGCCCACGCATGACTGCCATTAGCACTGAGCACAGAAAGTGTCACATAAACAGTGGGTTAGAGAGTCCATTCTCTGATGAGGGAAGATGGAGATTCCTTGGTGCACCTGTGAACATGGAATTAATGGAACAACACATTGTGGCTAATAAAATATGCACTACCTAACAATTATACTGTGTGCTGCTGCCAGAGAGGCTAAACAACTGTACCAGCAATGTATAAATTATACACATGATTTCTATTTGACAATAGTGAACAGAGCTAATTAAATTACTACAATATTACATTTAGTATCACCCCGACAGCTGATTAATTACAATTGACAAACCCATTGATATTATGAAAAATGTATGTGACAATTCAGTACCCCACAAACTGCTATATATATATTGCATCTGGTTGAAGATAGTTTTGTCCTGCAGAGCATTACATCAATGCATTACATCCTGCATTACATATTTTAAATAAATTGAAAGGGTGCTCCAAGCTCCTGTACTGTCTCTATATTCTCTTCATTTGTTTTAATCATAATTTTATGATGAACTTTTATGATATTTTCATGATCAAGCCTTTCGTCACTGGAAGGACAAATCTCTATTATAGACTATTGCAGACGTATTTTTATATTTAAACTATGGCAGGCAGATCTTAGTGTGGAGTTGACTGAGGAGGTGTGGACGGATAGACTGGGTAAACCCAGCCCGATCTGCCGGCGATTTGATTTCGCCCTGCAAGATTGAGCTTGGTCTGGTGATAGCCAGTCTAGTGGACGGAGCGGTTGGAGAGGATCCGTGAAAGTTCAAATACAACACAACCTCATACCTAAAGACAGAATAGATCAATTATGCAGTTGCCATTTTGAACATGTGACCGTGATGTGACTGCGATGGAAGTTTTTATCACGTGACAGTTCTATTTAAGGTAAATGTCACACTTTTAAACCAAAAGTTAATGTTTCGAAATGGAACTAGTTCACTTTAGGCAACTAAAATACTTTGGGTTAGTAAAACATCAAGGGTTGGCTTAAAATAAGTCACGTAAAACTACTAAAATTACTCATTGCGTCACGCACTAAGGTCCATTAAACTCGGTTAATTTAAAAAATGTGACAGTTGACTTTTGGTTTCACACTGGACACAAACCCCAGTCCCCTGATTGTTTATGCCATCCATCACCCCAACCTGATGATCTTATACTTTGTCACCTCCCTTCTTCGTTTGCTCTCGCGATTACTACAGCCACGAGAGGGGGCGCCGCCTAACAACAAATGTAAATATATGAGTCATTATGAGCTGCCTGCACAATCAACCTATATGGTCTTTTTTTGGGTGATGTCTGTTTAATTAATGCCAGGCTGCCGCTGATCCAGTTAAAAGTCCTGCAAAGAATACATTATTCCAAAGAAAATATAAAGGTTCTCAAAAGTTACTCTAGGTCAAACTTTCTGGTTTTGTCCTAAGATTGTTCATTTTTGACAAGATATCTTTATTCGGTATTGTACTTTTTATTTATTTTTTTATTTGGTTTGGTTTGTGTTTACTAACCCTGATCTGAATTGGCTGTGGCTCCCTCCTTTGGGATTGATGTGCTAGTTGTGAATGATTTACTCCACCTGTGCAGTTTTGGTTGTATAATTAAACCCACCTGTGTGGGGAGTATTGATTGTAATTGCCTGTGCACACGCTGAGGAAGGGCGCTGCCCAAAACGTCCGTTGTGTGGCAATAAACTATTAAATTGGAGTGCTGTCTTAGTAGCTTTATTTTTGAATTACAGATTGACCTGATGCACTAACTGCCTTGTTTGGTTGCTCTGAAGCTTCTCTTGCACTGCCACATACTGTACAGCAAGACCTCATGTTTGGTATGTTAGTAGCAAAGAGGATAATTATTGCTATATTATTCATTTACACGTTCCTGTTGTACATTAAAGCAATCATCAACAATCCTCACGTAACCCAATGCTGCCAGTGGGATGTTTGAGTCTGACCTTTATTGCAGTGAAACACTAAAATAACAGCATTAGACATGGTTCGGTATTAATGACTATGCTCTTTTCTTTTCCTTTTACTTAAAACGAAAAAATCAAACTTAAGCTGAACTAAATATAATTGCATTTTTTTTACCAGGGTTACAACGATTCAAAACCAAACCTAACCTTTTTTTAAATGTTTTCGTAATAGAATTGTAGCACAATGTCCACCGCGCAGAGGGAATTGCTTTCCCTAGAAATAGTTTTGATTCCCTGAAATGTGTCCCCAACCAGGAATGAAGTGGTAAATGGATGTTCTTGTTCTAGACAAAAACAAGCCATTAATGGAACTATTCACTCCTGAGACATTGACAGTCGCGACAGAGGACAATAAGTTATTTTTCTCTTTTGGACGATACTAACAGACGGATATAGAAGTGACTTTACGTTTGCACTCAAAGTCCAACATAATGTTTGGCCAATAACATGAAAAAGAAGCTGAATGACGGCAGTTCCACAAGTATTGTGACCTGGAAAAAAATTGTCTTTGTGACAGTAATAATGGGTATTTGTGAAAAATCTTGATGGTAAGAGCTAATGTATTGATTTTTTATAGTTTTTCAGAAGCTGTGTATACACATGGTACCCATCTTATGAGGCACTATGCAGTTTTCGTCTCCAGTCGTCATCGCTAGTTGCAGAATACTCTCACCGGTGGCTATTTTAGAAATTTGCAAACATCATCCTCTTCCCATGATTTCATGAATAAGTCAGCAACATTTTTCTTGGAAGGTATACTTTATGTTCAAAAGACTTACATCACGGAATGTTTCTGTGATTTTCTCTTGCTCCATAGTGCCCCCTGTTATGACATCAGTGCCGGAGGTGTGATGCTGTTGATGCGATCGAGGGGAAATCTGTGAAAAGCAGGTAGACTAGCTTCTCCATCGCTTTACTGAACAGGCCACTGCCCCACACTATCTAAATGCATGCAACAAGGAACTGCTCCTGCTGACATGTAAACTAGTTTCAGAGCCATTAAGAAGATTTGACATAAGGAAAACTAAATGTCACAGGGGAACGTTAAGTGCTCTAGGCACTGCAGAGGTCACCATGGGCGATATGGCAGAAGGAATTTATCTGTTAGGTTCAAAAGCACTTTAATGCATTGCTGAACTCACGAGGAAAGATATACGTTATGTCGGCTGGGGTTGGACTTAAAAAAATGACTGACCTTGACATTGTTCTTAATCCTGTTGACTTAAAACTTGTGTGTTCTTAAATCCATACTTCATAGTAAGGTAATTGAACAATAATAATAATAACAATTATTAATAATAATAATTGATTGTAGCCTACAGCTACATTCCTAAACTAACTAGCATGGTTTCTTAAACCAGAAAGTGAATCCATGTTTTATTTTAAAGAGATGATTTTATTTAGTATGTTTTTGCCGGAAGTACTTTCTTAATGTCTACGGTAAATATTAGCTAGTTAGTTAGCCAACTGTTAGCCTGGTTCAAGACTTGTGAATCACTGCATGCATCTCTGATTTGTTCAGCAATTCATGTAGGTCTGGTGTTTACTGATGACTGCTTCCGCCAGTTGGAGAAATACATGGACCAAATAGAGGTTTATAGGCAGGATCAAGAATGGAGCCATCACCTTCCTATATAGCTAGCTAGCTACTGCACTTCATCTGAGAAATAGTGACAGAAAAAAGGCACAAAATATGGTGATAATAAGTATAGATGAATTTAGCTTGAGGGAAGTTTGCAGTTTATTCTATCTGAAACATGCGTAATACCTGAAACCAGTTCTGCCAAGGTGAATACATGGAGTTTCTGTCAGGTAGTTATTGGATCTTGTACTATAGTGACACAATTTTAAATGAAATAATAAAAACTAGAACAAGATTAGGAATATTAAATGGCTTGACAAAAGTGTTCCTTTTTTGTTTTTTGATAGAATAACTTAAATATACATATTTCTCTGATCATTGTGAAAAATGCTTCAATGTCAAATGAAAATTACTGGACAGGCACATCACTCTATAGTAACTGGTTAGGGGAAAATCTGCGATCTGGGCAGGCAAGACGCTCCGCTTCTGAGACGCTCAAGTCGCTTAAGTCAGGAGTTACTTGATTGGAGGGTTCACAAGTAGGTGAGAGTGCAAAATGGACACTGATGGTGCCCTGAAGGATCACTCAACTCCTCTCACCTGCACTTCCCAAGGAGGTGGAGGAGGATGAATAGGGTGGACATGTTGTTATCCTGAGCATCCGGCCATTAGTGTGACTCGTTGGCTCCAGGGGAAGCTGATGTTGCTGCAAACTTCCACACAGAAAAACACAGGCTGCATGTTTGTAATGCTAGTTAGCTTTGTAGAGATGACGAGTTGCATTATTTATCAATTGCTGTTGCTGAGTCATTTGCGATGTAAAAGAAGCTGTCCCGTTTCAAACTGTTGGACAACATATTTTAGCACATGGTTTATGAATATTCATTTTGGAGGTACATTCAGGCAGTGAATATTTGCGTAAGAAGCAATCTTTGAAGTCATTCCAGAAACACAACAGGGAGCTGGAACACATGGCTCCTCAAACAAAGAAAAGAGTAGAGACTATAATATTTCTTCTACTTTGTAAGCGGTTCACATCTGTAGTTATTTCTTTATCCTCGTTGGATGAACTTGAAACAAATCTTAAGTCAACACAAATTCAATCGTTTTATTCCTCTGGGAGACGAGGGGAGAAAAGTGGAGGAGCTGGATAGCCGCATTAACATTGCAAATGTCTCTGCGTGGATTCGCTTATGATCTGTATGCACGTCTCGCTCTACATTCACAATGCAGTCTTAAATAAATAAACAAACAAACACGTAAGGCTTAAGCTGCCTGCAAGACAGTCATGAATATTTGATTCAATCACCTTTTTAAATGCAGATAGTCATGACCTTTGGCCTTGACTTTGTGTTGAGGAGCAAGGGAAGCAATGATTTACTTTACCCTGATGTGCTGCTGGCTTATGATGCGATATGGTTTACTATGTACAGTAGTTCACATATCTTCAGGGGGCCAAAAGGTACAGAGTGCTGACGTAGCAAGGTCACATACAGAGGGCTCTTTCCTCAGAAAGACAGAGACAAAGTGCTGCTATAACCGAGGCTGCTCACCACAAATTCTTCAAATGACGGTAGAAACAACAAAGAAACTGGCTTGATGTTGTGCTTGGCTACCAACCGCTGCAGAGCGCACTGTTTCTATGGAAGTCTCCAGCAATCTTCACCGCATTGATTCTTTTCATATTCATCAAAACCATTTGAATTTTACCAGCTTTTAGTGTGACTCACCTGCCAGGCACACCAACACAAAGATGACCCCTATCCACTGTTCAGTATGTTGCATAGATATAGTAAGTAATGGTAGAATTCATGTGTACTTGAGCTTTGAATTTTACATTTATAAACAGTTCATTAAACTTTTACATGAGCTTTGCGCAAAACACGACCTGGGTTTAAAATGTTTCCAGAAGTGTCCACCATCACAATCACAAACAGCAAATAGAGACACAAACTGACACAAATTTGACCACGGACCCTGTATGTTATTTCGTCCCATACAAAATCACATACGGTACAGAAAGTGTATGAAACCAAAATAATCATACATTCTGTCGCTGTGTTACGGTATTTTCTGATTTTATTATAGTGAAAAAAATGAATTGCCTTTTTAGCTGGGGACCCCCCTGGAACTCCCTCAAGGACCCCTGGGAGTCCCCAGACCCCCACAGGTCTTGGCCTACTCTATATGGAAAGTGTCCTGAGATAACTTCTGTTATGATTTGACACTTTAAATATAACTGAATTGTATTGAGGGGAGACTTCACATATCGTTATGTAGAGCTAAATAAAAAACAAATCTTTGTTTTAACATTGGTGCTCTTGGTTTAAAGAAAAAGGTTCAAGAAATGGCAATTCAGTGAGCTTTGTTGAACAGAGAACGCCATCTACTGGGCTCAGAAAATTCAGAATTTTTCTTTCTCTCTCGAAGCTTCATTTGGACAGCGCTAGCAAAAACGCCAACTGTTTAGCTAATGTTTTTAGCTAATGGACTTTCATGCTAGGGCTCTTCAAAATGACAGTAGAAGCATAGAAGTGTTCCCCTCCTTTCAGTAAGTACTTTATTGTGAGAACAATATGATATTTATTCATGTTAACTAATTTCCTTTTGTATTTCCTTTATTAATTATGCTAACAGAAAGCTAACCAGCTCTAAATGTACTCTAATGCATACAGGATGGTTCAAGAGGAATTTGGGGAACAAACGCAGAAAGATGTTTCTTCAGTGATAATGAAACAGTTAGTGAACAAAAAAGGTACTAGACTTGAAAAATACAGAATTTGAATGAATTTGAAAAGCATTGTTTATGTAGGCTATATGCTTCACGTTAAAAATGTGTTTTCTTTTACCATAGCTTGCTGTATGTTCACTGTTAAATGTATTACATGTGATTTTTGAGAAATTTTTTTATAGAACATATATATATATGGAGGCAACAACACCTGTAAAGTTAACATTGACACTGTTGGGAGAAAATGTATGCAGTGATTTTTCTTTGCTTACTGCGCATGCCTTGGATTTATTTTTAGTTAACAATTTGGTGTAACTGCACAAACCAAAACTTAATCTGACTGTAAATACACACACACGCACGCACACACACACACACACACACACACACACACACACACACACACACACACACACACACACACAGCTCTGCACTGAGGCAGACATTAAAAATACCAACCTCTGTAGCCTCTATGCAGATAGCAACGAGAGAAGAAAATAACTGTTACGTTCACATCATCTCCTCGTGCGTTTGCAGTTTTATTTTTCATTAGCTTATGCATGAAACCCAGATAAAAGTAATATTTCGTGGTTATAAGAGTTTTTCTATAATGGTATTTAGTACTATTATGGAACATGCTGAGTGGTTGCAAAACAACATTGAATAATTGATTACCACTAAAAGATGTAGGCATGGCTATGCATTATTCAAATTGATACGTATTACTGTCTCTACTTTCCTTCGGTAAATAAAACAGGAGAGGGGGAACGAGAACAAAGCTGCTCGTGTTTCCACTTGTTGTTCAGCAATTTTAGGCTGGAGGATGGGGCTCCAGTTTTGCTGTCTCTGCAATGATAGAGATGGATTCAATATCCAATTCCTGCTCCGGAGAGCAAAATGGATGGCTGTACCAGAGGCGTGACATCTGCTACTATTTAAGAAATATGTCCAGGAAACATGTCGGAAATGAGTACTACTAGAAATATTTTGTAAAAGTATTTTGTCTTTGAAATAAGAGGTTATTGATACAATAAATTGTGAAAGTATGAGAGCAAATCTTGAGAACAAATTGAGGTTTTAGATTTTTCACAGGAGGGCAGGCCGCAGAGCAGCTCATGGGCTGTTTATGGTTGAATGGCTGCATCTATTACCTCCATCTATTCACCTCAGTGCTTTTCAACAATGCATGTTGGGTAACATGAAAACTGACAGAAATCAGGCTGCTTCATATCTACAAGGCATGCACACTTCTGTATGGCCAATATACAACAGGCATTACAATTCAGCTGGTTCTAGCTGACTGGAAGTACAGAGGGAAAAGAGAGGTCAGCGGTTTGACTTTGAAAATTTGTCTCTGTCTGTTTTCATCTTCAGATGTCACAACAGTGTGAGGGACGTAATTTGTTCTGCCAGCTACTTTTTCAAGTCTCTCAAGATGTTTTTTGTCCCTGAAAAGAAGGCAGCAGATGAACAGCAGCAAGAAAGTGCAAAACCCAACTCGTCATCAGACCCGAACACAAACTGATACATTTCCATCATACAGTAGCAATGCTTTAATGCTAGCAATACCAGCTGATAACCCCTGACCTACTACTACATACTTGACATTCAGACGTGTCTCCTAGAAAGTATACTACTACTTACAAGTGCAAATGTTTTTTGGCAAAATCCTCTTGGGTTACTTAAAAAGAAAAATCAACATGAGGAAATGAGAAATCATTTTTTTTTCCTTCAGTATCTGCCCTTGCAATACAATATCTGTTCATAGCAACTTAAGCATCGATAAACATTTTTATGCTTCGGTTTAGGCACTCACAGCACTTGCTTGAGGAAAGTCCACAGTGACTTGCAGCCAATACAAATTAGTATTATATAAACGTACATTTGTAGGAGACAGTGTAGGTACATTGCAGCAAAATAGTGCATACAGTACTGCTTCAATAAGGAGGAAAGAAGCAATGCTTGAATTTAAGTGTTAATTCTCTTTATTACGAATTATTTTGGACAGCAAATACTGTCTTTCCCATGGTTACCTGGATATAAGTTGAATAACTGCATATATATGAAAATATTGCAGTTTGTACTAATGTCACTTGAAGTACGGGGACATTTCCATTCATGGTCAGCCAGAGAACCACCAATTACAATACATAGTTTTAGTTAAAAAGCACCTTGTGCATCCTCTTTTTTTTTTCTTACTTGTGGACTAATTTATTAACACACAGTCACCTATTTCCCATAGAAGACATGCAGTGTCTACAAATGACAGACTAAACAATGATTTACTTGCCATTACGTGTATAGCATATGCAGTACGTACAGTTTTTTTCATGAACTCACTCTTCCAAATATCCTTAGATCCCATTTCAATCAAATGCAGCAGACAGCTCAGCAACATTTTGAAGCTGCTTTTCACAGTCGGCTGCATCAAGTAACGTACAGCCCATATTGTGCTTCAGGTAACTGAAGAGGCTTCCCTACCATCAGTAATCCTTGGATCAATCCACTATGGGGATAGAGTGGGAGAGAGAAAGAGATGGATGATGGAACGGAAATAGAGTCACATTTTTTTTCAAAGGATTAACATTCATTAGAGTCCTCAGCTTTTCAGTAGGCTACATACCAACTGCATTTTAAACAGATTCTTGCCAAGAGCCATAGTCGCCCCTGGTTGTAATAGGGATTTATTTTCAATATTCTCCCCAATAGTTTAGGATTAGCCCGAGAGAACCATGCAGCCTCTCTCCAATTATCGTCTCATTATGCACAGATTCAATGACCTCTGGAGATGAACCAGATTAATCAACTTCCTTCAGGTCAGTGCTACCAGGTGGTTGCGCTTGTTATAGTAATGCCGACCTTCCTTGGCTGAGGAAAGCTATGTGAGCTAAAACAGGGCCTATGTAGAGGGGAAGCCTCACTTAGTACACAGCCACTGCCTGCCCTTAGAATTAACATTATGCCTGTTTAAAGGCTTTAATCGTTGTTTGTACCTTTGATCCTGAAATCTATCACATGCCCTTCAAGAATAAAAGTGAATTATAAAGTCAAACCTTTCTCACATAATTTATTTATACTGAAGTTGCAAACTGGAAATGAAAGTATATTTTGAACTAGATTGAAAACAGAACAGATGTGACCATACTTTAAGTCGGCTGTGTGTATCAATCCCTTTCAGACCAGTCCATATGTACCGAGACATATGGAATGCAAAACTGATACAAATACATTTGTAAAGATGAGACACACTGCAATTCAAAGCTGATTACATATGATTTAGTTCAGATCTGATTATATGGTATATTAATTTATAGTGCATTAGTTTTGAGTAACAACATTGAAAAAATAACATATATTTTATACATTTTTACGTCAGGTACTGAATCAGGAATGGCCCAGAAAAAGGGTATATCCTTGTTAACCAGGGAGGAGTGAGAGAGCAGTGTCTTTTCAAAGTTGTGTTAGCTGCAAACGTTAGTGTTACTGGCTCCTGTCAGTAACTTTGATACTAGCATCCATGTTGTCCCTTACCGACAGAAATTCCTGAATGTTGTGGTCTCTCCAGCTAGACATGTTCATTGCCATCTTTGTGTAAATGACCCTTCTTCTTCACCCTTTGATGTTTCTTTTCTTCCGGTTTTGCATGAGCCAATTGAAATGTCATCAACGCCCACTTGCTTGTTGTGAATTCTCACACTTTGGGATCATTTTGAGATTTCACAGACTTTGTACTAGTGAGCTGGCATGGTCCATCCCTTTTCACGTACAGCTCCGCCGGGTAATGTCTAGATAATTTCAGGTTTGCAGTGCATGTGTAAACGTGGCTTTAGTAAGTTATTTTCACATTTTCGACAGCCAACATTATACACTATAAAGATAATGACATAGATTACACTTTGTAATCTGGAACCCTAACCCTAACCACAGCTGTTAAAACCTAGCATAAAGCACTGATAACTGATGGTTCATTAGATAGATAGATAGATAGATAGATAGATGGATAATCATTTACACACATCTTCTTTTCATGTTCCATAGCACAACACATATAAAAACACATAAAACATGTAACACATCACATTAAGACACGCACATAGACACGTCAAATGTGACCCTATTAACCTGGTAGACTATATGACCCATCACAGTCTTTACTGCTCTGAATCAGTTCAAACATTTCATGTCAGTGCTATATTTATTGCAACTTTTTCAGTCTTTCAAAAGTCCCCTGCTGAGGATCTCTTGTGCCAATCAACCAGCGAGACAGACAACTTACAACATGGTCAGTACTTTTATGAGGAGAAAAGGCCATTGACCTTCACGCCTGGTGGGGAAAGCCAAGCTGGTAAAGACCATCAAAGAAGAAAAGCATGATCGCCTGTGTGTACGTGTGTGTGAGTGCGTAGAGTTTCTGGCCAGGTCTTGGCTAAAATGGCCCCTGATTGTATTTCACTATCACTATGTGTCACTATCTCATTTAAAAAAAAATCAATTCTGGCCTGTCAGTCAGGGGAAGAGCATGCCTCTTCCTTTCGTACGGCGTAATGTCAACATTTGCCTTGCATTCTGTGCAAAGGACATGAAATTTTAATGAAAGAATTCAAACATCAATCTACAGACTGGCAACTAAAATAAATGTGAAAAGTCTGCTTTCAGATTTTCTTATCTATTGTAAGTGAAAATATACATTTGAGTCACTACAGCAATATCCCGATTGAACAGAAGCTCACTGGTTTTATCCAGAAAGCTCACATAAGGTGCATCACTCCAGGTGATTATTTCATTGATTTAGAGCCATTCACTAAATTCATAAATCATCAGCCATTTTCTTTTTGCAAAGTGCCCTTGCATTGCCTGTTTGAGGGGTTGAAAATTCAATTGTCTGAATGTAGAAATTAATTAATAATAAGTAATCAAGCAGTCTGTGTAGATTAATCAGGGAGGCTTCATCGGTGTCATTAAATGACTAATTTAATTTTGGCAACAAAAGATTCATCTCTGAACCAGCTTTCGTGTATGGCATCCAAAACATGTGTAAACTATCTAAGATAACAAAGATGCATGTTCGTACCATATTTCATAGGATTAAGGTACAACTTTGATCATTACGTAGACGTACTTTTGTCTGTTTGTCTGTTTAAACAGTCACCCCAGATGCCACCCAAAAATATCTGCCACGTCACTGGCTTCCACCTCACTGTTGGGTGGGTGTTTGGCTAGCAGACGACCTTTGTACCGAGACGCTGTCGGTACCCGATCTGTGCTGCCTGCACGATCCGTAATGCGCATGCAGAAAATGTTCGCGCATGCACAGATGATAATCCTGTTTTACGAGGATTTACGACACTGCAAGATCTGTTCCATGCCTCCGGTCATGAAGCTAACGTTAGTTTAGCTAATAGCTAATTCGGCTAACTGCTAGCTGAGACAGCATGTAATAACTTTAAAAGACCCTCAAAATAAAACCTGAAAATAACCATTAAAATATATAACAGCTGTTACATCAGTTCTACTTTACTTGTGCTAATTTAAAATACAATCAATCAATACTTACTAAGTCTTTATTGTTATTACTGTAAAGTCTTAATTTAGCTGTAGCCTGCTTTTCCCAGTGTTTAGTTTGAGTTAACGTTATTTTAGACAGAATCAAGCTGTCAACTAGCGGTTAGCCGAATTAGCTGTTAGCTAAACTAACGTTAGTTTCCCGGTGGAGGCTAACGGCAGACCGAACAGATCGTGCAGTGCCTCAAATCCTTGTAAAACAGGATTATCATCTTCGCACACGCGAACATCTTGCGCATGCGCATGACGGATCGTGCAGGCAGCACAGATCGGGTACTGACAGACACCATACGTGTCTGGTCAACGAACTGTCCCAGTTTGCTTTTAAGGGGAGAGTTGTTTTGCTATCAGCAGAGCTACGGAACATAAATTAAACAAAACTCCACAACAACACACACACACACACACACACATGCAAGCAGCTCAACCCTGGACAACACAATGTATCAGTGGAAGTTACAGTGCAGTTTAAAAATGGTAAGTGCAACTTGTAAGCATCAAATCGGTTTTGCTCTTGTCCGCTCTGCTGCTCAAATGAAAGTCGTTTGCATGCTAATAATGACATCATAGAAACATACGCAATCGTGTAATGAAGGGAAAATACTTTTTCACAATCGGAGATATTAATGTTAAACTCTTTTGAAAACATTAACATCATAGATCTTCAGCTTTTAGAATCCAGTGTGTTGTCCAAACTATGTCTTCCCTTTGGCAACCCTGGGCCACCCTAGTCAAAAATCCCTAGAACCGCCATTTATCATTAGGTCCAAATATTGTTTCAGAGGCTGTTCCACACTGCCCAGATAAGTGTCTGTAGGAAACACTAGTGCACATAAACACAATGTGTTGCCGGGAGTGGGAGGACTGTGTCAGTAATGACATAAAACAGCCCAAACACTGCCCAGTGCGGCCTGAGCAATAAAGCCTCTTCAAAATGCCAGATTGCTTACTGTGCCCAAACTAATTCCTATCCTAATCACTCAATATTAACTGACAGAGAGAGCCAGACTGAGGGGGTTGTGTGTCTCTATAATCTTATGAAACGTGTTTAGTGTGCTTTGAGAATGTGTCAAGTTTCACTTATTTTGTAGATGTAACTCTGAGTCCGCCAAGTTTTTTTTAGCAGTCAACTGTATTCTAGCAGTATGAAAGATCTTATTTACTGGGTACCTTCTGTTGGCTCACAGTACTGAGGCAACATATGGTGTGAAGCTGAATATACCCCTGTCTGTTATTTCTCAAAGCTGTAGATTTTCAGATCTTCAGACATATTTAATGCAGGAAACTGCAAGGTTCTTAAAGTCATGTATTTATTAACTTAACAAGTTGTAGACTGGAGAATGTTTAAAGTATAATTAAACACTAGATCATAGTTGTTAAAATTTCTGTCTGTCTTTAAAATTTGACATTGGTTTTGCAGAAGCAAATACAGCAACAAGAAAACTACTTTGGCTTATCGCCAAAGGTGCCGCCAAAGACAATGAAACAGAGATCTTCGAGATTGAAACTTTAATGGGACATAGACATCAAGTTACATGTGTTTTCACACATGTAACTTGTTTGCTTTGTTCTGATTCAGGAATCGCCTTGACCACATTTCCCTCTTCTTTGTGCGCTGGAAAAAAAACAAATAAGGCAGTCACTTCGTCGCTGCTGCCAGTCAACCCAGGACTCATTTCCGCTAGCTTCTTGGTCTTCTAGCCAATTGTTTGGCTTCAGTAAGCTGCTGTCTGCTGTAAACATTTAAAAGCATCCCATCATATAAAGCCCAACTGTTTTTCTTTCCGTTTTAGGTGGCAACCAGGTGGCCACCTAGTTATGTTGGAGTGTAAACCACAGATGTGAGTCAGTTGTTTTGGTTGTTAGGTTGATTGTGTTCGCACTGCAAAACAAATTCCCCAGAGATTGATTGAAAGCCAACCCAAAACAACCTTTCTTGGCAATCTCAGCCCACTTGTTTTGTCCGCATCAGAGTGTGATTGCTGTGCCCAGACGCTCCCGGTTTTGCAACAACTGCTCCAAACATGCTAGGTGTGAAAACACCCAAAACTAAGTAAATCACTCACTTAAGCAAGGCAGGACTAATGGGAACAAAGGAAACAAAGGAGACCGGCCTCTCAAAGAAAAATGGCAGCATTAGTCATTCACATTACGTTCCTTAAGTGACCGTGTAAAAACGCTGTGGCAGCTGTGTGAATGATGTCGTTAATGCATCATTAGAAAAAAAGGAAAGAGTGTGACGCTGTTATGGCCACGGGGCGACAGAGGGAGGAAGTCGTGGTGAAGTGATGAGTCAACAAAACCTGAGACTTGGTAGATGGCTGGTCGCTTCCAGATTCCTACCCTCGGTCAAAGTTTGTTTCTATTAACCATGGACAATCCGAAGTCATTGCATGCAGACTTTTCAGTTTGTCCATGGGTAAAAAAAACTATGTTGACTGAGGGTTGACAGTACAGACATTTTGGTTTGTCTTATGTATAATAATGTAAAATATAATTTTTAGCTTTACTATGTAAGGCTCAAAGACTAGCAAATTCACCAGTATATTGTTAATGATTTGATCATTAATGAACACTGTAGGGCTAGTTGTGCTTCAGGTTTTTTCATGGTTTTTAATGGTTTCTTATTAAGGGCAAAAAGTAGTACATATGATTTCCATCTGTGAAGGTAATTTGAAGGTTGTGTGAGCCCAGGTGGTTATGAAATCGGCAGCAAAAGAAAAAGGTCATTTAGACATACACAAGGCTATGTTACAGTTATTTTTCATATGTCATCATAGCTGAGCTTAAAGTCAGAAGACAATATCATTGATCATCAGTCACCACAGTGGAAAGGATTGTGTCTTTGTGTGCAGCACAAAGGGTAGCTGAAGGTGCTGGCAGTTAGAGTTCACATTCCACTGGTGGCACCCATGTTGAAAATAAATTTTTTCTGAGATGTTCAGATGTTCTTTTTGGTATAGTGAAACTGTTTTTGTCATCTGAAAAAGCTGTAAAAGTGGTGACATTTGAAACTCAACACAAAGACACATTATCATTCTGTGTTTACGCTTCCTACCAGTCTTGCACCTCAGGTCACAGCTCAGTAAGCTGACTGACAGTGCTGCACAATGAAGCAAGGCTTTCATTATATTGTTGCAGCTTCCAATCCAAAAGACCTCTCCATCCCCACTTGTGTGTGTCCTTGATAGTCAAACCAAAAATGAAATGCCATCAGTCATGTCTAAGTGTTGTGAATACTCTGCCATTGTTGCTGTTTAGGCTTTAGTTTCAGAGCTGACACAAATACTGTGCACACATTTTATACCGCATAGCTGCAGATTAGTTACTGTGCATTCATTTTCATGGTGGTTTATAAATGATAATTACTTGGCGTGTCAGGCTCAGAAAGGCATGCAAATGAGCAGAGTTCATTAGAGGCATTAGAAACACGTTACCCAATTATGGCATTCTGCTTCGCTATGCCAATGACATGGACACAGAATTTGGATGCACTACCCTGTTGCCTATTTACAAACTGGTCAGAATTAGGACCCAAATTACCTCTGTAAAGTAGATAATGGGTGTATAATGAGCTTGCTGGAAAAAACAACAGCAAGCCAAAACAAAATCAGATGTAAAACCTTTAAAATCAGTGAGGGGGTAAAGAGTGATGGATAAGAACGTTATGATAAAGGGAAGGGGTGTATATTTCTTTTAAACAGTGTCTTCAACTGTACATAATGTTGTGCAACATGGGACAAAATTAAATTCAGTATGTTAAGTATGGAAACATCTATCACTGAATTGCATGACATATAACAGGAAGACATCATTATCTAAGATATAGGACTTAATGGTCATCCTTTTTTGTAAATAGGTCTTTTTCACTGAAGATATTTTACTTAAGAAAAGCACAGTTGTAAATAATTGAATTATGGTTTCAATTCAGTACCCTTCAGTTTCAGAGTTCTGTAGTGTGAATGCTGGCTCACTGGCATAGCTTACCGGGACATTTGAATAGATCAAAAACATCATTAATGTTATTTGTAAAACTGGTGCATTTCCTACCATGACAAGTCGTCGTGAAAGAGGCCTATTTAGTCAACTGATTATTTCATGAAGACAGGTGTCAGCACATTGGTATCCAAGCAAACAAGATTTGTTTAAACATCGTTTACCAAATTGTCAAATGATAGCTATCTAGTGAGAACATCTTAAGTACCGCTTTACTGCAATGAAAAATTATTAAGCGATTAAGCGAACGATTAAGAGTTTACGCAAAAACACATGTCGGTCATTCTGAGTTAATTGCATGTTTTGATTATTTCATGTTAGCTGAGATCTAAAGATGTGATAATACACATTGGCTCTTAATGAGGTGTATAGGTTGCGTGTTTATCTAAACTGTAAATGTCATTCATTTTTACACCGGCTTAAGTGACACGTTGTAATAAACAGTCATATAATGCCATGGTTTAAACACTGAGATAACTGAGGGTGTATTTTAGACTTGATGACAACTGCACAATGCTGTGGTAAATAGCTGCTTCCAAAATAAAGAAATCATCTATGTGTACTACATACAGTACCATCAAAGTTATGTTTCTGTGTAAAACAAGTCACATGAACACTTCCAGTTTTTTGTAGTGGACACATTTTCAGCAGACCATAACATCGGGGAATTAACACTACTGTAGAATGAACAGTGAAACACACAGACAATAAGATGGATGTGTTTGCCACTGTCTGAAAATTATAATTCAACAGGAATATGATACCATGGCTACAGAAAATGATAGTGTTATTCTTGCAAGCACCAAGAAAAACATATAAATATCTTTTCGCTAAGAATCCCTGAGAATGTGTTTCATATTTGCATGAATCTGGAAGTCAAAATCAACTAAGGAGAGGAGGAGAACACTTTAAAAGTTACATTAGCTGTGAAGTTGGGAGGCTGCAGGTCTGAGGTAACCGGACACGCCAGATGGTACGTTAACACAGAACCATCTGAGTAGCCGTCATTGGAAACTATTTGAAAAAGGGCATGCACTTTCAAAAGATACCTGGCAGGTGATGGGATGAAACATCTGTCTATCAAACTCTTAGTGAAGCCAGTCGAGAGAAGAGCGAAAACATCTTTTCTATCGCCGTTCTTTGCTCTTCTTTCAATGAAGTAATACTCTCCAGTTCTGATATTACTTATTATGATTGCAGCATCTAAGCTAACCTCTTTATGAGCCGGCATTGTTGTTTTAAACGAAAAGTCGCCTCTTCACGTTGTCACACACACCTAAACCATGGCCGTAGCTGTAAGTAGCTCTTCACAGGACGCTGATCGGTTGTTCTGAAACAAACACATTACCTGAAGCCTTACAAGATGAATTTTTGTGTGATCTTGTGATCCGCATTTCTCACGTGATCTCTTGAGAATCCAGCTAGCGTGCTAGGTGAGCTCAAGTGGCCATGGTGCAGGCGTTATAAGACCCTTCTTATACAAAGGGGTAACTCAGGGAAGTCACTAGAATTGAAAGACGGGGGGGGGTATGCGTAACTTGTGTTTGCATCTTTTTTTTATTGTATTACAATTACACTTATGTCAACAGCCAGTCAAGAAGCCAAGATGTTAACAAGTAAAAAGCGACAGACATATTATCTTATTCAGTCTCTCCAGGATTTCGCGATGTCGCGATTGCGCCAATTCACGAAAAATCAACCAATCACCATGACTTTGGTGCGACTCGCAATTTTGACCAATCACCGCAACTTTTCCGCAAATTTGACCAATAACCGGAGTTTTGCGCGACTTCATCCAATCCCAGCAGTCCCACGTGCCAGACTTTGCATCAGTATGCGGGAAGCGGGAGTGAGAACAGGTTGACGTCACACATACGTCGCCAAATTCATTTCCATGTAAGACGAGACGTGTGTAACTCGAACATCTCACATTTACCAACAAAACGCACAGCGAAAGACAACGTGCAAAACATTTCAGACCATCCTGACAACCTGTATACATTTTAATATCAATGTACGCTGTAACGTTTTTTCGGCTCTCTGCAGCGGGCACACACATACGGTGGATGCAGGAAAAAACCGGAGATGAGACGTACACAATGACCTAAATTGAGGACAGCTACACTCGTTATTGTAAGTGCGATGATAAGTTAAAGTCCAATAAGTACTATATCAAACCGTATGAATGTGTGTCCCAGCCCAGGCCAGGTTAGGAAATTAACTAACAATGGAAAGATCAACAAGCCACTGACACATATGTTCAAATTTGACTCATTCAATAAATTATTTTTTGTCTTAAATCCACCAGCCATTTTCATATTATACCAACATTTGCAGCATCCTGAGCCATTTTGGTAAGGTTACTAAGAAGACTCAGCCTAGAGTAGTTTTATTCTCCCCAAAATAAGTTTCCTTTTTATTTTTAAAGAACTATACAAAAAAAAATGTCTCCGTCTCCCGCAACTTAATTGCAACAAACATACAAAAGACATCGCAACTTTTATCGCAATTTTTTACAAAAGCTCCCACAAAATCATTTTGGGCCGCAACAATCTCAAAAACAGGCTGCGAAATCCTGGAGGGACTGATTATTCCATTTCTCCTCTGTTGAACAAAAGTTACTGTAATGTTAGCTTGTAGACACATGAAGGGTGAAGGAAGATTGATTCAACGTAGTGAGTGATACAGAGTGCATTGTAAAAAAAAAAAAATCTAAATCTAAGTATTATTGGTCTTATTATTTGGGGGGGCTTAGGAACATTATAGGGCTTCAGCCCCCCCTAAAAGAAGCCTAACGACGTCCATTGGGTAACTTATCACTGTCATAACTATCTGTTTCCTTTAAATCCCCCTTTAAATACTGTAGATTGATAGACAATCAATATTTCTTCAATAATGTTTAATACCTATTTTGGGAAATAAGATTATTGGCTTTCTTTTGCCGAGTTAGATGAGAAGATCAATACCTGTTGGTTAGCTGTAGCCAGCGATCAGTTAGCTTGCTAAAGACATCTCGGCTGGCTCTGTCCAAAAGGTCACACAATCCTCCTAAAGCTCATTAACATGTTAGAGCTCATTAGTTTAATGTTGAAGAATTTCATCAGATCAGTTGAGCGACACATGAATACTTTTCACTTTTAGGTCCCACCACCTGCAAAATAAATGCTATATGGTAAGATTGGGTCTTTACAGTAACAGGTATTTCACATGAACATTTTCCAATTCAGTAAAACAAAGGCACAGGAGCACCAACTGGTGATTAGCTAAAACGATACCTGCCAAAAAAACACTGATAGTACACACACAGATACATTTGTTTGCAAATCTGAAGAGTAACAAAGCAGTTTGCCACCTGTAGACTCTGCACAGCTTCTCCTCTGGGCATGGAATCATATAGTTTAAGTCAATAAATGTAAAATCCAGCAGGGATTTCCACCTGGAGTTGCAACAAGATTGCTTAGATTTAAGCTAAGGAGAGAAAGGAGTAAGCTAATTTGATTGCTAAAGAATTTGATTGTATTAGTTTGACTAAAGCAACAACAGGGATAGTTTCTTTTAAACGTTATTTACCCAGACGAGCTACACAGAGAGCAACGCCTTCTTTTACAGGAACACTCTGCTCAGTCTCACAGTTACACACCTGAAAGCTCCCTGTATAACCACAGTCTGATCTGTTAGCCACTGAGCAGCTCCACTGGAGTGGTTGTTAGTTATGGGCATTGCTCAACAGCACCTCACCCCACCTCAGTGGTAATAATCCTTCACTATCCCGACCCAGATTTATCCTGGCGTTTCTGAGACTGAAGCAATGACCTACCAGTTATAAACCAGCTTCTCCCTCTGATTTACTGCCCACATCACAGTTTTCTGTTGTGCATAAACTAGGTATGGTGTTGTGCATGTGTAGGGATGTTTACCATGTAGGAGAAACAATTGAGTCGATCAGAGTTTAAAAATGAAGATGTCACCTTCCTGGCAACATTGAGACATAGAAGCAGAAAAACAGCCACACAAATGGCAACAAACATGGATTAGATCGACACAGATATACAGGTTTTTGTTTAATTACAGAACTAACTACCACAACTTGGGTTTTCTTTTTATAGCTTAGGCCATCGGTTTTCTCTGAGTACTAGCTAAGGTCTTGGAACACAACAACATTGCTAAGTGGATTCAACGGGGAAAGAAACACTAACAGACGATCATACAGGTAAACAAGCTGAGAGGATTACCATACGTATTTGATCAACTAGACAGATACATCACTTGCCACTCCAAGACAGACAATGGCGATCATA
Organism: Sander vitreus; assembly: GCF_031162955.1. Lineage (NCBI taxonomy): Eukaryota > Metazoa > Chordata > Actinopteri > Perciformes > Percidae > Sander > Sander vitreus. Next base: position 23,389,071 of record NC_135874.1, on the reverse strand, counting down.
AACATAACCTCAGACTGAATATTGAAGTGCAATGAAATGACAATTCAGTGGGATTATAAGGCTACAAGCTCCCTGGAGAATTACACTATAGGGATGTGCAGTGATGTAGAGCTTTTACTTCCCAGACTCCATAACAATAAAGTCCGTTGTGTCTTGATATCGAATGGGTTATGGACTTTATGACCCAACATGGGGCCAGCATGTCTTGACAGTTTGTCAGATTTTCTTAACTGACTCTTCTAGTAGAAATTAATTGTGTGATATCACAAATTGAGGCACAACACAAGCTCCCTCCATTGGTTTATAGCTCTGCTATGAATGCTTACTAAATGACGGATGAGTAGTATAAACCAACCTGTCCTTGAACATGAGGGAAAAGCATTTGAATCTGGAACTTATTTTAGTGCAGCAGCTAAACATTGCTGTATTAGGCTTTATTCAGTGAATGTCAGACATGCAACTGTCTCCATCATTGAAAATGATATACAATTATGGTCAAAAAATGGAAAAGTCTGTTAAGATACTTGTCATGACAGCTCACAACTCACAGGTATTTGATTCCCACATGAGAAGTGTGACTCAACTTTTTCTATCGTACAAGTGAATTCTTCCCTCACATTACTCAGTGACAGAATCATCTAATTTGACCAGAGTTATTGCTCTCCTTAGAGAGGACACTCACTTTCCCTGTTTATCTGCCCGACTTCTGACCGCAGGTTAATGAATAATAATAAATAATAACACACTAATGATTGTGCTTGGAGAGCTTTGCATGACAGCTACTCAGTCAAAGAGGAACACAACACCCAAGGGTGGCGGAGACGGGGGAACTGGAATGGCATTATCCTCCTTAATCTTCAGGATCATCAAGGGTCCTCGAGCCAATTGGATTATTCTGAAGACGTTATACACAATCGATTGGTACGCTGTTGAGTGAGTACAGCCTCGTGGATGTGTGTGTATGACAAGACTGTTACCTTTCAGATGTCCTAGGGCGAGCGGGCCGTGCTTTCGAGGATCATCATAAATGCACTGGAGCAGTCTCTCTCTCTTTCAAGGCTGTACTGATGAGCTGTGAAATGTGTTCAGATAAGGTATTTGCAATTGGACCTCACACTTGTTTTCTAAAAAGGTATCATCGTTCTGTAATTCCTTTTGTAAAATATGCCGAAGGTGACACGTGGTAAAAGGACGAAACAATTTGACAACTGCAAGGAAAATGCATACACAACATTAACTCCTGATAGTTACACAACATTCTCACTGCCCACTGTGTCCATTGAACGTGTTGCCAATAGAATAAAAAAGGATGAAATAAATTGGAAAAAATGACACTGACATCTGTCCTGACAGTCAAAGTGACCACTGATTCAGCTGTTACTCAACGAGGAAGCTCGCTTGCTAAACACACACACACACACACACACACACACACACACACACACACACTGCTGTTGACTGTGACTATTAATTTAATCAATGCAAGCGTCAGCCTCAGCCCATATTAGTGCCTCGGTCTGTCTCTGCTGTGGCTAACTTTCCAAAAAAAATGCTACACCCACTGTTTCCAGCAGTCTTGTATAAAGTACTTGAAAGCAATACTTGAGTAAAAGTACAAGTATCTTACCAGAAAATGACTTAGAAGTTAAAGTCTCCTTTTAGAATATTACTTGAGTAAAAGAAGTCTTAAAGTATCTGATATTTATTGTTCTTAAGTATCAAAAGAAATTTTTGATATTAAATGTACTTAAGTATTAGAAGTAAAAGTTAAAAAAAACTTTGATTATGAACTTTATGGCCAAAAGTGTGTAACGTTATCTTCATCACCACTGTCGTCGGGGTTGTCATCGTCTGTTACCATGCCAGCAGATCAACATACAGGCATTATGACATTAGACAGGGTCACCAACTGCAATGGAGTGTGCATTATCTTGGCAATTTAGGAGCAATGATTCACCAAATCTGCTTTCTTCCAGTGTAACAAATTACTTCTGATTTTATTTTGTAGTAACGAGTAACTAAGATGCTTAGGGGAAATGTAGTGGAGTAAAAGTAAAAGTTACTGGAAATATAAATAACAAAGTAAAGCACAGATACGTGAAAATTCTACGTAAGTACAGTAATGAAGTATTTGTACTGTGTTACATTTAAACACTGGTTTCCAGCAGACATGGACATGAAGCTATAGCATAAGTTAAGTCAGGAAGACCATACTTTTGCATGCTTAGGCCTTTAGTTTTATTTTTCATGCATCTGCATTCAATCCTCTCACACATGCTCACTCATTATTCCCTGCTGTCCTGTCTTGGGCTGTTAATTATCTCATCAGCTATTCTAATCAGCTGGTCACATCAGCTAATCTCATCTATCCAATAGCTTAGCAACACGCCTACATTGCTAGCCTATCATTGTACTGCTGCCTATGTTTAATTATGATTCCCTCTCTGCCTGAGAACATTCATGCTGTTGTTATGCGTGCGGTGCGTTCACTGCTGTTAGCTTTTTTAAATCTGTTCTCTCTGTTGCTGTCAGCTGTCATTTCAGTGCAAATCTATGCAAACGGCAAAGCGCCTCACCCTATCCCCATCGCCACCAGTCTTACAGATTCATCATCTCCATCAGCATCATCGTAATCATCAGCCACCGCCAGTGTCCAGACTCCATGGGGGGATGTATCCTGCTGCTGCTCAGGGCAGATGCCCTTGGGTTACAAATCTCCCTGTAGAGTCTAAGCGCCAAAGACTTTCTGCCAAGACTTAATTATCACATATTATCTGTTATAATAAACATTCATCTTTACTTCATTCACTTATCTCTCCTGATTGAAATACAGTGAGGACAATTACCCAGCTCCAACAACTACTTACTCTAGCAAAAAATACGTTTTGACAATGATTCTTCAAGCTGGTGAACCAGATGCCTCGGTTATCCAGAAAAGAGTCTAAAGGCCAAATTAATATAGCCTAAGCAAGAGACAAGAGACTCACATTTAAAAGACAAGTGATTCAATTATTCACTAAATCCCTCCCCCAAACAGTGATCCTCCAATCATAGCTTGTTTTCATTTCCTCTGTGTATATCGGTGCACACTGCTGCACACAGCCGCACACAATTTTATAGTTTTTGCCTTCTCACAGATGTCAGGTGCTGTTGACTCCCATACCTGCAGACTGCTGGCCTCAGCTGCTCAAATGGAAATCATTGATATTCATTTGCTTCTTAAGTATTTTGTATGTGACAGAGATAAGGAAGGTTTGATTGAAACCCACATTCCTACGCCACACATGTGGCTGTGGGATTTTATTTTTTTTCCATTATTGTTTGGAGGGGACTTCAGTACATTACACAGCCTCCTGCGTGTTCATATCTACCAGTGACTTACATCTTCAGTAGAGTGCCAAGCACCCACATGACAGGAAGAACCACTGTATATTTGACTGTTGGTACAATATCAGATTTCCTTCCGACTGCTCAGGTTCATTTCAGGCTTTGTGGGGAAAAAAAGCACTCTGCGCCTGTTGACGGCTGCCTGTATCATGGGTTGACAGTATTGCAGAAATCTTAATTCTGGAAGGTTCATTGTTGACAGAAAGACTGACTTTTGCCTCCAGCGCACATTAAGAACGACATTTTGCATTAGTGAACAAGTATAATGATCCAGCTGTTAATTCTATGATGCCGTTAAAATATGCTGTGACATCCTGTTTGTTGATTAGTTCTGATGCTATCTACCTCAGTGCCCATGAGAAGGTAAAACTGTCTGATCCCACATCTTGTGAAGCACTGTGATGGTGTTTGACAGAGGTCAGCAAAGGTGATTGGCTATGGAGCTATAGAACCTCCAGTCGCAGCTATTGTGCTGCAACGTAAGAAGATTATATCCATCTATCCGTGTCCAGACTTACTTATTCTGTCATCTCAGCTGAGGATTACCCTGATCTACTTAGGGAAAATGGGATTTCAGTACACTTTAAGTTGCTGGAACATGCAAAATGTCATTTTTGCTATGGTGCCATAATGAATTCTGTGGCGCTGAAACGTCCCATGCAGACTCATGAAATTTGGTTAAGACCAAATGAAAAGGACTTGCTTCTCTGATTTTGAAGAGGTATGATTATGTTTAAGACCATCAGATAGAATGCTTCATGTTTTTTGGCAAATACATCAACTGTGTTTCTTGAAATCTCAAACCTTCCTCCATGGACTAATTATAGACATTTAAAAGATGAGAGTTTTGATATTTGGCATTTTTTTAAATAAGAATCTGCTTTAAGCTGTTCTGACATTCTCATCCCCCACCTGCTGCACTCAGGGAAAGACATTCATCAATAAAGAGAATTAGCCTAGACCAAATCTTCATTTCCCTTTAACCTCTAGGATCTGCAATCCTCCACAACGTCTGCTTTATCCAGCTCCCTATAGACTAAACCATGTCTCCTACTAATTACAACATCTTGAGGAACTTAAGCCAATAATGAGTGCGTAGAGCTGGATGGCCCTGCTAACCAGGTTTTCAGGAACAACACAAGCACATTAATACACCTTGTAATTGGGCGACCAAGGAAGCGCACTGAGGAAGTTTGCGCATTGAATGTAGAATTTCTCTGTGCACGTATACCAAACTTCACGGCTGGAATGCTTGATTTTAAATGGATGGCGGTAACTAAGGTTTGAGGGGTTTTCTCACTTTCACTTTCTAAATTTTCTAAGACTATATGTTGCAGTCGTTCCTGGTCGGGATGTCAAATCACACTAGATTCATAGCTGAAAATTTCAATTGTCTTCATGTGTTTTATTAATTTGAAACAAGGATCTATGGCCATGATAGAAGCTCAGAGACTGAGGGGCCTATCTGGCACCTGGCACAGTGCAGCGCAAAGCCTGACGCAAGTGTCTTTGCTAGTTTAAGACCGACGTAGTTGTCAATTTCCCATCCAGCGCCCACGTTGTTTAAAATAGCAAATGCACCTGCACCCATCTGTGTTCAGGTGCATTCTTGGCGTATTGCTATCTTGAGGCAGTGGAAAGTGAGCGTGCCATTGACCATCAAAAACCTGGTATAAAGTCAATAAAGCAGCATTTCATTGTTATTTTAACAGCGCATTAGTAAAATGCGCCTAGGCTCGTGCACAGCGCGCGCACACTATGCTTGTTACACACACAGAGACACACAGCAGCACACAAAAGGATTAAAAATACAAATATTACAATGTGAAATAGTATTATGATATGATCTGCTCGCGCGCTTTCACTTCACGCACAAGCAGATCAGTTTCTTCTCCTGAAAATCTCTCCTTCCTGCTTAGCAAATCCGCAATCATAATAGCAATGTGCTACGGTACAAACGCGCCTGGCTTTTAAAGGGAATGGGAGATGACACTCTGATTGGTTTATTGCATGTTACGCCCAAAACACACCTATGATTACATAAGACACTAAGTATAACCCTTTTGAACCATGCACCCGTCGCACGGACCCTTTTTTCGTCCATTAAACTAGCAAAAGTGGATTCGTACACGCACTAAACGCAGCTGCGCCGTGCGCTTAGATCGTTAAAATAGGGCCCTGAGACTGTACTTAGGAACAGCAGGGCTTAGTACAGCTGAGGCTAATGGGAAGTTTTGCAGGTATTTGGTCATAAACCAAAGTATTGATGCTGCTAGATGAAATGGTTGGAAGGGTTATGAGTCATCCCAAGGGAAACATTGTCTAAACTGAATTTCATTGCAATTCAATAGTTGTCAATACATTTACATTTGATGACAAGCTAATGGTGACACGAAGAAAAGTCAGTGGATCACCAATAAATACAATGTTTAATGAGATATCTCAGTGTAGATGGAGCGTGGTGGAACGACTGACATTGCCATTCTTAGAGCCTTCTGCTAGCAAGGCTAAAAGCGAACATATGCTACATAGATAAACCAGACATCAGGGGCAGAGCCAGACGTTGTAAACAACCGTGACTCGGCCCAAACCTGTCCATGCTCCTCCAGGGAGATTTTTTTCTCCCATTTACGGAAGCTATATGCAATATTTTTTAAGCCATTTAAGATAACAAAATGCCTTCAAATCTGTACATCATTTGGGAAAAACATGATAGTTGCCAAGGAACTTTTTTTTGCCTGTTCTAATTTATATCTAATTGTTCTCCAACTGCCTTCATCATTCTAATACCAGAACACAACAAATGTTCAGGGTGACTAATTTTTCATTCCTGCCACCTAAAAAGAGATAAAACTGGTCTGATGTTACTATTGTTAAGCTACATAACATAGGGTATGAATTTGGCGTAAACAGCATTACTATTCTTGAAACCTTTTTTTCTTAAACTATGCTTATTTGACAAATCTGCTACATTTTAATCAAAATGCCATAATATTTTAATATTTTAACAATGCCAAGTAAATGTGGTCTTCTGATTAGAACATTACAGAAGAACATTACTATTAGGATACGATCATATTAGATTTATAGGGAATAGCATAGTGGTAAGTTAGCGGTGGGGGTTAGCCCTAACCCCATAGTAGTAGTAGTAGTTTTAGCATACTATGACAATGTTAAGGCGGACCTATCGATGGTGATATTTCCCCAGTAATAGAAATTTTGCGCCATTGACTTTAGGGTCCAATCAGAGAAACTGAGGGGAAATGACATAACGTTAAAGGTATTTTAAAAACTTGAAAGACTCTGGGCTTTTGAGAATGCATTTGTGACCAAATGTAAAAAGGAGCCAGACAAATTGAGTCTACCCTTCATTAGAGCACCAAACCAAACATTACTCGCTCAGTTGTTAGTGTAGTTACTTTACTGCATTGGATGTTATTTTTACTGCTTCATGTGTTTCCCCAAACATTTTAGATATTTCAGTCAGTCATCAAATAGGATTGGCCTACATAGACTGCTTTCTCTCACTATTTCACCAGTTCTGATAGACCCACTTCTGTTCCACTCAGCCTCTTCGAATCTCCTCTTATCAAGAAAAATGTAAGTGTCAGATGACGGTAAGAGCACTGGTCCAGACATGCTGTATTTATTTGCATTAATTCAAGTGGAGAGTAAGTTGCTGACTTTCACCCTGAAGTAAAGGCTCTGCTGTGCTCTGTTTGCTCTTCAAACATTTATATATTTCAAGTTGTGCTTGTTGTAGCTTCATGACCTTTCTCACTCTCCTTAAATACACACTGAATAAACCAAATAGGTCTCAGCTCATCTCCTTCAATAAAGTTGGGGGTTGTGATTCCTTGATGGCAGGTAATACACTGATGATAAACCTAAATTGTTGCCTGAATTGAGGGCACACAATGTTGTTGGATGGATAGGATCTGACAAAGCTAAGAGCCCTCGGGGAACCACTGACCAGCTTTAATGTCTTTCTGGGTAGAGGTAACTGCAAACAAATGGTCATTCTGTCTGCAGCTACAGGTTAGCCTAAGGCAAGGTGGACTGACATGTAGCTGGAAATGTGCTGGATCCATCCCCTAGGCAGAACGTCTCTTTGTGTGAGTAGGTTTTACAGCTGCGGCTGGGTAAGTTAAGTTTTGGATTGAACTTTTTTTGTGTCTGTTTTTTTCAGTTATAGCTGAAATGACAATGTTTGTAACAGCTACCTTTTCATCCTTATTTACTTTTTACAATAACCTTGATAGTATAGTTAGTTTTTTGTTTGACCACCTTGAAAAACGAGATGGCTCATCTCAAAGGGCTATCCTTCAATAAATTCTTCAAATTCTTACATTCTCCGTGTTTTAGAGAGAAATTATATAGAAAACAAACCGCAAACAAAGTTCAGTTCAATTTGTCAAATATTAGTCATTTCCACTCATTCACTTAAGTCAACTTCACAAGGAATTCAAATTGCAGTTCACAGTTATTAAATAGTTGTGTGTCCCCAGGTCATTTCATCATTATGCAAATGGTGCTTCAGTTTTCTCCAAACCACCGAGAATGACGGCGACTGTTACGCTAATATCTCCCTGAGAAGGGACGAGCTGGGGCCAAATGGAGTATTGCTCATGGCGAGGGACGCTGTCAGGAGGTCAGGTCAGCCATTCAGCGGGGACAGTAATAGCCGCTTTGTGCCTTGCCCTGACAATGACAGTGATGATTACCAGTAGGCCCTCGAGCCACATTATTCCCAGAGAAGTCATGGATGACACTGTCACTTGGCCCAGGTCTCAGGTGGATTAGGGCTGACAAACACAAAACAGGATAAATGACCTGCTCATCTCTCGCTGGAGGTGTACAAAACATACATTCTAACCATAATAGTTACACAGTACCATTTCTCTGCTTTGCTGTTCCCACTGGAAGAAAATAAATCACGTGCCTTTTATTACCTCTGCCAAGGAGGTTATGTTTTAGGCTTGGTTTGTATGTCTGCAGGATTACAGAAAAACTATTGACTCATTTTCATGAAACTTCTTTTTAAGTTGTAAGTCCTAAACGATGCACGGAAAAACATCACCTTTTTTCCAACTGAGCTCCGACAAAACGCAAAATACAAAAGATCTAGACAATGTCAAAATTTAGATTGTGTGTCATAATTATGAGAAGTTAAGCACTAACTTGTCTTACACAACTATTAGTTTACTATAGGATATCATTTTGACTTATGTCATAATAAGATATTCATATTTCTAATGTCTTATTATATTCATATATATATATATATATATATATATATATTCCTGACAGAAATGGGCTTCCATGTATTTCATGCAGAAAATAATCTCAGCAACATTAGTGCACAGGATAAACAACACAGTGTGTTACATATCTGTGAATGCATGAATCATACATTGTGGTTACAAGTGTGTCCTTGCATTTGTTGTTTCTGCACAGCAGTATCTAAGAGCAGAAAGGTTCCCTCACTCTATTGTTGTCCTGGATGGCATGATGTGAAGTATTGTGTTGGAAATTGCCTGCGCTGCGGCTGAGGGGGATGTATTGTCATGACGCACGCCTCTACAAAAGATTGAAAATGGGATTCCGAATAGCTGACAATGTAGGGAATGGTTTATACAGTGATGTGTGCCGTGTGAGAGAAATTTATCTGACAGATATCTGAATGCTGCAGCTGAAAATGTCTGGCATGGAATTTCATACGTCTGCTCCTCCAAAGTTGAGGATTTCAGCAGGATTCTTGTGGAATAAATCCCAACTCTCACCTGCCTGGTAAACACAGTCAGAGGGGATTTTATTTCTACAAAGCTGTGTCTCTTTATTTTGATACATCTGTGTGACTTCACATATTTTTGAAGCGTTACATTGCATTAGCTTAGTTCAGAGTACCCAGATCACTGACAGAACATTTCTCTCAATGACTTTATTTTTGTCAGACTTTCCAAAGCCTATCAATCACTTTTTGATATCACAACAGGAGCAAATGTGAAAATATGGATAATAACAACCAAACAATTTCTCTTGTTTCTTTGCTTGGCTGGTTGGTGTAACCAGGTTTTCTTTATGCATGCAGGCTAATTAATGATTAGTATACCACTTCACAGGCTGTTGACAGCAATGACAATGCTATGCAATTGCAAGTAAGCTATGTTTGGGAGTGTATTTACCAGGTGAGATGTCTGCCTCTTTCAGCCCCCACCTAAGCATAGGAACATATATATAGATTCTTATTTTATGTCATGCATTTGATTGTATTCTGCTAATTCTCCTTGACTTACTAAACTGAATACTATTTCGGGGAAATTTAAAGCTGCTGTTTTGGACAAGGTAACACTTTGTAATATTATGTTATAATTATATTATATTGAGGGTTTATAGGTTGTCACTAACGGTTTATAAATTGTTTACTAATGCTTTATAGATAAGTTATTTAATTACTTAATTAGTAACAAGTAAATTACTTATTACTCATTACTTTAATTAAAGCAACGCAAATATGAATGGACTGCATTTATATAGCGCTTTTCTAGTCTTAACGACTACTCAAAGCGCTTTTACATAGTACAGGAACCATTCACCATTCACACACATTCATACACACTGTGGCTGAGGCTGCCGTACAAGGTGCCACCTGCTCATCAGATAGACACTCATTTACACTCCAATGGTGCAGCATCGGGAGCAATTCTGAGTTCAGTGTCTTGCCCAAGCACACTTGGACATAGGACTGCAGGGCCAGGGTTCGGACTACCAACCTTCTAAATGGTAGGCGACCACTCTACCACCTGAGCCACAGCTGCCCCACAACGTCTGGTTGGCCTGGTTGTGTAACATCTCTCTGGCTGGTGAGTCATTAATAGTCAAGTCATTTTTTAAAGTTATTGATTATGATAAGGAGTATCATTCCTTCATTCAAGTCAACAGGAGAGAACATCTTTTTAGATATTTACCAGAATATCTTTTAACTCTCAACAGTTTTACAGTTTTATATTAGGTATAATATGTAGGATTTTCCTAAAAAACTATGCATAGACTAATACAAAAGTAATCTCTCTCAATCGTCACTGATGACCTACTAAAAATATGTCTGATGCTGACGCACAAGGCACCCAGAGAAGACCTCTGCTGTGTGTAATCCTTTAATCAGGGTTGTCACAGTTCACAAACTGATTTTGTTGCACGTTGGTGAAACTATCCTCCAGTTTCCATAGACTGGTCTAAATGAGTCTGATGATGTGTTATTTGTTAACTTGTATTGGTTAAGCATACAATCTTTAATAAAACAGATGAGTGATAGCAACAATTGGCAGCTTTCAGTAGACGCCCAGGAAGAATACTTTTCAACAAGAATAGCAAACAGACGTTCAATGGCATCAAGAACTGGCAATGCAGTCTAATTGAAATTAGTTTTAAAGTTTAAAGTTTAGTTTAAATACACTTTAATGCTGCATTGCTAGCGGCTGAGAAAACATTATATTGAACTGGTGAAAAGACACAACTGCTAATGGAAATAAATTTGCACTGTAGACTCACTGTGTGTATATTGATTTGCATGCGCCCTTGGGTCTCTTTCATTTTTTGGTCCAACATTAGTGACCTCATCCCCACATCAAAGTAATGAAACGGCCGGATGTTGGATCAGCTCAGGGGAAAAAACCTATATGACTGAGTTGAAATCGGAAGGTGGAGGGACTTTTGTGTGGTAAACAACCTCCATCTGTGTTCTCCTTCTCTACCTGTGATGGTATACGGTGGCCAAGTGCACCCCCCTGCCCTCTAACTCTGTCTCTCACAGCAGAAACCTCTCCTTCCCCAGCATCCGTTGGGAAACACGGATGATAAAAGCATCATGAAGAGAGATAATGGTGTACTTCCCTGTGTGGCTCCCTGTGTGCACAGTAATTGTTGTAGCAGCGTAATGGAACCTGTGGCACACATGCCTCTGGTGAGGGGGACATTTTGAAGGACCATAATGTCATCACCAGCTCCTGCTGAGGTTACCCGTGTGTTTCTCCTCGGGTCTGCTAGTGTCGTATCAGGCCCATGTCAGAGGAATGTTGGGGATTCCTCCTACAGAGGAATCACTCTGCTGGTGTCTCCTTTGGTGGCTTGCTGGGGAAGCTTAGGAAATGAGAAACTGGGTTGCTCAGTTAAAACAGAATAGAGGTTCAGCTATGATTATTAACTGTGAAAACGATTGGCTAGGCGTCCATGCTCGCGCAAGATAACAGAGCCCAATTTGTTTAGGTCCTATCCTGAAATGCAACGCTACCAAGCCATTGCCAAGCGGACCAATCACAGTTGTTGCAGTTGGTCCTCACGACATAAAGTTTCTGGGGTTACGGTTAGGGGTTAGACAACAAGTTTGTTGCTGCAGTTTATGAAGGGTATAATGATATATTTTCTTTTACCAGTGTGTCACATATCAGGAGGGAGCAGTGCTCGAATTACGTGGGAGCCAGAGGGAGCCGAGCTCCCATAGAGTGAGGACTGGCTCCCATGAAAGAAACAAAGTCAAAGATCTGAGGGGGTCGCTCATATCTGAAGGTGTCTGCCATGTGTGGCATTGTAATTTAATCTTAAACAACGCTCATTATCCATCCCTGTGCGGTCTCTTACCATTAAAGATGTTAAATTAAAATATAAAATATAGGCTACTACGGGACGTAGACCTGAGCCTACCCTACGCTCATGAACGCAGCATGACTACACTTCACCACCACACCACTAGGCTATGTGAGCAAACCGCATAGGCTATTATCGATTTGACAGCACTCGCAAGTCCGAAGAAGTCACCTTGCTTTTAGCTTAATGTGCTTTTGAGGTAAATATGCCTACCACCAATACATCTTAAATACATCTGTAGCTATCCTCTGCCATTCAGAGCTCCGGAAAAGTTCCCAGATATTTTGAAACACCTGTCAGCAATACAATGCAAACTCTGATGGCGGAATACTTTTTTTTTTATGAGATAGAGAGACCCCCTTAAAGACAAAAAGATAATTCGAGCACTGGAAGGGAGGGAAATGCTTTAGTGTATTCTTATCTTGTTGGTGTGAAGAACATTTGATATTGCATTTTATTCCAATTGTTTTGTTGTGATTGTTATATTGCATGATTTAGCTGTATTAAGTGTGGACTTGTTGCATGCACTTTGAAGCAGGCATGTATTTGGAAGCCTAACCCTTTCCGTCATTGCCACACTTATTGCTAATCAAGCATGCCTGTCCATACCTCCTTTGTTTTTCTAAACGTTGGACTGAGCGACTTCCTGAAGAGTTTAGCAGCAATGGCCAACGGTGTGGCCAGAGGGGATGATTCCGCCTCCAGAGAAAGGAAAATAATCGGCAGCAAGACAGTTCAGATGGGCAGCTGAACAACCAAGCAAACATAGGAATGACAGCCACAGAAAGAGCTGGACGACAGAAAGAGGAAGGAACGGAGGAAATGATCTCTCTGCAGAGGAAGACGCGTGGCAGGAGTGAGGCAACTGAAATAAATAAAGGAGGCCTCTTCAGTACAGGTTCAGAACTTGTTCCATTGTGAAACAAATGCTAAAACACATTGTAATCAATTTTAGCATTTTTATTGTGGCACGTAAACTAAATGGTAAATGACATAAATGACGGTGCAAATGATTACATTATCACATTGTGTCTAATGAAAGAACGACAATAAATCCCCTCAGCATTTATATTTGTCTCTCATCTCTCCCGTGTGCAGTGCGTCTTTCAGTTCAACAGTCAACACAACTTGCCATCTGATCGTCCACATCCACGCCAACCTAAAAACATCATGTAAACAATTTAGAAATGTTAGCGTTTTTATTTTTTCTAATTAGTCACATAAATTACATTTCTGATAGTATTTTATATTCTTACAGTGCACAGACGGAAATCCCATGACAGGACACAACTTGTATTTAATATTTTAATATTCATAATCATTGTCATTCACTGTACGGCCAACTCGCAAATGTGTCAATATGGCTGTAGAGGTGAGGCGGAGGAGAGTCCCAACGTTAATTGGCACTTCTCCTGGCAAGTTGGTGTTTTTGTGAAATTAAACACCAAAAACCCATCTATTTGCTAACGTCTTTCTAACATTATAACACTATAGGAATGTGCACAATAAGTATTTAGGAAAAGTCAAGGTGGGAGGGAAACATAGCATACACTATGACAGACTGATTCACATTTTTAAACCATAACTTTATTAAGTCAGCCCATTTACCATGGGCTATGGTCTTAGTGTTAAGGTAGGGTGACCAGACGTCCCCGGTTTCTGGGGACAGTCCCCGGTTTCGGTGACCTGTCCCCGGTTTCGGTGACCTGTCCCCGGCTGGAGCTATCCCCGGAAATGTCCCCGATTTTCAGTGTGACTGACAGCCCCGAAATTGGAATGAAATAGTCGTGCACCCTAAACGCACAGGCTCAAGACAGCCAGAGCAAGCACTGCTCAGAGCTCAGAGATGTTTTAGAATGCCCATTTTACGATGCTAATATTACTGTTTATTTACATGGAGTCTGGTGGGTTCAGCCAACGCAGTTTCGCGGACTTTTTATGTTTTAAAAACAGAAAGGTCGACCTCCTTAGAAATCCTTTTCATAATGTTGTCAGACACTTAGAATATTAATCTGAGCCTGTCAGTGGCAAAACGAGCACTTTTATGAACGTAAAAACAAGCTGTACAATTGACGTCCTATTAACTTACATTGTAGCTTGTTTTGCCGTTGCCGACTGCAGCGATCTCGTTTAATACTGGACCAATGTCAAAGGAAAATATTTCCTCAATAGTTTTAATTGTATCCGATACTCAGTGAGCTGATGCAGAAACAAGCCCAGCGTGAAGCAACAAAGCAAAAGCTTTCAGATAAATGTAGTGCAGTAAACATTACAACATTTCCCTCTGAGGTGTAGTGGAGTACAAGTATGAAGTAGCAACAGGGGTGATTCTAGGATCAGAGGGGGGGCTCAGCCCCTAATGATAATGTGACACGGATATGGCGCATGCAAAAGTGTTAACCCCATTGCTGTGACAAATTGCAAGAAAATGAACACTGAACTTAAATGAAATGTTATCATATTTGCATTCTGCATAAATCTCTGCACACCCATTACTCTCTGTGAAATATCTCACAAACTCTTCACTCAACACATGCATCAGTCAATCCAAAAATATGAAGAAAAAACTATTCCACCTGTGTGTGCATGGTTAAAATTCTGAAGTGCTAAATAGCTCAGGCTACAGCACAAATATTCCCATCCATAGATATATGAATAATCAAGTCTAACCTCTGAATTTCTTTTCAAAGTGCACCAGATTGATGCATTTAAACATTAAAATACACAAAATATTCTTACAGGGGAGCATGCCCATGGACCCCCCCCAGGGGGGCTTGTGCCCCAGTGCAGCTCTAGGTCTAGTGACTCCCCTGGGGCAGTGTCCCCGTTTTAAGTTTACAAAGATAAAAAAATTACCTGTTTTGGAGGTATTTACGCTTCTGAGCTGAAAATGTCCCCGGATTTTGTCTCAGAAATCTGGTCACCTTATGTTAAGGGCCTTACTAACATTATTTTAAATAACAGAAACAGGCTCTAAAGATATGAATCTGGCAATGCAGGGTCCACTGCCGCTTCAATAATGTATTATTAGCCAGCTTTAAACATGTTAATGCTTTTGAATAATTCAGCAATGGCAGAATGCATGAAGCAAGGGGAATAATAAATGTAAGGTCTGCCAGCACCCACCTTCACCAAAAACAGCATTCATCTACCCCACACAGTTGAGACCTCCACACATACACACATCCAATGCACCAAACGCTGATGAATCCTTTGCCTCCACCCATGTGCGTGTCCAGCGACTGACAGCACTGAACAAGGTCAGGCCAGTCAAGGCTAGCACTCGATCCCTGCGGGAGAGCCACTGCTCATGAAAATGTAAATGCTGGCCCCATGTAGTGATTATGATCGAAGGTAATTTGTACAGCCATGACCGGTCTAGAATAAACAGCGATTGATAGGCAGGCTACCAGCTGGATCGCCTTCTTTGCATTCTTTTATTTAAAGGAGAACTCCGGGCAATTTTTACGTTAATCATGATCACTATACTTTTTTGAGTACTGTCTATAACAAACAACACGAGCCGAATTGGTGCTAGCAACATGGAGCTGCTGTAGCTAATGCCCAGAGCTCCCAGTTAGCTAAGACGGCAGTTATGGGGGCATATCATAAAGAGTGCCTTTGTGCCTCTTAACAGACTCAAAATGCAATTAAAATGTCTGTGCAACATGAACAGGGCCCTTACATGACAACAAGATACGTTTAGCAACTTAGCCATTGTTGAAATTCACATACCTTGTTAGCTGCTAGCTGCTGTCTGGGATGAGTGAGTGTGTTCAGCCAGGCTCCGGTAATAATCATCACGCAGCAGTTCCGTGTGTATTTGTAACATAAATATCCATTTTGTGTGCAATCCATCTGGCATTGGTGAGTAGGAGTCTTGTCTGTGTCGATCGTTGTGGTTTCCTTAGCCGGGCTAGCAGGCCCGGCCGGCGTCCCTGCTTCTGCTTCCTCCTCACCCTCCTGGCTTCACGCGGCCGACAACAATCCAACGAGCGCCCGCTGGTCTGGTGGATGTCTTCCAGAAGACCGTTCAAGCCTTCGCCATGAAAAATGGTATTTTATTTCACCCTAGCTGTAGTCTCGCTAAGTCCCGTGGGAATTCAGTTGTAGCAGGAAAAAGGTAAATAGCAGTGTGCAGGTTGGAGGAGCGTAGTGTGTGAAGAGTGAATATCGGAGTTGTTCACAAGGGAAGAAGTTTGGAGTAACGTAACTATGGAGAATATAGAAGATATTGAACACATGTAAGAGGCGTTTGAGGTTGATGGTCGTCCTTATTTATTCATGAGTTTGCCGACGGATGGCGATCTGTCAGTGATCATAACACCAACAACCACTCCCCTGTCAAGCAAATAATCTAGACCCCTGTGAAATCCCAACACCTCCATAGCAACCGAGCTGGTTGTTTCTGTAACCTAGAGAATAATATTGACCGATCAGACAAAGCATGTCTACATTTGTTTTTGAAAACACTTTACATAATTTGGTATTACGTAACATAGTAGATAATTTACCTGAACCAATTCAAAATGAATGATCTCTTTTGTGGCATCATCTTGAAATGAATATGTACAGTATTTGCTACTGAAACCTGAAAAAACAGGGATCAATTGGTAACTATGTTGTAGGGTTGCCATGTGTCATACAGTATAATCAGAATAATCGGAATCATTTCTCCTGGAGTTACGATTTACATTTCAAGCAAAATTCTTACCTGGACTGTCACTTATTGCATCACCACAGAGCTCAACTTTCTGTCCTGAGGCACAAAGTTGCACGAGACGTTCCACTAATTTCTTGTGTTGATCTCTGTACGCTTGTTGGATGACTGGTATTAGGTAGACTGATTGCATTGAATAATATTGAGATTTCTTCGGAATTGGGGTATGAAGAAGCTCAGCCCAGTCTAAGATGGTGGTATGGGTGGTTCCTGTGAAAAACGTGGATGCTCTGATGAGCAGGTTATTTTCTGCCATCCCTCTGATGTCAGGACATGAAGCCCAACTTCCAGAGTGATCATTCAAGCAGGTCCAAAGAACTCGGATTTGGCTGCCATGGGTAATAATCCTTTTGTTTTCCACCGCTGAGCCGCAGGTCTTACATGTGTTGAACAGTTCCAATAGCCTGGATTCATTCACAATCCACTTTCTTTCGTGTTCCAGTTCTTTCCAGAGCCAGAACCTGAACCAGAGCTTGATGTTGGGGTGTCGCTAGATGGCGAAAAACTTGTGTCGGATAAAAGCATTTCCCCAAAGCTTGTGCTCATATCCAACGTTGCTGAATGTTCTTCATCGACCTGTTGTTTGTGAAATTGACAATGTAGTTGTGTAAATACATTTACATTTATGTCTTTAGTACACAATGAGCATTATCACGCAAACAAATAACAGTAGTACAGACACATAAAAGAAAAGCCATTCAACTCACTTGTGCCACATCTCCACTGGCTGTGTTGGGGACAGCCAAATATGATGCCATGGCACCCTGGTTCTTGATAGTAGAAAATTATAATATTACACTCTAGTGATGGTAAATGTGATGAAAAATGTATGAAAAGCTTTGACCATTGCAAGGCTTTCCACTGATTGTTCCCATGAAGGAGGTCATGCTATATATGTCCCAGTTAGTGAAGGCTTTGTGCAAGGTTTCACAGATGATGTCTCTGGACTAGAGAGAAGTAAGGTCAAGCAGGAGGACAGACCAGACCGGCTTGATCCGGATTCACTACCTCTTTGGAGAGTTTTCTTTGGAGTTGACTGTGGCACTCCAGCTAATTGTGATTCATTCAGGGGGACACCATAGCACCAGTCTCCTGAATAAGTAGGAAGTAGTGAGAAAATAATAGCTTCATTCAACTGTAACACAGTAACATTTGCTATTTGTGTGGGTATCTATCATTTAGTGTGGTCATTTGGACAGTATTATTACCGGAGCCTGGCTGAACACACTCACTCATCCCAGACGGCAGCTAGCAGCTAACAGGGTATGTGAATTTCAACAATGGCTAAGTTGCTAAACGCATCTTGTTGTCATGTAAGGGCCCTGTTCATGTTGCACAGACATAATTGCATTTTGAGTCTGTTAAAAGGCACAAAGGCACTCTTTATGATATGCCCCCTTAACAGCCGTTTTAGCTAACTGGGAGCTCTGGGCATTAGCTACAGCAGCTCCATGTTGCTAGCACCAATTCGGCTCGTGTTTTTTGCTATAGACAGTACTCAAAAAAGTATAGCGATCAAGATTAACGTAAAAATTGCCCGGAGTTCTCCTTTAAGGTGTCAGGAAAACACAATCAGGATGATTGAAGGGCAGCTGGTTTTATGTTAATACATGCAATTGATCTTTAAAGAGGAAATGGAAATGAAGTACTAAATAACTCCGACCTAAAAGCATTAAAACTTCAAACGTCTAACCCCTGTGTGGTTACATGTTACACTTAATTAATTAACATGTCTTAAAAAAAGTTGTCAAGAAATAAATGTAAACACACTTGTCAAAATTACAATCCAAACACATCAAATTGTATTTACACCCAAAATGGGGAGCAGCCTTGTCATATTGCGAAGTGGCCTACCTGTGATATGCGTGTGTGTGTGTGTGTGTGTGTGTGTGTGTGTGTGTGTGTGTGCCATTCAGAGGACTGTGTGGCTAGCTAGCATGAAAGAAAACACTTAACCCTTTTAGCTGGAAAGTAAAAACTTGCAAAGCTAGCTAAGGCTTGAAGCTAGCTAAGGCTAAAAGAGACATTAAATCACACTCATCAACGTGTAAAGGATAAGAAAATAAAGTCGGTTTGATAAAGGCAAGAGCCATGCAATTAAATTGCGAGTATAGCGTTAGCTTGCCTACTTTGTTTAGAGCTTGAGCTCTATAGTGGAACAACCAGGAGTGATCATAATAGAGTGATTACCAATAGAGCTTAAATTCTCAGCATGTGGTTGTTTGACATGCTGATGGTCTCAGTTTTACCCTGACTGACATGGTTCTATTCCAGACTGCTCACACAGCTCATCCCACACTACACTGCTCATTCCTGTCAGCCGCTGCCAGCCTTCCCATGCAAAATACTTGAGAAATGCTCAGCCATAGACAGACACAACTAGAAAAGGAAAAGAAAACTTTTCTGGAGTTAGTGGCTTTGAGACTCTGAAGAACTCTGAAAAGTAGAGGTAAAACTTTTATTGAGTTGCCCTTGTGTCAGAACATTTTTTCCCACTGCCCTTGGAGGTGAAATGAGAAATTGCCTTCATGCCTTATTGAGAATCAAAAGGGAGGGAAAATGGCAAGACTTTATGTTGAAGCTAATGCTTCTAATTTGATATTGTAAAATATTACCATGAGACCATAATAATTGAAGGAATGTTTCATTTCTTTATCATGTCAATTCTGAGAGACACTCAAAAGGTGTTCTTTTATTCTCTTTTATCCCTCCCTAGCAGTTGTGCTGTTTGGCTTTTCATTAAGATTATATTGCAAAAGAGAATGCAATTTATTACGAAGACCTTGAGTTATATGATGATCAAACGAGATTAACGTTCTTTTTGGCCTAGCAAACTTTGTAGTTTTTTACAAGCTGTTGCAACAACTAGCAACGTTAGAAAAACTACAACACCACACCGGATCTAGCTAGACCAGAGACAAAACAACAGGCACACACTTGTTTTGGGCTTGCGAGCCTGCCAAAGAGTAGTAGGCTAACGTTGGCTGGCAAGCGCCGAAATGGATGCCAGTAAGATTCTGAATGGAAAGTTTACTTTAAAAAAGTTGCCAAATGGTTCCATTGACAAGACCAAAGTGATCTGTGTGTTTTGTCGTTGTGAACTGAGCTATCATCGCAGCACGTCCAGTCTGAAATACCACTTGATGGCCAAGCACACAGCTGATGCGAATTCTCCGTCCCCTCGTCAAAGCCAGGCGACAATGGATGACTTCAGACAGAAGAACATGGATACAACAACTAAGAACAAACTTACTGCAGCCATAGCTAAATGGGTGGCTACTGCATGTAGGCGATTAAATATTTGAATCATTTGACAGCACTAGGATTAATACTAGCTGACAGTGCAGGTGCTCACCTTCAACTTTCTTCGTCAGGAAACACATTTCACATTTTTATAAGCCAGGTAAAGCAGGACGTGAGAAACCGTGAGCAGATTGCTCTATTTACAGCAGTTAATAGCTTGTGGAGACTTTTGTTCTCCCATTTACCCTGTTTAAGGAGTTTTTTCTTCTTGACCACAAGTCCGATATTGAAACAGACCAGTTTAAAAGAACATACATAGAAAAATACCATATTATCATTCAGATAATGTACTGTACGGAAAAGTAGTTCCCGGATGAACTGAATGCTTTAATACATTCAGATTGTCTTGCAATGGACCATAACACATTTCAAGCTTTCACTTTACTTATTATATGACAATAAACATTTTTATCAAACAACATACAGCAACTCACACAGCAACTTATTGTTGTTGAGAGCAACTCAGATGTAATTTAGAAACATGAATCCGATGATAGATCAAATGCATGTTTTATGCAAATGACTGCAATCCTTAGATAAGTTATGAAAATATGCTTCTTTCGTCATTTTTGATGCCGTCTCTAATCTTGATGATGGCCAAGACTTATCCTTAGGTATTTTTTAACACAGAAATCCTGACAAAGTTGTTTTGCAGCAGGTAACTTAACACAAAACAGAATGGGAATATGTCATTATTTAGCTTAATACAGGTATTTGCCATACAGCACATAATTGCCTAGGTGTAAATTATCGCACGGTAAATCCAACTGAAATTAGATTGCATGTTTTATTCTGACATAATAAAAGAGCTGCTCTGTAAATTACATTACCTGTACTCTCATTTGAGAAAAAAAATCTTTGCCCAAGAGAGAAAAATGTACGTTTTACATGTTTTGGTTTCGTGATTTTCCTGCTGCCTGCAAAATGGTGTCTAACATTAGCTTGTAAGCAACAGTTACTGGCGAGAATTTGTTTACTTTGTGTCTCGGCACCCCTACATGCAGAGACATTTCTGATGTATCACCAAAGACTTGGTGAAAATAACTTGTGCCTTTGTTAAAAGGGAAGTGTTTTGTGGTTTCTGTTAGATTTCAGACGTAGGTCTTCCACTGCAGCTTTGTGGTCCTAAGCATCTTATTAAGTAAATAGCACAAACACTGTTTATTTGCAACTTTATAATAGCTCCCTGTGCTAAAAAAATATTATACTTACTCATGGTTGTGAATGTGGCTCTACGCCAGGACAGCCTATCTCTGAAATGATATACTGTACCATATTAATATGACCATTCCAATTGGTTAACAGGCATCTTACATGCTATATTTACATGGAAACACAATTCAGTTTTAACCTGGTTACTTAAGTGAAGTGGGTTGCACCATTTGCAACACTTGCACCATTGTTACTCTAAATCCTGCTTTACTTCCACAATAAAAAGAGTAGTCGTGCATGGACAATCTTCCCTTTAAAGTGTAATCAGGGATATTCTGTTAATTGACTTACATATGGCAAAAGCATTAGGGACACTCAGGTATTACATGTTAATGTAAAGACATAATCTGGATTAGACAGGATTACACCTTCCTTATGACCAAAAGGCAGGTAATCGCTGAGTCTTATCCTCGCCTTAGAAATGGAAATGTTTAAAGCCAAACATAACTCCTCAGTATTTTAGGATGAATTTGGGACATATCTTGGTATTATGCTAAGTATTATGCATATATAATATCTTGGTTTGATGCTTCAGACTCATCAAATGTATTAGCTCATCATAATGATCATAAAAAGTACAACAGTACAAGACTCACCTTGGGTGTCTCTGGGTGTCAGATCTTGCTATGTTATTTTATATTGTGACATGTTATGATCATTTATAACTCCCGAACCTCAAAATGATGTGTCACACACTTCATTACCATGCAGACGGATGTCTTCTGATGCTATTGTGACTCTCTTCAAAGGCAAAACCATTAGAGTTTTTGTTGTAAAGTGGCCCTACACGGTGCTGTCATTCAGACTTCTTGACTTGGATCCACCTGGAAATAGCTGCAGATGACGCTACGTGATATCCCCAACGCTTGCTTCCATCTCATATTGAAGCATACCACATTAAGGCCAAAAGGCAGCATTAAGATAAGGCCCTGGCTGCAGGTGATAAAATGAGTATTCAGAGTGTATGTCTTTGCTCTTTATTCCCCTTGTTCCACATGCCTGTATCAAGCAGAATCTTCTTCAAAATGTCTTTCAGTCAAGTGTTTGAAAAGGTAAGTGTTGCTGGACTTACCCAGGCTGTCATGCAGTTTTTCTTTCTTTTCAGGAGACATATCAAAACAATGTGGCATTTCAAAATGCTACGGATTTGACAGGTGCTGTCTCCTGAACATATGCTCTGTCTCAGACAAACAAAGACACTGCCTGCTTATTTTCATCTCGTTATTTATAGGCAACTCAGGTTGGGTCTCGTGGTATAGAAAAAGCTATCAGACCGAACTGAAAGAATAAAGAAACAGAGAAACCACATACATGGTAAAGTAAACCAAAGCTGTCTTATTTCATTGTGTGTTGTGTCTCAGACTTTCCAAAAAGTAATTTAGCTTTTTGTAAAACTTGATTTTTAAAGCTGAGAAGAAAACCAGCCCAGCCCCAAACAAACAATCAATTAAATGCCTGTGGTGAAGCAGATTCCAGGACTGCGAGAGTTTGGCTGCTCCTGAAATATGAGCTTTGGAAAAAAGATGACATATGGCTAACATTTCTTTCATTAATATATATATATATATATATATATATATATATATATATATATATATATATATATATATATATAAATTCATTATTTGCCTTCATGTTGCAGATCTATATCTTGGAGGGGGTGATGAAACATTTCACACTCATGTTTCCTAGATGCGTACATTTTTTTGCAGCTCAACAACAAATGTTGTTCATCCAGCCAGCAGCAGCGTTGGGTTGCAGTAGATGCACTCTATGATCCACTGGTAAGTGGTTAAAATGTCTTCATGTATCCGTAATTACAGCAAATGTGTGTTATGTGATGCTCATACTCAGGGCTTAAATTGCAATTTGTTATATGGGAAGGGGTGGGAAGGGCTCTGTGGTTTTAGGGTTGCCATGGGTGCATGTGTGTGCATAGACTACAACATCTGATTGATATCATTTGACAAACGGTAAATAAAATATAACTCTACTTTCTAATAAGTATATATATTTACTATAAGGTGATTGAGGCTGAGGCTGTATGGAGTCAGCAGTCAGACCATGCTGATGTTCTGCAATCCGAGAGAGCATCATTAGCTACGGAATTACAGAATGGTTTGGCAACCTAACAGTGCAACTAAAAAGCAGGAACAAAACAGCTATGAAGGTAATGGGACGAAAGATGATGAGCCCAGAGTATTTACGCGCAGGCCGTCATGAAACAAGAAACAAAAATCATTGTTGTTTTATGTGAAGCAACAGACTGTAGATCTGTGCCCAAGACACATTTCCCATCGGGGACAACTTCGTTGATTCTGTTCTTACAATTCTCACAATTTAAAAACACTATCTACATATTAATACATAAATGATCACACACCATTTTCAGCCTGGTCTCACAGAATTCCGTGAAATGATCACAAACTGTTAACACCGCATTACGTGGTGGTGGCACGTAATGTGTGAAAATTCAGTGTGGCCACCACAGAAAACAATGCCAATGTGACGTCAATGAGAAGATGACGTAGCATTAGGAGCGACTACGGTAGCGAGTAGTATGAAAGCCCGAAAATCTGCATAGGGAGGTTGGTTGAGGTGGTAGATGGGTCAAACACAGGACTTTCACCCAGGAGACTGGGGATCGTTTCCCGCGTGTCACGTTCTTCTTTTCCTAAACCCAACCGTTTGTTTTCCTAAACCCAACCGTCCCGTTGTTGTCCCACATATCATGGAAACGTAAGCCCACCCACAACCTTTTCCTTAACTTAAGGGGCCGTGTTCATTTCATGGAATTCTTCTGTGGGCCCATCACTGAATTTTCGGCGATCCGTGTTCATTTCACGGAGTTCTTGAGATCAGGTTGCCATTTTGCATTGATTCAATCTCTGTAATGAACTCCACGCTAGTTTGTCAGGATACAAAGACTACCATGAACTTATGAACTCCTTGTGCTGGGGTTATCTTTTATTTTCTTTCAGCAAATTTGACATTTTCTGGTCATGTCAGAGGGGGACTAAATGCTGACTGACAGTCAGATTTTCACAGATTAAAAGTAGAGACAGAAATACAGGAGAAGTCATGCATCACTTAGAAATGCCAAAGGCAATTCTTTTCTGGTTTGATATGGAGAGCCGGCGAAAATCCTTTGCTGTGGACTGGGCTCTGTAGTAAGTGAAGCCTTTATGGGAGAGCTGAGGCACATAATGAAATCTCCCAACCGAAAGAAACTCACAAGAGTAATAAAATGATTCACTTACTGTATTGTCATTGGCACCATTCATTTGGCCCTCATTAAAATCCATAATGCTGTTCAATGATTCCCCTCATGTTGTCTGGAATAACATTTCAGAGTGGATATTATTATTCATTATATGTGCATACTGACATGTGAGCAAAGCAACACTTCCCTCCTGTGAGAGCTGTGCGTGACCAACGGAGACAATCCCTTATGACAGCAACCTCAGCTCTGTGAAGGCCAGGATAAAACATTTATGGGAGCCTGGTGCGGTCACCTTGAGATCACTGCTTTTTGTCTGCCAGCACAAGTGGGACTCCTTGTGGGATTGCATTAACATCACTTTTTCATCATGCAGGTTCAACCGCTGTAAGTCTGATTCTGAATTTCTTGAACAACAAGGAGATAATAGACGGAGCTTAAAAACTCCAAAGAAAGAGCAATCTTGTCTTCTGTGTCATGAAATTATGCGTCTTGGGCTCTTAGCAGCATTTCTAAATTAGCTAATGATATACTGTGCCATACAACAAATCAGAATGATAGAATTGATTCATGGCATTGCAGATAAATAACCTCACGGACAGGTAGCATATCAGTCTTCAACATAGGTAATACGTAGGTCCTGTTATGACCATCGTTCACTTTGAGGATATAATTGTTTCATTTAGTGTTATGCTAGTGCTTGTAAGTAAAACAAAAGGTTGTCAACTAATAGTTTTCACATACATTGTCAATTTGTTCATTGACAAAAATAACACTTGCTGCAGGTTCTTCAACTTTTTTTTGCACAATAACTTTGTATACGAGATTTAAAGACAAAAAGACAAAAAGGTTGTTTTGATTGAAAACAAACGGCCCAGTAGAACTACTATACATCTTCCTAAATCTCTGACCTGCAGGAGTCCGTTTTCAATACGATTTTGGAGGACTACATTGTGGAATGACTTCTCCCACCACCAAAAAAACTGTTCCTCTATTAATTCTTTCAATAGATGCCTATAAAAGACCAATTTAGCTGGTGTTTAACATTTGTTGTTACCAGTTGTTATCCAAGTACATTTGTATCCATGTCTTTATTGTTTCACTGCTAACGACATGTATCATTACTTTTGCTCAGTAGTTAATAATACAGATAAATTAACCAATATCCTATACACACACACACACACACACACACACACACACACACACACACACGCAATTCTATGTTGTCTTATTTTCTCTGTTTTTTGTTATTTATGATATTATGACATTTTTAAATTATTAAGGTGGAGGCTTCAAATAAGCCCACTGAGTTTTTTGCCTCTCCCTGCACTGTATTAGTTATATTTTTATTTTTTTTAAAGGTCCCATGGCATGATTGCTTAAGCACAATTTTGAAAACAGGGACCGTCTTTTTCAAAACACTACACACAATTAGCACAACCCCACACCCAATTAGCAGAACACCTCAGACCCTTTGCAAAATGATGCACTCTACATATACACTAATTTATAAAAAACATATTTTGTTACCATATCAAACACACACGTTTCATTTGACTTAATTATGTTTGAACCAAATACACACTGCTGTTGCTAACTTAAAACACTTTTACTTTTCAGTGATCAGAGTACTGTAAATGAAGTACACAGAGAAAGTGCAAATTTACAATAACTTCACCAAACACTACACAAGACCAATGCTGCAGACTGAGGAAAATATTATTTATTTCTCTCCATATACCCAAATCAGTCAACATGTCGACATGGAGAATCAACAACAAAACAAGTCCCAGTTTTCATGCTTCTAGTGTACATAACACTGTTAGCTCAGCAAACAACAGACAAACCTAAAATACGGTATCTAGTACAGGTTACAATCACAGAAAAAACAACAACAACAAAAAAAAGATCTGAAAAAGTACAGAAAATACTAGACATTATCTCTTCGCCTAGCTGGATCTGGCCAGAGAATTTCATCAATGTCACAGGCAATAGCCTCATTGGCAAGACAACCGTCTTGAATGTCGAATCCATCCTTGCACAGCTGCGACGTTGACTTGGTCACAGGTGTCCTCCGTGGCCTGAATGAGGGGTACCTGGGCCTGGGGCTGGAAATCATAAACCTTCGCGTGAATATGGGCCCTCTTGCTCCTTGTCGTTCTCGACCCTCAATCCTCAAATGTCGCAGGGAGGGGTATCAAAAGTGCTGATATGGTGCATACAATGAGCAGCTGATTACTGTAACTGTAGACAGATTGTCCTTTACCTGTTTCCTTGTCGAAATGTCCTTATGACAGATGCCACTGTATATCTGCTAAGATTTGGCTGAACTCTTAGTCCAGCCTCCCTCAGCGTCAGTCTGTGGTTCACAACATGGTCCACTAGTGTTGCGCGATTCATTTGATAAATTTGGTCCTCTTCTTCTTTGAGCATATTCTCCGGCTTCAGGTCTTCCTCTCCCTCTTCCTCCACCTCGGTCTCTACCTCTGGCTGGGCCTCTTCCTCTACCTCCTTCTCCTCCTCTGTGGATTCCCCCTCTCACTCTCAGTCTTCTTCTTCTGACTCCTTCCATTTTGGTTGAAAGCAGGTGAACTTACCTGCTGCATTTTATATAGTGCTTAAACCCGATTGGTGCGTCTACAATTAAGCAATCATGTGTTTGCGTACCTGGTGCTGTGTTTAACCAATTGGTTCATGGCTGTGTTCATTTGAAAGCCTTTGCTTTGAAATTGCGGGGGGGGGGGGGGGAATTGTATGCACAAACAAAGTCTGATTGATTTGTAATGCTGAAATAGTCATTTGATAGTTGCATGCAATATGGACGCCATTGTAAAGCTACTCAAGATGGGCTTTTCTCATGGTTAATCCGTGGTTGATCACATGATGAATAAGTGTGGCCCTGATCTCATCAGAGATCGCTCTTTCTCTTCTTCCCTCTTCCTCCTCCTCGTTGTTGTCCCCTGT
Organism: Sander vitreus; assembly: GCF_031162955.1. Lineage (NCBI taxonomy): Eukaryota > Metazoa > Chordata > Actinopteri > Perciformes > Percidae > Sander > Sander vitreus. Next base: position 23,361,619 of record NC_135874.1, on the reverse strand, counting down.
CTCTCCCTCCTCCTCCCCTTGCTCTCTGTCTGTTGTTGGCATCCATTGTTCAAAACAGGTAATCTGACCTTTGACCTCTGTATAGGCCTATACTAAAGCATTGATTGGTTAGTGTTCAGTTATGACATAATGTGTTTGCACATGTGAGGAGTGTGTGTGTGTGCCCTGGTAAATAAGTGTAGCATTTTGATTGGTTGTGTTTAGAAAAGGAAAGCAAGTCACTTCCTGTTAGATTGTTGTGTCTTAGGTAGAGAATTGTGTGTAGTGTTTTGAAAAACGTGTTTTATGCAATTGAAAACTGAGTGAAAGGCTGAGAAATAGCTTCTGGTTTTGGAAATTTGCTGTGTAGTTTTGCACTTTGAGTGAGAGGTTTCAAAAACCGTGTGACATGAAAAGATTTTGTGTGTAAGCAGTTGAAAAAAACTGTAAAAGCATCCAAAAAGCAGCATGTCATAGGACCTTTAAGATTATTTTTTGGCATTTTAGGCCTTTAGTGGATAGGACAGTTAAGGCATGAAAGGGGAGAGAGAGGGGGAATGACATGCAGCAAAGGACCGCAGGTCGGAACTGAACCTGCGGCCGCTGCGGCGAAGACTGAGCCACTGTACATGGGTCACACGCTCTAACAGGTTCCTAGGCGCCCCGCGCTGTATGTGTTTGTTATCTTAGTCATTCTGTACATTTTAAATTGTGCAAATAAACCTATATACCCTGCTGACAGCTGATTGCTCTTTTCGTGACTTACAATCAAACTGTTGCACTTTTAATAACATCTTTAAATATTTTTCAGTGCTGCAGACAAATTAACTTCCGAACAAAGACATACAGTACTTTTTACTCTTAGTTTTGGCTTCTTCTTAACCCTCATGTTGTCCTCGGGTCAAATTTGATTATATATTTATATCAGAATATATGGGACGTCGATAACGCGCCAAAAATGTTAAAAAAAAAAAACACGACAAAACGTTAAAAAAGCATCAACAACAAAAACGAGGAAAAAACGGTCAAAACCACAAAAAAAGCATCAAAAACGTCAAAAATGAGCACCCAAAACATTGAAAAAGTGACAAAAACATTGGGAAAAAGCGGGAACAAAACGTCAGAAAAAGCGATTAAAATGTTAAGAAAAAAGTGACCAAAACAATGGAAAAAAACACAAAAATGTAAAATACAAAACTTTGAAAAAAGTGACTGAAACATTAAGATAGGGACAACAAAAGTGTTTTTTTCATGGTCGACGGGAAGACAACACAAGGGTTAAACCTTATATAAAATAAAGAAATATTGTATTACTACGTCTTATCCCTGTCAGTAATTTGCTAACAGAACGACCACCCTTGGACCAAAACAAACTGCAGTAAACGGTTTATCCTGCTGCATAAAGCAGCGGTTATCAATTTAATATCAAGACCACTTTGACTCCTACAAAGTGATTAAATGGTTTGAGTGCTTATTACAAATCTGAACTGATTTAATCAGTATTAAAGAGGTATTAACCTTTTTTCATTTCCCTATTCTCTGCTTTGTCTGCACATATTTATAATATTATTATGCAGCAGTGGAAAATATACTCAAACTTTTTTCACCAGTAAAAGCAGCAAAGCCAGTGTAGTAAATATTAAATGTGTTCAAGCAAATGTACTCATGTGTCAAAAGATAACAGTCATTAAGAATGGTCATGTTCACATTGTTTTTTTAAAAGACTCAATAGCTCCATATAATGTTAATATAAGGTTCTATCTATCTATATTATATGTGCTGCAACATATAGTGTAAAGAGTTGGGTAAAACATGAAAATTGATACAAATTGAATCCTCAGTGTCAGAAACTGGACTGACTGGATTTTGGGAAATACACTTATTTGTGACTTGCGAGTTAAATGAGAAGATCTATACCACATATCTGTCTATTTAAGGCCTAGCAACGTCACAGTCATAACTAAATTTAAGGGAGGTGGTGCTCCCTTAAATGTCAGTACATACCCATACCATAAAACAGCAGTTTACAACTGTAGCCTAGCACAAAGCCAGGCTACAGTAGCTGTTTCCAAATTAATCTTACCGGCTACTGGCTTTAGAACCCAGTCCACCCTGATGCACAGATAATCACAAAAATATTAAACTACCTTGTATAATTGATGGAAAATGTGCGAAAATGGCCCCAAATATTATTGTGTGGCAGCACCTTAATCAGCATGGCTGTTTGTTTGCCAAATTATATCTACAGTACACCCATGTACGTACTTGCGTGCGTGCACACACACACACGCACCATAACAAAGTTTTAAAGCTGAGTAATATCTACACTTTAAATGGGCTTAGTAGAAACTACAGCTGCAAGCAGATACAGCAAAATGGCCAAATCTGTTCAAGTATGAGTTTTGCAAGCTCAATAAACACGGTAGATAGGGACTCCTTTATTACCTCATCTCTCAGAAAGTAACACAACACAGTAACACAGTTTTTAATTCTTTTAAATATGTATGATTGGTCAGTGCGGGTCCTCCAGTACTTCTTATAAGTATAAGTACAATATAACTGTTATCAGTAATTTTTACTGGTATCAATGAGTGCTGACACTTTAAACTGACAATGTTTTCAAGACATCAAGTGTGGGCATGTAATAGTTTTGAGTGTTTATGTCAGAATGTGACTTAAGGCAGCTTTTCATTTTGATCCCAACATTGCGAGTTTTGTTTAATTGCCCAGTTTGAGTTCAGTGTGTGTATTTTTTTATTTTTTATTTTTTTGGTACATGTGTTGCACGTTTTAACAGTTATTATTTGCACGGTTTTGTGGATTTGCTGTATTTTGTCAATTGTTTGTTAGACTGGGAATCAAGGTGATGAGAAGCAGCTGTGATTGCCTGGACCACACCCCCTCGACAGCTCAGGTTTGGCCACAGAATAGTATGATGTGCTTGTTAACGATTGATGTGAGACAGGTGTGGAGGAGGAGGAGGCGGACAAAGGAAAAGAATCACGGGTGTGACTGGCTGGAGGAGAGTTTTGTTTTTAGTACTTTTTATGCTGTGAAGAAGTAACCTGGTTTATTTTAAATAAATTATTTTAGAATCATCCTGTGAAACTTTAATTTTTTTTTAACAGTGGAAACTGCCGGCCACCGAAGCGCAGCACTCCATGGCAGCAACCCGCTGACGCCGCTGTCGCTGCTACGTCACCCGGATCGTTGGTGTGATTGGTTGAAGGACTATCCAATTGCGTACAGAGTCATTTGAACTATGCCCGTTGATCATGCCTCTTACAGAACAGACTCCCCAGACTAATACATATACATATACATATACATTATAAAAAGTAATAAGCCTTAGGCGATCCCCTCTGCAAAAGTGCCTTATTTGACACACATGTTGATGATTGATTGATGATTCACACACATGCACAGCTGTTTTCAGTTACTCTGGTTGAAAAGTGTCCCAACCCAACAAGTGAAATGAAGCTAAAAGGAGATGTCAGTCATACAGTCTGTACAGGCCCACATAGTCTTGAGAAGAAGTCTAATCAAAGTGATAACTCTCTGAATGGACTATGGATGTATTGGGTCTTTAAGGGCGTTTTCACACATACCTCAAACTGAACCATGGTCCGGTCCATGTGAATGCACTCAGAGCAGACAGCTGTCGGCTATCAGAGCAGAGAATACTTCAGCAGTTTACTTGTTAAGTGGTAGTAAATGTACAGTGTAGGTCTCCGTTTGTCTCTGAATAAATGCTCCAGAAAGAAAGTTCCCATGTCTTGCTTCTCAACATCACAACAAAACCAAATGAGCCGCAGCAGTAGGGGAGAGCAGCAGTCAGTTGAAAAAACTCCGACACAGAGAGAGGATACGAGAGGACGGAGAAACCCCTTCTACAAACCAATCAATTATAAGTATCTGGAGACGCAGCTCACGTATGTGATGACGGTAGGACGTAGTTTTGTCACGTATAGATCTTTAGTGCGCTTGCATAACTGCAGTGTGAAACCAAAACTTACTGGATCAAATGTATACAATGTAACAAAAACATGAACCTTGGTCCGGACTTTCAGGTGTGAAAACGCCCTAAGACTTAGTTTGCTATTTTGGCATATAAAAGCCCATCATTTGGTGAAATTGGAGGAATTGCAAAGAAAAACCCCTGCACACTGTCTAACTTGCAAAAAATATAAAGTTTTAATAAAAGGTAACGTTTTCGGGACTTCTTCAGGCAAAAACCCTCACATCCTCACACCCTCCTCTGCCAGTCTAGGTGAACTCTGCAACTCCTCACTCCCTAACTAATTTATAAGCTTAATCAAAGAGGAGAGTTTTAAGTTTACTCTGCAATGTGGTGATGGTGTCTACCCCCCAAACCCAGATTGGGAGCTGGTTCCACAGGAGAGGAGCCTGATAGTTAAAGGCTCTGGCTCCCATTCTACTTTTAGAGACTCTAGGAACCACAAGTAACTCTGTATTCTGGTAGCGCAGTGCTCTAGCTTCAAGATATGATGGTGCGTGACGATTTAGAGCTTTGTAGGTCAGGAGAAGGATTTTAAATTAAATCCTGTATTTTACAGGAAGCCAATGCAGAGAAGCTAATACAGGAGAAATATGATTTTTTTTCTTAGTTCTTGTCAGAAAAAATGCTGCAGCATTCTGGATCAACTAGAGCAACCTGTTAGTAAGGAATTACAAAAGTCCAGCCTGGAAGTAACAAATGCATGTCTTTCAGCGTTGTTTTGAGACAGGATGTGCCTAATTTTGGCAATGTTACGAAGGTGAAAAAAGGCTGTTTTATAAGTTTTGTTTTAAGTGGGCGCTAAAGGATATATCCTGATCAAAAATAACTCCTAGATTTCTGACAGTAGGCAATGCCATCCAGGGTAGCTATATCTTTAGATAATGAGGTTTGGCGGTGTTTGGGGCCCAGCACAATCATTTTGGTTTTGTCTGAGTTTAACATCAGAAAAATTTAGGTCATCCAGGATTTTATATCTTTAATGCATGCTTGAAGTTTAGCTAACTGACTGGTTTAGTCTGGCTTGATTGATAGATATAATTGGGTGTCATCCGCATAACAGTGAAAGTTAATTGAGTGTTTCTGTCACACCTGAATGTGAGGTTCTTAATTATACCAGCAATTAGTTTCTCCACTGACAGGAAAAGGTTAGCGACCACTTCTATAATTTATACAATTTATTTAGTAACAAATTATTCACAATGATAAAGTAGATAGCAGGATAAAAAAAAGTAAAGAAAGGCAGCTCACTGGTCACCAATTTAACACAATTCAACAATTCATCAGCTTAGATTCGTAATCCAAATTATGTCCTATATCAGTCTATAAAATCATCAACCAAGCATAAAGATCCCAAATATAAAATGCATTGAAGAAATTCTGTCTGATAGGCGAGCAGGCCGCGGGAGGGAATGCTGATTCAGATGGGACAGTCTGGCCAGTTCGTCCCTTCAAGCAACTCCGTGATCCAATGTAAACAGCAGCAGCACTGAGGAGGAGTAAGAGTAGGCCTTAGTCTCACACAAAACACTGGCCCAGCTCTCTCTCTCACTCACACACACACACACACACACACACACACACACACACACACACACACACACACACAATATGGTCAATAGTGAATGCAGCACTAACGTAAGACAAGTATGGAGACAAGTCCTTTGACGACGTTAGAAGGTTCTTGGTAATTTTCACCAGTGCCATCTTTGTGTTATGATGCATTGTAAATCCTGACTGAAAGTCCTCAAATAAACTATTGCTATGTAGAAAGTCACGTAACTGATTAGTGACTACCTTCTCAAGGGTCTTGGAGTGAAAGGGAAGATTAGATATAGGTCTATACATCTTAACAATGCTGACGTTGCCATGAGCAGATATAGTAGGAATAACAAATAATACATTATGTACATTTTGCAAATATGATATACTAAACAGTAGCATTATTTTTTCCAACAAAAAAGTATCATACTAGGGGAAACGGTTGGCTTAGCACTTAGAAGGAATACATTGTTTTCTTGTACATGCTAAAGTGCATCGCTCCTGTCAATAAAAAGTGGCTGGTGGTGCTTGTTTGGAACTTGTCCAAATAATCCATGTGTCTCTACTGACAAACGGCATTAATCTGAAATTAAACCTGCCCTTTTAGAGGTTTATTTTGAAATGTAATTTAGTGCTTAAATTTCAGTTAAAGGAATTCAAGACGAGGCTACATCTATGACTATTCCAAACCACGCCTCAGAAATGAATGGGGGGTTGTATGTTTCTATAAATGACTAATTCATTTTGTCGGAACATTGGTTCACAGCTGAGAAACTCATACTTAATGCATACTGTGGCACAGACTCCCTGAGCACGAGAACCCACAATCCCCTGTCAGTGTCAGTGTGCCAAAGTTCAAATTTAAAAGGACTGCATATGTTGTTTTAAAGTTATGTAGTGATTAGACTTATTTTACTTACTTATTTTTCCACTTCTGGTGTCAAGGTTGTGACTGGCAGAATATCAGAAATCCAACATATGAACTCATCACTGTGCTTCCATTGTGACTTTGGCTTTTACATCAGTGTTAATTAAACTGTAATATTGAAACTATGTAGATTATGAAACAATTGCAAGGCAAATTGTAAGAAGCATGAGGGAAAGACAACCCAAGGACTCTCCGTCTTGATAATCAGTGTTATTCCCGCTGAATCCACACAGCAGAATTTCATCTACAAGAGTAAAATTCATCCATAATTCATTATGAGTTTCACTCTGATGCCACATAATCAGTTTTTCAAACATATTTCATTGGAGTAATCAAACATTCAGACAGTTGGCAACACATTGCACACTCACAGAAGGACACAAATCACTAAACGTGTATCTGTTTGGTTGTGTGCATGATACACATATAGCCTTTCAGGATGCATGTGCATGTACTGTAAGTGTGCAGAACTGTAATTACTTTATGGGATTGTGCTCACAGGCTGTGAAAGCCAATATAAAAGACTGGGTAGTTTGCTTGTCAAACACAACAAGGACGGGCTGCTGCTGGCAACAACAAGACAGTATTCATTGGTTATTAGGTACTTATTATCACTATATTTAAATAACGAAAAGTGACACCATATACATTTTAGATTGACATTATAATACCAATAAGTTACAGTTTACAATGATATCAGTATGTTGGTCTTCAGAGGACTCTACTGAAACCCACAAGCATCAAATTCACCTGCATGTTAGCACCAGGTCCTGATCACATATAGGTGATATCACTGTGTATAGAGTTATATCAGCATGCAGTATTTAATTGTGTGCTTAACACTGTGCTTGGCTGCTGAAGCTGCATTTGGTCAGACATATTGCAAAGGTAATTTGTAATATCTCTTACAGTAGCCCAATTGGTCAGTCTTAAAGGGTCAGTTCCCCCAAATGACTTTAGATGAGTCTCACATTGCCAGACCTACCTCCACAGTGGAAGAGGGTCTGGCTAGTCCAAACAGCATTCCGAGATGGGAGAAAAACATGCTCTGGTTTATTTGCATTTCTTTAAACCAATCACAATCGTCTTGGGCAGCGCTAAGTGCCGGATGGAGCAACGGTGCCGCTGCAAAATAGCCTCGGGAAGGAACTTGTTTTAGTGGAACGTGTATGTTCAAAAGTTGTTTTAGTCGCGCAACAGAAAACTCAAGATTGGACAGATAATCTAACTAGCTGTCTGGATTTACCCTGCAGAGATCTGACGAGCAGTTAACCATAGTCCTCAGAAATCCACCAGAGTTTAAAATGCCAACACAAAGAAAGCGCTTCATCAACAGTTATCTGGCCTAAATGAGGAACATCCGGCGGAATTTGAATTGAATGAAACGTCGTCGATATAGACTAGTTGAGGAGTGATGTAAAATATGTTGCTGTTGAATTTTTCAAGTGTAATCTTTTGATGTGAGCACCACACATGTAATTCCATTCCCCTCCATTGTATTGAGGTGGTGGCAGATATCTCAAGGGACTTATATCTCAAAACCTGGGGAAATAGAATGCAAGCTTTCTGACGTTCTTGATATTAGAAGTGTAATTTTGGTGATGGTTAATTTCGGTTACATGCAGTTGTAGATAATAAGGGCTTTCCTGATGCTTCACATCTTTTCATTTTAAAGCGTTTATATTGTGTGTTGAAGCATCACAGTAAAAAGCTGTAAAAATTGCCTTCCTGGAAAATGGCACTTCCAACCGAAACATTACTTCTTGATGCTCAGTCACACCGACCTGCCTCAGACTGGGTCTTTTCTCTTACACATTGTAATAGCTCCCCCCTGAAGCACCTTTTTAAATTTGAAAGTGGACTATAATTTGAAAATTACGTCCATTAAAAGTGGCACTCACTGAACAATGAACATGAACACTGTACGGAAACTGAAACATAGATTGCTCATAACGTGCAAGTGCAAGAACTGTCTTCTCTTGGCTGAGTTGGAGCCAGTATCAGTGCTCATACTGCCCAGAAAACCACAGCTCACTTATCAGGAAAGTGGGGAAATGTACTGAGCTGCTAATGCTCTTTTAAAGTGCTGAATTGTGGTGAGTGGAAATCAATAAGAGCACCTATAACCTCTACAGGTCAGTCCAAACTAATTTAACTTGCTCCATCTTGCTAAGGTTACATTTAGAATCATACTCACTCTGTGCTCCACAGGTGACATTTCAAAGTTAAATGATTAAAGTATGACGTGTAGCCAACAGCAAATCAAAACATCTCATCTCTGGTTCTGCTCCACATAGTTGGCTACCTCAGTGTGTTTTATTTATGTGTATTTCCTTTGTTTATTTTGGTCTAGGGATATAGTAATATGGAAATCAGTTTTCCCATCTCTTAGCTAAATAGCTATGTTTATTTATAGATTTTGCACGAACTGAATAGATTTCCCATATGCAATTATCTCAGCCCCCACTGGACTATTGTAAAAGACTAAATGATTTATAAATTGTGTTCTATCGACAAGGGAGCATTTATCATGTTAAAAAGATTCCTCCCCGCCACGCTTTCCCATTATAATGGAGTTGAGGCGGTCTTTTACAATGATGTCTCCTTCACTTCCCATCTCATCAGCCAGAACTTTATAATGTTTCTCATAAGTGCTCAATGAGATTGCTCGTGAATGTAGCCATTTCATGAAAAGTTTGCCTTCATCCCTGAGCGTCTGTGAGCAGATGTCCGGCTGCATTTTCATTATGAGCATCTGACACTTTCTGTGTTAAAGTCTTTTTCTCCTAAACCCCGTTTTTTTTTTTTATTTTTTTTTTTTATAAAGGACTCCTCACTTCTGCTTCCCAGTGAAGGTTATTCACTTTTTTATGAAGCAGTTACTCACGGAGTCAATGATTCAGCAAAAATGGTGAAATAAAATGATAGTAACTTACAACGCCTTCCAGCTCTGGACAAAATACTTCCCCCGGTGCCATAATATTAAAGGTTAACTTTAATCATGTCATCTTCAGATTTCCCACCAGCACAGCTGCTGCCCTGAATCCTACCACACCCTCTGTTTTATGAAGATGTCAACAGCCATACAAGTAATCATTTACTACTGGGTGTCTTCTTGCTGGAAGACAAGGGATTCAGAAATGGAGCCATTAGAAGATAAATGACTCCATGGCTTAACTTTCCCGGGGTGACAGGATAGCCTTTGAGGGGACAGTCCCATCCGTCATTGTTCACGTCCAAAATATTGTAACCTTAAACAGGTGTCATGGACAGAAATAGTAGCAGCCTCCTGTATATCTGCAGAGGCTATGCTTACACTGACTATCTATGGAATGCCGTTTTATTCAATATTAAATAAATTAATAAATACATGAATAAATAAATAAATATGCCTTTGAAATACATCATGAAATAAATAAATGAGGCAATAAATACATGAATAAATAAATGTAAATATTCATATAAAAAATAAATCAGTTAGTTAAATAAATATATTAAAAGGTTTTACTTTTAATTATTTCATGGTACTTTTATTTCATAAGTCCACGTTTATTTATTTCAGTGGACTTTTATTTCCTAATGCCACTTTTATTGATTTCCCTCTCTATTTATTTCCAGTTCTTATATCTAGCTATCTCTCACATTCAGAACAGGATGTTCCCAGGATGCAGCTCACGGGGCTCTGTACCCAACGCACACCGCGAACTGCCAGCCGTGTTGCTCCAACAGGTCAGCGCTAGTTGGTGGGCTAGTTACCCCAGAATAGGTGACTGTGGGCTGGGTACAGAGCATCGCAAACTGCCGGTCGTGTTGCTCCGTCAGGTCAGCGCTAGTTGGTGGTTCAGTTACCCCAGAATGTTTTACCCCTTTTATCTTTTCATCCTCTGTTCAGCTGCTTTATGTCTAGTCCTGTTCTGATTTTACATGTTGTCTGCTTCATTGCTATTTTAATGAATACATTAACATTGGCCAAGTGGGACAATGTGGCTAACAATGGCACATTTACGGTATTAATGTGCATTGTCCCTGGTAAAATAAATGTAAAAATATACAGTGTTGTTCCTGGGCAAACGTGAACTGTACGTACGTGTATTACTGCCTGATGAACGTTACTGTGAACTCGTTCATTCTGGTGTCTGTGAACGGCACGCTCTCTCAGTTTAACTTCGTTCAATAGGGTGCCAGCTTTCTATAAAGCCTTCCAGGCGAAAACCCGGCTAAAACACACCGTAAACAGGCCTTAATATGTAGCGGAAAAAACACCCAATCTGGCAAAACCAGCCACCCGTGTCTCACCTCATCAAAACAAAAAGCAGCATGGAGGCGACAGCAGCACGTAGGTGAAAAAACAGCAAGGAGGCGTCGTATGATCATTTAAACAAGTTTTATGACAAGGTTGGTGAGAATGGGAAAAATTGTACATTTCTGTGCAAACTTTGCCTGCCAGCTTTCAAAATGAAAATCCGCACTTCAGTCACATCCACAGCAGACCTGACACAGCATATTGAACTGAAGCACCTGGCTAGCCTTCAAGGTATGTGCAAGCAAATGAATCTAACCCATCGTTTCAGTGTTAAAACTGATAAAATAATTGCTGTCTGTGGTTCTATATGGGCTGTGGCAATAATTTTGAAAAATAATAACTCGCAGCAACATATGGAAAAAAGAACTATGAACTAGTTAATTTTTGGAACTGTGAACTTAGTTCAAAATTTTGAAGTATGAACTATGAACTGATCTAGTTCATTTTAAAATGTGTGAACTGAACTTTGAACTAGTTCATGTAGAAAGTGAACTTTCCCAACACTGAAAATATATACAAAAGAGATGTAGACTTTAGACTTTAATACTGTGGGTCTTGACTCCCCATTGATTTGATTGAGGATTTGTATAGCCTAAACATCGTCTCAGCTATGGATCTAAGTCATAATAGCAAACAGTACTCAAAGCTTTGAAAGGAAAATCTTAATTACATGTCACCATTAAGAAACTTAAAAGACTTGCAACTTAAAAAGAAACTTGCTTATTAAGACACTCTGACTTGACTTGGACATATCTAAAATGACTTCAGACTTGCCTTGGACATATCTTGGATACCTTGAGACTTGCCTTGGACATATCTTGGATACCTTGAGACTTGTCTTGGACATATCTTGGATACCTTGAGACTTGTCTTGGACATATCTTGGATACCTTGAGACTTGTCTTGGACATATCTCGGATACCTTGAGCCTTGTCTTGGACATATCGCGGATACCTTGAGCCTTGTCTTGGACATATCTCGGATACCTTGAGCCTTGTCTTGGACATATCGCGGATACCTTGAGCCTTGTCTTGGACATATCGCGGATACCTTGAGCCTTGTCTTGGACATATCTCGGATACCTTGAGACTTGACTTGGACATATCTCAAACAACTTTAGAATTGGCTTTGGACTTATCTTGGATACCTTGAGACCTTACTTGGTCTCATCTGGAATGACTCAACACTTGGCCTAAATAAATCATACATTACTTTAGGCTTGACTTGGATTTAACTAAAATTACTTTAAACTTGGACTTATCTCAAATTATTTGAGCCTTGACTTGGATCTGCTTCAAAAAACGTAAAACATCACTACTCTACAACCGCACCACCACCACAAATCTCCATTAAAATTCATAACCGTTACCTTAATCTATTTAGATGAATGATTTGCCATAGACTGTCAGTGTAGTCTGGTTCAAAGCAGAGGGATGCTGTCAGTCCAGGGACTGATGCTGACAGAAGCAGCAGCCAAACATCAGGAATAAGTCAATCTCAACAACTGCATGAGATCCAGATACTCCTCTTAATCTTCTCCACCATATTACCTTAATGTCGGGTTCAGTATTCGACTCAAGTATTACGAGTCAATTTAGGATGCTCAAACTGTCAATGTACGGCTTGATATCTCAATTACTTCATGGAATTAGTGCCAGCATTTCCTCTGAACTATAACTGACTGCAAAACCTCATTTATATGCTGAAGAACACTCTGTACCATTCATAATTCATTCAAACACGATGTGCTTGGAAATCCTTTATGTTTCTTTTACAGACAGGAACCATTTAGGGTCACAGTGGATTTGTATTGAAAAGAAAAAAAATGTATGTATGTATGTCTCTTTTATTATATTGATATAACAAAGACACTATTTACAGCTGTAACTAAACCTTTCAAATTTACACATTTTCAATCCATGTATTGAAGATTCAGAAGATACTGTACAATGCATTTTGCTTACATGTAACATGTCCACTCCAATAAATATTTATTCAATGCCATAGTGGACTTGCTCTATTTAGATACAGGAAAAATGTTCTGTTTCATCTTAACTGCAGTAAGTGACCTGCGTGTGAACTATACTGTACCAAAGACATAATACTGAGGATGCTCATACTGCATCTCTAATGGCTCATGTTTATCTCATGAAGCTATAGTATACGCTCAGTCAGGAATACTATACTTTTGCTTGCTTAGGCCTGTCATTTCATTTCTCATGTATCTGCATTCAATCTTCTCACACATGCTCATTGTTCCTTGCTGTCTTGTGCGGGTCTGTCAATTATGTTATCAGCTGTTCTCATAAATGCTGGTCACATCATCTGATCTCATCTATCCAATAGCCCAGCAACAATGTACATTGTTAGCCTATCATCCAGCTGCTGCCTCTGTTTGAATATGATTCACTCTCTCTGCCTTTAGTACATTCATGATGCTGTTATGCTTACACTGCTTTTGTTTTTTTGAAGTCACTTTTAAGTTTTTGCATTCACATTGCTGACAACTGTGGTGGTGTCCAGCCACCTCTTTCTAACGTAACATAACATAACCACCCCCTCCACTGAACACATTGCAGCTGTCTTGGATCTTTGCTTAATTGTCTTAAAGGGATATTTCACCGCTGGAAAGCTGAATATATCTTTAAATTGGGTCACTTATGTAGTAAAAATGTGAAAAAAAAATTTAAATTGGTGCCTTCTAGGCCGAGAAAAGCCAGGAAATGTGTTTTTGCCTCATGTGGATGTAAGACACCAAATCCCATAATGCACTTGCTTTGCTGCTCTGAGCACTCCCAAGCCACGCCTACCGTTTACAGACAGACAGACAGTGAGACGGTCAACTCAGTTCAACTGTGTTTTATTGTCATTTCAAGTGGTTACACAAGTGGTTACACAATTCAAATATATAAAAACGACATACGAAACACATTATATGCTCCATAAAGTTCAGCTAACACATACTAGCATTAGCGCTTGGTAGGCTGTAAACAGAGTATAAACACAGCCGTAAATTTGCGTGGAATGTAGAATGGTCTCATCTAACAGTCACAAACTCCACCAGCGGTTAGCAGTTAGCATTTCTGCAACAGTCCGTGTTAAATAAGCCCACCTCCACTAGCTAGTCTTACCCGGTGACAGAGCAGCACTGTTGTTCAGCCATGTTTCCACAACAACAAAAACACAGCAGTCTCTGAACTCGCGTTGGGAGTTTCGTTCGGTCGCAGTTTGGTTATGTTTTGGACCAAAATTACTTGGTTAGGTTAAAAAAGTATTGTGGTTTGGGTTAAAAATCTGTAAATTTTTTACATAATTTCACTTTCGTTTGTACATACTTGATGAATTTACGCATGTGACAAAGAACATGGTGTAGTTCCGTTTGCTCAGTAAAGTTTAAATGACTCGCATTTTACTTTTATTTCCAAACGGGACACAAACACGAGTCTCCTGGGTGAAAGTTCTGTGTTTGTTTGATCCATTGTCCACACTTAACAGACTTTTTTGGGTCTTAATAACACATTACAGGACTGTCTGCGTTTCTCCCATCATGATTACTTCAGCCACTATATATGGGTCGGAATTGCTGCTTGTAAAAAAACAACCTACAGTATGGGGTCATTTTTCTGGGGTGGACAGTCTCCAGATTTAAGACCACAAAAAGTGGCCAGCATTGAAATTGACAATGTCAAATTGTGATTTAATTTGTTCACTATGTCATCACAAAAAAACAGATCAATCCTCTACACTTTGGCTTCCAGCAAGATACATTAAAAAGGGCCATTATATAAACTGTGACTTTCATTGACCAGCGAGTTGCGACACCATCAGCAGGTCTGTGGCGCAGCTTACACTAGCCCCACATTGACACACTCAATAAAGTGACAATGGAGAGGCTTATTATAGCAGAGGGCCAGATGGTGTATAGGCTGCAACGAGCTTTAGAAGGCAGACATTTTAGCCCCTGACCCCAGTCATTGGTGAACTCCCACAGATGTGTTATGCTTTCATGTCAAGGTTAAGGGAACATGATCCCTAATATAAGGTGAATAGGAGCATCCAAAAGTCTAATGACATTCCTTGTCCTTAGAGGCGTCCTCATAGAAAGATCACACAGTTGACACATTCCCTCAAGCTTTAAGCTTTAAGTTCAAGCCAATTAGTGTTACCACTGCACAGAACCTGTTAAAAGGTTTACCCAAAAATAACTTCATCATCAAAGAGCCAGCACATGATAGGCTCTTCAAGAGATAACTATGCAGCTCTGCGCAGGGCAGGCATATTTAGAGATCAATATAGAACCTGTTAATTGTCACACTTCAGTTCCAGCAATTTAGTAGGAGATTCCTGCAGCTACTCCAGTGTATTACACAGTATTTACATTAGAAGCAATATCATTCACACATCAGCAGGTACCTTGAGGTTTGTGTTTGTGAATGACTGGTACATTGGCAGGAGTCGATGGCCTCTGGATCCACATTTTTCTAATTCAAATTCTAACTCAGATGAGCCCCTGTTAAATAACTAAACATGACCAATTTTCTTATCAAGAAAAAGCCAGTCCTTCTAATCTTGTTTTGAACCAGAAGCAAAATGTCTCATACACATAACCCTAAGGCACTGCTTCTTTATATGAAAAAATATTTATTTTTTAACATAACGGCTTCATGGCTGAGATATGGGGTGTTCGATACAGATTTAGTCCATTACAAGAGTCCACACAGCAAACACAAACAAACAGATTTTTAGACGGGTTTAATATTCAAATTATTTGGGAGGGAAAATGAAGGTAAAAAACCTGAAAATGTCAACTTTGTAAACACTCATTAGATGTTTAAAGACTTATTTTCTGCTTTAACTTTGACCTACCGTACTTATCAAACATAATTTAACATAATAGACAGCTGAGTTTCCATTTAACTGTTAAGAATGAAAACCAAAATAACCAAAACAAGACTCAGGCGCATGACAGGTGAATATCTCTGTCATTTGGGATCATAATAATAATAATAATAATAATAATAATAATAATAATAAAGCATTTTATTTAAAGGCGCCTTTCTCGGCACTCAAGGACACCGTACAGGGATACATAAGACATTTAAAAGCAGCATCAAAATAAAAATAAAGAATAAAACAACAACAGAAACAACAGAAAGAGGCAGAGTAATTGACATCAAGTGGAATAGGCAGTTTTAAACAGATGTAAACAGAACAGTGTTTTGAGTTGCAATTTGAAATGGGGGAATGAATCAATGTTTCTCAGTTGGGGTGGTAATGAATTCCAGAGACGAGGAGCAGAGCGGCTGAATGCTTTGCTCCCCATGGTGGTGAGACGGGTGGAGGGGAAGAGGATCTGAGGGAACGGGAGGGAGTGGTAACCTGGAGGAGATCAGACAAATATGGGGGGGCGAGGTTCTGCATGGCCTTGAATGTAAACAGGAAGACTTTGAATTGGATCCGGAACTGGACCGGGAGCCAGCAGAGCTGTTGGAGGACAGGAGTGATGTGGTGGATGGAGGGGGTTTGAGTTATGATGCGGGCAGCTGAATTCTGGACCAGTTGAAGTTCATGGAGGGATTTGTGAGGGAGGCCGAAGAGGAGAGAGTTGCTAGTAATCCACCATGAATTGCCATCATGGCAAAAAGATTCTGTTAAAACATCGCGATGACCAGGTTTTATACTAAAGCACACACTATGGGGGATATCTACTGAGACTGACACCATTTACCACCAGGGGTGCAGAAATTGTGCGAAAACTAAACTTAATGTTGTGACTTCTCCTTACATTGCTTTTATAACACTCTGGACAAAAGCATCACACAATAGGTCGGGACTAGGCAGAACACTGTGGTGACATGTCTGACATCTGGCATGACATCATGCTCGCTAAGTGCTAAGGTAATAGAGAGGACGAATCAATCTAAACATCAATATTGGTTGCAAATTATTTGTCACATTTCTAGGACCTTTACTAAAAATTCAACACAATCTCACGAACGGGTCCGTATGATATCGTACGAAAATGCATGCACACAAAAAATTTATCATATCCTACAAAGTAAGGAGACCGCCAGCTGGTCATGTGACGCCAGGTGGTCACGTGACGCCAGCTGGCTATAGCAGTTGCTAATTGTTTAAGCCGCTACAGAGCTTTGTGACACAGGCTATGGACCTCCGTCACAGCCTGGTCGTATCAGCGGCAGTTAGTATTTTTGGTTAGTTTAGCCAAAAACGAGTGACTTTGAGCCGGGTAAAGAGCACCGCGAGCTGCTGCTCGTTTCGGCGGATATTGCGGTTAAATTTACTCCACAAAATATAAGCATTTTGCCGCGACGAAAGTTTAGATTAGGCACCAAAACGACTAACGTTAGTTATGATTAGGAAATAGATTGTGGTTTGGATTAAAACATTCCCAAGGAACACGCATTTCCTGGGTGAAAGTCTATAGTTTTCCCCAGGAAGCGAACTCCGCCCATCCACCCTGACCACCTCCCTACGGGGCCAGCTGCATTGTCATACAGCGGTCGTCAATGTAGTTAATATAGCAAAAAAAACGTTGAGTGCTTAAGAATTACAGTGTGTAACTTTTTGAACAAATGGTTCATAAGAACAGGCTGAATAATTACTGTATTAAGTAAATTAATCGTAAATAAATCAGATCTTACCGATGCAAAACTTTTAGAAATGATGCATTGGCGAGTTCATCCCAAATTATATGCAGACACACTTTTTTGATTTGGTGCACTCGCATTGTGCACTTTTGTGTGTGAATGTGTGAATTTTCCCATCCCTTCTGTGCAGCAATGAGGAGACTGTAACCTTCCTTCAATTAATATACACGAAATAAACACCAATGCCATATTTCCATCATGTTTTCCATTGTTTTAGGTTTGACTGGAGCTCTTTTAATTACATATTCTCGTTTTGCAATGGTTTAATGGCACCTGACTGGAGAAATAGCGCCACCAACTGTGAACCAACTCATAATATTTGCTTAAGCGGATGGAAATACTAATTTACATTTCCTTTTGCATAGTTTCAAGAAATGTAGTTACATTTGCATTATGTTTAGATCGTAACTTAACTTGTGTCACGGTGTCCACGTTCGGACACTTATTATAATTAACGTTCTATCAAAATATCCGTTCAAATACAAATATAAATGATCTTTTCATGTTTTTAGTTAATTTAATGGTGTAAAACTAAGGTGGAACTTCTTATCTTTCTAACAGTATATATTTTAACTGTTTAAGCTTTTACTTTACAAGAGCCGGCTAAAGTATGCTATCACCGGTGAATTAGCCGTGCGCTTGGCCATAACCGGACACCCCTATCTCCTCGCTGTAAACACTGGCCGTTGCTGGTTTTACGGGGGTATTAAGTCCCATCAATGCTGTCAAAATTACCGGATCGTACTTCCGTCCTTCACAATAAAATGACATGCATAAACAACTCTGAATTATGCAATAAAAGCTCCTTAATTTCCAGTACAGTAAAAATAGAAACTTTTTAGAGGGAAAGTTTGTTGCCCGAGCGTTGCCCGAGCATTCTTACTTCTTTCCCTCATCAAAGTCACTTTCATATACTAATTAGACATGTAAATGTCCACGTACATATATGAAAATTCATACGTAGATTGTTAGATGGGTACAGATCAATTCTGCTAACATTTTTGGTGATGATCGGAAACGTAAAGTATCGCGAAAAGACTGGAAAGTGCGTCAGGCCCGAAGTGTCCAAATATGGCCAATAGCAGCGGGTGGTGTCCGAACGTGGACACAGTGACGCTAATGTCTGAGAAATTAAGGTGATCAGTAAATAGAGCCTATCCTGTATGTCTTCCTTGGTGACTCCGCCCTGTGCGTGCATGTGACATGGAAATATGCAGTGTTTAAAGCAGTGCCTTTGGTGTTCAGAAACACTGAAACTACAGCTCCTTTAAAGGTCCAGTGTGTAACGCGTTTAGTTGTTCATTATCAAAATCTGTGTTGCCCGTTCACAAACTTGTCCTTTTTCATGAATATTTACCACCACCATCAATGCCAAGTATTCCTTTTGGCTTGAAATTGTACATTTGCATTCGCATGAACTGGGGTAGATGCTCCATATTCATGCGCCATCTTGAAATACGTTGCCGGTAAGGGGCATACAGGACATACTGCTCCACCTTTCGCGTTTTCGCTGTCACATGATAAACTCCCAGGTGCTGCTAATGCTGCTAATGGGTATCGTAGCTTCCCGGCCCCGGCAAGTTTGAAGAAGGAAACGTGGAGGACCACAGAATCTAAATTTCAGGAGTCGGGAGTCTTTTTCTTCGCCCAGAAAAAGAAAAAGCATATTGAAACGAGCAAGAGACCAGCTTTTTGAAGCGTGAAGGCTACCGTAGCTGTAATACGTACTTTAAACTGCGTAGTGCGAGAGAGTTGATTGTGATATATGATCTCAACGCTAGATGGGAGAAATTCCTACACATTGGAACTTTAACAGAGAAAACACTTGACCTAAATCAAGGTATAACAAATGTCACAAGTATAAACAAGCTGTTAAAAATTAATCATCAGTCCTTTAAATAGCGCAAAACTTATGAATGAGCTGACACTGTTCTGATCCCACAGGGAGCTCATCACGGGGCTTCCGAATTAAGATGGTTAAGCTTAAGAGCTTATGTGCTGTGGTTGTCACAGTTCCTGTATTTCAACATCAATGATATTTTGCAAGCAGTTAGGCTACAATATGAAATACTTCATTAACTATGTTATACATTTCCAACCAATGCACAGTGCAGCATCATGCATAGTTATGAGCACATGGCTGCCAGTTGCCAAACCTCCACTGCCTTGGCGCTGTTCTCTGATGCAGGTGAGGAGACTGAATTGGACAATTATTATTTCACATGATTTTAATGAAGCACATAAAGCCTGAGTTGCATAGAGGCCACATTCGCCTTGGCTTTCAGACCTTGGCGTAGGGAGAGAGGCGGTCTCACTGTAGGGGAAGAGGTATAAAGGAAGTAGTGAGTTCTCATTTCCTTAGATGATTTGTCTGGTAATGGATTTGGTGGGAGCTGATGGTGACAGCAGTGGAAGGTTATTTCTGATGTGTGGAAGATTTGGCTCAAAGACCGTTCAGGGAACCCCTGGATGAAAAAACAAAAGTTAGTCTATGACTTGTTTTTACTCGAATACCCACATGTGCACTCCAGAATGAAGAGGTCAAAGATCTGTCTATATCTATAGTGCAGGAAAGAAAACATAAAGCATGTCATACAACACTGTGGTCAGGCCATTCTGCACACAAGCGTAAACTAGGGAATCCTCCCCGCTTTCTTTCCCATAGATTTATACTCACTAATCAAAACAAATAAGGATGGCATCCTTGATGTTGACAGCACATGGCACTCAGGAGAGTTGAGTCATTTGATCTGGATGGCTGGCTCTCCCTCGCCTCTGCCTGTTGCTTGTACCAAGAGGCTCACAAATCTTGTTGCATTAAGACTAGCTTGGATGAGAGAGGGGGTTTTGGCCTCAAAGCAGTATCCACTTTCAACTCCACATGATAATCATTTACAGTACAGTGTTTGGGCTTATAGTAGCCTTTGGAGAGATAAGGTACTGTTCGTTATTTAATTAAGGGGCCACTGTAGGAGTTTCGTGGCCTCTAACCTAAAAAGACTTGACCCTCCCCTCGTCAGTAATAATTTTCCTATGACCCTCCAAAATGATTTGAAAAAGAGGCATGACCCTCCCCTTGCATGCAAGTTTACAATTAGCAAAGAAGTACAGTTGCCATTTGATTTTTACAGCCGTGACGTACAGGAGTTAACCTCATCTTACACATCACACTCCTCTGTTATGGTGTGGTGGCCATTTCAGTAGATTTACTCACTAACATAGTTGTGGAAACACAATAAGCATGAAAACTAAATGCACACTTCATGCATTACTGCATTACTTCAAATACTAAGTTACTCCTCTAGTAAACTAGTATTCACATGAAATAAAACAATAAAACATTGAGACCAATCAGCAAAGGACACTGGGAAATAACAATTCAACACTGGTTGCTATGGACTTGTCACTAGACTTCGTCATTGTATATTTAGCACATAGGTAAAGGTGCCGAAGCTGAACATTATATTCCAAAACACGTGTTTATTTTTAAAGCAGATTTTAAATTACATTGTAACAATTTAACAATTCGCCCTTATGAAATCCAATCGCGGCACGGCTGTCTTGGAATGCTTAAATTCAACTAAAATGTAACGGTGAACAATCAGTGTTCAACCTACAGTCTGTTGAGATGCCTCTCCAAACTCACCATAAAACCTTAAGACACGTTGAGAAAAAAGATCCGTATTTTTCCGTAATCCAATGACACGAAAAAAAAGTAATCCACAAACAGAGTCACGGTGTATCCAGCCAGGCCTATACGAGCGTCACATTCACCAGCCAGCTCCAAACAGGTGAACGAGGCCTCTCCACTTCGCCGTTTAAACAAAGTGGAATAAACGTATAAAAGTCCAAATCTACACAAAACTCGCAATCAATTAGTAAGCTGACATCACATGTATATAAATGGCATTTAGGAAACCTTTATTGCAACGTTGGCACGGCAAGATGTCCAGACTAGTGCAACAGTAAGTTTTGTTTTTTGCGTCCTGCTGCTCCCATCGTCAGCCAAGTAATATTTTTTTTACTAAAGCAGTATATGAAATCCGATGTATTACCTACCACCATTTAGTTGTTTTGTGTTATTTAAGATATTTATAAAATATCTGGTCATGCCAGACGTAATTATTCCACTCATTTTTTAAACAATGCAATTACCCGTTTCAGCCACCAGGGGGACAGTGCTCCTCCTGCCCCCCCAGCAAACTCCTCGTATGCGGTCAGACCCATCTGCTAGGGGGCCGAGACTGAGAGCTACATGGATAAATATGCACCAAACAAGCCATTTTGAAATTTTGCTCTTTTCATAAATTAAAAAAGATTAAAAAAATGTTGCATGACCCTCCCCTCAACAAAAAATAAAAAGACGTGACCCTCCCCTATTTTCCTCCAGTGGTCCATTCCATAAATACCGAACGGTCCCTAATGGTCTGCAGAGAAGAAACAGTGTATATGACTGTGACTAGAAATGCATCAACTGTGCTATGATTTAGCATTTAAAGCTTGTATCATGCAAGTAAAAGTCTGACAGTAACAGTCCTGGATATGCCGTAAACATGGTGGACTAAATCAAAGATTATCACTTTTTAAATGTAGTCTTGTTTTACAGGGTTTACTGAAGAACATTTGGCCCAAAAGCACTTCCAGTTTTTTAGCATGTTGAGTATCGCATGAATCTCTGTGAAAGAAGTGCAGGATGTAGTAAATATGGTGACCACACAATGAAACACATTAATAATGAAGTGTAAGTGTGTTTCTTGAGTTGGGTATATCAAGCTAGCAGCAACTTAGACATGACCTCATCCTAGTCGTCTCCTTCCAATCCATACATACTCATTATCAGAGTCTAATTGTCGTAGTTTAAATAAAAGAAGTGGCTGAAATAGCTGTGTTTAATTAGTTCATGGTCTGTGGATACTGTAAGTAATTAAAATGACAGACTGTAATTCAGCCGTGAAGGTTATCTTAAGGTGTACATCCAAATGTCATTAATTATTAGCCAACTATGTGCTCATAGCATCAGCCAACATTAATTTCACAAAATCATGTTTCTAACAATTACTCACTGTTATTTTATTGTCAAGTGAATTTGTTCAATTTCACTTCTGTAATCCACCCAGACTTCATAAGGAACCTCCACCAATGCTAATGATAGCTTTTTGTGTTCTGCTTTTCAATCAACAGGCAGCAGCTCTGTGGACGCTCCACACAGCTGAGCATTCGGATGATATGATTTCAATGAATTAATGATGACTGGAAGCTAAAAATGCCAGTTGGACGACATCAAAGCAAACACGCGGGTATCGATCTCACGTCGAGATCTGAAAATGGTTACATGAGGCGATGACATTCAGATGACGCGCATCAATTTTCTGCATCAGCATTAAAGTTGGAGGAGAAAACACTGTCTGAACACATCAAAGTCAAGGGACCTTTAAAGCTAATTAATTTGTCCTTTCTGAAAGGATTAATGTTGAGGTGGATTATTTTTAAAACATCTGTTTCATGAAACAGCGTATTTGTGGCTTGCTCCAGTAGCAGACCAGTTTAAATCCTATTGGGTCCCAAATGTAATTAACTGTTAAAAATGGAAGACTGCGACATATGCGCTGAGTTTTACTTAAATAATTAAAATAAGAGCTTGAGGTAGAATATTAAATATGTTTGCCTTGTATTCCAAAATAACAATGAGTGTGGTATTTGTTTTCATCCACTTGTGAAAGAATGCACTGGAGACAAAAAGAAAGAAGATCACAATTATCCTGTTGATCAGCATGGCAAGTGGAGGTCATGGGATTTAATTAAAGTGTTTGTTTCTGGAGCTGAGCTTTCTTTAAACTCTTAGAGGTCTAGTTGAAATTCCTTTGATGATCCCAAACTTTCTGAAGATTCAAAATATGTCAGGATGAATCAAAGGGAAATGGGTACAACATGATGAATAAAGACATTGGTAACAGTGCAAAAACATGATGTTTGAATATTATGAATATGTGAACACACCTTCACACTGAAACACACAAAACATACAGTGTGGGAAAATGTTGGGTTACACTTTACTTGAAGGTATCTATATAAGAGAGACATGACACTGTCATGAATGTGTCATAAACATTATAAACAAGTCAAATGTTCATGACATAACGCTTCTTAATTATGGTTATGGTTAGGGTTAGGGTTCATGTGTCAGACTGTGTCATGACAGTGTCATGTCTTCATGACAGTGTCATGTCAATCTTATGTAGATACATTCAAGTAAAGTGTTACCCAATGTTGTATTGCATGGAAAATGTTTTTGATGCAAACAAAACACTATTTAGAAAATCTGAGATTAAAGGGACACTTTACATAAAAAACCATGAATCATCACTACAATGGTCCGAATCATTGCCACGGGATGATTCTTGGATAACAGAGCACATTATTGTCATGCTGGTACATACTGTGTAGCACATTGTAAAGGCTTTTTGTGGCAACCTTTATACATGCATAACCTTCACTTTAGGTTTTTTAACAGAAATTCTGATTACAGAACAGCTATTTTTTTAGAACTTTTTTTTTTTGTGATACAAAAGAAGTTAAAGCTCATGTTCAATGTTTGAGATGGGGGACAAAACCTAATGTTGGCATCATGGCTTGAGGAAAAATAGGCAGCAATATAATTGCAATCTCCAACAAGAAAAACATGGAGAGAAAAAATCTTTAAAAACTGGTAAAAGAAAAACCCTCAACAAAGGAGAAACATTTTAGCTGTTTGTTGCCGCTGCTATTTAAAGGAAAGTCTGAGAGCTTTTGTCAAAAACCAGACATAGAATAAGAGAAGAGCGGACATTGAACTGTTTGCAGTGGTCATTTGACTAATGGTTGTTGTTAGTTGTTATGGTGACAACACATGTCAGTGGGGCCATAAAGTGTGTCACTCACTAGCTTGAGAATTCTGTTTTCTTGATGACTTACCAATAGAAATATGAAGCAATTAAATCCAGCCAGCTTAAATTTCTCTCAAGTGTCAGGCAAAGGAAATAGTGAACAACAGACGCCTCTCCGCTTCCTACTACTCCACTGCTTGTTTGCCGCAAAATCTCAACTCAGTGAGTCCGCCACCTGCCGCAAGTTGATATTAAGGGACGTTTTTGCGGATGGTAGCCCGCTACAACGGTCACAGTGCTGTGCAATGGCAACGGTACTGTACACATAAAAATGTCCGCCACTCTGACCACCCGGGTTGCGTCCAAAATCGCATACTATGCACTACATACTCAATATTATATCCTTCAACATACTTATGCTGGCGTAGTGTCTGCAGTGTTTGCATACTGTAATATTTCACCAGAAATAGTATGCAATTCACATACTATTGGTTTAAAGCTTTAGTGTGTAACTTTTTTATATTAATGAACGTCTGTTACATTCAAGCCATTGCCAAATGAGTTGCTACAAAGCTAATTAAGACTATCAGCTCCACACAATTCTCTCTGTGTTTCTCAGTATGTTCAGAAACTGGTGTCGTCCGGTGACTTTTGCGCGCAGAAAATCAAATGAAGATAATTAGCTCTTCTGAAGAGTCCATCATGTTTTTTTAATCCTCCGTGTCCTCCTTGGCTACTAGCAACTGCGTAGAGGAGGGGTAAGCTGGTGCGCACTATAGCTTTAATATTAAGGTATCGGATATGCAAAGAATCTTACATACTGTAGCCTACTAAATAGCATGTTAGTATGGAATTTCGGACGCAACCCTGCTATGTTGATTTAATTTCCTAGTTTAAACTGTCCTATCAGGTCAGGATTCTAGAATAGAGACATAAAAAGATAAAATTACAATTCCTTAGTTTATTGACGCTGTAGCATATCCACATTTAAACTTAACAACTTACTTTAAATTCCTCAGTGTTTAACAACGACTATCCAAAACGTTCTTTAAGCAGCAGGGCAAGGTGGACTCCACAACGGACACTAACGCTAACAGATCAGCTTTGGTCTATGATAATGTGTTCTTAAAGAGTCTAATGGTACATTAGAGTCACTGTGATGATGTACAGGCTAAATGCTAAAGTCAGAAAGCTAGCATGCTCACAATGAGAATGTTAACATGCTAATGTTTAGCAGATATAATGTTGGCATGTTGCTAACATTTGCAAACTAGCACTAAACACAAAGTCCAGCAGAAGCTAATGGGAATGTCACCACTTTTGCAGGTATTTGGTCAAAATACTGGCGCTGATGAAATGAATGAAATGTTATCAGAAAGTTTAGATGTGTTCATTGTTGTTCAGTAAGAATTTTAGAATTGAAAATGTTTCTCGTTTGGCTGAGATATGCTTTGCAAAATAAGTTATTGTACGTAGAGGATGCATACCTTGAATATGCCTTTAAGGGCCACAGTAAAGCTGTAATGTTCTAATTCAATTGGTGGTTTTCAGTCTAACATTCATGGATTTACCCTGCAGTACCTCTTCTAAGAATCACAAAAACATGTTCAAATCACTCTGTCCATCAGCTTCTAATACTAATAATTTGTACTCAGACACAGTAGAATGATAAATAAATCTCACAGATAATAACATACAATTATTCTTCAGAAATGTCTCATCTCTACAGGCACCACAAAACTTCATGCTGATGAAGAGATTGAACAAAAACATGATGGGCCCCATCTTATATCTCTTCTTTGATTTGACTTTCATAGCTTGTTTTTAACTGTGCAGAAAAGGGGCTTAGTTCTACTTGTGTTACTGAATGCCCTATAATCACATTTTTGATGCAATGTGAGATGAGCTGCAAAACCCTGTTCAGGTATTTCACTGCAGGTTTATCCTGGCTTCAGTCCTGGCTGGCAAAGAGTGTTTGTGCCATTGTTGTTTTGAACAAACAGTCACACACACACACACACACACACACACACACACACACACACACACACACACACCTAAACAATGCCTGTGCTGCCAGTATCTCCTCACACAACTCGCTACCATTGTTGCTCTTAATACTACATCATCTTACAAGCTACTGCTATGCCATACAAATGCTAAAGGGTGATAATTTCGCATCGGTGTTTGACACTATGAGCCACTGACCAATCAACAGTATTTTACGAGTTGGGAGAGAGAACTGTTTGCCTCACAAGACACTGATTGGTTTGGTTAGCTGGTAGTTTATCGACCGTCTCATCTAACTCGAAGAAATATATTTACCAAAATGTTGAACTATTCATTTTAATGGGGAAGCTGATTCTATGTAGTTCTTGAAGTAATTTCAAACTGTAATAGCTTAGCGGACGACCTCCGCCAGTTTACATGGCAATGCCCAGATGATGATTAATTGCATCCACAGATACAGTTTCCTGCCAAAGGATTGTCTGGTAGCTTCTAAAAATGACCACATGTTTCTCCCAGTTGTGATTTCCATTCAGCTGAGCAGAAGCTGTGCTGCTGAGAAGAAGGCTCGGCGATGAAGGTTATATGGGAGCCAACATAATAGCAAAGGCCAGTCTATTTAGTTATGTTGGGGATTTTCAGTGTACATCACTGCTGGGAGAGATGACTTTCCACTGTGTATGAAACAAACACCCTGCCAAGCCTGGCAACAGACAATGTACTGCAGAGATGTGATATGTATAATAATGGAAACAAATCAAGCTTGGACCCACCCCCCCTTTGGCTTTGAAAACACTACAGGGGAGATGTTAACTGAAATCTCTTTCTACTCCAAGGTCAACACTTTGTTGCAAAGAGACAATAAGGATGTGGACTAATTTGCCCTCTGTTTTGACACAGTTCAATTGTTTTGAGAAGCTTATTAAGGTGAAAAGAATAAAAGAATAGAAAAGGTATTTTGGCAGTTTTTCAGCATCTACTGATGATACAAGTAACTTATGTAACTCTGCATCTCTTTGAAGAAAAAAGCTTTTGGTAGCGCCTGTGAGATGAAGGTCCCTCAGATTATTCATTCGCTTTCACTGCTTCACTTCACTTAATGAAATTATCTCAATAGGTTTTCCTCTCCTTCCTTCACTGCCCCTTGTATTCAATTCACATATCTATTTGAGCATGTAATGAAATAAAGTTATTACTGCTATCAAATAAGTTCAGCGATGTAATGAAAGCCAAAAATTATCTCAATTTGTGTTGTGATTCACCAAATTGAATTAATCATCATGACAAATAAAATGGACAGGAGTGTATATACATACAAATGAGTCACATTGTAGCACTATCTTACGCATTGGTGCAGAGGTGAAAT
This sequence comes from Sander vitreus, assembly GCF_031162955.1. Lineage (NCBI taxonomy): Eukaryota > Metazoa > Chordata > Actinopteri > Perciformes > Percidae > Sander > Sander vitreus. The sequence continues at coordinate 23,333,942 of NC_135874.1, read as the reverse complement.
GTGTTTCATTGACGTGTCTGTTATCTGATCTTGTGGGGTCCTTAAGGTTGCCCACACAACATTTATATTATCTTCAAGATGAATGAAATGCCAGAAAGTAATTTTGAGTTTAATAGGAAGCTGTGGCAGTGAAGGCAGTGTAATCTGCCACCTTGACACAAGGCAACAGATTCACAGATCTAGACATTGTAATTTCTTTAAAGAATTAGAAGCTGAGGTAAGCCCTCGTGTCACGTTAAGGAAGTGACATGCTCTAAACTCAATATAATTTGTGCCCATTCATTTGTAAAATGTATTCAGATCTCAACTCAAGCCTAGCACAGACTGGACAGCTCTATGATTTGCCTATCCAAGATTTTTCTTTTGCTTTGATTCCAACATTTGTTGTTGCATCTGTGTCGCTGGGCTTGTCTGAGATGGAGGGGAAAGGAGCACTTGATGCTGCAACGCTGGAAAGTGCTGCAGGTGGCCCAGGATTTTATAGGGTGGGATAAAAACATTTCAAAAGTGCATCTGCAGAGAGAAGTATGTGACCATTAAGTATTACATTACATAAAAAAAATGAATGCTGCTGGTGAAAGCTGGCTAAAAATAGCACCTATGCAACATATAGCCTGTAACATTCTAAACACAACAGTAATAACACCTAGCATTCATGCACAAAACATGTGTTCACTTCTAAAAAAATAAAACCTGCTATAAACATAGGAGAGATTCTATATTTGTCTTACTATGCACATTCATAAAAAGGCACTGCTAAACATATTGTATATAAAGAAAGCAGTACCATATCATGTGTGTGTGTGTGTGTGTGTGTGTGTACCTGTGTGTGTGTGTGTGTGTGTGTGTGTGTGTGTGTGTGTGTACCTGTATATGCGCATGACTTCACACAGAGACAGATGTGATGCCACGTTTGCGAAACCTTTTTCTAGACCTCTTCAAACAAGCCAGTGTAGGATTTCTCGCTCTAATACACCATTCAAGGGTATTTGATGTGAAGCCCCATCACCCCCCACTTGCTACGACTGACTCCAGCTCTGACGACACTGAAAGAAACGTCTGCACTGTTGTTGTGTTTTCACTTCCTTGCAATGTAGAATGTCTCAATACTAGTTCCTGTGAGGTCTTGCCTTTGACTTGCCTGCTGGGATTTTATAGTTTAACGAATTTGTTGTTTTATGCCATATTTGTGATTTGATATTTACCTTCTGTTCCATATATTTTCACTTTCTCTTAAGGGACAATTCTGAATGCTTATTTGCTTCCTGAGATGAGAAGATCAACATCAATCTCATCTCCTTTCATTAAATACAGAGCTGTAATAAGAACCCTAGCCTAGCTTAGCATAGAGACTGGAAACAAAAGGGAACCACTAGTTGTTTCAAAATTACAATAACTAACACTTCCAAAGCTGACTTATTAACACATTGTATCACATTTGCACACACCACCTCCATTATTGGTCTGTTGCATATGTTGTGTTGGAACAGCTCCACGCGTGTCCAACATTCCTCCATATTACCAGTGCCCAGATCTCCCTACTCCCAGGCTCTTAGAGCTATTGCTCGAACTACAGATTGTCCTTCCGCATACGGACACAAAGAGCACAGAAGCTGATCGAGAGAGAGACAGGCGCCCCTCTCTCTTAAACTTAATCTGATTAAACTGTAAAACTAGACAGTGCTGATAAACTATAAGTCAAGGTGTGGTTTCTGTATTGCTTTTTGTCTAAAATGTCTTTAGAAACATATTTCAGTGCACTGTTTGACTGTAATACGAGATTGTTTGTTACCAGCTCTCCGCCATGTTGATTATGTTGTGTTCGCATCGCATCACCCACCAGTGGGAGGGTTTATTGGTCCAGTGAAGCGAGGTGCATTTAGAGGTTTTCTACCTTTTGAGCAAAAGGAAACATCACAGCCCTTTTTCTCTGTTTTCTCTGGCCATGTAGCACCAATTCAAAAAAGATGTTTGTGGCATTCTACTGCGTAGACACGCCAGTTATATGGAAAGACCCTAGCAGGAAAAATACTTATTTAATGCTGGGACTACTGTGTCTGCCAGCTTTGTGTGTGTGTGGGGGGGAAGTGTCAGGCTATATGTTGCTGTGCACTCTATATATTCTGTTTGTACTGGTGCCAATTTACTAACTCTGGTGATTGGCAAGTATAGTCAGGGTGCGTTTTTTTTTGGGGGAGATGCGTGGGATTTTTCTCTTTGGTCTACATATCCCTGCCTCTGCTGAATTATTTTTATCCCGGTGGGGGACGAACTGTATCCCCCCCCCCCCCAAAGTGATCAATACTACTTCACCATTAGACCATATATTATATACCTAAAATAGTATTTAAAAGTATTTAAACTAAGCACTGTAACGTGAACTGTTTAGTGCGATAGAACGATCAAATCTGAGCGCCAGTTGCTGGTTGTATTTAGCCGCTACAGAGCTCTGGACGCCGGCTACCAGCGGCAGTTGTTTAGCCGCCAACAGGTGACTGTGAGCCGGCTACAGGCACTGCCAGATGACAGTCCATTCATGGGCCATGATAGTGGAGTTCAGCCAGAAAAAGTGAGCGTCATGTGCTGTTGACAGTTAAGTTTAGGCACCAAAACGACAGGTTAAGTTTAGGAAAAAGATGGTGGTTAAAACACTCCTGAAGAACGAACGAGCATTTGCTGGGTGAAAGTTTTGTTTTCGCTGCAAAGTGAACTCCGCTCTCCGGCTCTGATATATTTTTCCACTGGATATTGAAGTTAATAAAGTAAGTGTCTTGGCATGGCTGGCCGAGTGGCACTATATCCATGGTATTGAAAGGTGGGGGTTTAATTCTTGTTTTGTTTTGTTATGCATGAAAAAACACCCCCTGGGAGAAACAGTGCATTTTGGTGATCAACAATAAATGTAAACATAACTTTTGTTTGTTTACATGAAAACTCTATAGCGCAGCTTTAACCAGCCCAGTCTCATGGCAGTTCGTGAAATTGTTACGTTATTGAATCTATTGATTCGTGAACAGGACACGATTGTCGTTTTTTTCGTGTGGTGATTAAGAATTTTAATTTAATGTATTTAAATGGAAAGCATGTTTCGTAATCACAGCACGACAACGGTAGGGAGTTGTATGAAAAGCAGAAAATCCGCGTAGGGAGGTTGTTCGGGGTGGTGGATGAGTCAAACAATACAGGACTTTCACCCCGGAGACCGGGTATCGCGTCTGGCGTGTTGCAGTTCCTTTCCGCGTTATTCTCTTCCTAACCACAACTGTCCCGTTGTTGTCGGTGTGTCCTGCGTGTGACGGTACCTTTCCCAGTTCTTCTTTTCCTAACCTCAACCGTCCCGTTGTCGTGGCGTTTAATGTCCCCGTTGTTGCGTGCCACAGAGACCGCGGATCGTGTCCCTGCACCCGTGGCTCGCGTCCCCGTGTGGCAGTCCGTCCCGTTGTTGTCGCCGGCGTGTGGCGTTTAATTTCCTCATTGTTGCGTCCCCCAGAGCAGCCCAGTGTCATGGCAGTTCGTGAAATGGTAACGTTCGAAAATCGTGACCTGTACGCGAAATAAACGAGAAAATCGTGACCTGTACACAAATTAATAAATCAAAATAACGTGACTATTTAAAAACTGGCGTGAGACCGGGTTGCTTTAACACACACACCAGTACCCTATGAGATCAGTATTGATCCTATCACTTCAGTTCCCAGAAAGAAAGCCAATAAGTATATTCCTTAAAATGTTTCAGGAAGGACAACTGACTCCTCATGACCCTGGGATCACTTTTACTCCCCCCCCCCAAATTAATTAGTTCTATCTGTCATGATGTATCATGTGCACCATCACCTCTGACATTAAAAAGCAAAATTCATGTTGATCATAAAAACAGCACAGCAGAAAATCTTCCACAGTCATTAGGAAACCCAGGTTCAGCTATTAATTTACCAAGATGAAAATATCTTGAGGGAATATTTAATGAAGTTTGACTGACTAAGCAAATTTACATCACATCTCTCATAATCACAAATGCGTATTACATTTATTGGCTAGGACAGACCGTTAATATGGATCTGTGGCCTCCTGAAAATTAGGATCAACATCTGATTTTCTTCTGTTAATAGCATCACACTTATTTAAACTGTTTTAATTAAAATGTTGGTGGGCATTACAAGCTCCTCATTATCGCCCACACAGGCATTTATTTCACTAATTGCGAGTGTAGGGGAATTCAACATTTGGTCCTGTTGTTTAAGAGGCAAATATTTATGATTCACACCTTTTTATATTAACTTACACTTTGAGCGCACTGCTTGATTAGATAACTCTGAGTAGTTATTGAGCTTTATTTTTAATTGTACAATTACTTAATTGTTTCACTGACATTACTTCACTCATAACAAGACTTACATTCAGAAATAAAGATAATGTGTTTGTTAATCAGGTTTATAAAACTGCCTTTTACGTCTTGGTGCAAAACTTAATCCACAGTCTGCTTCCTTTCACACTTTGAGACAGTAGTCAATATCCACGACGTTCCACTTCCGGGATTGCTCCTTTCCCTGGATTTCACTCTTTTTGGCCGGGTGTCCAGTACCTTCCGCCCTCTTTGTGTTGGAATTTTAAACTCTAGTCGATCTATGAGGACTATGGTTAACTGCTCCTCAGATCTCTGCAGGGTCAATCCAGACAGCTAGCTAGACTATCTGTCCAATCTGAGTTTTCTGTTGCACGACTAAAACAACTTTTGAACTTCCACCAAAACAAGTTCCTTCCAGAGGCTATTTTGCAGAGGCACCGTGGTTCTGCTTAGCGCAGCCAATAACGATTGTGATTGGTTTAAAGAAATGCCAATAAACCAGAGCACGTTTTTCTCCGATCCCAGAATGCTGTGTGGACTCCCCAGACCTTCCTCTGCAGCGCTGTGGAGGAAGGCCCTGCAAAGCGAGACTAGAGAGACAGTGACCCAAGGCTAGCTGACCCTGAGATTACCTTGTTCCAAATGTTTCCATGTGATTAGTCCCATATAGACTTTATAAAACAGAATAAGAGCTTTTGAGAAAGAGTGTCAGCAGGATGAAGCTTGTTATTTTCAACTCCCACAGAGAATCAGAAGAGCTTTGAGAACCTAAAATTGACCTAAGGAACAGAGCTTTTAAAAAGTTTGGCCCTTGTCGAGCGTATTGAACTTTCCTCTGAATGCTTTCAGTTTGCCTTCACACACAGGAGCGAGGGTAAAATGTAAGTAGTCAAACCATGTCTTGTACTTTTTGCTAGGTATGTGTGCACACCATAATTTGGGTTTTTGTCATAGCCCAGACAATGACAAATGGTCACCAACTGCTGATTTTGCTGCTGATGATCCTCAAGCGGCAATTTGTTCAGAATGATCCAAAAATCAGTAAGTCTGTGCAGGAATATAGATATCTACTTTACTTCAATCAATGGTTGTTGTTTTTAAACTGAGGTACATTAGTATTCTGGAATGCACATTACCTGAAGGCAAAACACACAGCCAATAAAAAGATCTCAGTCAAAATGGTGCTTCTCAAGCATGTAAAAACATAGGTGTGACTAAACTAATAATGAGCATACAGTTTGGGTGAGACTTCATGGGACTCATACCTGCAGAAGGGAGACACACAGAAAATTATTTTTTTTAAATGTGTAGGACACTGTCTTGGTAATCAATAGTTATTCTTTTTTGGAGGATTAATGTGCTAAATCTTTTTTCTTTTGTTAGCTCAGACTAAGGCAATATAACATATGGATGCCCCTAAAACTGACAAAAAGCAGTAAAACGCTATCAGACAACATTTCAAAAATAATGATTGAATGTAACTGAATAAATGACCAAATAATACTACTGGTTTTAATTAATAGTAAGTATTCACATGGAGTGTAAACGTAAAAGTGTAAAGGTAAACATTTTAGCTGGCAAGCTAACAGCAACAAAGTTAGCTTCATCTTCAACTGCATGTCACTTGTCTTCAAAGACACAATGGTATTGGACTTTAATTTGTCACAGTTCTACTTTACATTTTGTAGAAGTGTTTGCTTTAATGTCTCTTTTCTTCTAATGTCAAACTAAAGTCATGTTTGCTGACTCTTTTCCTTAGCATTAGCTTGTCAGCTAAAATGCTTTACTATTACACGTTTATGCAGTGATGCTACAGCAATATGAAGTACAGTTAATGGGTGAAAACACAAAATGTAGTTTACTGAAGATCATTAGCCTACTTTAGATTGCCACTGCAACTTTGTCATTATAATATAAGCATAAGGAAAATTGGACATGGAAATGTTGGGTGGGAAAAAATTATCAAACTTGTGCAAACACCAAAAATTGTGAACACTAAGGAGTTGAAAAATAAAATTCAACTAGGGAAGATAAATATAAGAGCAAAATGAAAACATTTTTTAATCAACTTATTGGAGCTAAATAAAATATTTTTTATCACCAACTGTTTGAATGTTAAAAGAAAAGTATGACACTTTATATCTCATTTTACTCTGTTGGAACTATTTAAAGCTATTAGTCGGGGAGCCAAAGTCTCAAAAATGGGTTGAACCTGACATGGTCTGCCATACTTTTTATTTGTGTTTTTTCTGTTAACTTTGACCCTAAGAACCAATAATTGGAGGGTCTGCTCTGCCGGAAATATTGCAAAAAAAAATTGTGGCCATTTTAGTGTAGGCATCATTTATTTTTTATCAGAAAAATGTGAAAAATGATTTTTTTTCCTCAAATCCTCAGTGGGTTGGGTAAGCTGTCAATAAGCATTCCAGATGCACAGAACACATGTGCTGACAACATCCACTGAAAAAATAACTCTTAAAACACATTTCTACATGATTTGGCTCAATTTAATGCAAAAAAATGTGGCGTTTTCTCACTTCTTTCCAATATTTTCATCTTTACTTCATTGGCAATCAACTATTCCCCCAAGTTATGGCATCAGCCAATATGCCATTCTTATATAGTGAGTATGTTTCTGTCGCATGTTTTTCTCCCATTCCGGAATGCCGATCAGTCAGGTCCTGTGTGCAGTGTTATCATCCTGCCGCATTGGGTTCCATGTGTACTTTTTTCCTGCAAATATTTGACCTTTGGAATAAAGACGGGACTAAACTGAACAAGTTGCCTGTATAAATAAAATATGGCATTATCTTGTATTACCCAACTGTCTGGTTCGGCTGCTGATGGGTGCTAATTAACCAGAGCACGTTTTTTTCCCATTCCGAAATGCTGTGTGGACTAGCCAGACCAGTTGTGGAGGAAGGTCTGGCAATGCGAGACTAAGCGTCTTTCAACTTATTGTTTTGGTTTTAAGGCCTGCACCATTACTGTTTTGGTTCACTCTCACCAACACCATTTCCAGCTGCTGCTTTCAGTGATAAAGCTCTGTTAAAGCCACTGTACCCTACCTGCTCAGCAGAAAGACAACGTTAGTGTCTTGCTGGTGAACATAGTGGTAACATTTAGCATCTAGAGGGCAGTCAACGCATTGAACAAAAAATGTGGATACAAACTTTGTAAGGACATTTTAAGTCAGTGTAGCATCCCATCACTCACAGTAAGTGGGTTTTCAAGGCCTTTAAAGATTTCCCCCATGAAGAATTCTATGTAATGACAACAAAACTGTTGGCGCGTCATGATACAAGCCTTACGTGATCGCGCACACGCCCCCACCTCTCCTCCACGCAGTTGCTAGTAGCCAAGGAGGACAGGGAGGATTTAAAAAAAGATGATGGAGGTAATTATCTTCACTCAAACTTTTGCACAGGAAAGTCACGGGATGACGCAATCTTCTGAACACAGCTATACTGACAAATACAGAGAGAGTTGTGTGGAGCTGATAATCCTAATTAGCTTTGTAGCAACTCATTTGGCAATGGCTTGAATGTAACAGACGTCCAGCTTTAACTAGTATTTTAAGTGATTGCAGTCAGTTATTTTGGACTTGTCCGATAACCTTTAACTCTTTTGTCACTTTCGAGACTCCATTCAATCCCAGTAGAAATAGAAATATTTAGGAATTAGGATGCATTGTCATATGTGAACCCATATTAAAATTTCATATACTCTTGATGTATCTTATGGCTACATGCAGAGGCATTTTTTCTCTTTATGAAACTTTAGCTATAGACTTTCTCCATATTTCAATGATTGAACAGCTGTCAGGGAGCTGATGCAATACTGGCAAGTCTTAAAGCTTCTTTTGCCTTTTCCACACACACTTGTCAGAAAAGATATTCATAAAATGACACTTCACACACTACAGCTGCTTTTAAACTCTCAGTTAATTTACTTCAGCCGATCAGTCAGGTCCTGTGTGCAGTGTTATCATCCTGCCACATTGGGTTCCATGTGTACTTTTTTCCTGCAAATATTTGACCTTTGGAATAAAGACGGGACTAAACTGAACAAGTTGCCTGTATAAATAAAATATGGCATTATCTCGTATTACCCAACTGTCTGGTTTGGCTGCTGATGGGTGCTAATTAACCAGAGCACGTTTTTCTCCCATTCCGAAATGCTGTGTGGACTAGCCAGACCAGTTGTGGAGAAAGGTCTGGCAATGCGAGACTAAGCGTCTTTCAACTTATTGTTTTGGTTTTAAGGCCTGCACCATTACTGTTTTGGTTCACTCTCACCAACACCATTTCCAGCTGCTGCTTTCAGTGATAAAGCTCTGTTAAAGCCACTGTACCCTACCTGCTCAGCAGAAAGACAACGTTAGTGGAAACAAACTTTGGAAGGACATTTTAAGTCAGTGTAGCATCCCATCACTCATAGTAAGAAGGCTTTCATGGCCTTTAAAGATTGAATGGATTTCGGGCTGGGTATGCCTGAGAGTATCAAGACACATTAACGCATCGTTGCTTTTGGTCTTTTCCTGGGGTTTGGTGACAATAGGAAAATTATAGAATAATGACAGCCTTATCGTTTAAATGTCAAATGTGTGAAATTGAATAGAGATCGTTTTAAAAGCTAAGTAGACCAGCCATATAGAGTACATAGCTGTGTATACAGAGGAATTATTTGCATGTATTATGGAAATAGACCATAGCATCTACAGTATCTGCCCCAATCCAGGGATCACGTTTTAGCTCAAGTGTCATCTGTAGTTTGCGATCCCAGTGCAGGTACTTCCCACACACCTTTGAATGGCACCTGCTAACAGATCCTGCTGTTATCTGCACAGAGATAACACTGTGAGAGAAGTGACAATGCCTTGGGACTCGCCTGTCAACTTCAGAAACATCAAAGGTCCTGACAACCGACTGTGGCTCTCTAGCCGTGACAGAACGCAATCCTGTGGGAAAGGAGGAGGTTGAGATTTAATGAGGAGCCCCTTTGATTTATATATATAAAAGGAGATGAAAACCAATTATCATCTTCAAGATTTCACCTTCCAGTGGATGTCACCTCAAAAGTACCTCTACCTTATCACATTTAAGGAGTTAAATTGTTTGAACTTTTACAGTTAAGGATTTGCAATGTTTTTTTTAATGGCAATATGTTTTGATGTTTGGTGTGAGCGCGTGAATTTGTTCGTGCCCACTCTTAAAATGACATTCTGTTGTTTCTCATATTTGGTGGACAAAAGGATCAGAGGAAAGAAAGTACTTTAACAGCTTGTCAGGTTCATCTGTGTTGCACAAAGCACTCCTGCTGTGACAGAAAGAAAGCTGTAAATTGAGGGTGATACTTTACTTTGCACAGCCCCAGGAAGCAGGAGTGGCATCTGTTATCGTGGCCTGCAACGTGTGGATGACTGGGTTAGATGCTTGCATGCACACAGATGCAGTACATGAGTGGAAATTTGTTTTAATTATTCCAAACAGCATGTGTCTGTGTTTATGTTTACATATTTTCATACGAGACAGAGCGAGATATAATAGAGGCATTATCACAGTGATTAGCAGCATTTTAGAAACACAGGCTTATTAAAGCAATCAACGCTGAAGTGAAAATGTAGTCAAAATATGCGACTGGTATATTCTTCAGTTATATTATCGAAATAATAAATGTGTTTTTGAAAACAATTTCATAATCGGGCCCATAAATAAGATGAGCTTTAAAACTTTACTATGTGTAATGTGAAAGGAGTCGCTTGTAGTGAAAAACCCAGATTTAATTTAATTGTCACCATTCCCCCCTCCCCTAAGCAACCGTAAACCCCATTCTAGGCTATCTACCCAGTACTAAGCTGCAGACAGACAAAGTTAGCAACTAACTTCTAGCATTTAGCGGCTAAAGAGCCAGATATTTCTCTCAATGATTGGTGAAGACTAAATATTCCACTTAAAATCAACTTTATATGGTTTTCTTGTAAATGAGAAAACCGATGAAGTTGATTTCACATAATCACCATATAAAGTTATATGGTTAGGTTATAACCCTAACCCTAACCCATGGTTAAGTGCTCCTCCGATCTCTGCAGGGTAAATCCAGACAGCTAGCTAGACTATCTCTCCAATCTGAGTTTTCTGTTGCGCGACTAATACATATTTTGAACGTACACGTTCCACCAAAACAAGTTGCTTCCCGAGGCTATTTTGCAGAGGCATTGTGGTTCTGCCCGGTGCTTAGCGAAGCCCATGATGATTGTGATTGGTTTAAAGAAATGCCAATAAACCAGAGCATGTTTTTCTCCCGTCCCGAAATGCTGTGTGGACTAGCCAGACCCTCCTCCGCAGCACTGTGGAGAAAGGTCTGGCAATGTGAAACTATGCACACATACACACACAAAGTACCATAACGCAATTGCCATGACTTTTACACTCCCCAAAGGATGATCCCTTTCCATTTTGGATACCTCATGAGCTTTCCTGTTGAGCTATAATGTCTTTGCACACAATATATCATATAATCTAATTTGTAGATTGGCATAATATTCACTGAACACATTCATACTCCCAATGAACCCATTTTCTTTCAACAAGCCTATCGCCTTTTTTTAGCACAAACCTCAAGACAAACTACAGTTTAGTCCGACAAAACCCCAGAAGAATGTAATATTAAGGGGTGGTTTTTATACAGCTTTAATAAGTAATTAGCGGCGTTTCAATTCATGTTCATGGACACAATGGTTTTTACTAACCTTATAAGTTAACATCCGTCAATTAATTCCTTACAATAGAGTATGATAAATGTTCTATGCAGCATATTGTGGTGTCCAGGGTTAAGATTATTATGTTGATATTAAATATGTTTCGAGGACAACTTTGAATAGTAAGACCAATAAATGACCATTTTCATTCCAGCAAGGTGGGAAGTCTATTCTGTCAAGAATATTTAGTAACCAATGACAGCAGTTTTGACAGCAGAATGTCATGCCCATCATAATAAACAGCACCCGTCTAGTCTGCCATTATAACTGTCTTTGGTTTTTACATCACCTGTCTTGAACAGCTCCTGCTGAAATTAAGCGGTGTTAATATTGCAGTGTAAGTAATTACACATGCACACCCACATGTAGTCTTTAATTACTCCATGGGATGGAAATAAGTGAATCTGAAATTACATAAGGTGAAACCATATTTAAAAAGCTCCCTGAATGCACCAGGAGCAGTATATAATGTACGTGTTAAAACATACAGTGCAGTAGTTATACTGATATGGGCTCTGGATAGATTTCAATGTTTGGCTTTAAAATATGATTAATTCACGGTCACTGAACACCTGTTTTGGATGTGTAACGTCCATTGCGTACTTAACATAGCTCCAACACAAAACATTTTACAAGCTTTTGGGAAATAGAAATAAGTTAATTCTATCAGTGATCCTTTGCTAACGAGTGTTAAAGAAAAATAACAGCCCCGTGGACTTGCTTGGTTTGTTCTTTCTTATATAAATGAGCTCCACTTTGCAGACATGCAGTTTAAAAGTGAACTCATAAACCCAAAAAGATCAGCCCAGAGACACTTAGCCACAGGGTTTCTCGTTATCACAATCATGGTTTCAGCACAGTTACAGTAGTTTAGGATTTGTGTTGCATTGATGGCACCATCAACCTGGCCTACAAACAACCCAATTTATATTACTGTAATCCTTCATAACATATTGGCCAGTTTGTCAGTTCTGTGTTGTCTTGTTTAAGTTCATCAGCTTGGTGAGTAAAGGGAACTTTTCCATTTGGGCTTGTATTTATTTAAAGGCAACTCACAAGTTATTTCATTGTTGATGTTAATGTTAATTCTTAATGTTAATGTTAATTAAACATATTAACTATTTTCTCATTTACCCTATGAAAAATGGACAGAAAAAGACCAGAAACAAAGATACTTGTAAGGGGAATAAACTATAACTACCGCTTACATAGAGTCATCGCAACCGTATGTGAACAAATGGTTTGGTGTGAACACCTGCTGTATTAGTGGGTGACTGTGGCAAGTGGCTCACAGCACACTGGCTTTCTCTCTTCTTACAATACATATTCCTTTTTGTTTGGCTTTTGAAATGTCACACCAACACCAGCCATGCTGGTTTGTTTTGATGCTCCTGAAATAGAACAGGCCCAGTCAAACAGTTTGAAATTCCTAGGATACCTTTTTACAACATTAAAAAAAGGATTTTGAGCATCTGAAAAACAGATGAATGATACTTAAAGTAAGTACCTGGCAGGAGCATCTGTAAGTTGTTCCTTTATTGCTTGGACAGGCAATGCTTTTTAGCTAATTACCTGACCCTTCCAATCATTAAGCTTACGACAATGACTGGAAACAGGGAATAAGAGCTAGCTTGCTCTGTCTGAAAAAAACACGCTACATCTTGTTTGTGTTATCCATACAAAAACCAAATAACGTGTTTTACACTAGCACACATTTTACACTCATTTTGGATCGGGTGAATTTTAAAAAGAATACAAAGTTTTGACAATGGCCACTAGCTTGTTTAATTAGTGTAATAAATCCTGACACTGCCCTCGTCTTGAACTCTAAAAAGTCTCTAGATACTTTAGCATTTGACGGTACCTGGGACACAAATTGTTTCCAACACTTCAACTGATGCAGCAGGTTACTTCAAAACGTTACTGTTGAGAATGTCTTCATATTTCTTAAAATCCACATGGTCCTCCCTGTCTAACACCTCTAAGCATTTCCCAAAGGGCGCGTTTGGGGGTTTATGCTTGAGAATGAAAGCATACGGCATCTGAATGATTTAGGGCGACAGTGGCTGAGCATCTTGTCATTCAGTACAGGTACAACTTTCGAAAGAGAAACACATTTTTCAACAGTTCAAAGTTAGTACCAAACAAAGTCCCCAGAAAGTGAAGTGAATTTTTGTAGCTGGAAATCATGTATCCAGGCGAGATAAGACGATATCTACCAAGGTCAAGGTACTGTGGTCTATCATATTTTATAATCCTTATGGCATACTTTATAGTATCTACTCAATTTAAGAGTAAGGGGCATTCTTCACAAGACTTTTTTGTAGAGACACCGTCGCTGTGTCCGGTAGGCGATTGATCGTATTGAGTATTTTTTCTCCTATCCCAGAATGTATCTGTGGTGTAGTACTCCACAGCGCTGTGAAGATAGGGCTGTCAATGCGAGATTACCATAACCATAAAAGCAATACCCATGCAAATGCAGACATTGTAGAAAGTAGAATAACTAGAATTCAAAAAGAAACCAACGTTGGCATTGGACAGTAAAAATGTCATTGAATTGTTCAATATTGACTTAATTGTCTGCCAATAGTGTTGTCCCGTACTGAGGTTATATATACCATTATCAAGATATGTAAAAATGTAGCCAAACTTTCAAGCCACCTACACATAAGACCGCAAGGTAGGGCGGAGAGCGGAGAGGCAAAGCGCAGCGCAGGTACATGTCATTATTGCTTCTGGAATTGGTTGCGCCTTGAAAAGGTCAGCGACAACGAGGTCAAAGTTGAAAAAAGTTGAACTTTGAGCACAGAGCTAGTCAGCAAGTCTGAGCGGTACGCGATACGAAGGGTAGCACTCCGCCTATTTTCCCTGTAGGAAAGCAGTGGAACGGCCAGCACAGAGCGGATTTCCCACTGATCATGTGTAGGCAGCTTCAGAGTTCCCTTCTAAACAGTTGTTTAACACTTACAATGTGGAATGTCCCCACCTAAATAAAGTAATCCCCACTCCAAAGCTGGGTTGTTCAATGACATAGTCAATAGACACCTTAGCTACTCTTCTCTTCTACGTACAACATGTTCACACCAGTTGAGCTCTAGATTAGCAAGAATATTTGCCAACATTGTTGGACTGTTACAATATCTGCTAATATAGCATATTTTAGTGTTGTCATGCAGTGAATGTTAAGTGCACAGACCTTATCAAAATGGACAGACCAGAGCAATTCAACTGACATACTGTGTGGGATTAAAAGATAATGAGCATTGGGTTAGCATTAGCAACAGAAGAAACATGGTTGTAAGAAGGCATTAGTGTGCATATTAAGGGCATTAAGTGTGCATATTAAACACTTAAATTAATTTAGCTCGATAAGAAACACATTTATACCTCCGTATTATTCAGAATCCCCAGAGAAGGAATTGGAACTATTTGTTGTGCATAACTGGATTAAAATAAATAATTATTAGATAACACGTAGATGCTTTGCATAAATTTACAATGCAGTAAAATCCATGTTAATACAACATGTATAATTTGATCAGTTGAACTATGAGTAGGCAGTACTCTGTCATATGTTTTCTATGTAAACATGCAGGCCCATTTTTGCAATGCAGTGTTAACAGAAGGGTTTAATAACCTGTTTGTGTGTGGCCACGTTCGCTCAGTTGGTAGAGCAGGCGCACATTTACATAGAGGTTTATGCCTCGACGCAGAGGTCCAGGGTTTGAGTCCGACCTGTGACGAGTTCCTGCATGTCGCCCCCCTCTCTCTCTCCTCTCTCACCTAGCTGTCCTGTCCATTAAAGGTGGAATAGCCCAAAAAAATTATCTTAAAAAAAAATAAAGCAAATACATTACTTACATCCATACAAACATACTCTCTCTTACTCTCAATCTGGACAGATTATGAAATATTGGGCCCCTGGATGCAGTCATGTAAAAGGCCTCCCACCCCTCTTACATAGGAGCAAGACTCCCAGACTCAAACAGGCACAAAATGACACTACAAGTGACGTGACCATGCATTTTGTGTTACTTGGTAGTTGTTTTGCATCTCTGTAGTTTGTGCTGACCTGACTTGGGTCCTGGGTCAGGTCTTGGTTACAAACCAAGTTCACCAATTAGGACGTCTACTATAAATAAATATCATTCTTCATAGTGCCACTGGTTGTCGATGGTAATACAGAGATATATTTTTTTATCAAAATAGAACAAACATAGGCAATCAACAATGGAATTGTTTTTTGTAGTAATTGTTTGATGTGTCTGGATGTGTGTGTGTGTGTGTGTGTGTGTGTCTGTTGCAATAAATCCAAATTTTCATCGCGATTACGGCTCCTAACGATCACGGCTCCTAACGATCACAAAAAGCTCATTATGTTTTGCAAGTATACTCATTTTGTCTTAGCGTTTATATAAAGTGTATTTCTATAGCACATTTAAAAACAGCTTGCGCTGACCAAAGTGCTGTACGCTATGTGGCATTAGCCACAGGGTAATAAAGGGAAATTTCACAGTTCAAGGTGTTCTTATGGTATTCTCATTTCAGTCCCACAGGAGTCATCGCTGTATTGATTTCTAACTATGTTTCAGGAATAGATTAACAGTCTGCTGTTATGTTATATGTCATAATTTAAACACAGGGTCATTGATTTCAGTTCGTCTGCAGCCTGCAGTGCTCGGTCAGTGTCACGGACAAGGTACAGTGCATGTGTGGCGGGTCACCGGCTTCTCTGCCTGTCAGGGGGAAAGACTGTGCGATAGATATGCTGGCCTCTCCCCAAGTCTCTGACCTGGGACATTATACGGAGAGAACGGTATAAATGGACTCCAGTAGCTTTGGGGGAGGATTGATTACGACAACTTGGGTGAGAGATTTTCAAAAAGTAGATGTGTAGATGGTTGTGCCAACTTTGGGTGCACTGATAATATTACATTAAACAAATATAGGATTTTGAATTGTAACCCGGAGAGGATGAGTGTAATAGACATGATACAAACTGAAAGTGATACATCCATTTAAAGGGGTGATAGAATGATTATATAGGGTATTTCAAACTGTTCCTTAAGGTCTCTTAATAGGGTATGTAACATTGGTTGGGCTGAAAATGGCCTGTGTGCTGTTCTATGCTACCTAATGCATCCCTGTGGAATGGCTCTATTTCAAACGAGAGCTTTTCTTCCAAATATGGTATGCTCATGAATATGATGTAGATGAGCTGCGCGCTGATTGGTTGAGCGAAGCACATACACATATAGTGGAGACGAGACAGCAGGTTTCATATATATCAGACACTGCGACGTTATACATTGTTCTTCTGCTATTTCTTTACTAAATTTACTTCTGACACTTTTTTATGTTAGAAATCAACTATGTAGAGGTCAAATATGGGCCGTTTTACTAAAATTGATGGCTAATTGCAAATGTTGTCCAACTGTGTGTCGGAGTTCAGTAGCCCCGCAGGCTAACGTGACTGTGGCCGGTGCTGCCTGGGTTGCTGCCTCGCCGCCCGGCCTGTCCTTTCACAAACCCTGGGTACACTTTCAGCAAAATTATAATATATTTACACTTTGAATTTTGTCACGGTATTTAAATCACAGCTACCCTAAGGTGTTACAAAGCTAACACTTTTGTCCGATTTCAATTTAATGCATTTTTGTGAATTTGAGGGGTCTCGTTAGGATTAGCTGCTAGCTCTCATTGATAGAGCTCCATCCAGCTCACCGCGGGCTCTATCAATGAGACTCGTGGACAAGAGGCGTTTATTTCCCCGATTGTTTGTTTAAATAAATCAACACACATTTCCATTATAAGATTAACTGGAACCTGTGGGGGTATTTGGTAGTCCAGTGAGGCCAGCTGACAGTCTTGCCTGGGCCTGGGACGAGATAATCTTAGATGCTTTTCCTCTCATCTCCTCTCCTCTCCTCTCCTCTCTACTCTGACTCTCCGACGGGGCAGCGGGCCCCTCCCGCATCACTGTGACTCTTTCTCTCTCTCTCTGTCTCTCTCTCACTCTCTCTCTCTCTCTCTCTCCTCTCTCTCACTGGTAGCCTGACTCTGTCCCTCCGTTGCAGGGCAGCGGGCCCCTCCCGCATCACTCTCTCTGTCACCTGACTGCAGCTGGATCTCTCTCCTCTCTGTCTCATCCTCTCTGACGGAGCTACCAAACTCAACTGTTTCTGTCAAAGATAACGTGTTGTGTCAGGCTTTTATACAAGCTAATGGACGTTAACATTAGAGCTGGCCTGTTTGGTTACGTTACATGGCTCGTAAATGATGGCTGCGCTGTTTCTTACCTTGCTCTACGTTGTCTTTACTAGTTCCAGCTTCACCGTCACCACCTTTTTTTAAATATTTGTTTAGAAAATCTCTAAGGCCTCTATTTTCTTCTTCTCTTCTTCTATTTTCTTTCCTTTTCTGAGCACCGGACTTGTGCTGACCGGATATTTTGAGCGTAGGCCTATTGAACTTCAAATCAAATGACAACACAACATTTTTATCAGTGGCCAAACCATTTTTGTGTTGGGGGTGGGGGGTTCTTGACCATTATTTCAAGGACAATTAGAAAACAAATAAAAAGCTTTTTGTGTAACTCAAATATTACATATTTTTTAAACAAATAGGCCTATTTTAAATTTTATTTTTTTAATTATTCCAGAATTTAATGAGGGCCCAGTTCTGGGCCCCCCCCTACCCTGGGCCCACGACAACAGACCCGTTTGTCCCCCCCTATCGGCAGGTGTGAGTCCAGTAACCCAGAAACGGTGACTTTGCGCGGGTATGGAGCGCCGCGGGCTGCCGGCTGTGACGGAGCTCCATCTAGCTCACAGCGGGCCGGGGTCTGTGAAGGAGGACAGGCCGGGCGGCGAGGCAGCAACCCAGGCAGCACCGGCCGCTGTCACGTTAGCCTGTGGAGCTACTGAACTCCGACACACAGTTGGACAAAATTTGGAATTAGCCATACATTTTCGTAAAACGGCCCATATTTGACCTCTACATAGTTGATTTCTCACATAAAAAAGTCTCAAAAGTCAATTTAGTGATGAAATAGCAGACGAACAATGTATACAATTTCTGAGATCTGCGCGACCTAGATTCACAAGACAAACTGGTCCCAGATCAGTCAGTGGCCTATGTAAATTTTGGGGCGTTACAAAGATAGAAGGTAGAGCCAAATAAGGTAGGAGTTGGGGAGTTTAGCTTTGTTGAGATTTGCCCAATTTCAGCAGCAGTTTCAAATTGAGATTTGCAGAGGAAAGAGGTGTCAATGGGACTTTGAGGTTCTCTGTATGTCCTTTTTACCCACCGAACTGTCGTAATTCAACTATGACAAGGTAAACTCGGTTTTGCATTTTATCACCCCTTTAAATGTTCCAAACAGCTAACTTGTGTTCTCATGTTGTTACACTGCTGCTTTGGCTAATATGTCATCTTCCTTTCACGTAGGGGATCATATTACAAAAGGAGGAAAGGTCCCAGGAAGGTAAAATCCTTTGATCTGTTGCTTGGACATGACCTGCAGCAAATCAAGTGATAGCACAAAGAATAAGACTCAAGCACTTGAAAAGATTTACAAATCTGTAAAAAAAAAACTAATACTAATACTGGGGATATATTTGCATGAAGTTAAATAAGGTGCTGCTAAGTTATTCCAGTGTAACTGATCTTTGAGTTCATCTTGGTTTGAACTGCTACCGCATCTTTTGTATCAATTGAAAAAAAGACTGATTGAAATCTGATTGCTAAAACCACTTACATTATCTGATTATTATCACCTGCGAAGACAGATGCAATCAGATTTGATGTGGGAAACCGAGACAAAAATAGCTATATGGCTAAGTATCAACAAAGCTGAAATTGCATCTGGATTTTATCCAGATAACACGCCAAAGTCAACTTTAAATAAAGTGGTTAAAACCCTTCATATTGTTTGAGTTACACAGGTTATACTCCACTGTAGTAAAAACATAGCAAAATAGCAAGCAGAAATTTACTACTGTCTGTATTCATTACTCCTATCCTGGAATCTGATCATAACTCTATGTCTACTATTTTTGATATGCTGTTAATAGACAATAACATACTACTGCTGTTACTATGGTGGTGCTGCTGCTACTACTCCTACTACTTCGATGGAATCTCCGTGCGTTTGTATGTCTCCCACATGTGCAGTACAGCAGCAGGGGCGGGGAGTTGCTACATCCCTAGAAAGGCTCATTGATTGCACTTCACCGGCTCTGTTACGAACCCTGGTCTTCAGGGTGAAAGTCCAATGTTGTTTAACCCATCCACCGCCTCAACCTGCCTCCTTACGTGAATTTTTTGGTCATTAATACTGCTCTTTAGCGTTGTTGCTTTTCATAATATGTAATCTTACAGTGCGCGGTTGAGCTGCTGCTATGCCCGGTGCGTCCCATACAAACGCTATAGGGGTGCTTTCTGCGTCCGTATCTGACGCTGAGAGCCACTGACCAAGCTGACAAGTCGTCAAATACTGACGGATTGTCCAAGCACGTCTTCGCAGTGGGCTACCAGTGTGCCAAAAAGTGTTCATCTGCCAAAAGACTGATTGTATCTATCCTACATGCAAATGGTGAAGTGAATGGTACACAAACACATGTTACATGAACACCCAGGCTCTTGGGCTCTCCAGCACGTTGTTTTGTTGCCGGCGGTTACTTACATTTCTTCGTCCGTTCGGCGCACTGTAGGGTAGCCGCTTCCTCACCAAGCTGAGCCTGGCTCCCTGCTTCCTCCGCCCGGGCGTCATCGCTATAATTTACAAAGTGCCTACCATTTCCACAACTAAATTTGTACACTGGCTCTGGTCTACTTGAACTGGCGCGTAGTTTGACTGCAGCAGCAGCTGATGAATGGTTCAAATTATCCCACACATGAGAATGTTCTCTTCTGTTGTTTTAGACAGGGTAATTATAACAAATGAAGTTCGAAACAGAGTCAGAATCTTTGCTTTTCTTCCCAGTATGTAGAACAATTAATTCCTAGTGAAGGGCCCAATTCGAAGACAAACGACTTAACTTTACTTTCCTGTACACATAACGCTAATCTTTGCCAAAGAATTAATGTGATGCAAAGAGCTGCTGACTGCAGGATATTTATCTCTGCAGCACAGTGTTGAACATAATTTGATTTTGCTCTGTGCTTCATGCTATTGTTTCTAATAAAATGTGATCTTATCTGACAGTTAACAAACCGGGCCATGCAGACAAAATATCCACATCACAGTAATCTAAGTCATTTATTCTTTGTCAATGGAGATCATGAAAATCTGGTTATGTGCAAATAATGTCAGATATCTGTCATGTTATTGGGAAAGTAAACTCCAGTGAAATTAATAATGATGTAGAAATCCACACACTTTATAGGATTGTAACACTCAATTTCATGGGATGAAAGCAGAGTTGATTAACAACTCAACATGTATAGGCCTAATCATATGCTCTACACTAGGGTCCTATTTTTTAGCTGTCCTAGGAAACACTGTGTGTACTTATGTGCTTGTAAAACCCGCAGGGGCGGGTCTGGGGGTCCAGGGACTATATTGTAATTGGATACACAATTTGTTGAAAATAAAAACAAGTGAAATTAATAATGAATGTGATGTGTTTTTATTTAGCAGAATTATATTGTGTTGTTCTATCCTATCCAATATTTCCTATATTTCCAAGCAGATGTTCTATGCTGTATTCTGATAAAATCCCCTGGGCCCTCCCCCCCTGACTGATTATTGGTCCCCGCTGTGCCACCCCACTTAAAAAATCGTGGAATCGCCCCTGAAAACATGATACAACTTCAATGATGCAGGCACAGGCACAGAACTATTCGACACAGAGGGTCAGAGGGACAGTGTTATTACATCCTGTCAAGATGTTTTCTCTGTGGCATGTTTTTCATAATTTGATTACCTATACTACTAACTATGATATGGCCCTATAAAAGGTAGAATGAACAATATAGTGATAATAGCATATGCACTACAAATTGCCGTGAAGGAATACTTCTTACAGTACCTCCCAAGGCTCTCTATGGTGCCAGAAAAAGTTCTCTGTCGAATAAGGAAAGCAGAGCTCACGAAAAAAGAAAGCATATGAGTGCAAATTTTGTCCAATATGAGTGTATTTTGTCCAAAAAACTTTCAGAATTTCCAAGTATGTTCCTAAACTACTGCCAAACAAAGCATTTTTCCGGATTGTCCTCCTGCGAAGGAATGCCAAATTCCTTCACAGGAAATACTTAGGCCCTTCTTACTTGAAGTTATTTTTTTTGTTAACATTCCCATCCACTTTTGACAGATAATAAAGAATTTTTTAAGTCTCTAACAAAGACGTACACTTGTAATACAAAGGCCTTCCTCAGCGCTCTGGAGGATGAGATCTCAATGTTCTTGTTTTTCACCCAGATGTCAAAAACATAATGGAACATCCATCAGGACCTCACCTGGTCATTCAGCTCAGTTTATGCTGCAGTCTCTCTTCTGTCAAATTATTTTGCTCTCGCAACTAGACGGACATGTTAGGGCGTCGTGCTTCTTTGAAGAGTTTGACACGGCTTATGTTTTACTCCTTTCATCCTTGCTAGTGATCTGCAGTGTAGCTCAAAAGATCATGGGATTATTGGAATAACATATTCTGCCTTAATTACTGTTATCCGTTATGTAACATTTCTAGTGAAATAAAGTATCTAAACAATTCTCCAAAAGGGATACTGTGGGGCAGCATTACTGAAACATGTCCCAACATGAATTGTTCCAATGTAATATATTTTATATAATTATAAAATTGCCTCACAGTTTGTGGAGTTTGCAATCCACCCTGTGCCTGCCAAGGGCGTAAATCCCAGGGGGTTCGGGGGGGTCAGGACCATCTAAGGGTTGTCCCCCCCTAGAAATATCATTAAAACAATGCTGGGTATTGTAAATAACATAATGATTTATACTTAAAATATCTGTGTAAGCAGAAAAACAATACAAACCCCCAAAAATGCGTTTTAAGTTTAGAAACATTTTGAGTCCCCCCTCCCTTGCCTCACAGTGGTTTGGTCCACTTCATGCCGTAGGATCTGCGCTAGACTCACAGTCACATCGGGTAGTGACAGGAGTGTAGTAAGTAGGCGGTTCAAGGCTGTTTTATTCACATTAAACATCGGATTAAGTTTTTCTTTTCTCAAATAGAAATGATGCTGAGTAATTAATGAATTAGTCATGTTAGTGTAATGTAATGTAACGTTACCTAGCTTATAGCTTGTTGGGTAGAAATGCACCCACTACAACTAACATTACCACGGCGATAAGCCTAACGTGTGTGAACTGATATTAGGGTTAATATTGAAGATCTACAGTTGTGTTTTGCTCAATATGAAGTTAAGTGGCTGATAAATATATATCCTCTGTCCCAGAAGAAACCTAATATTTATGTGGAGGACGCAAGATCATTTTATAATTATATGACCGCGTGGTGAACCTATGAACCTAACTCATATTTAGACATCTGACATTAAAGATTTGTGTTGTTGTTAAAAATGACAGAGAAAAGAAAAACAGACATAAGATCCTTTTTCAGTAGGCCTACACCAAAACGCCAAGTAAGTACAATAAGTCCTCATATCAAGACAATTTGGTAACATCTTTATAAGAATGGGTGCTTATGGAAATACTAACGTCACTATGTCACAGGCAAAGGAGACAGAAAGAAGTGAGGAACAGGGAGACCAGGGACAGTCAGGTAGAGAGTCTCAGGGAGACCAAGGACAGTCAGGTGTAGAGTCTCAGGTAAGTGTGTTGAGCTCAGTTCATATTTTTGGAGGTGTGTGGCTGTCAGGGTTAGCAGATGAGCTTTACCAGTGGCTCACTAATTTACATTATGATCAGCTAATTTAACAAGTGTACAAAAGCATTGTATTTCTTTTATATGGGGACACTTTTTCAAAATAAGTCATTATGTTTTAAGGTATTTTTGTGGCTTGATTATAAACAACTTAAAAAATAAATACATGATTTTAAAGAAGAATATTTCGTTCACTTTAGTCAGCTTTTTTATTGAATCAAGAGAAACGCTGAAAAGAAGGATAATGGTACAGTCTCCATGCTACACTAATGATGGTATAAAGGCTTTCCTCTGTGTACACATGTCCTCTACGAGTATAATTGTGGCTGTATTATTTGTGTCCTCTTCAAAAATTGCTCTTCAGAAATTGTATGTTTATTGTCCCCCCCTACTGTTAGATCAGATTTACGCCCATGGTGCCTGCATGAGTTTTCTCCAGGTGCTCTGGTTTCCTCCCACAGACCAAATACATGCTGGTTAGGTTCATTTGTGTCTCTAAATAGCCCAAAGGTGTGACTGTGAGCATGAATAGTTGTCCGTCTCTACGTGGCAGTCACCATGATTGACTGACAACCTGTCCAGGATGTACCCCGTTTCTCCCAATGTCAACTGGCATCGGCTCCAGCTCCCTCTGATTATTATTAAACTTATTTAAAGAATAAGTGGGTATAGCTAATTGGTGGATACATATTAAATATAATTTAATATACATTATATAATGTATACATTGTATAAAGTACAGTATTAGCAAAATGTGTGCAATCTAATTTGATATACTGGCCAAGTGATATGTCGTAGGTGTTGGCGGGTGATGCTCCATGCAAGCAGAAAGTGTCAGAGTGAAGTGTGTTCCAGAGCTGTTGCAACTGTTGCATACTCCATCGTACCTCAGTTCCTCATCTGTGAGCATCCCTTTCTGATTCCTCACCAACACTTGTAATCGAATGTCAGTCAAAATGAATGGGAAGTGTTTAAGGGATGTAACGGTACGGTAGAGTGGGGTGGAGGGGGATGGGGAGTCAGGTCTTCATTCCAGCCTTCTAATCTGGGGGTTAGTTACAACTGGGAGGCCAGGTGAAAGCAATTAACCCTCTGATAGGAGAGAAAACCAACAGTGGTCTGGATTCCAAATGATGAAAGATGATGAAACACTCCCTCAAGGAACCTATACAATATGTGATAACAGCAATCCTGATGTTTCACAGAAGATATTTTGACATGTCACAGTAACATAGGTGTAAATGGTAAAAAAACAAAGAATCATGGCTAAATTCCAATTAGCTGCTTCATTTTCATTTTCAAAAACCCCCCAAAAATATATATATATATATATATATATATATATATATATATATATATATATATATATGTAGAAGTAGAAAGTAGCATAAATTGTACAGTACAAGTACCCCAAAATTGTACTTAGGTAAGCCTACAGTACTTTTCACCTTGAAGTCAGTCCCTAAACAGCATTTTCACACATCTAGGAGTTAAAAAAAAAATCATTCTTGAAGTCACAACCCTTGTGAAATTATTTGCATTATGACTGAAAGAAATGACCTGTCCTCCTCCCTACCAAAAATGTATTGCGCTATTAAAAATCAAACCAAACCCAAATCTTTCTCATAAAGTATAAGCAGTACTTGCACTAGCATATTAACTAGATTTACAGGAGTAGACTGATGCATTCCCTACACTCGTAGAGTAGCATTTATCTGACTGTTTCGAGATTTAGGAAGCAATTACAAAGCAGCAGAGCATATTCATGCAGTGCTCCTTATCTGTGGAATTAACTATGCTATATGATGAATAAGAGTGGCCCTACTCTGACATTTAAATTCTTAAAGACTTAAGACTCATTATTTCTCGCTATCTCTCACATATATGACCCATCATATTGTGTGCACATTATTGCCATATCCTTGTCCCTATTTAAGATTGATATAATTATTTTATTTAATGGGTAGCTGATTTGTTTATGTAAATTGTCAGAAACACAGGAACCATGTGAAAACAAGCTGTGTGCATCAACCTGGGATGAAGCAAAACTGACCGTGTCAGAGCTGCTAGTGGTTCCCCTTGAATTTCATTGGGTGTTGCCTTGACAACCACTTACTGTGCCAAGGACCTGGAACATTTTCTCCCCCAGTATTGTTTACGGTTTTCCTCATTCTCACATCCTGGCTCATCAGACATCTTAGGCATTCCTGGAATTGTCTCATCTCCATGCGTGACACTTGTCACAGGAGCCAAGCACTCTTGGAGGAAATTGTCCCTTTCTGACTGGGATGCTGGTTGGTAATTTGAGTTTGGTCTCCATCTCTAGTGCCTTAGTCATTACACTTCTGGGCCTGTATGCAAGCACCCAATCACCTCCCCATGCCATTCGGTTGAGTTCATCTGACATGGTGAACTGGTGTAATGACTCAAGTTTAAGAGCTAGTCTACCGGATGCAGTGATGAGGGTCAATGCTTCAGATATCAGGTTTAAGGGCCCCGATTTTCTCCAGTATTTTATATTATGATAAAGAGCGGGGGAAATATTTATCCTGAAGTGTGTTTCATATTTCAGGTGTAATTTAAAACAGGGGATGAGATTTCTGTGAGGCGCAAAATGGGCTGATAGGGCTTGGTATTACTGTATTAAATATACTAGTGCTACAGTTATAGTGTTTAGGATGTGAGTAGTATCCCTGCATGATTCCGCAATAACTCATCAGGCATAGATGATAGAAGGCAGTTTTCATTTGAATCTTGGAGAAGCAGCAAATAATTCACATTTGTCAGGTCAAAGCATTAGTGGCCAAATGCTGCTGGTTGAGTGAAAAATGAATCTTTCAACTTATAAATGCACGAGGGAGGGAACAGAATAGTGACGAGAATCTAACACATAAAAACAGAGTTTATGTAAAACAGAGATGGTAAATACTGTTTAGGACCTCTGAAACATTTTAGTCTGCGATGCAACTGCATGTAGAGTCTCTGATGACTGGCCCTACGTTTAGAGCACAGTAACAGGGGAGGACCCCAATCTCAATGTAGTCAAAATGTATTACAAAACGGACAAATGTGTTAAGTTATCTTGACGCCACTGTGAACATCCAATTACTATACCTTTGTGGCCAGATGTGCTGTGAAAGCTGCTCTATGACCAGTAAGTGTGATGATGTTTTGAATTCACATCGATCCAGTTTAGGTCTGTACTACACTCCATCACTTGACGTGGCAAATCACAAGGGCCTGTATGCAAACATCAGGAGGTGCCTGTAAATATGTGTGCTTTGAGCTGCGATCACTTTGAGTGATTGGTTTTTGACTGCAAATTGTCAATGAAATTCCATTGTTGTTACTTCCAAGTTCATTATCAGTGGCATGCCTCTTATGTATGGATGACGGGTATGGCAGACTACACAGGCAGGGGAAAATTGTTATTTTTAGCACATCAGTAGCTCACAAGTAACCTTTAAATCTGCACAGCAACCAAGAGTGTACATCAACAGAGGGTGGATTGTTAGCGCTATAGCTGCTTCATGTTTCCTCATTATATTGGCTTTTTTCTTTTATTCTTAGTTTAAAATGCCATACATCAGTGTGGAACGCTGAGCATTTCTGTTATATATAGCAAATTAATGTCATCATGATCCTTACTGGTATTCATGAACGATCACCAGAACATATGTGTCTTTTCAGTTGTCAATGCATTTAAAACTGGGAATACTACATGCAGAGGCACGGAGTAGGAGGGAATTCATTATATATGATATACTGTAGTGCGTTGAAGAGATGTACGAGAAGTCTGGAGATCACACAACCTTTGGCCAACTATTTCTAATGAAACTGGAGGTGGAGTTGGTGGTGAGTCGCATTCATCTGACACCAAAATGATGAATGAGTGGGTCACAGAAGTCTTGGCAAAATCTGAATAAATCTAAACAAAACTCAAAATAGAGTAGTACTTCGGCTATAAGCTTAATTTCATTTGTCTTTTAGCATCAGCTTGACTGAAAATCCAGCATCATGCTGGGCCATGTTGGTGAAACCTTCCTCTGTGAAGTGGCGTGAACAAATCCAAAGGTGTTTAATACCAGGCTGCTGTTGGTCCAAAAAAAAGGAAATTTATCCAAGCTTGTTTTGTGCTTTCATCTTTAAAGACTATTTTTTGGGACTTTTCCCTTTATTTGATAGTGACAGTGGATAGAGATGGGGGATGACACGCAGCAAAGGGCAACAGGTCCGTTTCGAAACCCAGACCGCTGCAAAGGACTCAGCCTACATTGGGCGCACGCTCTTACTGGGTGAGCTAGAGGTCGCCCCGTTTTGTACTTTCATCTTCAGGAAAAACCAAACAGGTTTGATTTCACTTTGCAACCGAAAAAGTACTTTCTAAGGAACATATTAAAACTTCAACTTCAACTTATCGCTAAGCGGTAGAGACAGATTGAGCGTAGGGAGCCAGGGAGATAGAGCTGCTCGTTCCTGTGCTTCATGGGTGTGACCGGGGTGCTGTACATGGAGCAGATGACCATTCCTAGTATCCCGGTTACACAATACTTAGCTGAGAGTAGAAAAAACTGTTGAAACCGTATAATCAGAAAGGTGGGAAATCTGAGGTTTTTGCTCATGGGGATTTTTTTAAAGTCTTTCTTAACCTCATTATTTGAAGCTTTGGCCATGTTTAACATGAACATCCAACATTGTAACATTATAGATTTGACAGAAAATATGGAAAAGCATAATAGATCACCTTTAAAGTATTACATCTCTGTACAGCATCTTGTCATTCAACCTTTAAATGCAGCCATGGCCCTGATTTAAACTACATCCTCTGAGAATCATTCTCTGATGATGCTTATGTAATGTTAATTTATTATTAGAATTTTAATTGTGCAAGCAAGAAGGAAGATAATACTCCAGGTAGAAACATATACAATAGATGGCAGATATCCTAGGGCTAACATATGCTTACAATATGCCATATGATTTTTAGTCACATGGATCTAGGGATGAAGCTGGGGAACAACAGTGTGGGAAGAAAGGGGAAAAAGACCAAACTGACGCGCCATATGGTTTGTTACCCAGAACCATCTGAGAAGCCGTCGTTGGAAACTTTTTGGAAAAGGGCAGGAACTGTCAAAAATACTTGGCAGGTTATTGGAAGAACCATCTGTCTATCAAACTCTTGCCCAAGCCAGTCGGGAGAAGAGCCAAAACATCTTTCTTATCGAGAAAAACCTTCAGTGCCATTATTTGCTTTTCTTTCAATGAAGTAATACCCTCCAATTCTCATATAACTGATTGCTATTGCAGCATTTATACTAACCTCTTTAGGAGCTGCTTTTGTTGTTTTGAACGAACAGTCGCCTGTCTGTGTCATTACACACTCCTAAACCACGGCCCTATCAACTCCACAAAACTCTCTGTATTTCTCAGTATGGCTATGTTCAGAAGATTGTGTCGTCCGCGCAGAAAATCGAGCGAATCCTTGGCTACAAGCAACTGTGTGGAAGAAGGGTGGGGGTGCTGCGCGATCACGGAAGGCTTGTATCATGTGGACTCACCGATGGTTTTGTTCATTACTTAGAATTTGTCATGGGGGAGACAGAAACTACGCACTATAGCATTATGTGTTGGATAGTGACAAGTTGCAAAAACTGTTTCCTGCATGAAAGTTGGATGCGCTACATGGTCATCCATGTATGCATCCATGCATGACTCTCTGCATTTGGGTCCTTCCTTGGTTGCCACTCTCCCTCACCACATTGTGACAGGTGGCCTTACAATTATGCCCTTGCATTTTGTCAGAAGTACCTTCCGTTCTTTTTATTTTGTGATCATATCTTTTTTTTAATTGACATTTGTTTTCATTCCCGACCATATGGCCGAGCCTCGGCAGAAAAGGCAGTTGGACTGATCAGTTTCCCCGAGTTGGTCAAAAAAGTGCCTCGGAACACACCAAAGCGACGAGACGTAATGCGTCTCCATACAGCAGGCGGCGCTAATCTGTATTGTCGCCCAAAAATGAAAACCGGCAGCTGATTGGACGAATGCGTCACGTGGGTCTGGTTTCTCCGGAAATTCAAAGACAGACTGTCATGGCGGCTTGTTCAGAATACAATCTCATATTGTACTAAAATAGTTCACCGAAACGTGTTTTTGAAAACATTTTAAGCGATAAATAGGCCATGCAGTTGCTGAATCTGTCTTCATTTCAGATCGACAAAGGTCAGTTTAAAAGATTTTCGTCAGATTTTGAGAGACTCAAGTAACGCTCATTCCGCTCCCCGTTTCCAGGTTAGCACTCTACCAATCAGATGGGTCATTTGAGTCCGACTGCCGGCAGTGCCCGCCCCGCTGATTATACATGTCACATCGGCCAAAATGAAGGACGATGGCCCCTCGGTCGGACGACGACACGGAACACACCGAACAGACTTGAGTCACTGACCTCGCCAGACTGTCTGACGGCCGTTTATCGGCTTAATGTGTCTCGGGCTTAACGTTAGTCTACACTAGCCACTAGCACATGGTATTTTCTATGCTAAACGCTAAGAAAGGCACACAATAACACAGCAGTATGAGACCAGCAACTAGTCGCGCTTTGCCAGACCCTCCTCCCAGGCGCGCTGAAGGAGGGTCTGGCTACTCCACATAGCATTCGGGGATGGGAGGAAAATGTGCTCTGGTTTAATGACATTTCTTTGAACCAATCAGAATCGTCATGGGCGGTGCTAAACTCTGAAAAAAACTCAGATTGGTCAGGTAGTCTAGCTAGCTGTCTGGATTTACCCTGCAGAGATCTGAGGAGCAGTTAACCATAGTCCTCAGAAATCCTATGAATTTAAAATTCCAACACAAAGAAAGCGGAAGGAAACTTCCTTCCTGCAGCACCGGAGTGCGAATGATTTAGACTAACCAGCAACTAACCGATCAACACAGCAGTAGAACAGCAACTTGCAACAAGCAAGGTAAAATTATTGGAGTGATAATTATTGTGCGAAGGAATTGGAGTCATAGCCGTTGTAAATGGTTATTATATCACAGCTAAGAACCAATCAGATCACTTGATTTAAGCTACTCGTTGTATAATTGTCTGGTTGTTGCTGTGGTCTGTGTATCACTCTCAATAATGTGTGAAATCCTTGTTACACAGCACTTGACACCCTTTGCAAATGTTACTTTTCATTTAACAGTGTGACACATTAATCAACCACACTATGAATATGCATTTCACCTGAATGTTTTAAAATTGGATGTGATTATTGCCTGTTGTTAAGCTCGCGCTCATTACAGGTTTCTCGGGGTGTATCAACACTCAGGGCAAAAGTCACTTACTAAAACTAAACTGTGAGAACACTTGACAATGCTTCAGTCTGACTTTTGTCATTGTGAACCCAAAGACTTCAAACATGCTGTGGCAGATTCACCGTCTATTTAAATGTGACATGCTGAAAACTGACACACTTTCATTCACAATAATTACAACTATTCCCCTTCACAGTGACGCCTTGGCAGAAACATGTATGGCAGAAATTAAATTAAAACTCATCCAGCACCTGCACCCTTCCTCCTGCACTTACTTTTATTTTACAGAGCACGTCTTCCTCTTGTGTACTCACAACATGAAATGCTTCTCGAGATGGTACGTTGCTCTCACTCGTGGTTGTTCTCTTGTTGTTTCACATCTTTGCTGCTTCTTTCAACCTCTCTATCTTTTCTGTCTCCAGTGTTCAAGAATAGTCCTCCTATATGTGCCTTCCAAGTTTAACTCTGTCAGGCTCATTTGAAAGTCAAATGTTCGCTTTCACTTTTCCCACCACACTTCAAGCGCAGGGTGGCTGAAAAAAAACACTTAATCAAGCCTCTGCCACAGTGCAGCAATCAGATAACAGGCCAGGAATATGGGTCATCTCATGCTCCGCACTGAGCTTACCAAATGTCACCAGATGCACACTAATGAGGGAGAGCTCACCTTCACTGTTGTCAAGACTATATGTTGTTTGTCAGGGCTCTTACATGACATTCCACTTCTGGGATTGCTCCGTTGCCGCAGGAAATTCCGCCGGATGTCACTCTTTTCGGCTGGATGTCCGTAACCTTCCGCTTTCTTTGTGTTGGCATTCTAAATTACACAAAAATGAGGTAAGATCTGGAAATAGACTGACAGTATGCTGTTTTTTGTTTTCTAAAGACAATAAACTATTTAATCAAAGCTCCATTAATTGATATTCGTTTTCCACTTGGGGGCAGGATAATAAGACACAATACAATATACGTCATTGTCCCCTTAGGGAAAATTAGTTTTGGACTCCAAGCTGCACACATAAATAATGCATTGACAGTTATAAACAAAACAATACAGCACCAGTAGCAGTCACAACAATAAATTGCACGTGAAGTAGGCTGATTGCACATATCCCGTGGTAAAACTTATCTGGGAACACTGTTAGGTAAATTAGGTCACTTAACTTGAAAGTGGGTGAAAGTCCGTTGTTTGTTTGACACATCTTCACCCCGTCCTCCTCTGTACGCTGACTTTGTCGCTCTTTATACTACGTAACCTGGCTCCCTTCTTTTGCTCCCGTCATAATAACTACGGCCACTAGAGGTGGTCGCAATTAAACAATTAACATAAATATGGGTCTGTTTCTAAAAAAACATTTGCAGCAACAGAATCTTGATTAATATTTGATCAGGTCAAGGTGTAAGTGCAAGGTGCATGCTGAAGTTTTAGTCACAGGCGGTGGAGAATAGAAAAGTTTTTCAAATGGATTTGAAGATGGTCAAAGTCGGAGCAAGTATTGAATGTACTTTTAAAGTTGCAGGAAGGGGACTGTATAAATGGCAAGAACAATAGACTCAAACACAAAGAGCTACCAGCCAACACATCTGAATAAGTCCCTGTGATTTTTCTTCCAGGGCTTTTCAAGGAGGAATGGTTCTGTGCTCCAGCATTCCTTCCCTCCTTGCTTCTTTCTGTGCTTGTTAAACGCTGTAGGATATCCATTAGGGTGTGCAGGCCTGTAGAGATGCTTTGGATCTGAATTCAAGGTCTACACCAGCAAGAAATATCCGCTTCAGGAGGAGCGGTGCTGTCCCCTGCTTCGTCTTTGAGGATATGTCCCAGGGGGCAGCTGTGCTCTGTGGGAAGCAGACAAGTATAATGGACAAAAAGGATTCCATGCTATCGCTTCCATTGTGAATGTGAAAGCTGTCATCTTTGACAATGTTTATTTATTTTCCCTCCCAGCCACAGTTTCTTCTTATTAGGTTTGTGTCATATGATCCATTCCTCTACATTCTATGCAGATGTAAAGTTCAATGTATTAATTGATTGGTTCCAGAACATAGGTGCAACATGCTTAATTTGCTGAGAAACACATCAGTGTCGTCGATGTGTAATTGTAGTCTTTTGAGAAAAGGAGAACCTTCTCTATTTTTATCTCTACTGTCATACATTGAAGTCAGTGATCATTTACCTTCCACTGCACTCTTAAGATAAATTAATTCCGTCATATTCTACATGATCATTTACATTTTATTTCTAACCCAAATACTGGGGGCAAATTAAAATGAAGAGCTGTTGAAGAAAAATCCTTAATTCAAAGAACAATTAAGACAAAAAAAAACTCAATACAAACATTGAAAGGGAAAAAAAAAAAAACACTCACACACAAAAACATGTTTACTGCCCATGTCTGTACCGCGAATCATGTTAAGTGTGACAGGAGCACAATAAAATACAAATAGCCTTGACGTGGTGTTTGGTGAGGGTGGAAAAGAAGGAAAGGAAAACAGGATTACCAGGGGACCAGGGCTTAAGTCTTTGAGTCTCCAGGTAAGGATTTGAAAGGATTGTACATTTATTTGAAGATGTTTGCACTACATTTTCAAATACTGTTTTGGGAGTCTAGTGGATGGCTGACTCGATTTCAATTACATCTAGCATTTTACCATTGATAGCAAGTATTATTTTTTAATGGACAGGAAAGCTATGAAGGATGTAAGAAAGGGGAGAGAGGGGGAAGACATGCAGGAAATCGTCACAGGTCGGACTCGAACCCTGGACCACTGCGTCGAGGCATAAACC
Organism: Sander vitreus; assembly: GCF_031162955.1. Lineage (NCBI taxonomy): Eukaryota > Metazoa > Chordata > Actinopteri > Perciformes > Percidae > Sander > Sander vitreus. The sequence goes on along the minus strand of NC_135874.1, from coordinate 23,300,901 downwards.
TATATATGTATATATACAGTGCACAGCATAAATGAGTACACCCATGCTAAATTTGACTAAAAAGAGGAATAAAAAAATCAGCTTTTGGAAATTGATCTTAATGCCTTAATTAAAAAAATGAGGAAAAATCCAACCTTTAAGGACACCAATTTTCTTTGTGAATGAATAATGTATTGTAAATAAATAAATGTTCTTCCTTAAAATACAAGGGGCATAAGTAAGTACACCCCTATGTTAAATTCCCATAGAGCCAGGCAGATTATTATTTTTAAAGGCCAGTTATTTCATGGATCCAGGATACTATGCATCCTGATAAAGTTCAAAAGTTAAAAGTTAAAGTTAAAATAGCCCCACATCATCACATCCCCTTCACCATACCTAGAGATTGGCATGGTTTTATGTCGGATAGCCTAATAGCTGGTTTGATTTGCATTGAGAGCTGATTTTATGGAAAGTACCCCATGCCAATCTCTAGATCTCTAGAACATTTATTTATTCACGATACATTATTCATTCACAAAGAAAATTGGTGTCCTCATATGTTGGATTTTTCCTCATTTTTTTATTAAGGCATTAAGATCAATTTCCAAAAGATGATTTTTTTATTCCTCTTTTTAGTCAAATTTAGCATTTGTGTACTCATTTATGCTGAGCACTGTAAGTATATGTGCGCCTGCTCTACCCACTGAGCCAACCTGGCCACCATTGATAGCAAGTTCTGCCGGTTGAAGAAATAGTCGACCATTTACTGTTAATCTTCTTTATGCTAGCTACTTAACTGTGTCTATAAAAAACGTTGTGCCAGAAGAATGGCAACAACATGGATGGGATTGAACCAGCTGCAGTAGTTTGTGGCAAGAAAGTATTACAGTTGTAACTACTCTAAAATTGCCGTATTTTTTTTTTATTTGTGAAAAATGTTAAATGAAGTGTTTCTAGTAACTGCTACTAATCGCTAGAGCTGTTGTTCCAGTGTGGGGCCTGGATCGGTCCGGGTCACACAGCTTTCTAGATACGGTCGAGGGAGCAGTTCACATACTCATCTTGGTGTCCCATTCTTTTATTGTATCCAGTATTGATGTCCAAATGAAGCTTCCTGAAGCATTTTCTTTATTTTTTTAGCCCAATAGATGGCACTCTCTGTTCAACAAAAGGGTTAAAAGCACACTGAATTGCCATTCCTTGAGCCTTTTTTCTTTAAACTAAGAGTGCCTTCTAGTTGGGTGAACAAATGCAACCAAAGGTTCATGAATCTTCATTTGGACAACACGACTACACTAGTACTAAGCGATAGCTGCTGCTCACAAGAGAGCAGCTGTCCACGGGCCAAACCTGGCTCCACTGACAACCCTGATTGAGATAAACGTTGAGGAAAATCCTTCAGTGGCACAGCCAGTGAATAATTAACCTGTTGACAGTTGGTTTTGCACCTGTTTTGGCTGTGGCTGTGTGGGTATCAGGGTAGATGGTGGAACTGTGCTCCAGGGTTGCAGAAACTGGCTCATGGTTAGATCATGCCGAGTAATAAGGACAAAAGGAGGTGCAGCATAATACTCTGTCCCTAATGAATTGGCAACACAGTGTAGTTAACCATTTTGTATAAGAGACAGTAAAACTCTACAGGTTATTCACAATTTAAATACTGTGTCTTGGAATGGAAAAAACATATACACTTGGATATTTATTCATTTGTGTTGCTTGCCCTTTGATTTTTTGTTATGTGTTCAATTTGGAGACTGACCCCGCATTTCATACTCCTTTACATGCACAGCTTTGGTTTTGTTGCACTGCATTATTAATGTGTAACTCTGAGCTACTATACCAAACATCATCCACAGAGAGAGAGAGAGAGAGAGAGAGAGAGAGAGAGAGAGAGAGAGAGGGGGGGGGAGTCATTTGCATGTTTTGGCTTAATTGTGCATATTGTTAAATCATTTTGAAAGGTTATTTAGTGATTTTCACATCAGCATGAGTTGGAAATGGGAAAGGTTGGTATTTTTGAGATTGCTTAATGAGAATACAGAAACTCAACCCAAACAGGCAAGCAAATGATGCTGTGTACATCATTACATGTGATGCAGGAAATATTTGTGAGAAAAAGGGGCTTTATCTTTGCCTCTTGTCTGTAAAAGGTTGAGATTTGCATATAAATTGACCATTTTATTTCTCCCACTGCATGCCTTGCAGTCTTTATTTAATTTGTGGTCATGTTAATGAGTTCTGCTAGTATTGCACAATGCGGGACTACTTATACAGTATATTTGAATACAGATTGTTTGTGTACCGGCCTCATTTCTTGATTGGACTACGGCATTCAAACTTTAGTAAAACCTGCAGGTTTTGTATGTTGTCTGATTGTATGCAAAGATTTCTGGAGTGGAATTTGTGTTCCCCAAACAATTGGCCATAAACAATACATACAATTGCTCCATTGGTTTGGTGTACATGGGAGTAGGGTTATTCAGTGCAGAATGCAAAGAATGAGGCTATTACAAGAACGTTTTGTCTGAACCATTAGATTTTATAACAAGACAAACATCACATCTGTGCAATGTCCTGATGAACACTGGATTTAAGAGGTGCAATGTGGAGTCCGTCGTGGTCACAGAACAGTGGTCCAGCCCTTAAGCCTGGCAAGGGACTGTCCCATCCAGTACGTGTGCTTTGTGGACTTGACCTCGGCTTATGACCATGTATCTACATCTATAATAGGGCATGCATACTGCAAATACAAAACCACAAATACACATATCAATCATAGAACACCATGGACAAGCATTTTAAACAAGTGATTTTTGAGACATGAGGCAAAACACGTTTGTTTTAACATGCTGATTTTGATCCAGGAACCATATGCATTGAACTTATATGGGTTTGGTTTCATTGTCAATCAAATATGATACGTGTACGTTTACTACGTGATTTCAACTTACATATAAATGACTTTTAGTATGGGAATATATGAACCTTGTTACTGGTCTAGACTTAACCAACACAACATGAAAAGAATGCCACTAACAACCGTGGAAATACACTGGACCTTCTCTTTACAAAGGGTATTGTCGCTGAATGGACCGACCATGAAAACCTTCTGCACACAATCATGTTTTCCTAGTTTAAAAAATCATATTTAGTTCAAAGTTTACAATGATGATATTAATTTGACTTTTTATCCAATGGTTTCAAAGCCTACTTATAAAGTGGTTCTATTGATTTTAATATAGTCCTACCTCTCTGTGTCCAGCTGGTGAGGCAGTTTATGTGTGAGAGAATCTTGGCATTGATGTACAACTGTGAGGCCTCTGTAGCCAAATCATCCTGATATGTTTAAATCTGGCCAAATTGAATTTGATTCTGTTCAGAATTATCTTCACTTGTGTTTTTAATGTGATTTGAGAGCATGGTGACTTACGACAAAACGAGATTTTTCACCTTGCCTGGTCGAGATTTTCTAGAAGAATAAACGTGCACTTTCAGCTGCTAAGATAGTACTTTCTCTCACCTGATTAACATGTAAACATAATCCATGGTTTCTGTTTGATACTGTCACTAATCAAACACAGAATTCTCCTGCCAATAGTTCATCATTCAACGCTGATGATTTTCTACAATTCTTCACAAAAAAGATGGAGAGATAAATTCACTGGTCCGCTCTCGTCTCAGAATGCTTTTATATCGCATGATTTTTTAATTAAGGAACTGCTTCCTGTATTACATATTATGGAGTCAGATAAGTATTTTAATGAATGAATGAATGAATTATTTCAGGATAAGCATAAATAAATCTACAAAAAAATATGTTTTATGTTTTACTAAAGAAATCCACAAATACAATATATGTATGTTAAAGTATTTGCAACTTTCATCAAGAATGTTTTTGGATGCTTTTACATTCATATTCAAACTGTTGAAACTGCATTTGTGTGTGGGATTTTGGAGACTCCCCTGACGTCGCTCGATTAACACATTTATTATCTGTAGCCAATCAGATGCCTCCCTTCTTTTCAGCCAATCACTCGAGCTTCAGAAACCTAAGGGTGACGTCACAGAGACTACATCCATGTTTACAGCAGGCTGCCAATTTGACAAAGTGGCCAATTTCCGTGTCGTCACATGATGCCTTAAATGGGCATAAAAATGCTTTCTCCCATGGAACTTGCATGGCAAAAGAGACGTCTGTAAATTAGTGGATGCATTTTTTGATCATCATAACCCTCACAGACGATTCGTTTCACTATCAGAATTGGATCCATTCGGTTTGATAACATTTAGAAAGTCAAGAAGTGTCGCACAATGAAATAATTCAATCCCCATTCAAGTTTGCAGAGCACTAAACCTAGAAATAGCCGGCTTGGCCGGCAGAAGTATCTACTGCGCCCACTCTATGGGCCGCACAGTGCGGAAGCAGTGCAGATCGTCCGGGTATTTTTATACGCAGAATTTGAACTTTTTTGGCTTCATAGGCATGAACGAGGCTCGGCCGATGCCGTATCCAGGTTTTATTATAGATCTATGGTTTACAGTCGATGGTATAACCACAATAAGCTGATCCCCTGGTAAATACTCACCCATTGTTATCTTTTCTTCAATTATTAAAGGTGCACTATGAGTTCCTGCATGGTTTCAGCGCAGTTTCATTTTTGTCTCAAATCGTAGGCATCTGTTCTTGCTGCCTGCCCCCTGAACACACTGTGAAAAAGCCCGGTCTCGGGAGACAACACAGGGGTCGTAAACATCAAACAAACACTAGGGGCACAGGCTGGGCACCAAAATATAACACCACGTTCCAGCCAATCACAGACAAGATGGTTGGGGCAGGGGGTGGGGGTTAGTGAAAGTTAGTCATGACAGTTACGAAAACATGGGGGGAGGGGGGAGCTTGCTCTGTTTTGTTTGAAATTTACTTGGAACGTCAACAGAAGTGAAGTCATGCAGGAACTCATAGTGCACCTTTAAAGGAGAAAATAAAGTACTGTGTTCAGGATTAAAACAGTAAGTATAAAACAGGAGCCACAGGCTGATGAGCGTACACAACAGAGAGCACTATACCAACAGAGACACAGACATGATTTTGTTGTCAATGCTCATGTGAAACACTGGATGATGTGACTAATGGGCTAGACCTCAATGTAGCCCAGTAAACCTTTGATCCCAGACTGAGAAACCTACAACACCAGGACAAATGAGGCTGTGCACTCCCACACTGGACACTATCAATTCCACTGACCTCATTTTACTGCATTACAAGAAATATCACACACAAGTGTCTGTGTATATATGGCACACCTGCTCGTTTTCTGTGGTCATACTAAGAGCAGCAGCAGCATAACAGAATGAGTTGTTTCTGTTCTTGGAAGGCCACAGTTGTGCAGCATACCTGTTTTGTATGATGAGTAATCCATAATTTACTCTCAACAAACACTCACAACCTTGAATGAAAGTAAAGGCCTCTGGGACACATAATGGAACAAAACTGAGCTGGTGCATTAACAGTGGTTGGCAAGAAATTCCTGTTGGGCTTGTGCAATTATTTTTCTTGGGTTGCTGTCACGCTCTTTCTCACTCCAGTGAAAGTAATAGCCTCCTCAGTGATAAACTATAATTACGTCGTATTCATTCACGCTGTTAACATGAATCATGAAGCACTCAGGATCAAGAATGGCCTGCTGGTCATACACAAAGACAGGTTTGGATCCCAGAGAAAAAGACACAGATTTCAAATACACATTATGACTCAGGTCAAGTCAAGTCAAGTTGATGTAACAGTGTTTTACTAAACAAAGGTGTGTATAATGCATTGTTTATTCAGAGTATAGCACCAAAATATGTATAATAACTAGGGCTGTCAAAATAACGCGTTCATTTCGATTAATTAATCAGAGATAAAAATAACGCGTTAAAAAAATTAACGCAGATTAATTCATTCCATATTGACGTTTGCATACAGACAAAAATCTGGTGCCACTGATATGTCTGCACTTCTCTCTGCTGCTCTGAAACAGACGTTACAGGAAACACAAACCCCGCTGCATGTGACGAAAGTTAACACTATACTCAACAGCAGCTAACGTTAGCCTACCGCTAGCTAGTAGCTGGATTAAACACGGTTACAATGCTGACAGCTAACGCTAAACGGTGTAAAGTTTGACTGTGTTTTTCAATGAAACTGGTAAACTACAGCCTCATGGTGCATTTGAAGTTATTGTAAATGTCCTTTTCCTATCTGGTTGTTGATTTTGTCGTTCAACAGCAATTTACTAGTGAAATAAGTTATTGTTATTGTTATACATTATTATTAAATCATTTCATTTTGACCATATGGCCTTAGCAATAAACAAGCCGTTCTTTAATGTCGCCAACTGTTTAGTACCCTTTTTTTTTCTTTTCTTTTTTACTTTCTTAAAAAGTATCGGTTCAGGCACCGTTAATTATGTATGCGATTAATTTCAATTAATTAATGACAGAGTATGTCATTAATTAGATGAAATTTTTTAATCGATTGACAGCCCTAATAATAATAAAAGATACCGACAGAGAAGTTGTATTGCTTTCATAACATAATGACACACTAAAACATAACCACTCACAGCATCCGTCCCCGTGCCATGTTTTCTTTCTCTGGTACCCCTCTGTTGAGCTTCTACTCTTGATTATCAGAAAGCCCTAATAAAGGCTTCAAGTAGTCCCGGCCCAGAGCACTAACAGCTTGTTATCAAGATGAACCAAAAGAGGTAAATATGCACAAAAACGAAAACGTTTTTGTTATTCATGTGGAAGTGTGTTGAACTCCCAATTATTGTCCCACATTTACAGATAAACCGGTAGCAAACAATCTTTTATAAATGGTGCTGTAGTGGGTCTTACCCTGCTTTGTGTTCTATAGTGGACACAGACCTCTCTTCCTGGGATTATTTTTCTACATGTTAGTGCAAGGCACTTTAGATGTTACCGGTATAACTTCCATGGAGTGTGTGGTAGATCAGGCAGCCCCAGAAGTCATTTTATAGTAAGCGAAAGGAGTCGCACAATTACAATGTTTTTTGCATTGTCCCAGACAAATAAACTACAATAAAAAATGAAATGTTCCGTACACTTTCCAATCACGCATGTCCACGACCTATCTTTATAAACGTTTGGTATTCATTCACTCTGCTTACAACAATGCTGAGATCTGCATCCTCCTCCTGTATTAGCATTTAACCATACATGAGTTTTGAATGTTTAATACACGCTAATTAAATGTGTATCTCAGGCTCTGTCGGTGGGGGTGTGAGCTCAGAGACAGTCTGTGTCAAACTTGTTCAGATTTGATCTAGAGCAGGGGTCTTCAACGTTTTTTAAGCCAAGGACTCCTTAACTGAAAGAGAGACGGAACAGGGACCCCCTACTAAATATATTGTATAAGATGAAGTTGCATAATAAACAGGGCCTACAATAACGTGTAGTGCAGCCTAAACCCTTTATGTATACCTTTTTTGCATAGAATACTAAGCTAATAAAAAAACCTAATAATTGTTGGCATGATTTTATAAATCATCTTTTAATGATAAACATACATGTAGCATAGTGAATCCTTAGGATGAACTGTATCTGTGGATGGCTACCTTAGCGGCCACCTTACCTATAGGCCAGTAAGCAGTGGGGAGTTATATTTGCTAATAATATGTTGGATTCATGTTAAGATAAAACAATAATTTGGAGCCCCCCCCTGCATCGACTCTGAGGACCCCCTAGGGGTCCCGGACCCCCCTGTTGAAGATCCCTGATCCAGACAGAGCGTCACATGAGCACACAAACCGCCAAACTAAGACGCACATTGCTGCAATAAACGGTTCACGTGTTGACGTGAGTGTCCTGACTGAACTGCAGTTCAGAGAAACAAAGCATACACAGGGTCCCGTGAACACTCTTTGTGCATTTCCAGTAAAAAAAATCCACATGCAATGCACATAAACATTACACAATGATACATGAAATGTGCATAAAATATATAACAAAGAAATACATTATTTCTGTAAGATATTACAACAGAACATCAGCATCCCACATACCTGCAGAGAAAACAAAAGCGTTCAAAGGGTCTCTTTGTAATGTCATTGTTATATATTATGTGAAACTATAATTAGGTTCACCATGTTAGTTAGCATGCTCAACTAAACACATTTTAGCACTAAACAAAGTACAGCTGAGGGTTAAGGCAACTGTAAAAGTTTTGCAGGTATTTGTTCATATACCAAAATACAGGGCAAACTTTAATTTAGACCTGATGGTGGCGCAGGACATAGAGAAAAAGAAAGAAAGGTAAAATAGTAAATAAAGCACCAACAGTGTTAAAGGCCCTGAACACCCACACTGGTGTTTTCAGTTAACCTGGCTGATTAGACCTCTTCCCAGGACTGTGTGGGTGTGAATAGATTGATCTTCCTGAGTCTCCTGTTAGCTTTGCTTCTCCTGTTAGGGCAGGACCAATGGCAGCTTTATCATTCTTATTGGTAGAAAAATATTTGTGCTCTAATAAATTCCCATCCAAGCTCTGGCTCACTTCCAACTTGAGCAGGGTCTAATCAGCCAGAATAACTGAAATCACCTGTGTGGGTTTTCAGAGGCTTTGACATGTTCCCTCCAAAATAAAAGTCTCCGCTTAATCCACATTTATATTGCCCTGTTCATAACAAACAACATACACACATCCATTAAAATCATCCTGCTCAATGGTGTTGTTCTTTTTATTTACATTGGAGAAATTATTCTATTTCCCTGTGTATATGTACTTCATCCACGGCTCGAGTGAAATCAGACTTGTTTTACTATGACTGAAAACCATGGCTTTATATATATATATATATATATATAAATAATGATTTTTGCAGGTGGCCCCAGCAGCAATCTGTTTAGCTTTCAGCCATCTCTCACTGTATTTCATTGAGGAAGCGGGACTATTAAGCACAGTTTCTGTTGTTAATGTTGTCTTATATTTAGGACTTGGTGGTGCTCCAGTGATTATTACCCCTGAGAAGAAGAGCATTTTCAAAGCCTCAAAGAACCCAGAGTAAAAAAGATTTCAAGCGTGTTATCTTTACAAACACAGTTATTACAAAGGATGCAAGAAAAACTGAACAATCCACACACTACAAAGCAGTAGCATTGGTGTTAATTTAACTCTGAGAGGGATCTTGAGAATCCTTGAAACATTTGTGAGAACAAAATGTTGCGGTGGAGTTTTCTTTTCAAAATGTTTGGATGGCCTTGCTTTAATTTAATTAATGTAAGTAATTACACATGAATGAGCACATATTTGTGAAAGAACAAAGTTTTTTTTTTCTAAGAATCAACTGTAAGGTTTAACATGGACAATACTGATAAACTCACTCCCAACTCGTAAAATACGGACACTTGGTCAGTGGCTCTCAGCCTTGGATACCGACGCAAGAATCACCCTTTAGCGTCTGTATTGAATGCACCGAGCAGAGCAGCAGTGCGACTGCGGCACTGTAAGATGACGTAGTATTGAGTAGTATGAAAGAGCTAAAATGCCGCCTAAGGAGGTTGGTTGGGGTGGTGGATGGGTCAAATAACACAGGACTTTCACCCAGGAGACCGGAGTTTGTGTCCGGTTGTTGTCCCGCGTGTCACTGAAACGTACGTTTTGTAACCCCACCCACGATCTTTTCCTGAACCTAACTGTCCCGTTCTTTTGCCGCATGTCAGTTAAACGTATTCGTCCCGACCCAGAGCGTCAAAAAGTGATGGCAAGAGTCCTTACCAAGCGCATCTAAATAAGACGCTAAAGGAGACTTTTTGAGTCAATAACAAATGCCAAAGGCACCTGACCAAGCAACGCTTTTATGTGTTGTATAAACATGGTTAGAAAGGGAGAAACAATGCAGCAGATATAAGGTATATGGGGCCCTGGGCTGAGGCTAATTTGGCAACCCACATCACTTGTTAGTCTTAAATGTAATTTAAAACAAACAAATAGTTACAACAAATTCAGGATAAATAAACAAAAAATGGATAAAACAGACTTTGTGCATTTGAATATGACTGTGTGTACCCAGATGAGGCCTAGCACATTGGGAGACCTGGATATACACATGAAGTGTCTCAAAACTGACTGACCGACCTGATAGTTTGTCATTATGTAAAGGATTTAGATGTGAAAATTAAGTATGATAAAAAAATGAACTTAGCAAACTGTATTTTGTATCATAATATTTCACAGTAGGAAATACAGGATGGGGAAAGAGATATCTCTCAGAGGTGCAGATTGGAGAGAGATCTAAGTGAAATGTGACAGAGGCGGATGGAGCTCAAAGCAACATCTTTGAAGCGTCGGTGGCCTTGTAGCATTGAAATAAGCAAAAGAAATGTCTCATGTCCGTGTGAAAGAAGATGTCAGAAGAATTTGGGGCTCACAGATTGTTTGATTTAATGGTGCTGCAGAATCTGTGGGCTACGTCGGTCTCATTGTCACAGTCAAAGATTGGGGAGACAGATGAGATTCATTCAAATTAGTTATGTGGAAGTCTTTCTACTAATATCTTAACAACAGAGTTAAAGAGAGTATTTGAAAAAGAGAAAGAGAATCACACTTCAGTGGAACGAGCAAGACTCTGAAGGCAGAACAGGATGTACCTGTTTCATTTCTCACTGCTTTCTGTGTTGCTTTTACTCCTCATGTTCAGACGGGCTTCATACTAAATGAAATGGACGTGTATGCTGTATCGGCTCTGAATTAAATTGGTTACTTATTCATTGCATGCTTTAATAGGAAAGAATGGAAAAAAAGGTTTTCCATTTCATATTGTGCAACTACTTTTACATGTACCTCTGCATAACTACACGTGTCAGTATTGTCGTTCTACAGGGGTTGTTGCTTGTAGGAAGGTTATTGATGAACCCAACATTTTAGAATTAGCTTCTTAATGATTTACTACTGTACTTTCATAAAGTTGATCAAAATGTATGCAGGGCGAGATATTCTTACTTTTATTCCCTATTATGGGTCAAGCTTTAAAACGAAGATGCTCCTATATAACTGCAATGTAAAGTCTGTTCTGCTGTACGGTTCAGAGAGCTGGCGAGTTGTCAAAACAGACATGAGGAGAATGAAGTGTTACATAATGGATGCGTCCGACGAATAAGCCAGATCTTTTGGCCTAATAAGAACTCCAACAATGAACTGTACAAGAAAACGGGAAGCCGGAGCATCACCAAGGAGATTATGCACAGACGACTGAGATTGCTAGGATGCGTTGAGGATGGAGCAGGACCGCATCACAAAAGTCGCTTTAAGATGGACACCACCTGGCAAAAGAAAACCTGGGAGGCCCAAAACCACCTGGCACAGAACTGCGACACAAGAGCTGGAACAGATGAACCTGTCATGGGGAGAGGCCCTACATGCTGCCAGGGACCGAATGCAATGGAGAGTGCACATTGAAGCCTTATGTCAGTAGTAAGTAAGTAATGGGTCAAGCTCCAAGACCACTGGATCCCACGTTTCCCATAATGTAACTTACTAACATCTTTTTATTTGACCCTGACTGGTAAACACAAGTTTAAGTCAAACTTTGATAATTAAGAGTCTACAGCCATGCTAGCGCCCTTTGAGCTACATGCTAATTTTTGCATGCTAACATCCTCACCAATTGCACATACTGTTGCTCATGCTCAGCACCTTAGTTTAGCATGTTAGCATGCTATCATTTGGTACACAGTACAGCTGAGGCTGAAAATCATAAATAAATAAAAAAATTTGACCTGACAATGGAACTAGAGAAACAGTGAAGGAATCGCTAGTGTTTACAATTCATCTTATCGGCACCATGGATAGATAATCACTCAACACCACAAATGCCAACCTGCTGGTGGTGCTAGAGGAAAAAGTCAAGGGACCACCAAATTCAGTAGGATTCATCCTCTGGGGACCATGAATATCTGTACAAAATCACATGGCCATCCATCCAAGATATTTTAGTCTGGATCAAAGTAGATGATCAACATCGACCTTCCAACATTGCCATTTCCCAGAGCCACACCGTTAGTATGGCTAAAAATGTGAAGTCTAAAATAACCCGGATGACTTCTCAATGACGTTATTAGGGCCCGAGCGCCGACTAAGTGGGCATTCACACCAAAATAAGCGATCTGGCAATTTGCCGCAGGGTGGTGTGGCGGGGGGAGTGTCAATGAAATGGCCCATTTGTGTGACGTCCTGACGTCCCCAACAAAGCACAAGTAGACTTTATGTTTCTCAATGGATGTTTTCCGTCAGATCATTTATAGATCTCAGACCTCTCAGTGACCACGGACAGCAATAAGCAGGTAGAGAAAAGTGATGGATCGAGACACTATTATATTGTCTTACCAATTGCCATCCAAATAACTATTATTTGGGTATTTTTATGAAATTGTGATTTGAATACATTCAGGGAAGGGTCTCAACTTCAAGTCAAATCCAATTCATATTATTTTATGATATAGTGGCTTCAGATTTTATGGTATTGATTGTATGCTTACATTCTAAGTCATCTGGTTCATGGCTCTGTGGATGAGCTAATAAATGCTAATAAATAATGCACGCCATAGAGCAGAAAATACCTGTGCTCTATATCAATCTGTAATAACAGGAGACTGTCTTCCTTATAGTTTTACCTACATAAAGGACCGCTAGTGGGCCATATGATTGTATATTGCAGGCTAACATCCTCACCAATAGCACATACTGTTGCTCATGCTCAGCACCTTAGTTTAGCATGTTAGCATGCTATCATTTGGGAGTGTCAATGAAATGGCCCATTTGTGTGACGTCCTGTTATGTTCCTAAACCCCCCCAACAAAGCACAAGTAGACTTTATATTTCACAATGAATGTTTTCTGTCAGATCGTTTATAGATCTCGATGTTTCCGACTGCACTTGAGGGCAGCTTTATTTCACAGGAGAGAGAGAGAGAGAAAGAAAAGAGACGTGCGGTACATAGCGAGTGCTTTGTTGATACAGGAAACATTCAGTTCAATGCTTTTTTTTCAGTTTTTTTCCCTCATAGTGTTTTAAAATGTTCTTGTAGCAGTGATAAAGGCAGTGATGTTTCCTGTTTACTGTACGGGATTCTCACACCGCCTCAAACTATAGCTCAAAACACTCACTCACACGTGATTGGCCACCGCAGCGTGACGTGGGGTCCACAAGTTCCACAAGTTTGTCTAAAGTTTCTCTTTTGAAGCTGTGTTATTTTGTGGGCAAGCAGAATCCTGCCTGTAGGAACAAAGCCAAAATGTGTGTGTGTGTTTGTGTGTGTGTGTGCGTGCGTGCATGCAGAAGATCACACAGCAGTGGCTTTTGTGGCATTATGTTATTGATAGGTTATTCTCTGTTCCAGCAATTAGAAGATTCAGTTGTGCAGCTATCGGCCTTGATTCCTCATTAATTCACTACTATTCTGTTGGGAATATTTTGACATACAAATCTCCACGTCAAAGACAAAGGCTTCGAGAAATTGATACCAGGAATGACGGACGTAATTATGGAAATATTTCTACTAATAATGAAACTACCTTATTCTATTGACTCAGCTGATACACTATAAATACCCAGGTAGCACTGCAATGATTAATTCAGCTAAAGAAAAGGTAATAAAAACAATGTAAAATGGCTCATTCTTCCACTGTCTCTCATTTAACACAAGCAGTAAGCTTTATAATGCTGTACAACTGTGAGTAGAAGTAAATGAAAAATGACAGCCCTTAGGTTTTTTCCGTGTGAAAACCAATATGACTGCAATCATTATTGAAGCTAATTTAAATAATATTTAATTAGTTCCGTACCGTACTCATGTAGCAGACTTTCCATCCAGCAGGGCAATTAGGAACAAATGCAACAGCAACGGGAGTTTCCTTCAAGTGTTTGTTTCTGGCCCTGCTAACACCAAGTCAAAGTCTGAGTTCGGCCTTGACATAACAACATATGTGTAACCTTTGTTTGCATTAATCTGCGATTCTGTTTTATTCTCCATGTTCTCTCCATGGGACAGGCTGTGTACACCGTATGTTAGCTGCATTCTTCTGATGTCAATCCTAAATCCTAAAGGGGCGGGTCTAGAGCCGCCCCTGCCCGTGTGATGTTATATTTTGCAGAATGACATTGTGTTGTTCTATCCTATCCAATATTTCCTATATTTCTAAGTAGATTTTTTAAATCTGTATTCTGATTAAAAACTGTCCCACCCCTCCCCCCAGTTTTTACATTAAGCACAATTTTGTGTGCTTTCAGAATTATTTTCCTCTCCTCTATTTAGTTCGAGTGTTGATAAATGAATGAAACAACTGGTAGCACAAACTGGTGCTCAGTTTATAAGACACATCCTCTGTCCCCACAGACCCTTCTTGTCACCACCCCATCATAAAGCAATTTCTGGAGCACCTGAAGGTTGGAGGAAGGAAAATGGATAGACAACATTGCAGACAGGTTAGATTTGTTATTGTTTTTTGAAGTATTTTATTTAGAGATTATAAATGATTCTGTATCCAGGAGTGGAACTGATTCTGGATTCATTCCTGTATATCAGAAATGATGAGAAAAATGAAACAACAGAAAATAGAACTTCTTTGCAACAATATAATTAGTTTGTGTGGTAGCATCTCATTTGTTGGAGTAAACTGCCTGCAAAATCTACTGCAATACCACATATGTTCAAGAAATAATTGGGCTGTTTGGGATTTAGCATCACTCTGCACATCATCTGACATCATTCTTTTTTTACAGTCTTATCTACTGTCTTATTCTGAAACATGCATTTTGGTGAATTCAGGTGGGGTTAGAAATTGTATTATAAAACAGAATGATTGTGTGCTGTAAATAAAAGCACAACACTGCTAAATAATGGACCCACAACATAGTAAGAGACTGGTACTGAGTGCTGCATGCTGAGCCATCATCATGCCCCCACCTGCATGACTAGACTAATGTGATCATAATTGGCTTTGGATGTTCCTCTCCAGCCACTACACATAAAGCATGCTTATTAGTTGAGTTGAGTGATTTTTTGTTCTAAAGAACAGCTCATCCACAGTGTGAATGGGTAATTAAATTGCTGGTAATTATGTATTGATCTGGAGCTTTAATGTTGTCAAAGGTTGGCTGTTTAATTGGCAGGGATTGTCAGTCACACACACTGTTGATGGTGGGGGGGAGGAGGAAAGGCAGAAAATGAGGGAACAAACAGAGTCAGATGGAGACAAACAGGCTAGATAAAGACACAGGGAGACAGCATGATAGCAATTGCTCTAATCATCATCAAGTATTTTTACCCTTTTTGGTTCCTACCAAGCGGCAATTTCCGGGCCTGAAAAGTGAAGCCAATGCGGAACTGAATGGAATGGGATAGACTCCAGACCTCTCACTGACCACGGACAGCAATAAGCAGGTAGAGAAAACTGATGGATCGAAACACTATTATTTAGTCTTACCAATTGCCATCCAAATAATTATTATTTGGGTATTTTTATGAAATTGTAATTTGAATACATTCAGGGAAGGGTCTCAACTTCAAGTCATATCCAATTCATATTATTTTATGATAGAGTGGCTTCAGATTTTATGGTATTGATTGTATGCTTACATTCTAAGTCATCTGGTTCATGGCTCTGTGGATGAGCTAATAAATACTAATAAATAATGCACGCCATAGAGCAGAAAATACCCTTGCTCTATATCAATCTGTAATAACAGGAGACTGTCTTCCTACCTACATAAAGGACCTCTAGTGGGCCATATGGTTGTGACTCTTGTCTGTCAGGGACAAAAGGTTAAGTACTGTAGTGCCATATTGTTATTAATGCTTCAAAATCTCTTTAAGAGGAGGTTAGAGTGCATGGGCCAACAAAGCATCAAATAAAGGAGACTACTGTCCAACCGTCAACTTGTATTTCTATCCTTTATGACCTTGATTTTTCCCCAACCTTAAAGCGGCATTAATAAATATTTTATATCAGCAATGAATCAAATGACTATGTGTAATTTAAAAGGGGTTGCTTGTGACCAAATAGAGGGCAGTTCCTCCCCACTTTTCCTAATGTCTTTCAGCTCACTGTTTTAGTTTTGAAGCCTGCAACTGTACTGTTTTGATTCACTACAACCGCTCCCATCGACTTTACCGCAGAAGCAGAAAATCATTTTTACACAATTGTGTTCTGGGCATGCCTGGCATAAAACAGCAGAAGGACTACCTAACTAGTTAGCTACCTAACTAGCTGATAAACATAGTGAAGCACATATAAAGCCATGTCTTTTCCACAGGGACTGGTTGAGACCAAAACAGAGCTAAAAGGAGAGTAAATATTGGACTTTTGGACTTTTCTCTGGTGGTCTGAAACATGACTTGTATGCTTATGATGCTCTGTGTCTGTTGATGTGTTAATAGGCAACTGCTTGTTTTTTTACCTTTATGTATTCAGGTAGAGTTTCACTGAGAGCAATGCTGTCTTTTTCAGAAAAGTCCTGATCATATTCAAACATTGTTAATATTTGTGAGGTGATATTATGTCATGTTGTGTTCGCAGCTTGTTCCGCAGACCCCAAGTGGCCAAAAACATACAAAAAATCAGGGCGTTTTCCCCCCAGACCATGATATTTTTATAATAGTAATTGTTGCCTAAACCCTAAACTTCTCCCTACCTTAACAGCAGTCCTATGTAACGGTTTTGGAAAGCACTGACAAACAATTTTGCTCTTCACATAGGGGCACCAAACCAGAGAATACTAATGAGTCGTTTTTAAAGGCAATTTCAAATTTGTTGTATAATTTTGAGATCTTGTTGAATCACAGCCAGGTGACATGATGCACATTATAATTGGCTTGTGTTCATCAAACAATTGATAGACGTTTTTTATGGTCATGTGTCTGTATAGAGGATAGGAAACACAATTGTTCCACCTGCCACTATAACAACAGAGGGTCTAAATTGTAAATTATGACACAGCCTAATGGCGCTTACCCACTGCTATTACCAGCTCTACTCGGCTCGGCTCAGCTCGGCCGCAGTGCCCCGTCCTCCATTTTCCATTTGCAGTTTTTAGTCATAGCGACGCCGCAGGAAACTGCCGTGACCTAACGTGACACACACACAGAACGTCGAAGGTGTGTTGGTTTTGATTCTCAGCATGTGGCTGTTGCCACAGCCAGAAGAATTTAGCTTCAAAAGAAGCTGGAGGCAGCAAAAAAACCACTGCTGGCTAAACTATTTAAAAATGGCGGGTTTGTTCAGGACACCCCCGTCTGTCGCTAGAAATGATGACGCAGTGATTAGTGACGATTCTCTCCGACCAATCAGTAGTCTGCAGGTTTTCACGTCACCTTTTGGTATCGCCTCAGCTCGCTTGGAACCTTGACGGAGGTGATACTAAAAAAAGTACCTGTTGGCAGGTACCAGGGACTTTTTTTCATAATGGAAAACCAAAAAAGACGAGTAGAGTTGAGGCGAATCAAGCAGGTACCTTGTAATGGAAAAACGCCATTAGTCTCTCATGTTTCCTTATCTAAGGACCACATATGTTTTGAAGAAATGGTTTGCCAGTTTTCCAGAGTACATCTTTGTTTCAGTAATGAGGTTTATCGCTCCTGCACCATGGCTGTTCATCAGCCATTACATTTTCTACATGCGTCAATACCATAATTCATAATGCAAGGATGTACAGTATTTGCCACTTACAGTACAGTCACTGCACAATGCCCTGTCAGCATTCAGACCTGAGGAGGTAATTGCCAACTGCAAAAAGCTAATTTCATTTGCCCAAAATATGCTGAAAACATTTTATTGTACTTCCCTGCAAATCAGGAGTGCTGTTGAAAATCTGCTTATGTGGACAAAATGTCTAAGTGATAATCTGACAGCAGCTTGAAAAGTGGCTTTCATAGAGGCTGCATAGAAAAGAAGAAAATTATAGGAACTTTTCTTTCACATAATCTCTCCAAGCTATGCCTAAGGGGTTGCTCCGTCTCAATATTCTTAACACTCAGTGATCAGCTTTGAAACATGATGATACAGCAATGGTCTTTTATTGTTAATATGTTTGTACTGAACACTAAAAAGTTCATCCATATACCAACTATATAAGCCTATGTCGTTGGGAAAAATTCAAAACAAGAACAGCCATGCTCACTCTCGAAACAAAACCTTGTATGGAATTGCCTCAAATGATACAGTAGTATACATTTTCATGCACACTTTCATGTCAGAGCAATTTTGGATGGTTGAAATCAAGTTCAAACTGTGGCATTTCTTTCTGCTCCACTGACAAGTATACCACAAGAAAAATACACTCCAAAAAAAGCACATTAACCAGCAGCAAAGATAATTTTACTAAACTGCTTTGGTTTTATAAAGTGGTTTTTAAGATCCTACCTACAGTATTGTACCATTAGGTCCGTAACAATGTCAGTGCCGAAGCCCAAGGCATATGTACTAAAATGTAAATGAGTACATCTACATGATAAGTAGTTTTGTGCTATAAACTGCAGGAATTACATTACATTAATTCATGGTAAAGTAATGTTTACTTAGCTCATTATAGTTTAACTCAGAGTGCAATTAGATATTAGCATTTAGTGATCTAGTCAGAGCCCTGGATTTTAATAAAGTGGTGGATAAAATTTCACGGAAAAAAAAACCACCCATTTTTTAGGTAACAGCTGACACTTTGTGTTTATGGATGTCTAATGAAGAAAAGAAACAGTGTCAGGCTCTATGACCAATATGTTTCTGATCTGTTGGATGTGTGTTAAGAGTTTTAGTTTGTGATTTACACAGTGTATTTTGCAGCACTAACATTAGACATCTATAGGCTACAGTATTTAGTGTCGGGTTTCTTTTGATGTCAAACATCAGGAATTTCATACATGCTAATGTTACAAATATCCAGAATGAGGGAGCTTCTATGCTCTTAACTCTTGCTAACAAACAGCAGGAATTTCCAGTATGCTATATTACTTATGTAGAGGGATTCTAGAGCCAACAGATGTCAACATGTGGCATACAGTATGTGAATGTGAGGATGACTGCCACATACAAATGTATCTCTAATAATTAATTGTATTGGTTTTCATTAAATAGCTTTATTTCAAAATGTCTAACTGGGACCGATTGGTGGGATTTCTGTGGACGAAGTACACATTGCGATACACTGGTAAGAGCAAATTATGTTTAACCATGTATCCAGCTAAATTAGTATATAGCTCACGTTACTGTATTGAGTACTGAGTGTTAACTTCATTTAATATTTTATGTGATGTTTGCCTTTGCAGCGTGCAAATGTTCCACAAAAACAGGTTCCTTCCCAAGACCATTTTGGAGAGCCAGCGTCGCTGCGTCCGACGATTTTGATTTGTTTAAAGAAACGCAAAAAACCCAGAGCGATATTTTTTTTCTTCTATCCTGGAGTGTATGTGTGGTGTAGCCAGAACTTACTCCACAGCGCTGTGGCGATAGGTCTGGCAATGCAAGACTACACTGATAGAGAGTCTGAATGAGAGTCTGGAGCAGCAGCTCTCTGAAGTTAACCTGGCTCTCATGCACAGCTGCGCTTGCAACATAGGCAGGATTTTGGATTCACACCCACTTGCAAATGGAGTTAACTCGTGCCTCTTTAAGAGTCGTTCAAATCCAACATCACTATTGCTCTAAGAGTGTTTGTACTTTCTCTTTTTCATGAAGTTCAGTAAAGAGGTGACTCCAGGTAAAAGCTACTATGCTGTATTGATTTCCTTTATTAAATTTACAACAATCACAAAGGACACCATTTAGAGAGAACGAGAAACACAGATAGTATCAGCGGATGCACCTCTCGTACGCTTTCGGAATAACAAACTCAAACAGATAAACCCCAGAAATACTTAAGGGACCTCACTTGTTTCTTCACACGCTCATCTGCATGCCATAGTGGGTCTCTGTCTCTCGCTCCAAATAAACACTTTTCCCCCGGGAAACAAGTGGTCAGTGATCGGTAAATAAATCTGATGTCACGAGAAGGAGGATGTCTATCTGTCTCCCCAGGGTGGCATATTGACTGATTTAGGCACTGACTGTCAAATAATTCATCATTTTGTGTCAATGACACTGACCGCGTTGCTTCAGTAATTGCTCATATGGATGAAAGAGCATGTGTGAGAGATTTATCATCGGCATAAGATAGTAAAACTGATGAGGTGACTGCACTCTTTTTGAGAGAAAATGCAATGGATGGTTTCCTTGATGTGTAAAAGGGAATAGTGTGGAGGTGTAGGTGCAGGTACAATGACAATAACATAATACAGATAATTCCATTAAAGGTTTTACCACAAGAAACTGGTTAGTGGTTAGGGTTAGGGTTAGGTTGGGTTGTGGGTTGTGCCTCAAAGCTCATTCGATAGGCTACAGTTTGATTCAGCTGCAATAAGGATTTAACATTTTCTTTTTTGCCATGGTAGGATATTTTTGATGTTATATGAAATGCCTCGACAACCATTGGATGGACTGCTGTAAAACTTGGTACAGACATTCATTTTCCTCTCAGGATAAATTGTAAGAACTTGTGATGTCCTGTCTTTTCATGTGTATTGGCATTATCCATTTTTTTCCAACAGGTGGTTTGATACTTTTATCTGGCTATACAAGCATGAGAAAAAAGATGGGTACGTATTGTTATTTCATCCAGAGGAAGTGTTTGGCCCCAAATCACATAATTTAAAATATTAAAAAGCTAAAAGTACAGAAAATGATTCAATGACAAATTCAGAGTCATCTTTAATAATAACCACCATCATTTCTACTACTATGAAGAATCACCAGGACCTGAGGCTGACGTCTCAAAGATGATGTTGTTAGGCAATTTTCTTGGTGACTTTGTAACACACACATTTTTACACACATAACACTGCTTGTCAGGTGGGTTCAGCTTAATAGAACATATGGGTTTGGGCGGATCAAAAAGTGACAAAGCAGCATTCAGAATAAGTTTTAATAACTCCAGCTTAGTTCACCTTCTCTGCCCCTCTCTGTCTCTCAAAATGCAACGCTTTGTCACTGTGTGTATGTGTGTGCGTGCTTATGTGAGAATCCGCCTGGGTACAAGGTTGCATATACAGCAAAACACAGGGCTTTCAAGCAGGGTAGCGGAGTTTGTGTCTTAGAAGAAGGGGAAAGCATAAGGCTTTCACTACTGAAATGTGAGCTTTTGTCCCTGGAGTACTACTTAAGGGGACAGGTGTTTTAACCCAAACCACAATCTTTTGTGATTGTAGTTTGCTGTGTGGACTAGCCAGACCCTCCTCCGCAGCGCTGTGGAGGAAGGTCTGGCAATGCGAGAATAACTTGTCCATATTCACGACAGCGGTGTTGAAGTGAATTGCACTCTGAAACTGTAAGGGTGCCAAATCGCAAAATAAATGCCAATTCTAAATTTAGCTTAAACCAAAAATGTCAATACTACTACCACTGCTGATTGATTACTTAGAATAGAATGAACAATGTGATCGATCAATCACCCACTGCTGTGTGATGATGCTCGTTTTCCCTGGAGCTCAATAAGCCTAAAAATACATTCTATAAAAAAGTGTAATTTATTTTTACATCACTGTGAAAGTACTTTTATTTTATAAAACACTGCAGGAAAAAATATTTATTTTTTTATTCTCTCAAATTGAAATTGAATCCAGAATTGTAGCCTATGTTATGCTAATTTAAAATCAAAACATTAAACAAAGCAAATGTCTTTGTTCAGTGTGTGAAATGACAGTACAAGCTAACAAACATTAATTAGAAGCTATAATCCTCCTCCAGCATTATAAACCAATAACAATTACATCATCTGTCCATCATTCAGTGAACAACAATAACTTCCAGCTAATTCTAAACACTTGATGAAAGGTCACCTGAGTGATTGTGGGAGTAACAAGATTAGCTATGGCGACCGTACAATTAGTCTTGTTTGTTTTTTGTTTTTTAGTTTCTTTTTTCATTGAGGCCAGTATGTCAGAAGGTCACAGACACTTATACCCTGACAGTCAATCGACTCCATGCTGAAGACAGCAGATCAATAGAAACTGGATGACAAACTGAACTCTATCCACTTCACCTTTGATGGATTGCAACCGAGTAAGAGAGGATCAGGGCCATGCATCTTCACCATAACGTTGTCAGGTTGCTGTAAAAGCACAGAGGACAAAAGCTGTCAAGTGGTGAAACTGGGAAATCCTTCCCTATTTTCTAGTGACAAACTGTGGGAATTAAAATGCAAATCATCTGATGTACGGCGCTCTAGTGTGGCAACTGAGAACAGGAAGAGTAGCTTGTATTTCTCCTGAAGAGAGTATAGCTGCTGGTTTTGTGAGTTTCCAGCATTTTCATATTCTGTTTTCCATTTCCACAAGTCATTCTGTTTAATCTTCATCAGCTGTGTTGTTGTTATTGCTAAGTTCTGTAAGAAAAAGGTAATTGCAAACCAATGGGAGATGAAGGACAATGACTAAAAGATAATTACATCCTGTAAATGGAAGTCTATTAAAGTGACTTTTAAAAGGTGAATTAGAAAGGTAACGATGCACGCACTTTGCTATTCTTAGCCAGCGCAAAATCCCAAAAGTTCAAGGGTGGGAAAGGTGGGTGTCTTTAAAGGGTAACTTTGGTTATTTTCAACCTGGACCCTATTTTCCTATGTTTTTGTGTCTAAGTGACTGATGGGATCAAGAATCTTTAAAATTGGTCCGGTATCAAGCAAGACCGCTGCTTTCAGCAGTCAGTGAATCAAGCTACGATGTAAGTTATGGGGCAATTTGGGTTCACAAAAGTGCTCATTTTGCCATTGACATTCTCAGATTATTATTCTAAGTGTCTGACAACATTATGGAAAGTATTTCTAAGGAGGTCAACATTTCTGTTAAAGAGTAAGATCCTTTTTTAAACATAAAAACATCTGTGAAATTGCGTTGAGACACCAGACTCCATCTAAATAAACAGTAATTTTAGCATCGTAAAATACATTTCATTCAAAGTTGAGAGAAACAAAATACATCTACGAACAGCCGTTTTGGTTCGTCTTCCCAGTTTTCCAACAATCACAACTCTAGTTTTTTGTTAAAATAAATATATAGTTTACCATGTAACATGTGACAATATGCTGGCTCTTTACAGGCTAAAACTATTGTTTTTTTAAATGGAGTCTGGTGGGTTTAGCGCTAGCGCTCTCATAGTTGTTTCTGGTTAAACACCTCTTTAGGGATCCATTCCATAATGTTGTCAGACTCTTATATATAATAATAATCTGAGCCTGTCAAAAAACATCACTTTTAGTGGACATTGCTGCTTACAGCATTCTCACTTAATACCAGACCAATTTCAAAGATTTATGTTCCCATCAGTCACTTACAAAAAAAAACATTGGAAACTCCCAGTTGAACAAAACCAAATTACCCTTTAAATCCCTGCACTGCGTATACCTGAACTGAACGTACAAGAAACAGGTGGAAGAAAATAAAAAAAAAATGAAGTGACACGTGTTCAGGTGATAAAGAAGATTGTGGTTTTAGGGAAAGAAGGGTCTAGCTTTAATATGTACTTCAGGGTATGATCAAAAGGAACTGCAGTCCTAATACAGATGATCTGACTCAGAGGTTTACTGCAAAGCTGACAGTAGTGGGGTTTCCGTGAATGTTTTTTTATGCACATTTTGAATTATCTTATTAGAAAATGTTGATGGAAACGGCAATATTCGAAAAGACTTCCTCAAATTTGCTAAAATGTTTTTATACTCGCTTGAGGTGGTTTTTATCTTTTTCGAAAAAGTTAATGTGGAAAATGGGAGATGGAAACAGCTTTGCCGAATAAGTTGTGACATAGCGTGTAACTCACATGACTATAGTCAGGTATCCAGCGGATGGGGGAAGTGGGTCCCATCCAGTGCCCCGTACACTTGTGGCACAAGGTGCGTAGTGGAGTTGCGGTGTCTCAGCCACGTCGGGTATCTTGGCGAATTGGTTCAACAGCTTGAATCGTTAAGGCCCTGCACACTGCGTATACACAGCGGTGAACGGTTGTCTCGCTGACACCAAATGTCTCTGCCATAACCCTGTATTCTGCACAGGTGGCCAACTAGTACAAGACTACCTCTCTCCATTTAGCCAAAGAACTTCTAAACTCTATGATTTAGCAAGCCGGTTTGCAATCTACAACCATGCGTAACATCAACTTGTGACGAAACTACGCTTTGCGTAGTCTAATTCATTCGCTCCGAACCAGTTGACGGAAACGCTTCTAATTCGCATTTTCTTTTTTTTTGCTTTTTTGCGACATTTTAAAAATTTGCTTAAAATTCCCTTTGTCACAATTGTGACTTTGTGTTTCCTGTTTTATTTTGAAATCTGTTTGTTCTCCCTTGTCTTGTCTACTTTACTTCCTGTTTTCTGTTTTCCCGCCTGTTTGATTGTTCTGCCCCGCCCTGATGTGTTCACCACCTGTTTGCATCACCTGTCCCTTGTTAGTCTTCATTACCCTGTGTATTTAGTCTCTCTGTTTTCCCTTGTCTTTTGTCGGATCATTGTTTCCTGTTAGTGTGTGTCTGTTTCATGGAGATCTGTCGTGTCGTGCTTTGCTGTCTGATATGTGTTTGTTATTAAATCCTTTAACTGCATTTGGGTCCAAGCTTCACCTTCCACTTGACAGAATGATCTGACCAGATATGGACCCAGCAGGCTTGACAATTAGATAGAAACATGACTACTGATTCCAACAATAGAGCCCAAGATCAATTCAGATTATCTATTTTTAGAATCTAATTGCACCACACAAATGAGCACAGTATGCATTGTAACCTTCATAAAAGACAAGCCGCATCTTCCCAATCTTCTACATGGCATTTCTGAAAATGAAGTCAAGCAAACTCCATTTGCCAAGGAAGATCGAGTTCTACGATCAAAAGAAGAAGTGCTAGATGGACCTTGAGACTGTTGTGACAATGTCAAAACTTCCAATCTCAAAATAAACATTTGTTAAAGTTTGAAATCTTCCCAATGTCCGTAATGAGGTTTCTAAAAATGTAAAAGGTACAATGACAATAGCAATGTGCAACCGAAAAGATGTCTCTGACTTCCCTACCCAAAGCACATTGGTTTATACTGAAATCTTGAAAAACACCTCACAAAAATGTAGTTTCATCTTTAAAAAAAGTGTTAATGTTTTCCTTTGACAGATAGGCACTGTAGTAGCACTGTACATAGTTGATTGTATCAAACTCAGAGAGGAGAGAAGAAGAAGAGGAACAAGCTTTTGTCTGGCATCATTTTCAGCTGCAGATGAAAGGGTAACTAGTGTTTTTTTTTTTTTTTTTTTTTTCAACCTGGAAAACAATCTTTGACATTGGTCTAGTATTAAGCGAGATTGCTGCAATCGGCAGCGGCGTAACTAGCTACAATGTAAGTTAATAGGGCAATTGTCCATGCTTGTTTTGCCGCTTACAGGCTCAGATTAATATTCTAAGTGTCTGACAACATTATGGAAAGGATCCCTTCAGAGATTACCTTTTAAAACCCCTTTTTTCTGTTTAAGCAGAAACAGCTCTGAAGTCGCTAGCGCTAAACCCACCAGACTCCATTTAAAAAAGTAATACTTTTAGCGTGTATAGAGCCAACGTAAATCGGTAAACTTTGTGTTTATTTCAACCAAAACTAGAGTTGTGATGGTTGGAAAAGTGAAAGGATGACCCAAAACTTCCCAAAAGCTTTTCATAGTTTTATTTTGTTTCTGTCGACTTTGAATGAAGTGTATTTTACGATGCTAAAATTACTGTTTATTTACATGGAGTCTGGTGGGTTTAGCGAACGCAATTTCGCAGATGACAGGTCAACATCCTTAGAAATCCTTCCCATAATGTTGTCAGACACTTAGATTGTTAATCTGAGCCTGTCAGTGGTGAAACAAGCACTTTTGTGAAGTTTTGCCCTATTAACTTACATTGTAGCTTGTTCCGCCGCTACCAACTGCAATGATCTTGCTCAATACCAGACCAATGTCAAAATTGTTGTTCCAATCAGTCACTTAGACACAAAAACATAACAAAACACAAAATAGTTTCCAGGTTGAAGAAAACGGTAGTTACCCTTTAATACACGTCAGGAGTGCAATGGTTCCCAACCTTTGGCTTACGACCCTTGCAAGGGGTCACAGGATACATTTTTAGGGCCCTGACATTAACAAATATTTTCCGCAAAATAAAATATATATTTCAGAATATAATCGATTCTTTGCTTTTTTGCGAATTGGCAGATGTTTTATCAATTTGTAAGAGGAAAAAAGTGCACTTCTCCTGTACTGATTTTCAGTTGTATCATATCTCTATTTCCCCGAAACAAAGTCACTGACTCTGAAAGCCTATTGATCGCAAACACATTTACCCCAGAGATCAACACGAGGTGATTATTTTGCCTTTTCCTGACTGTGTTTTTGCAAACTACAGACAGTGTATAGTTTCATCTCTTCCGGCCTAGATAAACTATTGAAATGACACAACTGATAAAGCAAAAACACTTTCTGTTGGACTGGCTTAACAAGTTATTGCAAGTAACTGACTGCAAGCAATTGCTTCTTTTTAAGGGTTCATAATTTAAAAAGGTTAGGAAACCTTGGACGACCCTGCCGCCGTTTGTATCCCACTGAAAACCATAATCACTGCTGTCTCAACTGCCCACTTATTGCTATCTCATTACCCCTTCTTTTTCTTCTTGCTTTTGTTGTAATGTCATTGTCATGTTTGCTCTTTCATTCAGGGTCATTGATTGTGTCTTGTTGACTGTCTGGTTTTGTCAACACTTGTTTTTGTGTCCTTTAATATTTTTCTCCACAACCCATTCCTGTTTATTTTGATCCACTATCTGTCTGTGCAAATTGCATTTTGACACGTGCTTTAACTAAATGAAGCAGCCCTTGTCTCCACGTGCATTTACACAGGGACACTTTCAGCCCACTTACAGCACTTTTACTATAATTTAACTGTAGCCAAAAGCCTCGTTTGGAATCATTGTTGTAATGACTTCTCCATTACGCTAAGGCTGTGCACAGGAGTCACAACAACTGCCGCCATCTGTCAAAATGAAATAAGAGATGGTGGGTTTATTAACCCTTTCAACAGTCTCATATAGCATTTTGAAATGAGCACAACCATTTAAATACTGCCTGTGTGCTGTTGATACAATTTATGTGAACGTTGTGGGGCAGTTGCTCTGTCATCAGCTTAGGGCTGTACAGAATACCGTTTTTTGAACTTTGAAGCTTCGGTGCTTTTCGACAGTGAATATTCGAAGTTTCGGTGGCGGCAACAGCGGCAGGGGAAACCAACATTTCTGACCGCACGTGAAGGCAGCTTTATTTCACGGAAAAAGACAGAAAGAAAAGAGACAAACGAGAGATAAAGCGAGTGCTTTGTTGTTGCAGGAAGCAGTCACCTGTTGTTACACAAACTACTGGGCAATTCAGTGCTTGTGTTTCGTTTTTTACATTCATAGTGTTTCAAACTTCTTTGTAGCAGCGATACCAACTAACAAGTCTTATAGCCAGTTACATGATTGTCCACCGGAGGTTGATGTCAGGTTGCTTTTCTCCAAAAGTTGAATCAGACTTACCTTTTTGCTGCAGGCATTCAAATCAAACGGAAAGACCTGCGTTATGCTCCGCATCAGCCAACCTGCTTGCTCACCGCGAGGGACAACTAATCACTCAACGAAATCCCGACTGCTGTCCTGGCTCCTAAATGGTCATCTGGACATCTCTTCCGACTGCGCCTTGGGTGATGATGAAGAAAAAATAAAAAAAATAACAGCTGCACTTTCATATTGCTCTTTGTAGTTTGGCTTATTTAAAGCTAATGCATTTGCACTTACTTCTTGCTGTCCAGAGTTTGTACCAAGGTTAAAAGCACTTAATTGGAAGTCGCTTTGGATAAAAGCGTCAGCTAAATGACATGTAACATAACATGTAACATGCCGGACTGTCTGACGAGTGACGACCGACGCAGGGTGAGTGAATGAATGCTCGGCCAGCCAGCCAGCCAGCCAGCCAGAGCCTCACTGTATTGGCATTATGCATGGCCGTAATGTTACTATCTCTTCCTTCATCAAATCGCCTGACAACAACACCAGGCTGCTACAGTATAACCATACAGACCTCTACAAACATCAGACTGCTTGCTTGTAGCGGACATTTAGCTAGCAGCTCAATCCCTACAAAACACCACGGTGAATTTCAGCCTACATGCATGTTTTTTTCAAAAAAACAAATATTTGAAACCCAAAATTTAATACCTACCCATCCAAATATGCGGATCCAGCCCTACATCAGCTTAGTTGCAGTTTAAGCTTAACGATGGGTTGAAACCCTGAATTGCCTGGGTTAATATCACATCACTTCAACCCCATTGCTGTGTCCTCAGAAGCTGCGGTTTAGCATCTGTGGTGTATCCTGAACCCAGTGGCTGTAGCAATCTCAGAAGCTCCAGTAGAGGTCCAACACACATTCTCTCTCCCAGTGCGTCAAAAAAAAAGCGACGCTTGGTCAGGTGCCTTTGGCGTTTGTTACTGATGCCAAAAGTCTCCTTTAGAATCTAGCCTTTTGGCGTTAGTTTTAGTCGAGCTTGGTCCGGACTCTTGGCGTCATTTTTTACGCTCTGGGTCGGGACGTACGTTTTTTAACTGGCATGTGGCACAAGAACGGGACAATTTGGTTTAGAAAAAGATCGTGGGTGGGGTTACAAAATGTACGTTTCACTGACAAGCGGGACAAGAACAGGACTTCAACCCCGGTCTCCTGGGTGAAAGTCCTGTGTTGTTTGACCCAATCCTATCTTCCTTACACAGATTTTTGGTCTTTCATACTCGCTACCGTTGTCGCTCTTAATACTGCATCATCTTACAGTGGAGCTGCTGCTATGCCCGGTGCGTTCCATACAGATGCTAAAGGGTGATTTGTGCGTCTGTGTCTGATGCTGAGAGCCACTGACCAAGCGCCACTGTTTGAGGAGAAACCTGCTGCAGACCTGATGGGTGTACTATGAAAAAGCCAGGGTTTTCAGTGTCATGAAGGTGGCTCTCTTTTTACCTGGCTAGATCGCCGTGGCAACTTATGCTACATGGCTAACCTGGTCTGGACCAGTTTTGTTTCGAGCTTCGGCTTGAAATCGCCTGCAAAGTGCCTTTCACCAACCTTTCAACTCCTTTTGGAAACAGCATCCCTCTATAGTCAGTATTCAATCTATGAGTAAAATGGAACAGTGTCAAACCTAAATGCACTTCTTGAGTATAACGTTTAAATCTGCTGCATCAAGTTTAAAGTGTCAGAGCTGTAGAATGAGCAGCTGTCACGTTAGAAATAAACGGGCGGCATTTAACCAAAACCATGATGTTTTTCTAAACATAACCAAGTAGTTTTTGTGCCTAAACATAACCAAACTGCGACTGTTTTACAACGTTAATGACGTGTTCAAAACCACGATCATTTCGTTCTCTGGTTTAGATATGAGAACAGAAAACGCTCCTGTGGGTCGTTTTTCCTGCCACTGCTAGGGGCGCTAATTTATGAAAGGCTCCTGTGGGTTGTATTAGAGGGTAGAAACAAACGACCTATATCGTCGTATGGTTTTGAGGACTTGTTGATAATATTAGACAAATACAGAGAAGTTAAACACATCCTAATCCAGGTGAAAAGCAACAAATTTACAGCTGCCAAATGCACGAAAGATAGCTGACACTAGGTGAATGCCTCAATTGATATAATATCACTGTATAATGGAAAGTATAGCAGCATGCACCTCTCCAAATTAAACAGTGTATAGGATGTACTTACAAAAGGGGAAAGAAAACTCAGGTACTTGCTGTCTTGATTACTTTATTTCTTGTGACAAAATGAACATGTTTCAGCTGTTCGGACTGAAAACCCTGGGTTAATCTTGAAGTTACCTCGCTAACCCCAAATCCTGCTTCGTAGTACAGGGCCCTGGTTTAACTTAGGTTTAACTTACATCTGGACATGTGGTCAGTTTGCCAGTGATGTGCTGTATTTGAGAAGAGGATATAAACACCGATCAATGGCACAGTGGGACAGAGAGGCAAAGCAGCGATGTCTTCTGCCGTCTGCATCGATAACAGAGGGAAAGCAAGGAAAAGGAAGGAGTGTGTGTGTGTGTGGGAGGGTGGGGGTATTCCACTCCACCTGCAGAGTTCAACAGCTCAAAGGCAGCTGCCAGGAATCCTTGTCTGCTCAAGAACACTAGAGGACAAAAATCCTGCCTGGAATCCTACTCAATACACATCAATGATTAACTCTGACTTCAATGGAAATCAGAATCAGCAACAAATAACAAGAAAACCTCTTTAAAGCCCCTTTTATCCTGAAGAGCTTAAAGTGCTCATATTATGCTCATTTCAGGTTTTATTTATTTAGAGGTTGTATCAGAATAGGTTTACATGGTTCAATTTTCAAAAAACACTATATTTTTGTTGTACTGCACATTGCTGCAGCTCCTCTTTTCACCCTGTGTGTTGAGCTCTCTGTTTTAGCTACAGAGTGAGACATCACACTTCTGTTCAATCTTTGTTGGGAGTCGCACATGCGCCGTAGCTAGGTAAGGACTACTAGCCAATAAGAAGCAGAGTATGAGGGCGTGCCACGCTAGCAGCTAGGCGAGCATTATAACGTGTGTTCCAAAGTGACCACGTTTGTCTCTGAAGTAAAGGCTGGACTACAATAGAGCTGTTTGGAGCAGTTTGTGAACAGTGTTTTCTGTTGAAGATGGTAAGTCCCTTTGAGGTGGACTTTGGGCTTTTTGACTTTGTAAACCTATAACGTGCACAAAAATGATATATAACCCAATAAAGGAAAGGAGGAAAAGTCAAAAAGCATAACATGAGCATTTTAATACCACTCAGTGAAAGAAATTGTTTGATGAAAAATAAAATAACTTCAGGTCCACTCAATGGAATTTTCCAGAGCTTTCAATCACATGCCACGGTCTTCCTCTACATATTTGTTTAATGTTTAATCAGATTACAGTAAATTGACCTAAGGTTAACATATATATATATATATATATATATATATATATATATATATATATATATATATATATATATTTATTTTTTTTGTCAAACTACTGTTTCTAAGGTCCGGAATGCACTTTGAAGCTTGACGTTTTTATGGTTGAAAAGACACGATTCCATGATGTGACAAGACATAAAACATTAGTAGTCTCATACTCTTGCATTGCCAGACCTTTCTCCACAGCGCTGCGGTGTAAGGTCTGGCTCCACCACATGTACATTCAGGATAGGAGAAAAAAACTCCTCCATCTTTATACCAATCACAATCTTTTTAGGCGGCGATAAGCTCTGCAAAATAGTCTCTGGAAGGAACTTGTTCTGGTGGAACATTTGCAACCCGCAAAGTAAAACGCAACAAACAATACTAAATGAAGTTAACTGTTCACACAATACACTAAAGTGAGCTATTTAAATTAGCTGGATACATGGTTAAATGTTCCAGTTAGTAAATGCCGAAAACACATTCACCATAATTACCAAGCAAGGCATGCCTTATTGCACGATCCAAATTGTCTGTAACACTTTTTTCAGTGTGTAGCTTGCTAGCTCGAAGCTTGTTGTTATTTCCCGCAGCAAAGGGAGTTTGAGAATGGCAACACACAGAGAGTCTGATGTCAGGCTTTATCCTATCCTGGAAAGTAGCCCAGGTCTGTTGATCCAGACTCCACTGTTGGGTTTCAAGGCAAATCCTAACCATACATCTAATAATAATACTAACAGCTAGGATTTAGCGCCTTACAAGGGACCCAAAGACGCTTTGCATATATAAAGACAGAACAAATACACAAACAATGAATAGTAGTAGCAGTGTTTGCCAGGGTTAAAGAGGATAATTTAAGAGCGACAGACCTTTAGCTTGCCAGTTTGGTGTCTACTGTATAGCTGTGTTAGCTAGTAACATGATATATGGGTGTCAATATCACTGCATATATAAACTGAATATGGTGACTAGCTTACTAATGGGAATGCAATTATGATGCATCTCTGCATGGTATTACCTCAGTATGATGCACTTCTTAAATTGAGACAAAAATAAGTAACTGATGTGAGTAACGCTTAGTTATTAGTTATGACCTATGTAGAGGCTGAGTCAGAGTTAATCAGGAACAACTGATAAAGAATGTCACCCCCCGGGCTGTTGACTTAAGATATGTTTCTGATTTTAAGTCTTTACTTCCTGTTTTGTTTTCTCACCTCTTGTCTCACCGTGCGTTCATGGGCATCGGAAAAAACATTTTTTCCCAGTGAAAACGTCATCATTCATGTCACTTCATGTGGGAATCAGAGGTGGGAAAATGGGGCTAGATTTTGCTAACAGAGTTTCCCAGTTGGTGACGCGTCGTTGACAACTAACGTTTGATGTAGGCGACTTTGGTTCACTGAAAATATTTCAATGACAATAAACTGTTTATTGTGGACAAACGCCTCTGCCAAGAAACATACACAGACATAACATGTTTCAAATTATTCATAAATAGGCCTATGTATAAAACAAGACCTTATCCGTGTCCTTTCCCGTTCGTTGTCCTGCAGATAACACAAACAAACACCTGTCAATGTGCTGTTTGTATGCTCGCATAAGAAAACAGCAGCAAAACTTTTGTTATTGTGGCCTCCATGTTTTCACACACCTGGATGCTCTAGGCTACGGCCAACAGTTGGTGGCAGGCTACACCAACAGTTGCCCAACAGTTGGTGGCAGTCATGCAACAAATTGTTATTTAAAACGCCAATATAACAGAAGAAGAAGAAGAACACGCATCCCGACCATTTGAACGATGGCAGTTGGAAAAACAATAGGCTCGTTCGAGATGAGCCAGGTCTGCGCAGAATCGATCACCAGCGATCGCCACCCAATGCATGCCGGTTAGATTTGTGTCCGACTTGATCCCGACTTGCTCTGACGTCATGCACACGTGGGCAACGATAACCTCACGAGAGCAAGGCGGCCGCAGTTATAGAGACGCAGGCTGCGCAGTTGCTTTTCACAGACTGCAAGAGCCAGGCGGACCCAGGGCATGCTGGGAAACGCCGGCCTCTCAGCTGATCTAACAGCTGATTGGTTCACAATCGACTCAACATGATGACGTTTTATATAAACCTTTCATTGATTTTGATTTGGAGGGATTTTAACTGCTATTTGTCTGATTTAAATGCTTATTCTGTACAGAACACATGCTGTGTGGCTGATAGTTATGTTTAGAAGTCAAAGAGACAAAATCTGTTCAGATTACTGATCATCTACAGTGTGTTGTTAATTAAAATCAGCAACAGATTGCATGTAGAGCATTTTGACAGCTACTCTGTCGTAATAAAAACAACTGGAGACTGTGTACAAGCTGATATATGGGTCTGATAACATTTTATTAAATCAAAATCGGACCACAGTGTTTCTGCCACTTACTGTTCAGCCTGAAGGCTGCTGGAATCGGCTGGAAACTGTCTGACTGGACAGGGGATTTTATCACCGCCCGCGGCTGCTGCCGCCTGCTCTCGTTCACTTTACAGGCGAGGCGCAGTTCATCTCGAACGAGCCTACTGTAATCACGGGGGCGGTCCCTGTTGTTCCCAGGTGGCATGAACGCACCATCATTTCAGATACTTCACTTCCTGCCTTGTGTGTTTTCCCGCTTTTTGTGATTGTCTGCCCCGCCCTGATGTGTTTCACCTGTTCATCAGCCCTCACGTCACCTGTCCCTCGTTACCCCCCCTCGTTGCTTTGTGTATTTAGTCTGTGTGTCTGCTGTCTAGCGTGAGTGGCTGAGTGTTTTAAGTGTTCCTGGTTTTACCCTGTCGTTTTGGGTTTTCTACTAAATACCGTTGTTGATGTTGGGAGTTTTGTTTGTTTCCTGCCTGGTATTGGAATATTTAAACCTTTAGTTATTACATTATTTATCTGCACCAGACCATCGTCTGCATTTGGCTTGTTCGTGCAGACTCAGAGCAGGGCTGTAGCCAGGGTTTCACAAATACTAAGGTCACGAATCCTCCAACACAGCACTTTTATCTCCCTATATATTGGTCTAAATGCCTTTAAGGCACTTTCCACAGGGCCAGGATGTAAATTTGGTACAAAAATACTAAATCACGTCAATACTAATCCCTTTTCAATGTTGTGTTTGGGATCCTGGAAGCCCTGAGACTCTTAAAAAACAAACAAAAAAAAACAAACAAAAAAAAACAACAATGTTTTATCAGTGTTGATATTCCATTACTTTATGTGTATTAGATTTTCAGATGCTCTATATATAGAGCACTTCTGCTCTTAAATCTCAAACGTCTATTTGGATTTCTGAGTGTATAACAGATTGTTCATAAGAGGTCTGAGAGACCACTCAGGGGTAAAACTGACCCCGAACACAAGTTGTATTACTCTATAGGATGACATACTGCACATTAATTTGTCTATGATTAACGTTTTGCCAAACAAAATGAATATATATGTATTCCAGGATATACCTCATATAACATGTAAAGCAGGCCTACTTCCTTTATTCGGTGTATTAACCATGCTTTTTAATGACATTGCTGTATTTTTAGTGATGTCCAAATGAAGCTTGTGAAGCATTTTCTTTATTTTCTGAGCTAAATATAAATATATAAATATAATCTGTTCAACAGAGGGTTGAAAGCACACTGAATTGCCATTCCTTGAGCCTTAAATTCCTTTCTTTAAACCAAGGGTGCCATGTAGTTGGGTCAACCAATGGTTCATAAAGCATCATTGGGACATCACTAGTATTTTGGCACCAAATGTGCAAGCCCAGTTTGTGGCAAAGACCAGGTTACCACATCAGTACTTTACTACATATTGGTTTGAGTGAAGTCACATTAAAAAAGAAAAACATAAAATACAGAAAAAAATGTTGATTTTACAAGAGTTATTTTATATTTTTACACTTGCAGCAGTGAGAGCTCCATTTAGCCTAAGGCAGCCAAAGGTACAAAATATGAACTCTAAATCCCAGAAACAGCCTTGAAAAGAAATCCCGAGATAAATCTGAGTTCACTCTAAAGTTGTGAATGTTTTGTGAATCACTGGATCATTTTTACTTTCCGCGTCTAAAAATGATTCAAATAAAACAAAATGTAAAACATGTTTAGGCTAAACTGATCACAGTACAACCCAGTTGCCGGTCGTGACCATGTGTTGCATGCGGATGTTGATTTTTATTTATTTTTTCAGGGGTCACAAGCAATGGTGGAAGAACTATTCAGATCAGTTACTTAAATAAAAGTAGCAGGGAGACTACTCCATTACAAGTAATTGTGTATTAAAATTTAGACTAAAGTAAAAGTACAGTATTATTAGCAACAAAATGTACTTATTATGCAGCATGTCCCCCATCAGTGTCATGTCATTGTATATTATGTACGTCTGGGCTGTTCAAATAACAGTGCCTCACATCCTATTATCTAATCGTATGCTTTGTATGTAAAACTAACTTATTATAGCTAATAAATGATGTAGTGGAGTAAAAAGTACCATATTACCCTCTGAAGTGTAGTGGAGTAGTAAGTATAAAGCCGTGGAGGAATGCAACTAAGTACAATTATTATTATTAAGTACTGTACTTAATCTGACAGCTTCAGTTATTAGTTACCTTAAAACACATGCAGTTATATCAAATATTAATATATAAATTAAACAGCCCAACAATATAACGGCCTACAGTAATTACTAAGTCCAGCTGAAATGATTAGCCGATTAAACACTTAGTTGACCGACAGAACTGCTTTGATCGTTTCCAGTTTCTAAAATGTGAGGATTTTTTTTCTGCATTAAGTACTTTTACTTTAAATATTTTAGGTACATTTTTCCTGACGATAAGTACAATTTTCAATGCAGGACTTTTACTTGGGAGTATTATTTACAGTATGGTATTAGTACTTTTACTTCAGTAAATGATCTGAATACGTATTGCACCACTGGAATAAAGTGGCATGCAATGGAAACTCATTTAAAATTGCACTTAAGTTGAATAGCTGTAGTATTTGGTTGGAGGGACTACTTGTGAACTCATTAATGAATCATCAGTTTAATTGTCCCTCACTGTGTCGGCGTTCCAACGCGGAAGTGAGCTCTCCTGCTTTCTGTAGGTCAAACCGGATGCAACCTGCTGTTTTTGGGACCGAACAAGAACGCATCTATGCAGAGCTTTCTGCAACGAGAACAGCGCACACGATAACTTTATTTTTTCCAAAGGACTGACAGATAACATAAGATAAATGTTACCTACAACCCTGACAGGCTACTTTGTTGCTATGAACGCTAAACACCTCTGAGCACACACTAATCCGTGGTCTGTCCTTAATCTCCTGCGGACAACACGGTACTCGCTGCGGGCCGTGCCAAAGTGGCTCCTTACGCTTAACCTTCGCTTCAATCTCGCTCCAGTGTGTGTTTGCGCAAAGGTGCCGTAGTTCCAGCTGATGGCCAACCTGCCTCTATGTGGACTCTGTGATACCTCGTGGTGTTTGTGCCATCTAGGGTTATCCGCCGCTCTAATGCAGTCTTTCTAGCGCAGAGACTGAATTCGCACCTCTCCATCCTATCGCTCTTGGACAAAACAACTCCTAAATTATTGAAACAAACAAAAAAACTTTCTTTTGGAGGTAATATTTTTGTTTTTTGTTTTTTTTTTACTTTCGGCTTGGACGGGCGTTTAGGAGCTAAAGAGAAACAAACAATCGCAAGGACATATTGTGATTTCACTGGGGAGAAAATAGAAGGAAAAAAACCCGCCTGTGCCATGTAGCAGCACTCTCTCGCCTGGAAATACAACGAAGACGAGCCCACACAGCAGCGAGCTAGTTATTTTTACTTGAAGGGAAAACTACAAATATGCTGTGAAGCTCTTCGTCGCAGCTTAGCTCCCGGCACAAGCGCAGGTTTCCAGAGCATCTGCTGCTGGGAAATATTGTCAAGGAGAGAAGAAGCGACATGCGGCTCGGTAGGCAGCGGGTTTTGCAGTTCGTCTCCTGGAATTAGTGGATGCATGGGAAGGGAGCGGCTGTAGCCTCG
Organism: Sander vitreus; assembly: GCF_031162955.1. Taxonomy (NCBI): domain Eukaryota; kingdom Metazoa; phylum Chordata; class Actinopteri; order Perciformes; family Percidae; genus Sander; species Sander vitreus. The sequence continues at coordinate 23,263,767 of NC_135874.1, read as the reverse complement.
AACCAGGGAAACAGAATACTGGCTACTGTATAGAGCCTGCGGCGGCACACTATGGATACTTGTCCGTCTCTAAAGGTAAGAAATAACCCGAATAGTCTGATACATGTAGGAGTTCTGACTGCTCAGATATTAGATAAGCAGTTTATTGTGTTGCTTTTCTATGTGTTTGGTGGTCTGGTTGCGGTTCACCTCCAACTAGGTTGCCTGCAATTTCTAATGACCCGGCTTTGATTTAAATGCAAAATGTTGTTTCTGAGGCTGCTACTTAATGTTTCACAAGCTCTGTCTTCATATTGCCTATAATGTCAGGCAGTGTGTTAATGAGCTGAAAAGGTGGCTCGCACTCTTGGAAAATTGCAGGTAGGCTATCTACAGAAAGTAACAGTGCAGTGCAGTAGCGCTGCTGCCACTGTTATTTTCATATTTTCTTTTCATTTTGTAATGTTACCAATGTGGGAAAGGTCGCAGCGTTGCACGGATATCAGGAAAGATGAGAGGTTGGGTAGTTGTGCCCCACGCATACTAATCCTGGGTGTGTTTTGTGCGCGTTTTGGGTGTGTGTGTGTGTGTGTGTGTAAGAAAGTGAGAGAGCGAGAGAGGAGGGGAAACGTGAGAGAGGAGGGAAGATTAGCCTACTCTTTTCAAAATGTTCCCTTGTAATTACAGTACCTAAGACGTTTATTAAACTCCCTTTAAATTGCACGAATTGAAAAGTGTGTGTGTGTGTGTGTGGATTGTATCATCTGTCCCCTATGTGCTTATTATTTTATTAAACTAACGGTCCCTATACCTCTTGAGAAAATACTTGTGTGTGTGTGTGTCTGTGGTTAAGGGATCGATGGCTGCCATGAGGCACCATGGGAAGCAGTGTAACGCCACCACCCACTGTAATCACCACCCTCTTGTGGATTACAAGTGGTAGCTGGCACTTGCGGGATCACAATAAGAAATCCGAGTGTGGAGGTGGAAAGTGGCGCTCGGTCAGTGAAGGCTTTTCAGCACCATGGACAGCACAGGGAAGTATGAAACTGCAGTAGGAGGGAACGCTTCGACTCCCACAATGGGGCTTTTATCGACATTTGAATGGCTGGTATTCTCCTAAAAATCCCACTGTGAAGGATTTGTCTGAAGAAGACAGGGAGTGGAGGTTTTACTCCAGAGATTCAACTGTGTTCATGAAAACAATGATTCTGACGCCAAATGACTCACTGACAAGAGCAGTCGTTATCCAGGCGTTACTATTTATTGCCATAGCCACTGTAATTTATGTCGGTGTATCGACCAAAACTAGCTCATCTAAAAGAAGAATAAAGAGCCCCTTCAGTTTTTATTTACAGTACAGTTCAGTGCAATATTTCAACACAATTTATTTATTTGAGAATGTTATATTTGAATAATTTCTCTATAACATTTACCTGCAATTACATTATTTGGTCACTTGGGGGCATCATAAACAAGTTGTGAACACAACATTGACATACAGTATGATTACCTGTTAAGTTGATATGGTGAAGTTGTTAGCAAACTGTTGCATATTTACACATCCAGCAGTTACTGAGCAACATTATTATTTATTTGGAGTCGTTTTGTCCAACTGATGAATGTAAGTCCAATAGTCAGTCTTTTAGTCTATATCGACGACGTTGCATTTACAGGATAGTTTCGGTGCAGATCTCTGCGGGGTAAATCCAGACAGCTAGCTAGACTGTCGGCACGGCTAAAATACATTTTCAATTTTATTTATAGTATCAAATCATAACAAGAGTTATCTCAGGACACTTTACAGATAGAGTAGGTCTAGACCACACTCTATAATTTACAAAGACCCAACAATTCCAATAATTCCCCCAAGAGCAAGCATTTAGTGCAACAGTGGCGAAGAACAACTCCTTTTAGGAAGAAACCTCAGTGGTGAGAAAAACTCCCTTTTAGGAAGAAACCTCGGTGGTGAGAAAAACTTCGGACAGACCCAGACTCTTGGTAAGCGGTGTCTGACGGTGCCGGTTGGGGGTGTGATGAACAATGGCAATAATAGTCACAATAAAGATAATGGAACAATGACTAGAAATAGTAGTTGTAGTAGTTCATGGCATAGCAGGGCACTGCAGGGTGTTACAGGACGTAGCAGGGCACAGCAGAGGTGTGTACACGTGAATGTACACTTGTTCCTTCCCAAAGCTATTTTGCAGCGGCACTGTTGCTCCGTCTGGCGATTGTGATTGGTTTTAAAGATATGCGAATAAACGGGAGCATGATTTTCTCCCATCCCGGAATGTTGTGTGAACTAGCCAGACCCTCCTCCGCAGCGCTGTGAAGATAGGTCTGGCATTGTGAGACTAACTCTCTTTTAGCTCGGTTTTTGGTCACATCTACTCCTGAGGGAAATATCTGTCTCTTTAGCTGCTAAATGCTCCACCATGTTCACCAGCTAGTTTTGTAACTGTGTCTGTCTGCTGTTTGCTGCTGAGCAGGGAGAGTACAGTTGATCTTTAGAGCTTTTTTAAAAATAAAACAGTTGCTAAATAATGCTATGGGAGCGGTGAGAGTGGAAAGTTGTCGGCCGGACAGCTAAACAATGAGCTGAAACTCCTTATAAATCTCTGCAGATTCAGCTGCAGGTTCACATATGAGCGATCACTGTCACTTTGTTTACATTGCCATTTGATACATTGCTCTTGTAAAAATATCAATTATGGCAACTTTAAACATGAATGAGTAAATACATAACAAGAAAGTAAAGAAATATATATATATATTTTGGTATTATTTATTCTTCATAGTTTAACACTCAAAACCCTAAGCTAAGCTGCTTCCCTGTGCCTGCCCTGCCTACTGTCATCTGACTCTGCTTCAAATGTTGCTGAATCCTGATTGGTGCACAGGAGTATGTGACATCACATGTTTCTAACCAGGCCCCACCTACTTCAAACCAGAGCACAGACAAAGACACAATACAGAAATCTCCCAATAACCAAATAACCAAACCTGCTCTGAATTTGAAAGAAAATAGTGTGCTCAATGTATGTATGTATGTATGTATGGCCCAATCACTCACAGAAAGACCCTCCATTGAGAAAATAATTTTTTTTTAGGGCCTATACATTGAATAAAAGTTGAACACGATAGAAGTAGAATCAAAGTCACTCCGCTGACTGTACACATCAAGTTTACCAGTCATGAGTCGTCCTACCCAGCCTGTGAAAACGGTTGTATATGTCTTCTGTGGCTCTGGAGGGGCTCAATAAAGTAGGAGAAAATAACCCTGCTGATGTCATCAGAATTATGATGATTTCACATTTTGGGAACCTGAGCTATACTCAAGACTTAAAGTCAGGGTATCTCAGCGTCTGCTGCTTCAATTTTGGACCATTCGTTTTTGAATCTGTCTCTTGTAAATCCCCCGACTTTATGGGAGTGCAATACTAAATTGCTGGAGTAACCCTTTCACATAATGTTCCAGTGGGTTCCACAGTTCCCTATATACAGAAATACACAACTTGCAGACAGATTTGTTTTTTTAAATTAAATTACCTTACTCTATTAATAATAACAAAAAAACCTTTGCAAATGTTCAGGCAATAATGTGTTTTTTGTCTCTATACATGACTTACAAAGGTTTAAATTCAACTTGAGTGTTATCCCCTGTTGGCTATAGCAGCCCAGTAGTTCTATTAGATTCACCTATTGTTTCCATTTTGGCTTGTGGCATGCTAAATGTGGCTTATTGTCCTCAGATAATTGTGCTATTCTAGCAAAACTGTTAATTCAATTAATTTGTATTCCGTTTGTGTTCATTATTATATTTAGTTTCTCATTGCCGACAGTCACAACAGAACTGTCAACAGTGCTCATCTGATATGTTGATATCACCAGCAGTTATTGTCTGTCAATGCTTGATACCGGAATGACGCTGGAGGGTTAATGCCTCCTGTCTAGACGGCTCGGTGAAATTGATGGGCCTGTCTTGACAGATGAGATAACCTGCGATCGCAGGCAAACACAATTTACGGGTATACAGCAGATGGATGCTGAGGATGCACTCGGAAGTAGGCCAGTTTTACCTTGGGGAGAAGCTCGACATGCTCAGAAGGCTCCCAGAGAATGTTTGAGCGTTGTTGTTTTGCAAGGGGAATTATGAGAGAGAGGTGGGAGCACATTGGAAGCATAAGGACTATTTCATTAAACACCACACACAGTGCAATAATAAAGAGGGGATCAGTGTCTGTTCAATTCTGGTTCACATGGAATAGCTTTGATGGAAGGCAATTGAAGTTCAAAAATTAAGTGGAAAATAACTTGGGATTTAGCGTTAAACCCTCTGTGGTGTCTCTGCACGACTCTCATCTCCAAGTCTGCTGTGTGAAGAAAAGGAGAGCTTGGTTCCTTTCCAGAAAACTCTCCCTCACAACTCCATTCGCTCACCTTCACTAGCAGAACAAGCCAGGTGCACAGAAAACACAACACACAAATCCAAAACAGAAGCTAGGAGGAGCAGATACTCAGGCAGTCAGATGCGTTTGATCTGTTTGTAAAATAATGAATATACAGTACAGCGATGGCTGGGAATGGAGAGCAGCTGCAGGGCATTTCCATGTGCATCTTCACCTCAAATTGCCATGCATTAGAGGGAAACATTTCCATAATGAATTTAATCATGGCTGTTTTGTTTGCATTCCTGCCTAATGACTACAGTCCAGCTGCTGTAGTCTAGCATATGTGCAGAGTGAAGATGACCCTTTATGCAGCATTAAGAGAAATCAGCTGCTTGGGTGGAGCCCCAACATTTGTAGGAATGGACTGCACGTTGAGGATGGTTACGTTAGATAATTGAGTCGAGAGTTCCTTATTATCCTTTTTTCTTTAAATTAGTACAGAAAAAACACAACATAACCTAACCTTTAACACAAACTCATGTCACAGATCTCAGGTGATGATTTTGGACCCTACCTTGCACCCGGCGCAAAGTTGTCAATTTCCCGTCCAGCGCCCGCGTCGTTTAAATAGCAAATGCACCTGAGCCCATCTGTGCGCTCATGGGCGTACTGGTCTTACAGGGAGGTGTGTTCAGGTGCATTCTGGGCGTATTGCTATCTTGAGGCAGCGGAAAGTGACCAACAACAAGAAAAACCTGGTCTAAAGTCAATAACGCAACATTACATTGTTATTTTATTTCGTGCACAGTGCGCGCACACTATGCTTGTTACACACACAGGGACGCGCAGCAGCACACACACACATGCAAAAGATTACAAATAAAAATATTACGGTGCAAATCCGCCATCATAATAGCAATGCGCCAAGGTACAAATGCGACTGGCTGGGAGATGAACCCTTTTGAACCATGCGCCCGGACCCTTTTTTCCACCGTTAAACTAGCAAAAGTGGATTTGTACACGCCCTAAACGCACCTGCCCCATGCGCTCCACGCCGTGTGCTTAGATCGTTAGAATAGGGCCCATTAGCTTACATTCCGAGTATGATGAGGAAAGACTGGAGAGACATTGGGATCTTTTTCAATAACAGTAAAGGACCGTGCTGTCTTTAATGGCTCATATTTTAGCCCACTAACTACAAATAGGCTTCCATTTTCCAAAACAATGCAACAGTTTTAATTCCTAATTTTATTGGCAGCCATTGTTTTGATTTCATATTTGATCAATGTACTATGACATTCATCCTGCTTGTAACTTGCTTGAGGTACAGTAGGTGATGCATGCACTGAGCATGAACATTTAGTAGTTTTCTGTCGAATTTGGGTCATTACTGCAGAGTAATACAGGTGAGAGAAGTAACTATTACTAGTTTGGAAAAGTAATCCAGATGGTGCATTCAAATGCTGGTGAGAGGTTCTCAGAATCTGAGAGTTGCTAACATAACAGCAATGTACTGATGAACCATGCATTCTGAAACTGATTTAAATAATATAAATAATACCTCAAGCATAGATGTTGTGAAACAGAATTGGTAGCTCTCAGAATTCATACGGCTGCTGTCCTTTGCCAACTGCCTCTTTAGTTTCAAGTGTGGGACCTGGAGCTTACCACCAGCTGAGCTGGAATGGTGTTCCCCTGAAGCTTTTTCCAAACACCGTTAGCTTTTTAATGTATGTGTATTCCCTCACAGCTCAGGTCCTCTACCAGAGGCGTGGGAGCCTGAGGGTTCTGTGCAGTATCTGTTCCTAGGACTGCGCTCTATTGGACAGAGATCTCAGGTTTGTTCCTGTTCCTGGAATTTGCTGGGGCCACTGTCCCAGTTTAGGTGTTACAGCCCCAAGGGCCCTGGTTACCACTGTTGCCTTCACTTTCTATCTCCTCTCTCAACGGGCCGGCTACATTGCACACGTAACGTATGCGGAGCGGATGTTCAACACTACGCTTCCACTATAATCAATGAAAGTGGCTACACCGGGCACGAGAGCAGCGCGTAGTGATCCGCTCTACAAGCGTAAAAATAGACCAGTCTTCTATTTATATTTTTTTTTTACGTGATGTGTGTGCGGCTCTTTTACACAAAAATTTATCATAGGGTGTCTATATTTCTTTTAAATTAAACTACGGATTCACAGGAAACGACTTAATGACCGTGATGGCAGTTTCATTTTGAGAGTTTTTGTTTTTATTTCATGTTTCCCTCACCTGCGACATTTGATAACAGCTGACAGTAGATTGACGTTTCACAGCGCTGTGCCACTTCCAAAACCTCAAACGACAACAATCCCAAAGCAAAAACTCATTGTCTCGCCTGTGACTCGCACAATCCTACGCTGTCTGTGCGCGCAGCAGGTGTAGCCGGATAAAAGACACATTCTGCATACGTTATGCGTTCAATGTAGCCAAGCATGTTGTGTCCTTTCTTCTTGATGTGGCTGTCGTTTTGGATTGCTATCTTGTTGACCACAACAATGTCTGGTTGGTGTGTGTGTATGTATGTGTGTGTGTGTGTGTGTGTGTGTGTATATATATATATATATATATATATATTACTGAAGTAAAATGTATTAGCTTTAAAAGGGTACCTAAACTCAGTCTGGGAAACTTCTACACAGTGCTAGTGCATTTTTAATATTACTTCTTCTCTCTATGCACTTTGGAAGTAGGTGTAGTTGCCCCAGAAGTCCCCACTCTGGAATAGTGGGTGGTAAAATACAAAAAAAAACCATGGTACTGTAGATGGGTGACAAACTATGTTATTACAACCATTGATCCAACAATTACCCTGAAATATTGCTATTCAAATGAGTTCGAATGAGTTTTTGAACTCAAATGGGCTGCTGCTTTTTCCATTAACATGTCAATTCAGCTCACTGAAATCAGGAAGCGGACAAAACCTCAATAAGAACAGAGAATGTATACTTTCTCAGGTCTTTCGCCTTTGGGTAGAGCATTTTGACATTCTTTCAACGAGCCCTTTTGGCTGGCGTTAGTTGGGCTGTGCTGTGATGTGGCTCTTCCTGGTAGTCTCAGCAGGAAGCACTCGAGTCCAGAGTATATCAAAGTCAGCTGCAGACTCTAAGGGCAGGGCCATGGTGGAGCTTTAGAGAGCACCTCGGGGAGTTTACATAGGCGATGGCTCCCTTCCTTTGTGAAACACTAGTCGGGACATTATGATGTCACTGCTGAGTGACCAATATGACCGCAGGGACACAGCGATACAGCAGCAGCTACGGATGTGAAATTTCAGAACACTTCCAGTCAATGGGAAGACGTTTTTCTGCTGCAATAATTATGGAAACCAGCATAGACGACAGCGTGTCTGGGACATGACTCAAACTCTTGTTACAATCATGACTAAGCACTTTAAATATATTAGAAAAAATTAAACTGTGAGTCAGATTACAAAGGCTAAATTCATTTGATCCTCCCCCCCATGTTGCATTTTCTTTCCTTTTTTTGGTTTCCAGACTCAGTGGGCCTGTGACCTGTGACATGGCATTCTAATTTTGCTGTCACCCCTTTCTCCACTCCGTTATGAATTCTCTGTTGTTGTCGTCGTTGTTGTTGTTGCACTTTATAATACAATGGCCGCTGTCATTTAATGGCGGGCTCATTCATCATAGTCAGCAGTTCCAGCCCACTCAACCGCTACTGTATTTCAACAAACCTTTACATTTCAAAAACCTCTGAGTTAATGGTTTTGCTGCTCACAGAGCATTCGGTAGAGCTGATGGGCAGTCGTGATGTTCAGTGCCTCACACAGGACCAAAATGTACTTTATAGGGGGGTGGGAGGGGGATGACAAGTGCATGTGCCTGATAGAACAAATGCTCAGTGACCAAGACTATGCTATTTACAAAGATGGGACAATCTGCTTGATGTTTCCTAACCAAATTGGAAATGAGATTCATTATTTTCCTGAAAGTGATACAACTTGTATGCCTGTCACCACAGTGCATTGCACTCATTGTCTCCAAATCACACACCCTAGTTGACTGTGACGTGGCTTTACATGACCAAACCTGTGGTGTAATGTGTCCACACCTTTTTACAGTTACTTACGGCTCACTGACTCCATGGTTCCAAGCTGACATGCTGTCATGTGAGTGTCTGGCAACGTGCTACTGTAACTAGCAGGGATTAGCCCTGATACAGTTTGTCACTCAATGTCGACAAGAAGAAAATTTGAGGCCCACGCTGCACACATACCTTCTTCTCATCAATAGCTCCTGCGTGGAGCAAGTCAGGAGCACCAAGTTATATACTTGGTGTGCACATTGTTGATGATCTCAGCTGGTAACACAACTGCACCTCCCTGACCAGGAAAGCACTTCACTGCCTCTGAAGAGAGCCAGTGCAGCAGCACCGTGGCTTGGTTTGGTGCTTAGTAACGCGCAAGACGATTTTGATTGGTTTAAAGAAATGCCAATAAACTAGAGCACGTTTCTCTCCCAATCCCGGAATGCTGTGTGGACTAGCCAGACCCTCCTCCGCAGCGCTATGGAGGAAGACGAGATGAGGCGCCGAACGAACAGGAACGGGAGTGGATGTCTAGCAGAAACAAAGCTCCTTACGCAGAAATGGATAAAGAAAAGGGTCTTTTGGATGACAAGTTGAGTTTCAAAGCCCTTCCAAATGTTTCTCTCCACAAGACTAAAGTTATTTGCATGTACTGTAGATGTGAACTGAGTTACCACCGGAGTAGTCAAGTCTCAAATATCACTTGAGCGTTAAAAACTTAATCCAAAAAATATCCCTTTTTTAAAGTACATTTAGAACAGATGGAAAAAAAAGTGTGATTGATTCGTGATTAATCGCGATTACAATTTTAATCGATTGTCAGCCCTCATTTATTTATTTATTTAATATTGAGTAAAATGGCAGTCCATAGATTTCTAGATGTGTTTAATGCTTACTACGTGCTGTTGCCCTTCTGTTTGAATCAACACAACTGGAAATGATGCGAACATCTGCTGATGCATGTGCCTTTGGGTTGCAATAAACTGGGGAGGCCATTAATATACTATGGCAGATCGCATGTGTAACCTTTGCGTGGGAAACACTTGATATAGATCCATTACTTCACACAAACTGCAGCCATTTATAGTAGGTCTACAAATGTTTGTAGACCGACTTATCCACATTATCACTGTATTTTAATATGTTGTGCGGGTAATCATAATTTTCCAAACATATACTCAAATGCTCCACCCTTAACTGCCCTGCACTTTTGTCCCACTTTGTTGTGAAGAAACACAGTCATTGCTGAAGTTATCACTGAGCGCATGGCAGCAGCTCCGTTAGGCCAGCTCCTCTTACTCGCTGATGTGCGGCGAGCCCCAAGGTTAGCAACAAAAACTGTTTAGCTCCAGAGATCTAAATGGAGAGCTCCTTGTGCCGCTGCGGAGTGATAACATTCAGGCTCCGCTGGGGATGTCGCCATTGTGAAGAAGCTGTAATTTAGAGAGGGGTTGGAGAAGCTTATCTTCCTAAGCCCCTGAGCAAAATAAAGAAATAGTGTGTGTGTGGGTGTGGGGGGGTGAAAAAACACAAGACAGAAGCAATGAGTCACTGTCGATGGCAAACAGAAGTAAAAAAAAAAAAAAAAATGTTAGATAAAGGGTCTGTGGTGAAAAAATGAGCGGCCCCGCTTATTATTCATGAAATTGTTAAGACTGCGAGTCACCCAAACTGGCTCCAAAAGGTCAATTTTCCGCAACACATAGGCAGCTTTCTTTATTCTGCTGCAGCGGTGGTTGCAGCGGGAAATTCTCTCAAAGTCTTGTCTTGCTATGACAAAGCTATTGGGCTCACTGCATATTGAAAAAACCCTGACTGTGTTGGAAAAGTGACATTATTCTCTTCTTAGCCTTCTGCCTCGGTTTGACTTGATCCACCTTAAACTCCATCTGACACTGCTGTACTGTGTCCTTGAGCACTAAGGTATGGCTTTCTGTGGTTCTTTTGACTGGAATTCTCTGGAGATAACACATTGTGGTGCAGAATCGCTATCGCCATCAACAAGTGAAATGCACATGGGTACAACTTAAAGGGCTCATTAAAATTGGCTCCCAAGATTTCAGTTTCAAAGTCGTCCATGCTCGGTTATAAATTGTAGTCATTAGGCAGAAAGTGTCCCAATTCTGCTTTAAAGTTGAAGTTGCCTCTCAGCAGCGTCTTTGATAAATTGATAGCAGGTCTTTTAATCTCATTGCGCTCCTCTGGGGTCCTCCCCGGTGATTGCTCTGTTGATGGGTTCTTTGCAAAGAGCTGTCCTTGTCTCAGAGCAGCAAGTCTACATCGCTTAGTCAGCACGGGCATACAGAATGCACACAGTGTTCCCTCAGTGCTGCTTTTGAACGCCAACCTTTTCTTTTGCTTGTTTATTAAGCATTCAGTTCAAAGAAATTGCAGAGGACTAGACTGTGAAATGTTAGTTTTTTTACCGTATAACTCTCAGTAGGTGTTAAAGCACACACACACACACACACACACACACACACTTTTCTTTTTCATACCACTTTCTACTTCGCTACATTTCAGAGAGAAATATTGCACTTTTTACTCCACTACATTCATCTGATAGCTTTAGTTACTTTACAATTTAATTGTAGTTTATTAAATACAATGTTTCATTATAAATTGACCTACCCAACAATTTAACGGCCTACAAGTCCAGCTGAAATGACACTTAGTTGATGGAAAGAACTGTTTGGATCATTTCCAGTTTCTAAAATGTGAGGATTTTTCTGCATTGAGTACTTTTACTTTGAATACTTTAAGGTACATTTTCCTGATGATACATACTTTTACTTAAGCAACATTTTCAATGCAGTACTTTTACTTGTAACAGAGTATTTTTACAGTGTGGTATTAGTACTTTTACTTAAGTAAATTATCTGAATACTTCTTCCAGCACTGACAAACACACATCAATGAATTAGTTTTTTGTATTGTGGTTGGAGGTTTGGTTTAAAGATACACTTCTGCTTTTGTCCTTGACAATGTTAAAAGGAACCAACATGTGTCTGTAACTGTCTAAATCCAGTGTGCATACTAAATATGGTCAATTTTGAGGTTGCTGTTGTGGGACCCTAGTCTCCAAAATGCACAAAGGAAATGAAAAAAAATTAAGTGCGGGTGGTGGAAAAAACGCTCCAAAAAAAATCTCTGTAAACAGAAATAAGTATTAAATCTTAGGACAATCATTGTGCTGGGTCTTTGTTAATTGGCAGTAACATTCAAAAGTTGCTGTTTGGTGGACATCTGACATGACACATATACAGTGGGGCAAAAAAGTATTTAGTCAGCCACCAATTGTGCAAGTTCTCCCACTTAAAGATGAGAGAGGCCTGTAATTTTCAACATAGGTACACTTCAACTATGAGAGACAAAATGAGAAAAAAAAAAAATCCAGAAAATCACATTGTAGGATTTTTTAATGAATTTATTTGCAAATTATGGTGGAAAATAAGTATTTAGTCAATAACAAAAGTTCATGTCAATACTTTGTTATATACCCTTTGTTGGCAATGACAGAGGTCAAACATTTTCTGTAAGTCTTCACAAGGTTTTCACACACTGTTGCTGGTATTTTGGCCCATTCCTCCATGCAGATCTCCTCTAGAGCAGTGATGTTTTGGGGCTGTCGCTGGGCAGCACAGACTTTCAACTCCCTCCAAAGATTTTCTATGGGGTTGAGATCTGGAGACTGGCTGGTTCACTCCAGGACCTTGAAATGCGTCTTACAAAGCCACTCCTTGCCCGGGCGGTGTGTTTGGGATCATTGTCATGCTGAAAGACCCAGCCACGTTTCATCTTCAATGCCCTTGCTGATGGAAGGAGGTTTTCACTCAAAATCTCACGATACATGGCCCCATTCATTCTTTCCTTTACACGGATCAGTCGTCCTGGTCCCTTTGCAGAAAAACAGCCCCAAAGCATGATGTTTCCACCCCCATGCTTCACAGTAGGTATGGTGTTCTTTGGATGCAACTCAGCATTCTTTCCCCTCCAAACACAACGAGTTGAGTTTTTACCAAAAAGTTCTATTTTGGTTTCATCTGACATTCTCCCAATCCTCTTCAGGAACATCCAAATGCTCTCTAGCAAACTCCAGACGGGCCTGGACATGTACTGGTTTAAGCAGGGGGACATGTCTGGCACTGCAGGATTTGAGTCCCTGGCGGAGTGGTGTGTTACTGATGGTAGCCTTTGTTACTTTGGTCCCAGCTCTCTGCAGGTCATTCACTAGGTCCCCGTGTGGTTCTGAGATTTGTTTTTGTGGTTCTTGTGATCATTTTGACCCCATGGGGTGAGATCTTGCGTGGAGCTCCGGATTGAGGGAGATTATTAGTGGTCTTGTATGTCTTCCATTTTCTTGTAATTTCTCCCACAGTTGATTTCTTCACACCAAGCTGCTTACCTATTGCAGATTCAGTCTTCCCAGCCTGGTGCAGGTCTACAATTTTGTTTCTGGTGTCCTTTGACAGCTCTTTGGTCTTGGCCATAGTGGAGTTTGGAGTGTAACTGTTTGAGGTTGTGGACAGGTGTCTTTTATACTGATGACAAGTTCAAACAGGTGCCATTAATACAGATAACGAGTGGAGGACAGAGGAGCCTCTTAAAGAAGAAGTTACAGGTCTGTGAGAGCCAGAAATCTTGCTTGTTTGTAGGTGACCAAATACTTATTTTCCCAAGGAATTTGCAAATAAATTCATTAAAAATTCTACAATGTGATTTTTCTGTATTTCTTTTTCTCATTTTGTCTCTCATAGTTGAAGTGTACCTATGATGAAAATTACAGGCCTCTCTCATCTTTTTAAGTGGGAGAACTTGCACAATTGGTGGCTGACAAAATACTTTTTTACCCCACTGTATCATTTCCTTTTAGTATAAAGTGGTTAAGTATATTAATATTTTTGTATACTAACTGCTAAACCAGTATTCTATTATGATTACAAGGCTGCAGCGAATATCGTATATTTAATTATGACATATGGTGAGACCATAAATGATGTTAAATAGAATTAAGACTGAAATAGTGTTGGATCGACGCTGTCATATAAACCGCTTCAACAAACTATTATTTGTTTCTATTGTCAAACATGACAGACAACCACCATCTGCCTTTGGCTGCAGACAATACAATTTCCTGGAGAAGCTCTCTCCCTTTGTTGAGCTACCATGTGTCACTATGATTGGCTTAAAGTGTATTCTTTAATCACCAAACCCTCCGATCTACATTCCACCTTACGAAACCTTTTTGCACTGCTGCACATACATGAACCAAAACAGCAGGGGCCCATTTCATAAAAGCAATTTATGAGCACTATTTACTCGCAGATCGTTAATGGTGCCAGTGTCCCAATTCACAAATGACTGTCTCTCGCAAATTGCAGATACATTTCAGAGTCTTACAGTTCTCTTGCATGCTGATGCATGGGTCACAAGTATGTGTTTCTTTTTTTTAAAGATTATTTTTGGGCATTTTAGGCCTTTAATTCCACAGGACAGATGAATACATGAAAGGGGAGAGAGAGGGGGGAATGACATGCAGCAAAGGGCCGCAGGTCGGAGTCGAACTGGGCCCGCTGCGTCGAAGAGTAAACCTCTATATATGTGCGCCTGCTCTACCAACTGAGCTTACCCGGCCACACAAGTATGGTATTGGTTGGTAAAACAAGTCTAAATTTGTGTGAGAGGAAATTACCATATTTTGCAGATTTGGTGAAACAGGATCTCAAATCTACCACTTTGTGCTAGTTGCTGCGCATGCCATTCAATTATGGCCCACAGTCTTGCTTTCCAATTTTTGATGGGATTGTGGCCAGCTATGAGATGGGCTGTGACTTTTTTTCAACAATAATGACAATGAAAGAGCTTGTTTGGGTGCACATCTATGTTACCTTTTGAAATCACACGATTATGGCCAAAATGATAATCACGATTATTTTGATCAATATATTGATCACGATTATTTGTTGATTTTAACCAAAAAAAATGTATTGTCACATAGGCTAATTATAACTGCTTTCACATTCATATTGTGCTACATTCCTCCTTTGTTGAAGGATACTATGAAGGAGTATGCCATTTCAGCTGTTGTGCGCATAGACTGTATATAAAAGGTTGTGCGACCGCTTTCCAAACATGCGCGTTTGCCGTGAAAAGATACAGGCAACGCAATTTTCTGTTCACGTTAGCGCCGCATGTTAAAATTCGGTGCCAATAGGGCACCGGTGCCCGGTAACTACCGGACGAAATAGCAACGCGGATTACGGTGCCACTTTAATGTCTGCGCAACAGAAACATCGCTGCATGTCACGCTATTAAACACTAATAACACGTTACACAGCAGCTAACGTTAGCCTACCATTAGCTACAGTAGTAACTGGATTAAACACGGCTAAAATGCTGACAGCTAAACGGTGTAGTGTGACTGTATTTCACTGTAGAGGATTAAAACAGCGTGACGTACAACAATCTGCCGCTAAAGCTATAAGCTAAAAGACTCAAACTAGCACTGGTCGCTGCTGTTGTCAAAAACAACACAGAAGGGACAAAATGTTGCGTTTACTGGCCAACTGCTAAACCTCGTGACAACTTATGACCGACTGCTATCTGTTGTGGAATTTTCCCATATACAGTATATACAGTATATAACAATTTTCCTCAGGTTACTCTGTCCTATGTGACTGTCTACATCTAAACCAAAGAATTTGTCTAAACTTGTCTAATTTGTCTAAGCTGCACGGTGCAGGGAACTTTGAAAAAAAAAAAAAAAACTTAGATACTGATTTCTGTTTCTATGAACAGAATGAAACATTTTAAATATCGCTCGATCACGTGAATTTGATCGTTGGGAAGCCAAAATCTTTAATTAACGATTAATTGTGCAGCCCTAGCTAGCATACTAGTTTCTCACCTACGAACGGAATCACAATAGCGTTTTCTCTCCAGAACATCTCAGTATAAGGGCGTTTTCACACCTATAATGTGTTTGCTTTGGTCCAAATCAGTTGATGAGTTCGTAAACTTGGAGCGATTTCCGATTGGTTTGGTTTCACACCTGGAAAAATCCAAGCGTACGAAAATGCGTCATTGAAAATCACGCAAGAAAGTCCACTCCTCTTATTGGTCGGATATGTCTGCGGCGGGAGCAAAAAAGTAAATGCAGGAAACAGGTCCTGGCTTCTGGACTAGTGCAAATTTCTTGCATCTCCATGGTCAAACCAGCTCATTTCATTTAAATAATAGGACAGTTTTTCGCGAGCGATGTTACTCTGTCTGCTCTGGTCACCGAGACTACGCTCTGCTATGCCGGTGTCCGTCTCCAACTTTAGCGGCGGTCTGTTCGACCGCGGAAATGCGAATGACGGACGGCAGGCTTAACTGCAGTCTATTTCTGTGAGAGAAACACTGCATGCTGCTACAGTTAGCTGCTCTGCTGCATCGCAGATTGCAAAGCACACCTGACTACAGGAGACATTAGCTCAGACTTGCGGAGTTTACTTTAACTGTAACTAAGATGTGTTGCACTGCATGACTTGTGTTCCACACAATTGCATGAAGTGGTGTAATTAGTTATAATAGGCTGCTGGCAAGCACATCTTTGGATGCAGGGAAAACTGCCAAAAATAGAAAAATTAGATGAGAGCTAAAAGATGTATCGCTGTGTGCCTCTGATGATCATTTTGTGCAACTGAAAATTCCAACACATAAAAGCAGGTTTTATACTGAAACTGTAAAAGAACAAAATCAACCCACAGCAAACATTCTGTCCCGGAGCTGAGTGTGTGTGTTAGAGAATGGCAACTGTATCTCTGCTAATCCCATCTGATAAACCAACAGTTGTGATCTGTCTCCGCAAGTATGCACAGTATGCAGTAATGGCTGTGAATTTGTGAATTGTGATGTTGAGTTTGGCTCTCACTCGATTATCTGTGCAAGAAAATGAAACAATATCTTATTTCTTTTTGCTGGTGAAGCGAACACACGAGGAAAAAAAAAAGCCACACAGCCTCAAGCGTTGAGCCCATTTAATCCAACAGAAGGCTGTCCTTTAGATGTCAACGGTGGCAACAAAGCCTCAATTTGTTGCTTGTATGACGTGGGTGCTGAATAGAAGCACAGAGACATAGACAGGGCCTCTCCCACACACTGATGTGAAAGATTATGTTAACAAATGTAATTAGTTTTATATATATAGTCACCTTATGTACTGTATATTTAACAATGGTTCCTATTCCTGCAGTTTAAGAGTGGTCCGAGTTCTCTCCCAAATAGTCAATAACTGCTTTCTGAGATGTAATGCTGTAATGTTTTTGCAACATCTCTGGTGCATAGTGCTCATAAATGGAGTGTTTTATAGCACATGGCTTTTTTCTTTCATTGCTGCTGATGCTAAACTAAACCTATACCCTTGGTCAAAGTGTTCAGTCATCATTTTCATTTTAACTTCATACCAAAATGTAACCCCTAAAACCAATTTTTGAAAACTCGAAATGAAATGGAGATGACCTAACCACCAACTGTAATATAAACAAAACACTGTCATAATAGCTCGCACACCCATTACATCTCTGTAAGCTAACAGTGTACACTATAGCTTAACTCATTCACCTGACTGACATCTTGCATATTTCCACAATAGAAATGTTAAAATGCAAATGAAAACTACAGGCTATACATAGTGACTGGTGGGGTAACTATACACAGTGACTGGTGCTTGTCTTTTTTCCTCTGCCACTCCTGTTTCCCTCTCTAATTTCTCCCTCAAGAATAAGGGGTATCACTCACACTGTGTAAACATTGCTAATCATTTAGAGTAGTTTCTAAGGATTTTCTTTGTTTATTCGTGGAGTTCCCACTTTCAATGTATGTACATACATACATACATACATACATACATACATACAGGGTGCGATTTGTGAAGAAAGCAGAGGGGGGCAGGGGAGGGATGTTTTTTGATCAGTCACAACTAAAAAAACATGCAAGAATGAAATCCCCCTTCCAATACCATGGATATTGTTCGACTCGACCAGACATGGGGGGGATACATTTTGGGGGGGGGGGGGAGATACATTTTGTCCCCACCGGAGATAAATATAATTCATCAGAGGCAGGGATATGTAGACTAGAAAGAGGGGAATCCCACGCATCCCCCCTGGAAAATCGCACCCTGCACACATACATACATACACACATACTGTACATACAGAGATACATACACCTACATGTTTATGTATTTCAGTTATTTAGCAGCCAGCAGAGAGCTGCTTAAAAAATAGGCTGTGTTGAAATGATGGAGCACTTCTTTGCTTTGCTGCCTTCTGAGGATTTGGGTTGGAAATGGTGGTACATACAGGCTAGTCATTGTGTGACAACAATTGTACAGTACACACACCTGAGCAATAAGGTATGTGTATGTATGCGGTTTGTGTGGGGCATCCATCCTGCTGCACCTTTGTTATAACTGTGTCATCATACTTCACATGATCCATTTGGTAGTTTTTTAAACAGCCTTGAGCACTGTATAGTATTGAGCTGTTCTCCATGAAACAACCCTGTGAACGTGCCAGTAGATAATCCGTGAATAATGCCCTGCCCGGCTCGACCTGAGCTCCACATGATTTAGCCTCACGGAAAGGCAAATTATCCCGGAAACCGTTGCTCAGTCCTTCAGCTTGAGTAAATTGCTTCTCCTCTCACAAGCAACAATAGCTGTCTCATTGACTCAGCATAGACTCAGCATTGAGAGTCAGCATACTGGCAAAACAAAATATAGTGTCACTCAATGTTCCTCTCCCATCCATCACGCGGCTCATTTTAGAGGAACAGTTTTTCGCCTGCATGCTCATTTCTGAATGGCTCTGCATGTGGTGCGGTCCTGTGGTGTCTTCTGCTCAAACAAGGCACCCGCTGGTCTTAGTTAAGCGCCAATCGCATCTTGTGTAGTCAGACTTTTATCTACCAGTGATGCTGAAGAGCCCCCACGCATCATTCATCACAGTGTGCCCAAAGCTGTCTCGGACGCAGGGCCATTGATACGAGGAGGGAAAACAACACAGGGACACTTGGTGATCAATTAAAGTTTCTCTCCTCAGTGATGCCGGCAGCATTTCTTTCACATTTTCAAGTAGAAGCTACAAGAAAATAAGAGTTTTACTGAGCAAGGTAAAAGTAACAGCATCTGATTATTATGAGTACTCAGAACTTAAAAGGAACTTCAATGAATTCACTCATCAAACAAATGATGCCTATTTGTTGCATCATGGGAAATGCAGAATCCAGCACTTTTGGAGATTGACCCATGCTTTCTGCCAACGTTTTGGTTATTCCAATTAAGAAATTTCTGTCTGTTTTTGTGGGCTGGGCTCTGTTGGAAAAAGTTGAGTGTTTAACTCTTATCAAATAATGTGTAGCCTATTTAATATTTTTTTTTTCTCCTAATGGTTATACACATGCAAAGTCCATGTACCTAAATAAATGTACTTACTGTCCACCACTTCCTACCGAATCCTATTTTCAGTAGCAGTTTCACTGCTAAAGAAAATGATGGCCCACATCCCTCTTATGAAATGTTTCAGTGGGGTGATGAAGTCATTAAAAGAGCCTTTCTTAAAGAGCAGTGTTTTCTGAAGCCACAACAGATCCATTTGGCCAAATGTTGCTCAAAGTGGCGAGCAAACTCAGACAGCATCATGGACGACAGTGACATGCTTGAAGATTGCAGGCAATAAAGCTGTGGACAGATTCCATGGCCGCGGCACTGACAGCCTGAGCCGGCTACCGCTGCTTTATCCTCCGTGTCTCTCGCCCCTGACAGGATTGCAAAGAGACTGACTAATAAACATTACAGAGTGCCAGCTCTGCTCACACCAGACCACAGAAACACACAGTGTCTTTATCCCCAGGCCTGAATTGATAGCTGTGGTAGTTTGGCTTCTGACAAGGCTGATGTCTACCTATCTGAATGGCCCCCTTCTTTCACTGACCCTCTCCCAGCGGCTGCTCTGACAACGTGCTTACCCCTGGCTTTTATGTGGGGCTAGAATGACCTTTTTAGATGGGGTTTAGTGTGTTTTATTATGCTTATTTACCAGCAGAAAATGTTTGTTGGGGGAGAAAAAAATCTAAAAAAAGTCTACTATATGTGCTACAGTTCACAGTCGTTAGTTGATATTTTTACAGCTTTTTAACACGATAACCATTACATAATGAATTACTACCCAACTTCATTATCATATCAGCCTTATACAGCTGTGAATACAATAGAATCAGCAGACGTACGTTACATCACCAGGCAAGTACATTTCCTTTCTATTAGTCTGAAGTGCTTGTGTAAACATTGTCTCCGGGTGATAATTTAAAGATAGGAGAAACAGGCCTGGCATGTTCTTTGTGTTCTTTATATTGGCTGTGATAATAGCTGTTTGTAAAAAAGAAAAAAGAAAGGAAAAAAAGAAAGTAGTTTCTTACATTCAACTGATCAAGTCCAGCGGTGCTAGTGAAACAAAGAGAAGCGACAGATCCCCTGCTGCATGGAATGAGGAGTCAGAATATGATTAGAAGTCAAATGAGGTTTCACAGAGGCAGAATGAGCTCAATTACCTGCAATAATGGAACTTACTGGTGACGGTGCAAATGGAAAGGAGATGGATTAAACTTGGCCTTTGGCAGGTGCACAGCAAATTATCTCTTTCAAGGGTATAGCGCCCAAAGCATGAATCACTTTGTCGTGTTTGGGTAAATGAGGACAAGCAAAAAAACCATTTAGGACAGTGAGTATGCAAGAGGTGTTTGTGTATGAGATCAATGCAAATATTCACTCGGCTGGATGACCATGGTGTCTATTATTAAAGTAAAAACAGAGTAATCAAAGTAATCTCCAGCACTTTTGATTAACAGTTCATGTAAACCGCACTTGTTAAATGTCAGTCAACCTGGCCTCGCTACATCTGACGCTGCTGATTTTTTTTAACAAGGCTTGACCGACTTGGGTGCTTGCCTGAGTTTGATTGCTTCCTGTCTCTGCTGGTTGTCCATACAGATCTCAGACGTACACCTCAAAACTCTAAATGTCTTCACACAGCTGTGGATGTCTTTAGACAGGGACAGCTTTGACTGATAATAACAGTCCAAGTCTCAATACAGCTTGATTAATAATAAAGTGTCTGATGTTCAATCAAGGAGACTGGAGAGACTTCTCGAGAGAGAAAAAATTGGGAGACAAATTTCAGCCGCAATCAGCAGGAGCATTGATTGATTACATACAGCCCTTTTACAAACAAACTGAGTTTAGGACGTTTTTGACAGTTCCACATTTATAAAAGGCAGTGGCAGCTGGGAATATTTTGTTACAATATCTCAAGAGAGGAATTTCAGTGCTGTATGACATGCAGTCATACTGTAGCTGGAGGGTCCAGTATTTCATTCATTGAATTTTCTACCCTGAAACAAAAATCGTTAGATAAAATTTGGGGTGCGTTTCATGAAATCATGTTGACAAAATACAATGTATCATGAGAAGTACTCATAGGGCCTGTGAGAAGTGTCGTGTAGGGAGCTTTGCAAAGTCGAGACAAAACAAACCTGATGATATCATTTGGCTTATTTCAATTAGCTTGTCTTGGCATGAGACTCCAAATGTATTCCAGAAAGCCTGTTATAAACTGGGGTGTGGAATTTTAAATATGAGGGCAACTATCAGGCAAAGAGGTTCTGATTAAAGACACCATTGGTTTGGAGTGACTCATACAGCCTCTGCTGCTTTGCTTTTGATCATTCTTTTTTAAATCTGTGTCCCACTAGCCTCCCAACTTTATGAATGCGCGATACTAAATTACTGGAGTACCCCTTACATAGCCAATTAAATGCAAAATATCCAATTTTCATCACAGCCAAATGAAAATGTTGAGGTAATTGGGGGTCAACAGCAAGCCTCTCGTCTCGGTTTGCACACCGAGACGCAGAGCCAACGCAGATTTGCCTGTGATCTGGGGCTTTTGTCTGGGAGCTCCAAAAACTGTCCGCAGCAGGAAAATAAGGGCTAAAGTCCTGTAGTCCTGCATAGCCAGACCTTCCTCCACAGGTCTGGCAATATCACACAGCATTTGGTTTATTGGCATTTGAACTTTGACTTTAAACCAATCACGATCGTCTTGGGAGACAGAACTCAGATTGGACAGATAGTCTAACTAGCTGTCTGGATTTACCCTGCAGAGATCTGAGGAGCAGTTAACCATAGTCCTCACAAATCCACCAGAATTTAAAATTAGAACACAAAGACAGCGGGAAGGTACTGGACATCCGGCCAAAAAGAGGAACATCCGGCGGAATTTCCGGTGGCACCGGAGCAATCCCGGAAGTGAAACGTTGTGGATTTACACTACAGCGTAGTGCAGCGTGTAATGCACTTTTGTTTTTTGCTATTTTTGTTATAGAGAATCTTTAAGTGTATGAACCAGACTGCTGGCTGTCTCTCAGCACTCATCCTCCCTGTGTAGAGAGACCCAAGCTAAACAGTATACTGTACTGTAGACTGCTATACAACAGCAACAACAACAATAACAACAGCAGAGTGGTGTCATCTGTCCTTTTCCCAGCATGCCCAGCACTCAAATCCACTTTCTGCAGTCTGGATATAGGCTGGTAAAAATAACAGAAAGCCCTGTGGATTGGGAATACATGTGCCAAAAACAATGGAGGCACCACACTGTTTTGACTGTGCCAAGTTAACATCATGCCATTACACATTATTGAGCCGCAGGGCTCATAACCGGCTTTTATTCTTCGAAAGCTATTTTTCTTTTTCAGCACTGGTCAGGGTTTGACATCGGCTGTCTGTGGGGAGAATTTTTTTGAAGTGCTAAATTGACTGAAAGCTTATGTCAAAAAGTGCCTGATTATATCCCAATAAAAGGGTCAGCTTACAAGCATGCCACTTCAATGGCTAAAGCCATAGGTCTGAATATAAAACAGAGTTTATTATGAAAAAGGTTAGAATCTACATAGTGAATATGATTGTAACCCGGGCTGTCATTTTCAGTCTAATTAGGTAAAAGTACCATACTGATACCATACTATAGAAGCTCAATGTCTCAGTAATTGTAGGTCTATTAAGAAACCTCTTCTGTGCTTTTTATAGACGAGTATTGTTCCACAACAGGCTGGTAACAATTGTAGCACTCCTTGCATCCCATTTAGTCTTGGCTGTTTGTACAAGGTGCTGTAAAACAAATGAATGAATACTGGCTTCAGGAACACTTGATGCGTCATGAATTAGCCACCTCTGCTTTGCTTTGTCATTACACACACTCAGTATTAGGCTAACTGTCCAGCATTTACTGTCTCACCTCTGACTGCACTTTCTACAAACACAGGCCCATTTTTGTACGGGGTAATCAAATGTGCAAAATAGTGGCTGCAATGTGTTCATATATTACTGTATATGAGACATAATATGTAAGTTAAAGAGTAGTATATGATGTGAACAAGAAACCACAGATGAATGGTGATATCATGCTGGTCTGTAGCACGTACAAGTTCATTCTTGACCTTGGAAGTAGTATTTTTGACAAAAAGAATTGTACAGCAAGGTCCACCTACCAGCATTTTTTCTTTCATAGCTTTCAACCACAGCTCAGTCTTTATCAGCAGTGATTATAGGGGGCCATTTGGAGAAAAGCAAACTACTGTTTGTTGAGGATAGGCTGCTATTATGTGTCTTAATGGGGTTTTGATACACTCACTTTTTGAAATGGCTGAATATCACAATCCCTACTATATATCATTGTGGGAGCATTGAATTCATAACTTCCTAGGAGTGTTTTCACTGTAAAGAGAGAGTAGATGAAGCATGAAAACAAGGCAATCATGCAAAAGCATGACAGCATACAGTACTGAGTGTAAATGATGCATAAATGTAATTAACTTAAAGGTCCAGTTTGTACCCTGTTTAGTTGTTCATTATCAAAATCTGTGTTGCCCGTTCACAAACTTGTCCTTTTTCATGAATATTTACCACCACCATCCAATTACAATTCCAAGTATTCCTTTTGGCTTGAAATTTTACATTTGCAATCGCATGAACTGGGGTAGACGCTCCATATTCATGCGCCATCTTGAAATACGTTAGCCGGTAAGGGACATACACGACATACTGCTCCGCCTTTTGCATTTTCGCTGTCACATGATAAACTCACAGGTGCTGCTAATGCTGCTAATGGGTATCGTAGCTTCCCGGCCCCGGCAAGTTTGAAGAAGGAAACATGGAGGACCACACGTATTCAAAATCCAAATTTCAGGAACAGGAGTCTTCTTCTTCGCCCAGAAAAAGAAAAAGGATATTGAAAAGAGAGAGGACCGGCTTTTTGAAGCGTGAAGGCTACCGTAGCTGTAATACGTACTTTGAACTGCGTGGTGCGAGAGAGTTGATTGCGATATATGATCTCAACGCTAGATGGGAGAAAAAATTGGACCTTTAATAAGCATACCAATTGCTCCATATTTAGCATATTTCCTCACAAAACTTATAGAGCCTTACAATCCTGTTTGTAGACAGACATTTGCTACAGCATTGTGTGCCAGAAGATGAACAGTCATCTATTAATCAACATCTACTAATGACCGGAGTTCATTCATTTCTCTTACGTCACTTAAAAATAAATCAACCAGATGAAACAGTTCCCATCAACTCATTTAAAATTCCCACAATGAAAAGGCTCTCAGCTGCCTTGTGGGATTGGTGGTTTTCTCCCAGTGTTGAATCTTCTCTGGGGTTCTTGGTCCCGCGATGAATTAATTTAGTGCATATGCCGAAAAGTCATACCATTTGGAGGCTGTCCTCCCCTGAAAAATGGCCACATAGGTCATTTGTACAAGCAGCAATTATGACCCATATTTACGTTTATTGTTAGGCGGCGCCCTCTAGTGGCCATAGTAATTAGAACGGGAGCAAAGCAAGAAGTAAAGTGAGAAATACGAGGTTGCCAAGGTTGGGGTGGTGGATAGGTCAAACAAACCCAGGACTTTAACCCGGGATAGCTGAGTTTGTGCCCCGTTTTAAATTTAGGTAACAAATGGAACCACACCACATTCTCACGTCACGTGTGTAATTACTTAATGTACGTACACATGGAAGTGAAGTATCCTAACAAATGTACTGATTTGAACCCAAACCATGATTTTTTCCTGAACCTGCCACCGCTAGGAGCGCTAATTAATGAAACACTATGGGTCGTATTAGAGGGTGGGAACAAGCAACCTGTGTGGTCGTATGCTTTGGAGGACTTGTTGACCATGTGACTGCACAGTCGTGGTTAGACTACTAAAGTCATAGCTTCCTCATTACAGTTTGTTCAGCCCAGTCATACAGTGTCATACAGTTTTCAGAAAAGATTTGTGAAAGGTATGAAGGTTGCAATATTAGAGAAATTTACAACAGAAGTACTTAGTGTGTGTTCATCCTTCTGGTCTGGTAGAAGCTTGTGGTTGTTGCTATTATCATATATCATACAGTATTTGAAAGGGATGGGCATAAATGGTTTATAGCTGCAATATCAGTATCACATTGGTCTTACAAAGGAGCAATATATTTCATCCAATTTATATTTTTCTAATACAAAATTCCATTTCCTTAATCCACTCACGTAAATATGATGTATTTCTCCTCTCGGTCTCTCTTTAATGTTCAGATCCTAAGGGTATAAATGAATGTTGATTATTGATAGTTCTAAGCAGAAGGTGTACTGAAACCAGCTGTTCTATTGTGAGATGTACAGACAATGAAAGAATCAAAGAGTGTTACTTTGACGACATTACATGCATTAAGTGTAAGTCTCTGGGGGATTTTTATTCAGTTTGTAACATACCTATGCATCAGCCAGTTGTATTGTATTAACTTTAGGTGAGTATTTATTGAAGAACTTTTTTTCCCCTCATGTTCGTTTGAGGAGGAAAAGGAAAGAAGGAAACTAAAACTTTTACATAATGTTTTTACCAGAGCTAGATCAATCAATTGCCATACATTTATTTCCATTTATCGCTTGGAATTTATGACACATTCTCCATTGCTTGGGTACACTGGGTATGAACTTTTACTTTCCTTATATTTTCTTTTGCTATTAATGACTTTTTTGAATTAAGCAGTTTCAAAGAGACCAAACACTTCTGAGAATCATATCTCATGAAGAGTTGTCAATGGATAGCAAACACGGTCCCAACAAACTCTCTGTGCCTATATATAACATGATCTATTATCAACTGCTTGTAGTGTAACAATACCACTTTTGCCTTTTTCTGCACAGTGGGAGGAATATAGGACACATTTTTGCCATCTCAGATCAGTTCAGCAGTTTACATTCAGAGATAATGGAACAAAAGAGCCAACGTCCAAATCTATTGGAGGCACTATGGGCCTTTTACCCTGGAGGTTAAGAAGGATGAATAGAAGCTGAGACAAAGGGATTGAATTTTAGCCCAGTCAGAGTCGTGACTGCTGCAAGACTTCACATTTAGAGGTAGCTGCAATTTTAAACAACGTTTGGTTTGGTTATTTCTTGCCTAGACAGGCAGTAAGATGGAAGGGCTTCAGCTTGCATCGCTCACGCACAATAGAGAATAAAAATAGTCTTGATCTGTTTAAACTGTTCTTCGAAATGCTCCATGTAGCCACAGAGCCTCTACAGGCGGTTAAGAGCGCCGGCACCATGCAGCTTTCGGTTTTTCATTGTTTCACAGTGAATGGGAGACCTCAAGGGCAGATACGCTGTGCATTTTATTCAACCATTGCAGACAATCTGGCTCGTTTAAAGTCGTTTATATGCTTTCTTATACTCAGCAGATGTCTAATTGAGGTAAAAGGAATTATGGATGAATAAACTAAGCTTGAGGGAAAACACACACTCCGGACTGGGATTTGTCTGCTAGGCGTAGCCTGTTGGATCTCTGCAAGAGCTCACTGGTGTGTGTTTAATTCAAGCGTGATCACATGTGCTTGTGAAATGCAAGTGAGAAGTGAAAAAAATAAGCTTTTGGCTTCCTTTTGACAGTTTATTCCACTGTGGAGTCCCACTATTGGCCGTGCAGAATTTAGGATGTGTTTGCTTTTGCAACAAAGGAATGAGCACGTAAGCTAACAGTGTTTCTGAATGATTGTGTAACGTGAGTCAGACTCGCTAGCACATTAAATGTAACCAGTTGACAGTTCATTGTTTACATTAGTGTCCCCCCTGTGCTCCTGGAGTGTGTATGTTCCTCCTCGTATGCATCCTTCCCGTAGAACACGGGAACATTGTGGGGACCCTGCCATCAAACCATTGCTTTAAAGTACCACTTCTAGTTGTAGTCTTTTTATGTATAATATAACATATAATTACTTGTATCTATTCTATGTTCATAATTTGTTTTTAGTTTTTTTGACATATTCATGGAAACACTGTCTAAGCATGTTTCCCATGGCAGCATTTGACTCATATTTGAGAGCTGACTTTGTAAGGAGACACGCCACTGACAATGCTATACTGCCTACAATCATGAAGGCCTAAAGTGTTAGCAACTGTTTGCACTTAAAGGGTTATTTATTCATTTTTTTTCAACCTGGTGTGTGTAAGTGACTGATGGGAACATGAATCTTTGAACTTGGTCCAGTATTAAGCGAGAACGCTGGGAGCATCAGCCACAGACCGGGCTGCAATGTAATTCTATAGGGCAAATGTACAATTTTGTCCACTAAAAGTGCTGTTTTTTTTTCCACTGACCGGCTCAGATTGATATTATAAGTGTCTGACAATATAATATCACAATCCCTACAGGGATAGGCCTTTTCAAAACCTAGTTAAGAACTTTTTGTTTAACCAGAAACGGCTCTGAGATTGCTAGCGCTAAACCACCAGACTCCATTTAAAAATCAAAAATACTTTTAGTGTGTAGAGAGCCAACATATTGTCGCATGTAAATCGGTAAACTTTGTTTTTATTTTAAAAAAGTGGTAAGAAGAACCAAAACGGCTTTCAATAGTTTTGTTTGTCAACATTGAATGAAATGTATTTTACGATGCTAAAATTACTGTTTATTTAAATGCAGAAAGGTTGACCTCCTTAGAAATCCGTCTCATAATGTTGTCAGACACTTAGAATATTAATCTGAGCATGTCAGTGGCAAAACAAGCACTTTTGTGAACTTAAAGGTGCTCTAAGCGATGTGACGTGTTTTTTAGGCTACACATACATCAAACATTTCCTCACTATCCGCTAGCTGCCTGTCCCCTGAACACACTGTAAAAACAACGCGGTAGACAGACCAGGCTCCAAAAAAGGCAACAAAAACAAACTGGCCAACCTGCACCACTAAATATAACAAAGAGTGTTCCAGCCAATAACCGACAAGAAGGAGTTGGGGGGTGGGGGTTGGGGGGCTAGTGCCATGGATGTATTAGTGCGCGCAAGGGAGTGGGAGGGGACGGGATGAGGAGGAGGGAGGGGCGAGCTTGTTTGACAATACTTTGAACGTCAACAAGAAGTAACTTCACCCAACATCGCTTAGAGCACCTTTAAATGGAAGGTGCACAATTCCCCCATAACTAAAATTGTAGCTTGTTTCGCTGACTGCCGACAGCAGCGGTCAAAGATTGTTGTTCCCATCAGTGACTTAGACACAAAAACATAGAGTCCAGGTTGAAACAGAACGAAGTAACCCTTGAAGGCATAAGCCATCTGTTCCTTTACAATGTTGCAGTTAAGTTTGTATTCCATTCCATTCGGCAAGTAGAAGCTAGCAAGCTGGGCTAACAAGCTTCCTCTGTGGAAGCTAGTTTGCCCAGCATGCTTTGCTATCACTGATTCCCAGTTGATGTCCTCTTGCCCTCATGTTATTTGAACACCTGCTGAGTCATTAGCAGTTCCCGCACACTCAGTGCTGTGCTGGTCATTTGCCATTACAGCTAATGCTAACTAAACCCTTCCTTTGTTGATAGCTCACTAGGGAACTACATCATATGGAATGCTATCACTGTAAGAAAAAAAACCGAAATAAATAAAATGTATTCTTTTTGGTAATTACAATTTTTGACAAACACCAAGCTCATATATATACTGATTTCTTGCAAGTATGCAGAGAAGAAAAGCTGAGAGTCTGATGTTTTAATAGCCAGGTTGTGACAGTAAGCTGTCTGCCCTTTACGCACCGTCTGTGTCAGACAGCTAACAGAGCTGCTGTGTAGACATTTAATAATGGATGAATTAAGAAAAGACAAAAAGACCGACAGAGTAGTTAATAAGAGTGGAAATCAAAATAAAACACATTGGTTCTTCACAAACAGGTGAGAAAAGTTATTTTCTGTGGACTAAAGGCTCAATTCACAGATGGTTAAAATGAGTGAAAACAGTTGTAGCATACAATGTCCTCTGTGGCTCTGAAGGAGCTTGTCAAGTCTAATTTAAAAACACAAATGAAATGGCGACATCATCAGGGTTGACTTGATTTGGGCTTGGAGACACAAAACGCACATTACAAAATGCATTATGCATTATGGTAAATGTATGACCCATACTAGAGAAGACAGGATATCTCTGCCTCTACTGTTTTGATTTTTACAGTTTTTTTTGTCTCTTGCAAGTTGCCCAAATTCATGGACGTGCAATTTTAAATTAATGGAGCTTTGCTTTAAGAATACTAAGTAGAAGCTGTACTGCTCTAGTAACAGGGCAAAATTATGCTTAGGAGATGGGGCTTATATGTACGTAGTATGTAGCTCGACAGGAAATGAGAGGTTCAGATGATATTGTTGTACACTAATGAACTCTCGAAGCAGCTTCACTCTTGCTGTTAAGGTCGCTGTCCAAGGTCCTGAAAACCCTCTCTACTCAGACACAGTCCTCCCATTCATTTTGAATGTGCGTAGTGCATTTAGGCTGCGGCAGTGAGGGGTTGGTGGAAAAAACCACAGCAGCCTGCGGCAAAAATTTGAGATGGATGCAACTTTTGACGAATCATGCAATCAGACTTGTCAGTCTGTTTTGAGGCGGTGTGAGAGTACCGTACAGTAAACAGTCAACATCCATGCCTCTATCGCTGCCACAGGAGCAAGTTTTAAACACTACGAGGGGGGAAAAAATGAAACATAGGCACTTAACTGCACAGGAGTAGTGTAACAGCTGACTGTTTCCTGCAACAAGCTCCTGCACAAAGCACAGTCCCTCCATCTATTTTTTCTTTCTCTCTTTCTTTCTCCGTGAAATGAAGCGGCCTTCAAGTGAGGTCGGAAATGTTGAGATCATAAAAATATCTGACGGAAAACAATAATTGTGAAGTATAAAGTCTACTTGTGCTACGTTGGGGAGTTAAATAACACAACAGGACGTCACACTAATGCCACTTAAGTGACACTCCCACACCGCTGCAAAACCCTGCAGCGAATTGCCAGAGTGTAAAGGCAGCACAACACAGTTTTTTTTTCCTTCATGTTTAAAATACGAGAGGGGAACTATGAAAATAGTTTGATAGTATTCACAATGTCATTGTTTGTATTTATTTTTTATTTGTTATTTTCCTCAGCCATGGGGTTATAGGGATCGGGCATAGGGGGCAGATGGGTTTTGACATTGAGTCTGAATTTGTGCTGATAATTTGCAACAATGAAGGAGTTTTGAGTTCCATACTGTAAAGATCTACGACAGAGATTTCAGAGCATTTGTTTCCATTTCATTTGTTTTTCTAATGAAATTGTATTTTAATGTCATTGTGGAGTGTGTGCTCTTTGTCAAAGTGCCTACAAACCTTTGTTTTACGTCTGTGTGTGGAAAAAAAAAAAGTATGGAGTTATTGTGTTTTCTTTGTCCCTGAACATCTTTCCTGCAGGTAACCTGATTTATTCTCACAGTATAAAAACATGCAGAGTAGGCTGGATACTCTAAATTGCCTGTGGGAGTGTGAATATATGTATGTCTACATGTTAGCTCTGTGATAGTCCACCTGTCCATGGTGTACCCCGCCTCTCCCTCAACGTGAGCAGTGCACAGGAAAACCGGGCTTAGATAACGGATGGATGTTTTCAGGAGTAATTTAAAAGAAGTGAGTGTTGAAGTGGGCTTTATATCCTCGGGCATCTTGCTCTACTGATACATTGAAGCCTAATTAATCTTCATTGTCAGGCTGAATTTACAAACTGCACGATTGCAGATTTGTGCTGTAATTGGGCTCATAAAGGATGAAAAGGTCAGAGACACACACACACACCATATAATTAGAATATCATGAAAAAGTTGATTTATTTCAGTAATTCCATTCAAAAAGTGAAACTTGTATAATGTATACATTCATTCCACACAGACTGATATATTTAAGTGTTTTTCCTTTTAATTGTGATGATTAGAACTGACAACTAATGAAAACCCCAAATTCAGTATCCCCGAAAATTAGAATGATACTTAAGACCAATACAAAAAAAGGATTTTTAGAAATGTTGGCCAACTGAAAAGTATGAACATGAAAAGTATGAGCATGTACAGCACTCAATACTTAGTTGGGGCTCCTTTTGCCTGAATTACTGCAGCAATGCGGCGTGGCATGGAGTCGATCAGTCTGTGGCACTGCTCAGGTGTTATGAGAGCCCAGGTTGCTCTGATAATTCCCTTCAGTCTGGCCTACGCGTCTGGCGTATCGCATCTTCCTCTTCACAATACAATTTCTATAGGGTTAAGGTCAGGCGAGTTTGCTGGCCAATTAAGAACAGGGATACCATGGTCCTTAAACCAGGTACTGGTAGCTTTGGCACTGTGTGCAGGAGCCAAGTCCTGTTGGAAAATGAAATCTGCATCTCCATAAAGTTGGTCAGCAGCAGGAAGCGCTCTAAAACTTCCTGGTAGACGGCTGCGTTGACCCTGGACCTCAGAAAACACAGTGGACCAACACCAGCAGATGACATGGCACCCCAAACCATCACTGAATGTGGAAACTTTACACTGGACTTCAAGCAACGTGGATTCTGTGCCTCTCCTCTCTTCCTCCAGACTCTGGGACCTTGATTTCCAAAGGAAATGCAAAATGTACTTTCATCAGAGAACATAACTTTGGACCACTCAGCAGCAGTCCAGTCCTTTTTAGCTTCAGCCCAGGCGAGACGCTTCGGACGCTGTGTCTTGTTCAGGAGTGGCTTGACACAAGGAATGCGACAGCTGAAACCCATGTCTTGCTTACGTCTGTGCGTGGTGGTTCTTGAAGCACTGACTCCAGCTGCAGTCCACTCTTTGTGAATCTCCCTCTAATTTTTGAATGGGTTTTGTTTCACAATCCTCTCCAGGGTGCGGTTATCCCTATTGCTTGTACACTTATTTCTACCACATCTTTTCCTTCGCCTCTTTATTAATGTGCTTGGACACAGAGCTCTGTGAACAGCCAGCCTCTTTAGCAATTACCTTTTGTGTCTTGCCCTCCTTGTGCAAGGTGTCAATGGTCGTCTTTTGGACAGCTGTCAAGTCAGCAGTCTTCCCCATGATTGTGTAGCCTACAGAACTAGACTGAGAGACCATTTAAAGGCCTTTGCAGGTGTTTTGAGTTAATTAGCTGATTAGAGTGTGGCACCAGGTGTCTTCAATATTGAACCTTTTCACAATATTCTAATTTTCTGAGATACTGAATTTGGGGTTTTCACTAGTTGTCAGTTCTAATCATCAAAAGTAAAAGAAATAAACACTTGAAATATATCAGTCTGTGTGGAATGAATGTATACATTATACAAGTTTCACTTTTTGAATGGAATTACTGAAATAAATCAACTTTTTCATGATATTCTAATTATATGACCAGCACCTGTATAGCTTGATGATAGTCCAGCGCACAAACCTCCTTGAACAATAAAATCAATTGTACAAACCACCATATAGAAGCTTTGAAGAGACAAATAAAATGTTGGGCCATCCAATTCATGCTGTCAGTAAGGCAATACTAGTAGGTTGAGGCTTTTATGTGATATTGCATTAGTATTTCACATATGGTGTGTCTGTAAATTTTGTGAATTGGAGAAAGAATTACTCCCAGGGGTGGTAGAGTAGATCATTAAACACTTAAAAGGCAGTTTTAGTGCTCTTGGGACTAACAACCAAACTGATAATTGTCAAAATTGCTTTCAGTCCACAATGGACAATTCTGAAGTGTGTCCATTTAAAATCAGTAGAACCACAGCACATTAAGTCAGGACTGTGTCTGAATGTATATAACGGTTTATTGTCTGTGGTCTAAATGCTAAAATCAACAGTACTATATCATATTTTGCCACACCCCAAAGCCACATGACTAATTTTCCTTCAAAGCTGCATACTGTCGGTAGTAGGGGTACATGTATTCGTATTGAACCAAAACGGTACGGGCGTCTCGGTTTAGTACATGAATTTACACGGAGAATACATGGTATAAAAATAAATAAAACTCGCTGTTACATACGTGTTTCTTAGGGACACCTAATATGTAGCCCCGCCTTAGCTCTGAAGCTCCCAAGCTCCGCCTACATGTCGAGTCGGTCCAGTGAGTCCACACGAAGCAAACTAGTCCCTTCCATATACAACCAAGCACGGACGTACTGTAGCTGTAGCCGTTCTTGCCTCGACCACAAATGGCTTCCAGGCCCATTTGCTTCGCTGTTTGCTCCCCTGTTAGCTCCCCTGTTAGCTCCACTTTTAGCTCTGCAGTTAGCTGTTAGCTCCGCCGTTAGCTTCACTGTTTGCTGCTAGCTCCGCTGTTAGCGTGTGAAGCTAACGCCACAATTCGCCAACTGCTCTGTGTAACCGAAGCTGCTCTTTTAACACCCCTGCTCTGTGCATTCACATATGAGAACAGCGCTTGTCTCCCATATCACACTACTAGCTGATTCTCTTATTTTGATTACAAGTTCCAGATGGAGTCTGGAGATGATGTGGGGTAGCCTACTTATTGTTTACCGTTTACATCTTACTTTATACGCTTCAGGCTGTTGCAGCTAGCTCAGGGGAGAGACTGGATGACACTAGGTGGTAGCTACAGCCTGAGACGTGCACAATAAAAAAAATTGCCTTTTGCATTTTTGTTATGCTTTTCCCTCCATTGTACCGAACCGAACCGTGATGTCTGAGCCGAGGTATCAACCGAACCGTGACTTCAGTGTACCGTTCCACCCCTAGTAAGTAGCAGCTTAGGCTGTTGCCACAGGGTACATGCCACAGCCATTATACACCATGATTACTTATAATGCATTTGAAATTGAAGCACATTAGATGTAATACCCTTTACGTTTTATGAGGGCACATACAAGGAAAGGTCAACTTTCTTCAAATTTTATCCCAGAACCACACACATGTCAAGGCTACAGCCACAAGCATGGCTGGAAAATATCCAGAAGCAGAATGAAAAATATCTCTGCATTTCCAATGCATTAGAGTGGGATAATAACATTGTGCAGATAAATGGTAAATAGAGGTCAGCTGCCCCCCTTATTTTACATCATGTATGCATGTATGTATTTCAGTTTTAGCACATTTTATCCAGCCACATTCACATTACATTCAACTGGAGTTGTGGTCGACCAACTTAATGTAATTCCAATTTCAGCTCTGTTTTTGGTCTTCACCAACTCCTTAGGGGAAATAACTGGCTCTTTAGCTGCTTTTAAAGGCTTGAATATGTTCACCAGCTATTTGCTAACGTTGCCTGTTGTTTGGTGCTTGGCAGGTACAGTAGAGCCAGTTTATGTGAGGTATTTCTTTGAGAACATACGCCTGCTATGGCTGTAAAGGACATTGGTGAGAGCACTGAGAGTGAACTAAAACAGAGTTGTGGTCAGTTAGCTAAAGATCCTTAAATGTTCCCTAGAGCTGAGTGCATGCAGAGTTGGGTGATAATTATCTGTGGGTTCGTCACAACAACATCTTGCACATAATACATAGTCATTTCATCCATTGTTAATACAGAACATATTTATTAGTGCAGCTTTAATTTAGGTTTAGGAAAAATAAGGTGGCACTTTTTTACGATATGTTATTCAATATCCTGTGCTTTGTTTACATACAAGACTATTTTAATCCGTGAATAACTTTGTCTTTCTCTCAAAATTTCATTTTAGACATTTATTTATTTTATTCATATTTTACGCTACTTTTGTGAACCCATGACTTCAGTCAACTTATTTCAAGCACCAAAACAATTGAGCGTAGGTATGTTTACACAAGAGATTTGAGAAAAATTTCCACTTTAGGGCCGAGTTAGCTCTTTATACAGCGCTCTGGAATAAAGACTGGTATGAAAATAGTTATATCAATCCTGACTTTAACTCTGTCTCATAGGAATGCTTCTCCTGTGCTTCAAATTGACATTTAGGCCTTTTAAGAGTGTTTTTTTCCAAAGAAATTCAATCATCGATCAACCGTTTACTTTAACTTAATCCAAGAACGATATGGATTGAATTCAATTCCCCTAGTCCCAGGATGTCTGCTGAGGCTAAACGGCGTGACTGTGGGAAATGTAGCAACAGATGCTGTTCATGTGGGTGGTGTTCATATGATTTGCCAAATATTCGTGCACTGAGTGAGAGGTGAAGGGAACCATTGTGTCGAGTGGCTTTTAAAAGCAACTATAAGCCAGGAATGTGTGTTTAAATACAAGGATCTATGTAGTGTATGATTCAATAAATTGGTGCTAATGATCATGTCTGAGTATGTTGGTGAATCCTGACTACACTGCTCAAACTCTGACTGTTTGGGGAGATTTTTTTTGCTTTGAGTCTGTTTTCTTGAAAGCAATAACATTTGTATTCTCTGCTTGAGAAATGATGCAACAAGTTTTTTTTTTTATTGTTTTTTTTTAAGAAAATAAAGCTGGCCCACATAGCATGTGTGCATTCATTTCCTCGACTGTGAGACTCACTCATTTCCCAGAGCAAAGCAACTGTCCAGCCTGCCAAGCACATACATACTGTATGTAAGCAATGGCTTCTGTACTGACAAAAGGTCAGAAGCTACAAGAAAACAGTCTGATTGGAAGAGCACTCACTGCTGAGTCTCACTTGACTTTGGCTGAATTTCAAAGAAAACTGTCAAATGGAGAAAAAACAAACAGAAAATACAGCTAAAGGCAAAAGGCAAATGGGCAGAAAGGGAAAAGTCATTACTTGTTCATGAATATTTCCAATTATGTTTTCAGACATTCCTTTTTTTATTGTTATCGGGCCTCAAGACCTTTGATGTATTTGCCTGGAGGTAAAAGAAGAATATTCAATATTACCATCATGACCTTATCTGTCCAAGCACACACATCCGTCATGAACCCACATGACTATGTATCTGTTCAGCCAGCCTGTATGTAAAAAGAGTTTTCCTTTTCTTTTATTTATTCCCTAAATAGAAAATTAGTGTCACATGTATTTTAACAATCAAAGCATACGGCGTGAAGCGCAGGTGCGTTTAAGGTGTGTACGAATCCACTTTTGCTAGTTTAACGGCGGAAAATAGGGTTTGTGCGCTAAGCGCATGGTTCAAAAGGGTTGTACTTAGTGTCTTAATTATTTGATAGGTGTGTTTTGGGCGTAACATGCAATAAACCAATCAGAGTGTCATCTCCCATTCCCTTTAAAAGCCAGGTGCGTTTGTACCTTGGCACATTGTTGCTATGATGGCGGATTTGCACCTTTTAATATTTTTATCTTTTGCATGTTTGTGTGCTGCTGCGCATCCCTGTGTGTGTAACAAGCATGAAGTGTGCACGCTGTACACGAACCTAGGCGCATTTTACTAATGTGCTGTTAAAATAACAATGAAATGCTGCGTTATTGACTTTATACCAGGTTTTTGTTGGTTAATGGTGCGATCACTTTCCACAGCCTCAAGATAGTAATACGCCAAGAATGCACCTGAACACACCTCCCTGTAAGACCAGCACGCCCATGGGCGCACAGATGGGCGCAGGTGCATTTCTTATTTAAATGGCGTGGGCGCTGGACGGGAAATTGACAACTGCGTCGATCTTCAACTAGCAAAGACACTTGTGTCAGGCTTTGTGCTGTGCCAGGTGCAAGATAGGGCCCTAAAAGTCTTCAGCCAAGCTATGAGCTGAATGTGAATATCAGCATGCTGATGGTAGCGCTTATTTTAATCGATACCCTAAAAGGTATTCAGTACTGATACCCAGCCCTAGTTTATCCTATGGGGAACATGAATGTATGTACGAAATTTCATGGCAATCCCCCCGGTAGTTGTTGAGACATTTTACTCAAAACCAAATGTGAACTTCATGCTGGCGCTAAGGGAATGGTCAGGGTATTATTAAAGTCATAATGATTTGTGCTTTGGGAAACCTAACTGTTTTTACAATTTAACAGTTGTCAAGACATTTCACTCAAACCCTGCTAACCTGCTGATGGCGTAAGATGAGAAGTCAGAGGATCAGTAAAGTGAGTAAGCTTCATCCTCTGGGGACCATGGACGTCTGTACAACATCTCATGGCAATCCATCTGACAGTTGTTGAGATATTTCAGTCCGGACCAAAGTGGTGAACCAACAAGCAGATATACAACTAAGTCGCTAGCATGGCTAAAAACAATCAGTCTGAAAAAAAAAAAAAACTCTAAATATCTATAGTAATGGCAGGTAAATGTGAGGATACAGTGTTTACATCACACATGTCTTAATAAGTTCCCTATTATATGAAGGTGCTAGTATATATATTAATACCTTGTCAGCATATGCAGCAGATCAGCAGGGCTTCCTGCTAATGACAGATTGTTAGTCAGGTCATGCCAGCAATATGTGTACATAAACATGCACCTGTGTGAGAGGCAAATACAACACAGTTGGCTCTGCGACCTTGCATGTTATCCTCATCATCTTTTTTGCATGAGAAGGTGGATGTTCAAAGAGCGTTCAGTAATTGTAAAATTAATAGGAAGAAACAAAAGGCAGCGGGATTGTGATGCAGGCCTTAAGTGCCTGTTGTAAGTCTTTGCACTCCACACATGTACTAACTGGAACGGAAAACATTGTTGTCGTGGGGTTATAGTCAGTAGAGAAAAACCACCCTTCTTACTCTCAACAGGTGTGTGTGTGTGTGTGTGTGTGTGTGTGTTTGTGTATTAGCTGACAATAAGGCAAGAGAGTATGGCACTTTGTTTATATTAAGACATGGGAGTGTCCACAAACTAAGGTAGGATCATACATGGAATGCATTACTCTCCACTCTCCAAGTTCATTAGTTTCAAATGAGGGAATCCATTACGGCTGCATGAGTCATTGCAAATGCACTGAATCAGATTGACAGTGTTGCATGTGTGCTGTAAAACAAGTGCGGTTGGGTTTATACTAATGGCATTTTATGTGAAAAGAACATTTGTCGGTAAATCAGCCAAAAAAAAAATAAAATATATATATATATAATCTAACAGAAAGTGATCAGTATTATTCCGAACACATTTCAGTTAACATGACCTTACATATACAAATGCGGGTGGTTAGCAGCACATATTAATGTCAGTGTTACATGTGATCCGGGCATTATGCTGAAGGTACACCGTGCAGTATGTGCATTTGCCCTCCGAGATACCAGTTTGCCTCCGGCCTTATGGAAGCATTTTTCAGTTTTTGATAAGCAAACAGTAGGAAACGTAAACAACTGCCTGAGGACATTCTACAGCTTCTTTAAGCAGAAGCAGCTTTACAGCCTTTACAGATAACGGCTCGGCCTTAAGGAAAATCGCCAAGCAGTCGAAAACTGTGCAATAAAGAGGGCAGGCAGCTATTGCTAACCTTAAGCTTAGGCAGCATATGTTGTGTGACACGTTGCCTTTGAAAAATACTTGCATACTTGCATGTTAGGGGGAAAAGGTTCATGGCAGTGGTTTATGTTAACCTCATCAAAAGGGGTATCTCTCTTAATGGGAACGGGCTAACGTGAATGCAGATAAGAATAAGTGATGCAGATCCAGGGGAGATAAATAGTTGAAGCTCCTCACTCTTTGTGTGTGAAGGTTATTTGATGTGAGAGTATGTGAATACATAACAGTATACACACATGAAAATTAATGAGCTTCTTCAGACAAGGAGCCTAATAACATGAAAAAAATCATGTGCAGCAAAACACTGATGTGTGAAATAACAAAGACAAGCATGCTGTGTAGCTCATGTTGCTATCAGTTCCCTAATTGTCTGTGTTAGCCTCTACTGGGCAGCTGGAAGGACACAATGTCGCACATGATGACAAAAACAAAGCCTTGACTCTTACAACCCCAGCTGGAGTAGCTCTGTAACATTCTCAATCCACGGGAAAAAAAAATATCAGATCGCAACTGACCTCAGCCATGCTGCACGAAATCCCAGTGCCACCATAAGAGGCTTTACTACAGACTAGAGGCGGGTGAATAGGGATAATTTAATGAAACATTAGACGAGAGCGCTCCACAGTCCTTTAACAAATTGCTTTTTTTTGACTGCTGATCTTGGCTCAATTTGGGTTGCCTGAAGGAAGAGCCGAGTGAAAACACGAGAAAAGAAAAGGGGAAGAAAGAGCAGTTATTCACCTGCAGCGTTCAGAGGTTAGATGTTATAGTTCCAGAAAAAAACTATTGATATATAGAAGATGAGGCCGTCCTATGATAGCTAAGCCTCACCTAGAGTCTACTTGTGGTTGAACTTTCCATAGGACAGATTAAGTGTGATGAGAGGCTGTTGACTTCCGAACAGAAAGAGCAGAAGGCACCCTTTCTCTTATCCACAGCCACCTATGGATATAAACAGATGGCTGCTGGGTACTGGCACCTTATACTGGCAATGCTAGCTGAGTAAAGGCTGGCCTTATTAAGGTGTTGGCAGGGCCCAGGGAAGCATTTTCGTGGCATCGCAAAGGAGATTCACCCCTCATTACCTCTTTGTGCTACTTATGGTAGTGTTCTTAAGCTTGGGATTTAAAGCTGGCCACTGATTAAAGCCTTGAATTAGCTTAATGAGAAGAGCCAGGCACATGACCCAAACCTCACGTGGGGAGAAAGTCACACTTTAGAGCCAATATGAGTATTGTGTTTGTGTGCTGTACAGGCGTGGATAGGTTTTAGTTTGTGTGGGTGCTCTCAGAAGATTGGTGACTTGCACTCGAGAGAGTGATTTATGTCCATGTTTGCATGCACGTTTCCCTGTCTGATTCTGCTAGATGTACATTTGTGTGCTAATATGACTATAATTGGGAATCAGGCATATGGATCCTTGCAGCCTAATTAATGAGAGCAGAGAAAGGCACACAA
Source organism: Sander vitreus (assembly GCF_031162955.1). NCBI lineage: Eukaryota > Metazoa > Chordata > Actinopteri > Perciformes > Percidae > Sander > Sander vitreus. The sequence goes on along the minus strand of NC_135874.1, from coordinate 23,224,085 downwards.
CCATGAAATGTATGTCTCAATTGTACATTGTCAGCTTTACTCAGTACTATTGAGTGTAGGATAAAGATGTAGCACTGTTCAGAGACACACAGGAGACATTGAAAAGAGTGGCCCACATACATTTATGCAACACTGAGACCATCAAAGTGAAATGATGAAATTTCTTTTGATGACTACAAATGCCTAGTAATATTTGGCTTCCAGTTCCCAGAAAAATAACCAACAGATCTCTTATTAAAGGGGAACCACGCCCATTTTTAAAATTCATACAAGATATTTCTATGGTTAAAGACCTTCCAAAAATATTACTAAACATCAACAACTCTCCCAAATCCAAAAACTAGAGTGCTAAAACCCAAATTGGAGATGTTATCAAGTACAAACTGCCCCTCAGACAATGAATAGGGGATAGATGTTTTAGAGGACAGAGAGAGAGAGAGATGTTCACAAATATTGATTGAACTTTTTTAGGCCATGAAAATAACATATTGGAATTTTTTATTTAGGTTGTGGTCACCTTTTTAAGTTTTTTTATTGCTCAAAACAACTAGACTAGCCATTTACCTTGCTAGCAAATATGGCATGGAAAAGCTTTAGTATTACATCGCATTAAGTATTTCAATGTCAATCTTTTTTTAGATTTTTTAGTTCTTAAAGTGACTTTGTTTGCTAAAGAATTGTTGAACATAAACCCGAAATAGATTAAATAAGGGCTTCAAAAGTATTGGGATTTGATAAGCAGAATTAATAATAAAAATGTTATTTAAGCCCAAACCTAGTGATTTTGGTGCATTGTATTTTTGCAAATTACAAACTACTTGAAGGTGCTCTAAGCGATGTTGGGTGACGTTACTTCTTGTTGACATTCAAAGTATTGTCAAACAAGCTCGCCCCTCCCTCCTCCTCATCCCGTCCCCTCCCCCTCCCTTCCGCGCACTAATACATCCATGGCACTAACCCCCAGCCCCACCCTCCAACTCCTTCTTGTTGGTTATTGGCTGGAACACTCTTTGTCAGAGCTGTATAGTAACGAAGTAGAACTACTTCACTACTGTACTTAAGTACTAAAAAGCTGTATCTGTACTCTACTGGAGTATCATTTTTTTCTCTTCCACTTTTACTTAAGTACATATTTTCAATGAGTTTAATACTTTTACTCCGATAAATTTTTTTTTATATGCTGCATCTTTACTCGTTACTGTTGTGAATTCCTCACGCTACGGAGACTCTGTAGGTACTGTGTGTAGTTACGGCTACATTAGTTACGTACGCTAATAAGGTTAAAAAATCCCTGAGATCGCGTTGTGTTTCTTTTCATTACGGCGATCGCCTGTTCAGAGTCAGAGACGATGTAAGTTTGTACTCTTTCTATTTATCCATTGTTGCAGCAGATTAAGTTGAGTTGTTTCAGTCTAAAATGAGTACTGAATGTTTTCACCCTGTGATGTAAAACTGCTAGTTTATCTGTGTTTTGCTAGCTTGCTATCTTTCCACTACATCACACATTTTATTTCAGTATTTGTTAATAAGTGATTAATAACCCACTGTTGTATCAGATAATAGTAACTAAATAGTAACCTTTTTGGGTTTATTTCAGAAACTTCCTTCATATATCCAGCAATGTACAGCTTGTGACTGCCTGTAATGCACCATCTTAATACCAAGTAAAAAGTTGAACTCCAAAAATATGATATTCAAAATTTGACTGCTTTCTTTAATAACTACATAACACAATACTCCAGTCGGGGACTCCATAGTTCTGCTGGGGGACTTCAACGCGCACGAGGGCAATGATGGAGACACATGGAGAGGCGTGATTGGGAGGAACGGCCTCCCTTATCTAAACCAGAGTGGTTGTTGTTGGACTTCTGTGCTAGTCATGGATTGTCTATAACGAACACCATGTTCGAACATAGGGATGCTCATAAGTGTACTTGGTACCAGAGCACCCTAGGACAAAGGTCAATGATCGATTTTTATAATCGTTTCATCTGATCTGAGGCCGTATGTTTTGGACACTTTGGAAGTATGGGTCTCTAGTACTTTATACACCTCTGCTCTTTGTTATGTTTAGTGATACAGGTTGGCGCAGTTTGTTTTTGTTGCCTTTTTTAGAGCCTGGGCTGTCTACAGAGACCGGTTTTATTTACAGTGTGTTCAGTGGACAGGCAGCTAGTGGATAGTGAGGAGATGTTTGCTGAATGTGAGAAAAAATCTTGTTTACTCCCCGGTAAAGTGCTGGAAAGGAGGGTTCAGTCGATAGTCGAACCTCAGGTTGAAGAGGAACAATGCGGATTCCGTCCTGGTCGTGGAACAACGGACCAGATCTTTACTCTTGCAAGGATCCTGGAGGGAGCCTGGGAGTATGCCCAATTGGTCTACATGTGTTTTGTGGATCTGGAGAAGGCGTATGACCGAGTGCCCCGGGAGATACTGTGGGAGGTGCTGCGGGAGTACGGGGTGAGGGGGTCCCTTCTCAGGGCCATCCAATCTCTGTACGACCAAAGCGAGAGCTGTGTCCGGGTTCTCGTCAGTAAGTCGGACTCGTTTCAGGTGAGAGTTGGCCTCCGCCAGGGCTGCGCTTTGTCACCAATCCTGTTTGTAGTATTTATGGACAGGATATCGAGGCGTAGTCGGGGTGGAGAGGGGTTGCAGTTCGGTGGGCTGGGGATCTCATCTCTGCTTTTTGCAGATGATGTGGTCCTGATGGCATCATCGGCCTTCAGCACTCACTGGATCGGTTCGCAGCCAAGTGTGAAGCGGCTGGGATGAGGATCAGCACCTCCAAATCGGAGGCCATGGTTCTCAGCAGGAAACCGATGGAGTGCCTTCTCCAGGTAGGGAATGAGTCATTACCCCAAGTGAAGGAGTTCAAGTACCTTGGGGTCTTGTTCGCGAGTGAGGGGACAATGGAGCGGGAGATTGGTCGGAGAATCGGCACAGCGGGTGCGGTATTACATTCAATTTATTGCACCGTTGTGACGAAAAGAGAGCTGAGCCAGAAGGCAAAGCTCTCAATCTACCGGTCAGTTTTTGTTCCTACCCTCACCTATGGTCATGAAGGCTGGGTCATGACCGAAAGAACAAGATCCAGGGTACAAGCGGCCGAAATGGGTTTCCTCAGGAGGGTAGCTGGCGTCTCCCTTAGAGATAGGGTGAGAAGCTCAGTTATCTGTGAGGAGCTCGGAGTAGAGCCGCTGCTCCTTCGCGTCGAAAGGAGCCAGTTGAGGTGGTTCGGGCATCTGGTAAGGATGCCCCCTGGGCGCCTCCCTAGGGAGGTGTTCCAGGCACGTCCAGCTGGGAGGAGGCCCCGGGGAAGACCCAGGACTAGGTGGAGGGATTATATCTCCAACCTGGCCTGGGAAGGCCTCGGGATCCCCCAGTCGGAGCTGGTTAATGTGGCTCGGGAAAGGGAAGTTTGGGGTCCCCTGCTGGAGCTGCTACCCCCACGACCCGACCCCGGATAAGCGGACGAAGATGGATGGATGGATGGATAACACAATACTTGTACTTTTACTTTTAGTACTTGAGTAGTACATTTTAAAATAAACTACTTGCAATACTTAAGTACAATAAATGCTGAATACTTTAGTACTTCCACTTAAGTGGGGTGCTTAAAGAGCACTTCAACTTCTACTCAAGTCACTATTTTGATACAGCACTTGTACTTTTACTCAAGTATGGGTCTCTAGTACTTTATACACCTCTGCTCTTTGTTATGTTTAGTGATACAGGTTGGCGCAGTTTGTTTTTGTTGCCTTTTTTAGAGCCTGGGCTGTCTACAGAGAACGCTTTTATTTACAGTGTGTTCAGTGGACAGGCAGCTAGTGGATAGTGAGGAGATGTTTGCTGAATGTGAGAAAAAATCTTGTTGTTTCTTGCCCTTATGAACCTATTTTAAGTGATGATGATGTGTTCCCAGATCTCAGCAATGATAACTGATGGCCAGAGCTACAAATATAATGTCCAGTAATAAAGCGTAGTTTTACTCTTTAAAAACTCCAGTTGTTAAAATGTTAAGATATTATATTGTTATAGGTAAACAGTATCAAGCTGACATTACAAGTGTTAAAACTGGATTTACACTCTACAAGGCGTTGGATGAATGTTGGATTTAACTGCACACATTGAGAGAGCTTCATTATCACACCTGTTTTTGTGCATGTTGTTAATATGTGTAGGTGGTGTGTTGTTCCTTGATTGTGTCGTGTACAATATGCTTATTGGATAGACTGACAGTAAAAGGGATGTGTTGCATTATCATTTAATGAGCCCTATGGATGAAAATGACAAAAAATAACAAATGTCAGGCACAGACTGCTACTCATTAGCAGCCAGCAGTAGCGAGGTATATGTGTGTTTGTATTTGTGTGTGCATGTATCTGCAGGAGTGTCTGTTCTTGGGTGAGATGTGCAGCGAAGCTATTTAAATGAATTCTTTGACCTCAGCTCTTGATCAAACCAAAAAAACACCTGTTTTCTCTCCTTCCCTCCTCATTATTCTCATGCTGTTTCCTCTGTGCATTGTCTGACTGTGCACTGGGACAGTGGGACAGAGAGCTTAGACTTCCCTGTGGCTTGACACTTCATTGCAGGTTTGTGAGTAACTGCCAGAGCACACACAACACTTTATTTATTTTTGTGTCACCCCGTGTTACTGAAGGACATGTAACTTCATAGCATGAGCTGAGTGGCATTCCAATCATTACATAAGAGAAGAAAAACAAGCTGATTGGATTGTGTTCAGCGATCACAAGATGTTCATGCTTTAGATCGAGTTACAGAGTGAGAGATAGATGAGCAGCGGCAAAGTCCTTGACTGTGAAAAGAGTTTCAGCCATGACCCAAGAGGGCATCTTTGGAGTAAGTAAATGTAGTTCTCAAGTACACAACTTGCTTGACAGCAGCTCCATTAGCTAAGACTTGGCTATTGGCTCCTAAATCATGGGTTTGAAATCAAGTTCACTATGGCCTTTAGCTTTGCACTTGATCTGCCAAAATCTCCATGTAGACTTATGGGGAAAAAAATCTCCATTTACTCATCAGTAAACGCTTGCAGCCCTGTTGTGTTCTGTCTGTACACTCACACACACGTTCCACAGATCTGTGGTGTGCATGATCTAAATGAGTCCACAGGCTTTTTGTCAGGAAACGCCGACAAGCAGAACATGAAAATCACATTAACCTTGGCATGAATCATTATCAATGTGCATGGCTGGCTGTGTAGACAAGTATTAAAGCCTCGGTGGCAGCAGTTTGGGAAACATACCTTTAATCATGAATTGCCCAGGAACACAGTAAATCCATAAGCAGGTGTTGTATTTATTTCAGCCAAAAACCCAGGAGATAAAAGGAGCATGTTTGGATTGTCATGGACTCGGATATAATTCTTTCAGATGGAGGACATGTACGTATGATTCACGTTGAATAGTCTGAAATGCCAGTAAACCTACAGTGCCTACAAAGTGTCTCTTTTTCACTCTCTAAGGACCTACATTGTAAAAAAGTGAGATTTCCATGTCTTTTTTATTATAAAGCAGGTTGAGATGCTATATACATACTGTTGAAGTATCAAAACACTCAATCCTTGGAGAAATGCACCCAGCCTGTATCCATAAACGGTGCCTTTAAACAGGACTTCTGTACGGTTGTGATGTCAGTCATACTATATACAGTATTGGTAGAAAGTGCAGCTACTCTGCCCTTACAGTCATTCCCCGGCTGCAATGACAGTGCAGAGACGCCGAGAGCGCAGATGCGGAAGACCCTGAAACGCTGATCAAACAGAGCAGACTGTGCTTATTTGGGAGGGGGGCTTAAAGTGACAGGCGCTAAAACAGAGGGTTTCACAGGTAAATTCAGACAGACAGTATGAGAGAAATAATTTGTTTTGTGTGTGTGTGCATGTAAACATGTTCTAGTAGAAACCCAAAATACAAGTATGAACCTGAAAATCAGCATAATATGGGACCTTTAGTTTCAAGTTATGTATTGTTAACAGTTATTAACAGTAACAGAAAAGGCAGTCATTGGCAATGGAAATCTAAGGTAAGTAGTAACCACCAACCAACAAAGTAACCACCAAGTTTTTGAGAGCGACTCATTCACAAATTGTTGTATCCAGTCATGTGGTTGTCATGTCTATGCCAATGTTCTCTGTAGCTGAGGCTCACTGTAGCAGCATACTGTAGTTTGCTTCAGTCCATTCACAGATGTATTTTGACATCAGTGGATGGTGGGGGAACGCAGAGTGTGGCTAGTATGAAGGCTGAATGAGAAGTGTGTGTGTGTGTGTGTGTGTATGTGTGTGTAAAAATGTATTTAAAGACCCCATTATCACATGGAACAAGTGTTTATTTCACCTAATAACTTGTTTCTATATTACCATCAGTGTAACATGTCATTTAGTGGAGTATCATTTCTAAAAGTGGATAGCTGCTATAGCCCCTAAGCCCACACGCAAATGTTCCAATGTGCCTCCCAGCTGCTCAAAATAAGCTATTGCCACATTATTGTAACCATGCATACAATTCCTATTCTGCAATATTGTCAGGCAAGAAAAAGTGCGGGCAGATGTGATAAGGAGCTTAATGGCCAGTGTTCACTGGCAAAGCCTGACAGGGCTGAGGGTTTGTTGAGGACTTTGCGCACAATGCATATTGGTATATATAGACACTGTTGGACAGGATCTCTCAGCAGAATATCAAAATCACTGTCGAAATGGATGCTTCAGTTGGCTATATATGGACTAACAGGACAGACTGGATGTATTATTATTATATTCTATTATCATTCATTAGCAAAGAAAACACCAAGTTATTCATTTGTCCATGAAAAGACATGAACCATGCTAATATTTAAAGTATTTAAAGAATAAAGCTGCCAGTATACTGACGAGTCCAAACTGCTTGTCAGATGGATAAATAAGTTTGGAAACCCCCTCCCCCCAAATCTTTCAATTTCCGAAACCGATTGGCCAGCTGAGCAGAGCTCTTTTTTTTTCATTATTTACACAACTATTTCTGTCTTTCTACATGAACATCAAAGTGTGACCTATGAATGTTTTCCAGGCGAGACTGTCTGAAAGTGTGTGCCATTATTGCCATATTTAATTGATACTGCATCTTCCCTCTCTCAGTGACGCCTGGCTTTTGACAAGGCTTTCCAGTGTGGCTGTTTGGAACAACTATGCACACTTTTTCCATTCAATGAGATCAGACAACACATGTACAAACTAGTAATGATGTACCAATGAAGCTTCGTGAAGCATTTCCATTGGCTCTCTCTTTTCAAGAAAGGGTTTAAAGCACACTGAATTCCCATTCCTTGAACCTTGTTCATTAAACCAAGACCGCCATCTAGTTGGGTCAACAACTATAACTAATGGTTCATGAAGCTTCATTTGGACATCACAAACTAGCCATTTTCAAACTTAATCCGACCCTAAAGTTCCTTGACCGTGAGTTACACTGCTAGTAACTGCTAGTAAAAATTAAAACAAAGGCCAACAGTACATTTTTTTCGGTTTGTTCTAGATAGCCATCACAGTTTCAAAACTGACTTCCTCGTTCAACTTCGACCTACCACATTTGCTGTAGTTGTGCGACTTGTTGTATTTCTTATAAAATGAGGGATTATTAGCGACAAGACAGGTAAAACAAATGTTAGCTAATCTGGTTTAACTGATGGCTTGTTTACAACATCTCTCAGCAAATGAAATTCTCTGTCAATATGGATGGAGCTGAAGTGGACTACATATACTTCCAGCACAGGCTAGATGTTCATAGCAAAGATAGGACTTACCTATTTTAACGTATCTATTTGTTTGATGCAAACTGCTAACATTTAGCACTAGGTAATTATGCCAGTATACATCAATCGATTGTCTTAACAGCAACATGTTGTACGACCTAGTTTGTTTCAAGCATACTGAACCTGATTTTACCAGCATTATCTCAGAAGTGATAAGGCTTTAATGGTGAGTTATTCCAAATAATATTCAATGCAGATTTAGTCATCTTTGTTCTCCAACGGATAAGTCTTCCAAACAGACTAACTTCCTGAGTTGTAGTTAATTTGACAGTATCTGACAGCAAAGTTTTTTTAAACTAAAAGTTAACTAGTATCTCATAGAGTAGGGGGGGGAAGGAATTATAGCATCACCTTGAGAGTAACTGACAAGTCCCTGAGAGTTGGTGCAATCCTGCAGATTTTTCAGCCTGCCTTTTTGCTAATGGAGTTGCAGAACTGTCTCATACAAAGAGGTGAGAGAGGTGCAAATGAGGCAGTGAAATGACAGGCAATAGACTGGAAAATATGAGACAGGGAGAGGGGGATGGACTCAAGCTGATGTTGCCACTGCAGGTTCCCAGCAGACATCTTTGGGGGCGAATTCATTTTAAATCCCCGAAAAATAAAAAAGAAGACAGCCTGTGTCCTAAAAATCTTGAGAAATCAAAACCGCCTCAGATGTTTGACTTTTTTTCTTGCTTGGTTTCAGAAGTTCATACAAGGATTCAGAGGAAGGTTTAGAGTTGAAGTGAGTTGACTGTGAAAGTGAAGTGCAATTGGCCGAGGTAATAACTAAAGGCAGGTACAGAGAAAAGCACAATACGTTAAGTTCTCAACACAAAAGTTTAGGATTGTCAGTTTGATTTCTCAGGTACTTGTGCTACAAACCAAATTGCCAGCCACCTGGCTTTTTTGTTATACCACCAAAGCTAACCCTAACCCAAGTGTACCAGAAAACTAACCAGTCCTAACTAACCATATAACTAACCATTATAGCTTGACATCCTAGTCGTGTGTGAGTGACACAACACAATCAAAAGTCTTAGATTCATTCGGTGGATTAAACACTTACACAAGGTCATCCGGTAGCAAAATGCAACGTTATTATCTTTCAGTCACAATGCAGGCTGCATGGAATGCTGCTCGGGTGTGTAAAAAGTGTGTCCTCTGGTGCTCTTCAGCTTTGGGATCCAAGTGTAGAAAGGTTTAAGGACACTGAGGCACTCAGGAGGGTGAAGTTTCAAAAGCCTTTGTTAAATTGCTTGGCTAAATCATTAAAACAAGGCAACGCATTTCAGGCATTAAGGCCTTCATCAGGGCAAGTATAAAATGTTTGCATTTTAACTGTATCTTATAGCCTATTGGCCAGTAGTCACATGGTGAGCAGGAACAGAGTCACATAACTGTTAACAGGTGCAAACCATGTTCAGCAGTAAATCAATCAGCAATAATCAAACACAATATGAACAAAAATAGCAATAAACCCAGGAAAGGAAAAAAAGAGAGCAAAAACAAAATCATACCAAACATGTAAACCTCTTAGGCAGAGTAGCCTCTCTTCATTTATTAGGACAACTAGAAAAATATATAAACAAAAATTCTCTGTCTCTCAGCATTAGGGACACTAGGGTTATTATCTTTCCGCTGCGCTATTCAAAGATAGGATGCGTAATGACGTTCTTTGCTGACCCCACTCAAACTGTTATTCGGTCTGAGAAGGAACATAAAAACTACCAGGAAGCTCCATAAAAAAGACAGAACGAGTCAACGTATGGCATATTTGAGTGCTTGCCAATATGATTCATTACATTCTCACTAATTGCTGACTCACATGTTAATCAATGATGAATTGAATCATGTAACATTCCTTGTTAACGTTTCAGACTGTGGTAGCTGACAAAGCTGGAAAGTCAAAATGACACATACAGTTTTTTTTATTAGCATTATCTAGATGGAGTTAAGCACACCCCATCTTTGAAAGAGAAGAGGCTAACATTAAGAAATCGTAAAAGTCAAAGCTAATAATAAAAGTATGAGGTTAAACAATGTAGCTTATGCTAAATTATAGGTTGAAAAGTCAAGCTAATAAATGTTTTAGGTTGAAAAAGTTCAGCTTATATTCAAAATTTTAGGAAGAAGCTAAGGTTAAGTTTGAGGTTTGAAAATTCAAGCTAATCATGAAAAGGTTTTTTGAGGAATAATCAAGCTAAAGTTAAGACATTTAAGGTTAAAAATGGTTAATGGCCTGTATGACTTCATAATGTCTTTTTAATGTTATTGCCATTTCTCACCATTGGATGATACAGCATTCATCAAATACATGTTAAATGTATATACGCCACTTTCATATATTTGGACTGAGCTCAAAGCATGGAGGCAGCTTATGTTTCTACTGTATTTTGGGGGATGTTCTGTGCAACATGGAATACAAAATAGAGAGGATGATGGGGGTGGGGGGGGAGACTTTCAGTCCACAGACATATATGGTTTCAAATATCTCAGCGCTAACGCTAACACTCTAAAGCAGTTATTCTCAGCCAAAGCTTTACAGTTGCCTTTTTGAGAGAAGGATAGCGGCTGTTGATCTGGCTACATTATAGCAACTATAGAGGGGTACTTGGAAGAAATTACTTCAAAGAAGCAAGTGAGATAGCAGCTGCCCAATCAGATCTCACTTCAGCGGGATAATAGCATTCAGGTCCCCGGAGGCAGAAACGAGGATGTGTTATAAATTATGAATTTCCCTGAGAACAGATATGGATGGCGGTGTCATGCAATAATTGGCACAGCACTTGGCTCCAAGTGAAGCTGGCTGGTGGCTGAGTGATGTACGCTGCAGGCACCTTCCCCAAAAAACACGTTGAAGTGATTTGCCAAGTCAGCGTGACACAAAGAGGCGCCCCCAATTATCATGTTGACCCAAGGCTGTATGATGTCGCAACCTCATATCATGAACTGCAGGGCAGCATGCTGGGGAGCAACAGCAGGTCCAAGGTTAGAGGAGCCTCCTTAGATGATTGGAGGTGCATTTGAAAATGCACCTGTTATATTAAACTAACAAACTGGTGGTGCAACACTAGAAAATTGGCTCATCCCAATGAACATATCATAGATTTAAGATTTCAGATGTTGGTTTGGTCATTGGCACACAAGATAAATTAAAATTAGAGAAGGAAATGCCACTGCCAGCAAATAAGATTCCGGCACAAGCACCATGCTTGTCACTGATGGCAGGTTCAAAGGTTTGCGGCTGGAAAAAAAAGCCTTTAGTACTTGAAAAATGCACTGAAACCTGACAAACTGCAACGTTGCTTAGCTTTTGAGATGATTCTGTTTTCATTATTTCTTTTTCAAATGCATTTTAAAAATGACTGTTATACAAAATAATCTTGTGATGTTTAGCCATGATCCAGAAACAATGTCTCAGTTGTCCCAGTCATAAAAGTTTCAGATCAAAACTGTTACTCGAGCTCTCACAGACAAACTATACTACTGTATACTAGATACTGATTGGCTAGTTTCCACTGTAAATGTCAATCATTTCAACAGAAAACCTAAAAAAACAACAACTAAAAAACAAGGAGGTTGCCAAATTGACCACAGAAAAACAATAGAGGAATTGTTTTGGGAAATATGCATTCTGCTTTACCGCTCCCGAGTTGGAGCTGGATGGCATTTAGCCTAGCTTAGCACAAAGACTGGAAACGGCCAGCCTTCAGTTCAAAATACACTTACCAGAACCTCTAAAGCTTAATTAATCTTTGTAAAATTTGTACACATATATAAATAGTTACAGCATGTGAAACCCATTAAAACCACAGCTTGCCATTTTACATTTCTGTGTGTTCAACCAACTATTGCATTGTATGCAAGAGCTTGCATCCTCTCTAATTTAGTAACCCAATTTATAAAAGCTTTTCCAAGCCCCACTGAAATAAAATCCCTCCTGCATGGCATTAAGGCTTCAGGATTTTCCTTTTTCAGAAAAAAGCCACAGCAAATGCAGAAATTCGTAGTCACAATAATCACAACAAAATTGGTAGAAACCAACTCGTCGATTTTCTTATGCATCTAAACAATTCCTTCAAAGTGCTGCTACCCTGAGAGACCTCGGTCAGGGTTCGGGCAGACCCTGTGTTCTGGCTTCTCTAAAATAAAAGGATTAGATGCCACACACACACGTCTGAGATTGGTGCCATTTCTCATATCCCTGCTCCCTGCCTCCTCCTCCTTTTCCTGCAGGTGAAAGAGTGAACGGATGAGTTGGAGAACGTCTTCCTCAGCTCACACCGAGACGTCACCTTGCAACGTTCATCCGTGGGAGGAAGGGAAAGACTAGGGATTGTTTGTTGCCCGCAGTAGGAATTCAAGGTCAGTACACAGTACGCTCACCCGCACACACACACACACACACACACACACACACACACACACACACACACACACACACACACACACACACACACACACAGTCAGGTTTGGATACAAATAAATAGATGGAGGCTCTTCCTATCTATTGGCTGTGTTTGTATTAGGAGGAGTGAAGGGAGTTGATGAGATTGTATGCATGAGCTGCACTGCCTCCACTCATGAACAAATAATTGGAGAATAAATTAAGAATCTGTTCAATATCTAACAGAGAAATAATAAATTTAACAAAATCATGATGAAACTAATCAGATCTGGGGGGGGGGGAAGAGAGTCAATTGACAATTCCTAAATGTCCTTTAGCTCTTTCTGTCCTTCCTCCTTATGTCGCTCTAATTTAGTTTATTCCACTGTTCCTTCCCTCGTATTTTGTTTTCTTTATCGCATCCATTGTCCTTTATCTCTTTTTTATTTTATTTTTTTATTTCAGATGTCTAAAGAAAATCTCTAATCAACATCTCCAAACAAATGTTAGACTGTCCAAGGCTTTCTTTCTCTGTGAAGTCCACACACTGGGAAGAATTTTGATTTTAATTGCTTCCCCATAGATGTGCTGCTTCACTGAGGAACTGGGTTAATTGCATAAGAGAAGAGAGCCACTTGTGACCTTCATTGAATGCTGCCAACTACTGCAGCATGTAGCATGCTTAATGCAGTGTTGCAGTTACAGGTTATTTAGCAACCGCCTTGGGAAAAAAAGGTGATAGCCTGGATGTCTGACTGTTTTATATAAATGTTCACATCCGTTTTAAAAAAGCTTTTAAAGTGTCAGTCCTGCAAAGTTGTCCTGGCAGGATCACGTTCCCTGTGGAATTCCTCAGCCGACAGCTGATCAGATGTGTCTGTGTCAGGGCATCAGGCATATGGAGTTGTCAAGAATTGTGATCGCACAGGTTGATTTGACTTTTCAAAGTTGCTTATTGCTTGTTAAGGCGAAGAGTAAATTGAAAGTCAATTTAAAATGTCCAAGAGGATAAGTCTGTCAATGCTTATTTGCTTACTTCACTCTTTACAGTTATTCCTTACTTCCTTCCTATAATATTGATTTTCAAGGAGAGTTGGCGAGCCGTCTTCTTCTATATATATTCAGGCAGTGAGGAAGGAGGGATTTAGCACAGAGAGCTCTGGCAGAAATCAATCAGACCTACATTCACTGAGCCCCTCAACTCTCACCAGCCTGCCTTCCTTCCTTCCTTCCTTTCTTCCTTCCTTAATGTCTTTTTCTCCATTCTTCCTTTTGTTCTGAGATTTCTCCCTCCTGTCTTTTTTTCCTCCCTACCTTTGGTCTTTGGTTCCTACCTTCCTTCCTCTTCTCCCTCTTCATTACATCTTCCCTTCCTCCCTGCCTCCCAACCTTCCTTTCTTCCTTCTGTCTTTTGTTCCTTCCCTCCTTCCTCCTCTCCCATCCCTCCTCATTCCATTTTACCTTCCTCTCTTCTGTCTTTTGTCCCTTCCTTCTTTCCCTCATTGCTCTGCGTGTCTGCTTTCCCCATCATTTTCCTCATTTCTGCTGGTGAATGTGAACAGCTCACAATGATAGCAGGATATGAGGTTAGGGCCATGACATTCCCCTTAGGACTGATGCCTGGCACACTGTGCTTGTAGAATAGTCCAAATTACGTCACTAGCTGAGGTTAATAATACCTGTTTTATAGGTTGACAATCCCAGGGCAATGACAAGGACAAGCGCGGTCAGGTGAAATCACAGAAAGACTGTAAATTGTGATTCATTGGCAGGGAGGTATTCAGTTGTGTGTGTGTGTGTATATATATATATATATATATATATATATATATATATATATATATAATGATTTGGTCTCATCATGCTTGCTGATTTTACCGAATAATCCAGATAATTTTTTCATTCACTGATTCTTGCTCATGGACTGAAGTCCATCAGAATGTGTGTTAATCGGGATGGACAATGTGAACAATTAACAAATGCCTTAAGGTATATCAAGTATTAAGCCTTTTACCTGGAAAGCATTTGGGATTTGTTGACTTTAGCAAGTCACATGTAGCTCTCAGGTAATTGTCTTTCACTTCATAAATGAATTAAGTGTGGCCTCGAGTTTGACGATAGTAGTGTTAAACGTTATTGGCAGCGTTGACACAGAGCTGCAGTATTTGTAAAGCTTGTGCTAATGAACTACATAATAAAAGTAATGTGGTGTGAGATTCATCAGCCTCTACATTTACCTACTAATACGTACAGGGGGTTTCAAATAAGGAAACATCTCTACACACTCATTTTGCCTCAATTACGGTATTTTTATGTATGTATTTTAAGTGGCTTATTTAGCCAATCCAATTAAATCCTGCATTAGAAATATGAATATATGTGTACATGGTTGTATCATTATGGGGAAGCATGTTCTATAATACAGCCGGGCTGCTTGAAAACCGTTCGTTTAATGACCTTAAGTAACATTAATAGTTAGACAACCCATTATATGCATAGTATCAATCCAGGATGTAAATAAGATGTTTGCACAGGAACACAAATAGAGGATCTATAAATATGCTTAAGTGCCTCCTGGGTCAGTATGTGTATTCGATGCATGCAATACCCTAGTGGGAAACACTAAAAACTATTGTAACATTTATAAAGTGTTAATGTAGCTTAATAACTCTTAATAAATATTTAACTACAATCTATATAAAGACAAAAACGCAATCACTGAATTGTGTGTGAATAATCAATGAATATCAAAAATCTAAAATCAATACTGTCGTCCTCAAGGAAATGTCTACTTCTCCTGCTGCTTTCTGTCTATCCAGGAACAGACTCCTTGCCTGGAGGAGGACAATAATAGGTCTATTACATTAAACACAGACTAATTGATTTGCCAAAAAAAGATTTTCCTTCAGTGAGCCCCCCCACCCCCCACACACACACACACACACACACACACACACACACACACACACACACACTTCGTCCTCCATAATATGAATTTTAATAATAGGCAATGGAATATTGATGTGATCTCAATATGTCACTCCTCAACACGTTGAATAAGTGAAGTCTAACTCTCTGTGGACGGATTGTGGACTGATTGTATTACATCGTAATGAGGCTGGGGCTATTTGACTAAAGGATTGTTTGGACTTTCAATTTAAGTTTCCACCTTTTGAAGTCATGACTGTTTCAAACACACACAGATTGGCAAATAATGCATTTTGACATATTTTAATTTAGAATGACAGGCCACCATTTAAGTATTTTTCATTCCAAGTAAATAATGACGTTTTTAAACATAAAATAATTTCTCTTGACAATATCAGTGCATGGCAACTAGATAGATAGATATTTATTGTCCCATGAGGGAGATTTGTTCTCTTTGAGATTTGAGTCTCTTTCATGCACATGGCAATATACACGGACGAATACATCAACAGATAGCATAAAGATAGGTATATAGACAAATAGAAACAAGCACATTTACAACGACAACGGATCTATACAAGGTCAGCGAGATGGTTTGTTCAGCAGTGCAATGGCAGAAGGGACAAAAAAAGTCCTTCTACACCTCAGAGTCCTTTATCTGCGGTAACTACAGTATTGTTAAGGTTAGGGAAGGGTCAATGAAGCAAACCCTACAAGCTAGTTTAGACAGTCATCTGGAGTTTGCTGCTACTTATACATTGAATACCTCTCTCACTGCAACATTAATATAATATTTTGATTATGGTGCCATCAGTACTTCTCACTCACTCTTTTGCTGCCATTTTGCTGCCATTTCTGCCACTTAAAAGCTATGTTGTTCACTTACTGATACATCTTCATCATCTACATCTACTGCTGCTGCGACAACCATCCCATGCTGTTCATATTTACTTCATATGCTGCTGCTCTGCCCTAGCATCAACAGTATTATTGTCACTCACCACTTACCACTGCCAAGCTCGTGGGGAGTGACGATGTCAAAACAAATACATTTACATATTCCATGTGAGTTGACACATTGCACTATGGTAGGATATATCGTTTAATTTAATAATAAAAATAGTAATACTTTGGCTCATAAAGCAGGGGCCTTTGTTTCAGTTTCTATACTGACATTGGGCTGGCCCAATTACATGCTTACTGGCTCCAACCCTCCCCATCTGTCCTCTCTGTTTCTCATGTCAGATGCAGTGGCTCAGAGCCAAAAATCGGTGGATGGATGAGGGCGTCAAAATGGATTTACCAAAGAAGTTGCGACCCAAATGTGCAAAAATAACACGTTTGCTGTAGGGGCAGCAGTAGCCTCAACATCTACAGTACAGCACACTGTGCAGCAACAGGTGGAACTTGAAGTCGGAGAGGTGGCTGGCCATGGCAACTGCCAGGCAGAGAAGCAGGCGTGTAACAGGGAAGCCAAGGAGGGACAGAGTGAGCAGGAGGAGAGGGTAGTTGAAGCGGTAAGCATGGAAATGCTTCATGATTAACAAGGACTTACAGAGAGGGAGGGTTAGCTGTGTGCCATGATATGCCATGATGATGATTAATTCAATTAATGTAGATGACAATAAGATAACTTAATTGTAACGCTTTCATAAAGTGAGACTCTTACTGCTGGTGGTCACTCAGTCAATATCTAGTCTCGCATTGCCAGACCTACCTCCACAGCGCTGCGAGGAGGGTCTAGCTAGTCCACACACCATTTCAGAAAACGTGCTCTGGTTTATTGGTATTTCTTTAAACCAATCACAACCGTCATGGGCGGCGCTAAGCACCGCACGGAGCCACGGGGCAGCTGCAAAATAGCCTTGGGAAGAAACTTCTTTTGGTGGAACGTGTCATTCAAAAGTAGTTTTAGTCGTGCAACAGAAAACTCAGATTGGACAGATAGTCTAGCTAGGTGTCTGGATTTACCCTGCAGAGATCTGAGGAGCAGTTAACCATAGTCCTCATAAATCTACCGGAGTTTAAAATTCCAACACAAAGAAAACGTAAGGTTACAGACATCTGGCCGAAAAGAAGGAAGCGGCACTGGAGCAATCCTGGAAGTGGAAGGTCATGGATACAGACTAGTCAATGTCAAATCGTGCAGCATAAGCTATTTGGCTAGCGTAGCAAGCTGTACTGGTGGTTGGTTTCTGATCGATTTTGGTGGGCCGATCTGGGCCAAAAATGACAGGGATGATGTTTTTGTCCCAGTCCAGCCTTGACTGGTGGGACCAATATATAGTGTGGAATATTGTGTGGATGCATTGTTTAACACAGACTATATCTGTATATTGTCAAGAGCCAAAAACGCAGGGATACAATGTTTCCTCTGCAGATAGCTTTGGGAGTGGGTGTGTTTGAAAGCCTTTCCTAGGAGATCTGTGAAAAGAATAAGGGGAGATATGTGATGTGCTTTAAATATTACCCAAACAAATTGAGTTCAAAGATCTTAAGCAAACTTGACAGTTAAACAAAATCTGCTACATCCCACAGCCGTGCAGATTATATAAAAACTGGCTGATGAAACTGTAGCAGAGAATCTTCTGTGCTGCAAAATGGGTTTTTTTCTGCCTTTTATGACTGGGCTTTGATGAGAAAAAGTCTTGATGGTAAGCTCCCTAAATAGCTCAGCCTCCAACAACAGCTGTTTATGAACTTGTCCCAAAAGTGTCACACAGGTTGATGAACAGTAGAACAAGTCCCACGGACCAAGAGTGCAGGATCACATCAGCCCATTTCTCAACAATCCTTCAATGGCTTAAGTACTGCTGTTAGTAGCTGTGCACCCCCCTGAAGCAGCACAATTTGTGAATCTTGTTCACCTGCCTCCCATGTGTGGATGAAACAGTAAGTCAGCCATGTAATCAGGCGTGTTGTTTTCCATGCTTGCATCATTACGGTTGAGACAGTGAAGTGCCGGTCAGTTAGACAGCGCCCAGGGTTTCCCAATGTGCTGCTACCCAGAAATACTTTTATTTGTGTTACGGTAGGCTGTGCTTTAATGAAGTGCTAAATGTCTTTTCTTTTCTTTGATAGATACAGATACACAGGAGGGATGGGGGTAGAAAGAATGAAATGCAGATATCTCAGGTGAAACAAAGCCCATGGTGTCACTGACTGTGTATGAGCTAGCTAACCAACTGGATACCTGGGATCAAGAACGCATAATGAATAAACCAGTGGCTTCAAATGCTTACAATCTCATTGTTGTGGCTGGATTATGATTTTATAATATGGTATTTTGCATGCCAAAAAGTGTTGCCAGTATTTACACATATGTAATCAAGATTTTTTCAGATTCTAAATGGACATATCCAATCATGCTGGACCTTGCTTTTATGGTCAGATGACATATTCTCTTCATTATCTTCATAATATACCAATAATAGATAATTGCCTAGTGTACTGTACGGTTACACCAGAAAGTTGCACTGTAAAGTTAATCTGTCCTTTCCAAATAGGCAATGCTGAAGGCTTGTGGACATATGGACTATTCAGGGCTAGTGAGCTACTATAGCTGGTGAGCTAACCGGAACATGCTAACGGTTGTTAGTCACAGTCACAATAGCTACCTTAGCTAGCTAGCAGCTTGGTCGCTAAAGTAACAATACAATCACACAGTTTTTGTTTTTTTCAAAAAGGCATATTTTTCCCATTGACTCTCATAGCTGCGTCAAAACCATGCCTTGTTTATGGCGCAGATACAATTCTGACATAAATGGGGGTAAATAAATGGGAGACAGCATACAAACAGCTGTAGGCCTATGTAGGGTAAACATTTTAACTATGAGAAATTGAAACTTCCACAGTTGATTCCTTTTAAATGAGTCAATTATATTTTTGTATTATATGTATTACAAGTTTTCTGAAATTGTATGTTAAAATATTCAAATGAGGCATTATCTAATGCTACATTTTGGTGAATTTAGGGGAGGAGGATTTACAGACGCAAATAGACAAAGTGTTGTAGAACAAACACCTAAATGTATATTTTGAAGAAGACATGGAAGCAAAAATGGCTCAAAGTTGACCAGTGCATGAAAAAACAATGTTTTTGCCTGTAGTGTCTCGCCTCAAATAAAAGTCAATGGTGCAACACAGCTAATTAGCAATGAATGCTTCTTCCATTTTGGACTCTTCAGCTCTCCATTCCCTCACCTTTATCAAGACAGCTTGCTATTAGTCAACAGCTGGAATTTCCATGTCACCAACGTTGCACTAGACAGGAAAGATTCACAGATTTTACTTGCATAAATCCACTGATTCGTGAGATTTCATTAAAATGAGCTGATTTCACCAAATGAAATGCTGTTGTGAAAGGGCTGTTATGTTGCATTCACACCGTGGCAGCAGAATTAAAAGGGAAATCACATTCTATCCAGATTTGGAAGCACTCAAGAGGGTTAGCCTGTCACACCAGGAATGGAAATGGAGCCTTAATTAGCTATTTGTGTATTGGTTTGTTAACAAGTGAAACCAGATACAATTTAAAAAAACATATTTTAATTAGCTGAATCAATTGCATTAGTATTCATTTTATTTAGATGTCACTGCCAGAAATTGAGTGTTTGCTGCCATTTTGCCACTCGGACACTGCTGTAATTCTTTTCACCAAATGAGAGATATTGTATATGTAAAAAAAAATCCTGGCATATCCAGCTGCGTATTAGAATTTGGAGCCTGACGTACTTGTTTTTCCCCCTAAGCTTATTGTAGTTACAGTCTACAAATATGACAAGAACACAGTATTTGCCCCAAGTCAATGTGTCAGTCAGACTACTTCTTAAAGAGCACGTGAAGCCTAAAATTGATCCCCACGGGGGATCGTGGGGTCATTGAATCCTCTAACAACATTGATGCAAAGAATTGCAAAGAAAATGTATATAGTAGTCCAGCTTTACCAGGTTGTCAATAAAGTAGCAATCTTGATCATATTGGAATTCCATCTGTGCTAATATGCAATATTTCCTACAGTCATGCTATCAGTCCACAATATCAACACACTAAGTATATTAATATTGATTCCCGGGTATCCAAAAACAATGTCAGAGGAGAAGAGCAGCAAAGTGATCAGATGAACAAGAGGAACTCAAACAATTACAATTAGGCATAGTTACACACCAAGCTTATGAACAATTACCATCAAACATTCATTTTGTCAGACAAGGATGCAGGCTGCCAAAATGTTTAGTGCTGATGCAGTTTACATTTCAGAAAGCAGCCAAGTCATTTCACAGAGATGTACTGAAAAGGTCCTGGTGGCTCCATAATTACGCTCAGTGTTGTGATTAATGTGCTCATGAAAAAACTTTGTTTTGTCATGAACAAGGGGTATATTGCGATTTAATTTCAAGACAGTGATGGCCTTTGCAGATATTTTATAGTTATAAATAATCTTTGCAGTTTCAAAAGAAACAAAGGTAGCTACAAGGGAAGCATGTATAATGGTATGAAATTGTCAGTTATTAGTTATCGTTAACTGGAAGTGCAGAAAAGCTAACAGTATCTCTGACAAAGCAAGATGAATATCAGCAACTCATTAATGCATTTCATCCCACAGCTCATGATCACTCCTGAGCCATCATTCTATCAAAGACTCTTAACAGAAAGTGAAATTAGATCTCGAAAATCTCGATTGTCAGACATTCGAAGCAAACGGTTTTCTCAGCATACAGTCACCATAAAAAAGACGGCCTTGATTAAAAAGTATTGATTGAGAAAAGAAGGGCAGCCGGGCTATTTTTTTAATAAGTCATGGTGAAAAACAACCTAGCTGTGTTCTAAAAACTTCTAGCTTTCTATGGATCTGTGACCTGTAGATTTCTGTGTCATCCTCTATTTAGCCTGTTGAAAGCCAAAGGCCTTGTGTGGTAGGTTTGTTTGCGGAAACGTTTTACGGAGCGTTTTTTACTGTGAAGGCGCTTAAGTTGGTTTACCACTAGCACTTCGATTGCTAAATGAACATGGACATGTTTTGTCTTCGTTTCTTTGGCACAAGTAAAAACACAGTAACAGTTACTGTTTTCTGATGGAGTTAACCGTGTCAGTGTGATGACCCAGCACTTTGGCTCTATCTAATGTGTTGAATATGATATGTGCTATCATCTTTCATCTACTGTACCAGTTGTACTGAGAGGTCTAATGTGACTCACGGATTACCTATTAAAAAATGAGGCATTAACATGTGCAATGTTGTAGTCCTATGAATGCAATTCAGATGTTAGCTGTGTTTCCATTCACTTATTTTTATGCACATTTTTAATATTGCATTAGGAAACCTGGATGGAAACTGCAAAATTCGATAAAACTCTCAATTGCTCAAAAAAGTCTTTGCGCTCACTTGAGGCGTTTTTTTTGCCTTTGTCGAAAGACTTTGAAGCGCTAAATGGGATATGGAATTGGCTTTGCTGAATAAGCGCCAGTCGTAGCAAACATTTAACTCACATGGGTCATCTCGGATATGAATAATGTGTCTTTGTCAGCAGACATGGCCAATACTAGCTGACATGAAAGAACAATTAACACTTGCCCAATTGAAGCAAATTCCTGAAGAACGCAACTTGTTTTGTTTTCTGTTTTTATTTCCTCTACTTATTCTACTGTTTACTGGCGGATTACAGCCATGCGTAGCCGAGAGTGTCAACTTCTGACGAAACTACGCTGTAGCCTATTTATTTGCTTAAAACCAGTTGAGTGGATGGATGGAAACGTGCCTAATTTGCCTTTATTTTTTGCAACATTTCAAAAGAATGCTTAGAACTTGCTGGAAACACGGCTATTGAGACTATCTATGTTCAGCCAGTGGTCAGGCATGAAGGAAGACAATAGCTGTGTTCAAAACCAATCATTCAGTCACTCACTATTCCCTATATAGTGTTTATTAAATAGTGGACTATGTAGGGAACGACCAAATGAGACTTCGGACACTCACTAAAAACACATCATTGCGTGACTTGCGTCAGGAGATGCACCGGTTATTTGTGTGACAGAGGCGGGCGCGCCCAGCATCATGTAAACAAACCAAAACAAAAATACTTCTAACACGTCCCTGAAACAAACTGAGCACTCAGGAGGAGGGTAAAAGATTGTATATATGTTACATTTCCACTGTTTAGAAACGAAAGTTGCATTGTGGGATACAGGAGTGAAATATAGGGTACATCATACGTACACTCAAATTAGCTGTGCGTTGTGGGTATTTCATAGTGGACTATATAGTGAATGAAATTTACTGCGGAGAATTCGAACACCACTACAACATTGCGAACACACTATATAGTGCACCATTTCCATGATAGGGAACTGTTTAACACAGCTTATATCAATTGGTTGGTTTAGTCTATTCATTAATTTGTCTGATTTTATAAAACTTTGGTCCAAAGCGAGATATCTCCAAAACAGATTTCCATAAAAGTCGGTATGCATAGCCCTAGCATTGTGGCCGTACATACTATTAATCAAGTCGTATGGTCATGTATCATGACACTGAGGATATTCTGATCTCTACTAGAGCTATGGAGCAGTTTGATATGTGTGGGTCCCTATTTTGTTTGTGTCATGCTCGCACACAAGGATGCGCATGCCGTGCATGCGGGTGTTGCCATCCTATATCCTGCCAATGGTTTCACACTGATCTGCAGTTTGAGGTAATTCACAGAGAAAGGCAGCATTGTGCAGGATTCAAAATGTCCATTAAATTGGCTTTGCAAATATTTATTCAGGAAGGAAATGCATTCAACACGTTTGGTAGACTTCAAGGATACACAGAATACGTTTTAGTATCATATTTAATGTAAACATAATTTTTGTATACAGGAAAACTCCACAGGGCATTTTTAAATGTATATCTAAATAAAATATAAAGATATTGAACATCTGTATTTAAAAAAAAATGGTTTTCAGCTGTTTATGAAAATCTGGACACTGTTAGCATGCAAAAACCCATATTGGTCAAACCCTTTGTGAAATTACACAGTTGCATTAATCTGTTTTTTATATCTAACTCTGTATCCCTGCAAGGGATCTTGAATACAGTATCTGAATTGTCACAATGCATTAAGCTCTTAATAGATGCAGCAAGTAGAAGCGCAATCAATCTATAGTGGGGGCGTACACTGACATGTCATGCTGTCTTGGGAACATTTTCATCTTCATGGGAGTTTTTTATTATGCTAACTACTGTAGAATAACACATTTTGTTTTCCCTTAATTTCCCTCTCACACTCCCACTTGGGTTAATTGCACTATATGTAAGGATTATGTTAACATCAAATGAATTACAGACTGATATAGAATTATCTGAAATCACTGCCTGGGTTTAATGACGCAGAATAATTCTCAACAGCTAAAGATTATTGTATAAGTGCTGCTCAACCCAACAGGTGACCATTTGGAAGACAAGCTCTTAATTGCATCACTGTATGAGAGAGGATTGAGACATAGTGACACAATGTGTGAGACATAAAGACTAAACACTGACATTTTACAATATATAACCACCTACTATGGGGAGGATTTGCATGAAAGGTCAGTATTATATACACAGTTGTTGGTGAAATACTACATTCATAGTGAATAAAGAAAACAAAACAAATGACTACAATACATACAGCACTGTACACATCTTTCAGAGGCCACGGAGTTAGAAAAATATGATTAATAATGACATAAACAATAAGGCACTCAGCCATTTTTAAAACTTAATTAAAAATAATAGTGATCTGCAGAGAACTACTCATGAATGTTGAGAAAATCATCTGGAAATGTAGTTCCCCTCTGTTACAGTAATCAAACCGAAAAGAAAAAAAACAACCCACTGGTCTTTTTTTAGAATGGGACTGAGCGACTGCTGACAAAGCTTTTCATGTTTTTTTGATCAAAGGAGCTATTGATAGACAGATGCGCTTTTCTCCATCTAATTAACGTATGACATATATTGTACTGCCAGACAACTCCAGTGCCACATCATGCAAATGTGGAGCAACTTCTCATTTGCCTCATTGGAGCATCATACCCTACTCTATATTCATGTCTCTCTAGGGCTCTTTCTGCTATTATTGTGCTTCAGCATCTTGTTATTGCCATCAGCAGGTGGTTTGCAGCAGAATGTCAACAAACATCAGTGTTTCATCAAAGAGAATGAAAGCTATTCGTTCAGTCATATTTCCCTGACTGAAAGCATTGTGAATATGTAATTGAATGTTTTATGTGTGTTTTCAAGACAGATGTGACACAGACAGAGCAGCACCTCGGCATGTCATTTGCAGGCCAGTTTGTTTTAGACACTGATCAGGAACATAATGCAATCTGTAGTTCAGCCTATTGATACTGATTTGACCAACTGCTAAATGACTAGTCTGAAGTTGATCAGACTATCTATGAGAGACTCCGACTCAGAATCAGACTGATTGCTGGGCAACACGGACTTTCAGCTCACTCCAAAGTTTTCTATTGGGTTCAGGTCTGGAGACTTGCTAGGCCACTCCAGGACCTTGAAATGCTTCTTACGGAGCCACTCCTCAGTTGCCCTGGCTGTGTGTTTCAGGTCATTGTCATGCTGGAAGACCCAGCCACGACCCATCTTCAATGCTCTTACTGAGGGAAGGAGGTTGTTGGCCAAGATCTCGCGATGTGTGTGATCTTGTGTTGTAATTTTAAACTCTGGTCGATTTATGAGGACTATGGTTTTCTCAGATCTCTGCAGGGTAAATCCAGACAGCTAGCTAGACTATCTGTCCAATCTGAGTTTTCTGTTGCACGACTAAAACTACTTTTAAACGTACACGTTCTACCAAAACAAGTTCCTTTCCGAGGCTATTTTGCAGCGGCACCATGGCTTTTCCTGGTGCCTAGCACCGCCCAAGACAATTGTGATTGGTTTAAAGAAATGCCAATAAACCAGAGCACGTTTTTCACCCATCCTGGAATGCTGTGTGGACTAGCCAGACCTTCCTCTGCAGCGCCGTGGTGGAGGAAGGTCTGGCAATACGAGACTATGGACGACCTAACTTTCTTCATAATGTGCATTTGCTAACAACTGGTAATTTATGTAAGAAAGTTAAAATGTATAGCAAGTAATTTTCAAGTTCTGCAATTTAGATACATTTTCTTTCAGGTTTACACATTCAGATAGAGGTTCAGGTGAGATTACATGAATTTTCTCTTGCTAGGATCATACAGTATGACATAACGTAACCTGATAGAACAGAGGTCTGATTCATTCCATTCAGACTCATACCTTAAAGCTATAGTGCGTAGTTTCTGTCGCCCCCATGAGGAATTCTAAGCAATGACAACAATTTTGTCAGTGCATCCACATCACACAAACCTCCCGTGATCGTGCTTCACCCCTCCACACAGTAGCTAGTAGCCAAGGAGGGCACAGGGGATTAAAAAAAAACATTATGGACTCTTCAGAAGAAGTCATTATCTTCACTCGAGTTTCTGTGCGCGATGTCGCCGGACGCCACCAATTTTTAAACACAGCCATGATGAGAACTACAGAGAGAGTATTGTGAAGCTGGTAGTCTTAATTAGCTTTGTATCAACTCATTTGGCAATGGCTTGAATTTAGCGGAAGTTCATCTTTTAGAAAGAAACGTTACACACCAAAGCTTTAATTACATGACTTTTTACTTTATTTGCATTGCTTGATTTTATTTTGTGAATATTGGACAACTGAATTTTCTATCTGAATTCATGATCTAAAAATAACAATACTCATAACCCAATACAAGTGATTTGTAACCAGACACAGGGTGAATGGAGCGGGTCAGTGTGACTGCTTTATGTAAATGAACAACCTTTGAATGTCACAACCTTGCACTAGTCTAGTCATTAAATATATGTCAATGCTTAAAGCCCTCAAGTGGTGCACACTTTATTTTCTAATGTCTAACAACAAGATGTAGATTGTGCACTAGTCTTATAACAGAAAATGGACATAAGATCAAAGAATCCTTTGTGCTTTCTATCATGGAACTCTGCCCTCAAACACATTTGCAGACTCCTGAGCCAATCAGACTGCATACAGTACAATACAGCAGGTACGTAATTCAGGAGAAAGAATGACAAGTTTCATGCTGTTAGCTATAATGGCTCTACCCCTGATTGTAGTACCTGGTAATTATGTTGTTGTTGCTGAGCTCTGTGTGTGACACACAAAATATTTTTTAGCCAACAAACACCAGACAGTATTCTTGGCTGCCAACCTATACTGTCATGGACATATTTCAGTACATCACAAAGCTCACAATACACACACAATACTGTCTAAAAGCTTCATAAATACCTGGAGATTTATAAAGGATGGACAAAGGCTTATAGTAATCATTCATGTAAGTTACACAGTGATAACTCAGATTCTTATGAAATAATTTCATGGAAATCTTAAAGAGGGGAATTTAACCACATACATTTGGGTGGATGATTTTCAAAGTAAAGTATTCCGATGCCATATATTCAGTGGCATTTCATTTCAACATTATAAATTTAATAGTGCTTACATTTTGCAAATACATATAAATAAATTGAATACATCAATATAAACTCTAAGGATGACCTTTTCTTCAATCCCTGGAAGTCAGTAAAAATAGGATTTCCAGTTGATATTAAGTTGCTCTTTAAACATTTTCAGCCGCTGGTAAGACACCGGCATGTGGGATAGCCAGGGGAATACTTTTAACCTGTGTCAAATTGTGTTGATTGAGGCATTTTCCGTGTTTTCCATATGTCAGCGTCAAAATGTGTCAACTTCCCACATCATCTGTGATTAACCCTGACAGGAAGCAGATTCCGGTGGCTGGCTGTCACACTGAAGCACTTAGCAACTGAGATCAGGCCACAGGCATTGGCACCTTTACTTACAAGTTAGCACCATTACGACAACAAAACTTACAGTGAATCATCTCTTATGCCAGGATCAGACTATACAAATTCAGCCCGATTTTGACCCGACAAACGTGTGCCTTTACCTCTTGTAGTGCGATATAATCAAAGATCAGCAATCAACGCCTCACGACCACAACACAGAAAGTCTAGCATGTCACAATTGTTTGTCTTTTTCCGCCTAGTGTGACATATTCTATGACATATTGAACATATTCTATGTTCCTTGACATTGACCAATAGGAAGAGAGAGTGCTCCCTGCCTCTCTGGTGCACATATGTAAACATGCCGAAAAAGGAGAGACGCTGCTGTCTGGTGGAGGAAAGATACACACAGTGCCCATATAGGCTTTTTTTAATGGCAGGGATTGCCCCGCTTCCCAGCACTGCACACTAGTGGGCTAGCCACTAGCAGTTATCTATTTCTCTTCACTTTGACCACTGACAAGCAAAGAAAACAGGCTACACCCTTCTACAACCACTATGGCTGCACCTGATTGGACGAACGCTACATGTGGGGCTCCTGGATTTCAAAACAGATCATGCAGTTGCTGAATCTGTTTAAACGGTCAGTTTAAAAGATTTTTGTAAGTTTTTGAGAGGCTGCTGCTCCACCAAAGCGTTGACCTATGAACTCATGCGTGATCTTCACGACAACGGGAGTCATTAGTTGTTATTTACTGTCTCTGAATTGTAATGCTTTACACTACTTTTGCATTACTTTTGAGTTACTTTAACCAGAATAACAGCGGAAGTTTGACTTGGCAGCTAGCTTGTGAATTTCACCACCGGATCAATAAAGTCTCCTCTTTATACATCATAGATTATTCGATATATTTTGTATAATTAATATGAATATGCAAAGTAACTAAAGCTATACAAATAGAGAAGTAAAACGTACAATAGGCAACTAGAAGAAAATGAAAATACTCAATTAAAATTAGACTGCAGATGTAGTGAAGTAAGGCTTAGTTACTTTCCGCGGCTGATAAAATGCAATGGTATTTACGTGTAGCAAGGCCTCAACATTAATTCCCGACATGTTTCTATCTGTCAGCAGCTCGGACACACTGCTGTCCGTGCTGACGTACCGTCACCTGTTGGGACACAGATGTTGTCCGTCCCGTCTCTGGTTCTGGCTCTGACCATGGGAACAGTGACGGGACAGCTCGCTTCAACGCAGCGTAATAACTCCTGAAAATAATGTCCATCTCGAAAATGTATCTGTCCTTGCAATCATCTCAACCACTGAATACAGCAACAGGAAATACTCACAGCTTTTTTTTTCCTGTGAGGAAATGTTTTGCGGTGTTGGTGAATTCTTAAAAAAAAAAAACACCTAAATGTTGCGTTAAAATGCGTTGTAACTTGCGTAACTGAAATTGTAACGGGTATAATATTACCGAAATTTAATTAGTAATACATTATATTACTGCGTTACAGCAAAAAGGAATACGTTACTGTAATTGCGTTATTTTTGTAACTCCCAACGCTGCATACTATGTTGTCACTCTTCTGTCCAGGACACAGCAAGATTTTTTGGCAATATGTCTGTCTAGTCTGACATAGTGAAAGACAAAACAATAGTGTAGTCTGATCCTGGCGTTGCTCAACTTCTTAACCTTAATTTGACCTTTTATTTTATTTATTTCTATAAATGGACAATACATGACCCTTGGGTTAATATGCCTTTCATGTTGATAAAACTGTCTTGATGACAAATGCATTGGCTTTTTGTGTGAATGCTGTTCAAACAGTCCACTTGAGTTGAACATAGCCTGTTTTTATCCAATAGTCAAGTGATGCTTCTAAGGTTCCAGAATCAGACATATAATTCATCAAATATAAACTGTAAAATGCAACAGTCAAAACAGTATAACAATAATGGGGATGTTTAAAAAATTGCATATGCTATTTACAATCTTGACCCAGTGGTTATTTGCCAGAAGAAAAAAAGA
Source organism: Sander vitreus (assembly GCF_031162955.1). Taxonomy (NCBI): domain Eukaryota; kingdom Metazoa; phylum Chordata; class Actinopteri; order Perciformes; family Percidae; genus Sander; species Sander vitreus. The sequence goes on along the minus strand of NC_135874.1, from coordinate 23,195,084 downwards.
AGTAAAGTGTGTGTGTGCCATGCGTAGAGATAATAAGAAAGAGGCCGTACCATGTATTCATACGGTATGGACTGACCTTTTAAAATGCCATCCTTTGTCGTTAAGGACTGACCCTCAACCAAAGTGTCACCGCTGCATCACCACCTACGTACGTGGATTGTCCTTCTGCTGAGGCGAATGCACTTACATGTTTTCCAAAAACTTCTTGAGTGTTTGTTTTAACAGAAAAGGCCAGAAATATTGTAGGAAAATAAATGTTGCATGCATTCCGAGGGGAGAAATGGTGTAAAACTAATCCACTTTTGATCTTTTGCACGCGAATGAATATCGCTTGAATATTGCTTTGTGTAAACAGGAAAGATAATGCACAGCGGCTTTGCATGGCTGTATGATGCGAGATAAAATGATGTCATATTAAGCTTGTTTTGGATGTAATCCAACTAGTTTACCATTTACAACCTGCATGCATAAGCGAGCGCATTACAACCTGACAGGAGACAAACATGTGCTTCAGGCCCAGGCTCTTTATGTAAGCCTCATTCCAAAACAGATTTTACAACAACAAAGATTTTGGAATTTTTAAAATGTGTTATTACCCTTGCATACATAATGCATACCAACTTGTCATGAGCTAAAATATTCTATCTTGTGTTCGGCACTGGAGGGCTCAACTTACACAGTCAATTACTGTATGTGGCTTTATCATATATCTTGCATGCAAATGAGACTATAAATACTCTGACTCATTTCCTAGATGTATCACCCTGTTAGGGTATTAAACAGTGTGCTGAGACACACTATAGGTCTCTAACTGTCTTGCAGATCTTCACAATATCTTAATCACATGACGTGCAAACTTTTCTGTCATGCAGGGTCAAAACGTCTGCCCCCACAGCTGGACTGGGATAATAATTTAGGCCGGGAAACTTAACAGCAGTCTAGGCCAACACCCACACATTCACAATAGCCCAAGTATGCTGTAACTTTTTTTTATGTTTACTTTTATGATGGCCATTCTCATGCTCAATTGTGGCTCATAAGTTGTTTTTGGATTGAAAATATAATCCTTTTTTACCACTCAAGAATTGATAAAACAACATGTTAATAAATCCCTCCAAAATACCTCATTAAGACATCAAGACCTTAAGGAACACTATCTTAAAATCAATGCTTTGATTTTTAATTAAACACCTTTGACATTTGGAGATTTCTTCAAGAATTGCCTAGACTGGGTAAGCCCGGCCCGATCTCCCAGGGATTGGATTTCGCCCTGCTGCTCAGGCTGGAAACCTGTATATTTATCTATCCTGCTTCCGTTACAATTTTGCGGGGACCAATCACAAACGCTATAGGACGGTTTAACACGATGACGATAGAGAAGCGACCAAGCTGCTTCTTTTTTTCAACATAGGGGCCACCGTAGCGCAGCAACCCATTGATGCCGCTGTCGCCGCTACGTCACCCGGATCGTTGGTCTGATTGGTTGAAGGACTATCCAATTGCGTACAGCGTCATTGGAACTACGCCCGTTGATCACGCCTCTTGTGCAGAGAAAATACAGAGCAGACTCCCCAGACTAATGTTCAATCTTAAAAGATTGAGCTTGGTCTGGAGATGAGTACTAGGGTCAACTGCTCCTCAGATCTCTGCAGGGTTAATCGAGACAACTAGCTAGACTATCTGTCCAATCTGAGTTTTCGGTTGCAGAACTAAAACAACTTTTGAACGTACACATGGTCCACCAAAACAAGTTCCTTCCTGAGACTTATTTTTGCAGAGACACCATAATTGAGTCCAATTACAATTTTTGTAATAGTTTGAAAGTGAAGCATTTTGCTCGCTGCTTTTGCGTTGCTGAGTGCCTTGCGTTTTTTTGCAGTAACGCCTTGAGTTGAAAAAAGACGCAATAGTCTGATCGGGGCAGTGCGCCTCACGCATTGCAACCTGCAAACACACTCTGTCTGATCGCGACCTAAGTGGGTGATACAATGTGTTAGCTTGTGCGCTACGGTGTGAGTGTGAGTCAAATCGAGAGAGGAAGAAAAGTAAACACTGCTTTGCAGTGTTTGTTAGGTAACTTAGCTAAAGTTTGCTCTAAAATATATTTCTTCTTCCTTGCAAACTCAGTATATTCTCATCCAACTAGCACAGTCATGTTTGCTCCATTGGGTTGAGCCAGGATGCAGGACGTGCTCTCACAGTGACTTGCTGAACTATGGTAATTAGTATTGTGTAAAGCCCCAGTACACTGATGTCTGCACACATTGTACTGTTTGTCTGAAGTCCTCTTTTACATCAGGCCCAATAGTGTAAGGTGACTTTCGGGAGCGCTGCTTCTTTGAAGACATCATTCATTAGCATTCAAAAAGGGACAGCGCAGGTCCAACCGCCCAGTGCTCAGATCAAAACATCACCAACAGCAGGGCAAAGGGACTTGCGTAGCATTCTCTCAGACCTCGAGTCTTTGAGGAGCCTCCTTTGCAGCTCAGGTGTCATGTGCAAATCCCTCCAGAAAGATTATGGTATGCTCAGCAACCGGTCATGTTATTATGACAGATCTGTTTGCAGGGAAAGATTAGATCTGATTTGAAAGGACAGTGCTGCAGCTCTGATCCAGATCCAGGTGAAAATAATTGGTAAGAAAGAGTATATGTGTAGGCTGTGCAGAGACTTGTGAAAGACAAGACAAAGTCAATGGAAACTCTCAGGACTTATGGATTTCCTCACCCCTTAAATCCTGGCTTGTGCAAGTAAAACACTGACTAATAAGGGCCTTATGACTCATTCTGTGAACTTTCTCTCTTGAGGTAAAGTTCAAGAGGCAGTGACTCCACAGATTTTACATGTCAAAGTCAATTTAGTTAGTCATAGTTAGTACAACTCAGACTGGGGAGACAGATGTCTGATGTCTTCTGTGGTCTGGAGGAGATTTGTCAAGTTTCATCACCTGGGTACTTTGGCTTGGGGACTTAGAACAGAAAGTCTTCATTTCAAATGTGGTTGTTTGCCAGGCAGGGAGAAATTTACATTACTAAGTTGCATTATGGAAAGTGGAGCGTCTGGTGTTTTTGGAGCTTGACCCATATTAAAGGATACATGTCAGGATATCTCTGCCTCTGCTGCCTTTCAACTATATTTGGCCTTGCTAGCAGCGGGGAGTGGCAGCGTAGGTCAGCCAGTGCACCACTTTTGTCAAGACTGAAATATATCACAACAATTCCAAGATGGATTGCTATGAAACTTTGTGCAGACATCCATTGTACCTTAGAATGCAGCCTACTGACTTTGGTGAACCCCTTATTTTTCCTCCAGCACCATCATGAGGTTGTAATTTGTGATTTTGAGTGACATGTCTTAACAACTGTAGGATGGATTGCCATCAAATTTGGTACACAAATTATTCTCCCCATCAGGATGAAGTTTATAACTTTGATCCGTTAACTTTTCGTCTCGCACAATCATCACTTAAAAATGTGAAAATGTATCCAATACTTTGGTTTATGACCAAATACATTCATAGGTAATGACTTTCCCATCAGCCTCAGCTCTCTTGTTTAGTGCTAATTAGCAAATGTTAGTAAGCTAAAACGCTTAACTAAGATGGTGAACATAGTAAAAAGTATAAATGCAAAACATGTTAGCATTGTCATTGTGAGCTCGGTGACATTAGCATTTTCTTCAAGGCCTCAAACGTCTTTACGCAAGTACAGCCTCACAGAGCCACTAGCATGACTGTAGATAACTCTTAGTCTTAGTCTCTTTTCTTATTTTTATCTGCCTTTCACCCCAACTTTAGAAGAGCAATACTAAATCACTAGGGTAATAGGCCTACTGTGGACATTTGTGTTTGTACACACATCTGTATTTGGTTTACATGTATTTTATTGGCATCTAGAAGTGTTCACAGTGTCTTAGCGACTCCTGATAACTCATAACTACTGTATTCCTGTAAATTAATCCTTAAAACGATTCAGGCCCTGACAGAAGGGATTTTGGCTGTGCAATCTTAACAGTTCAATTACCAGTGCAATTAACTGACTGTAAACACTGGATGCACTGAATTTAAACGATTTATTGGTCTGCTCTAGCCGCCTTGATTGACCCCTTAAAGAGTGCATAAATGACAGGGTGCATTCTTGATTGATTACTCTGACGCAATTTGTTTCTAATAAAGTGTTCAGAGACCACACAGCTTAATTAATTTCCTTTTAGGCAATCGGTAGCTCACGTCTTATTTGAGGTATTTGACATTCATGAGCATGCGCACTGCTTGTTTTACATTAAGAAACTGACAGCCACAGCAGAGGTATGGCAGTATTTTGGGTGCGAAATTAAAACAGATGAATTCATGTATCATTACGTTAAGGTGGACGATCCTTGATTTCCATATTCATCATCTTCAAGGTTTCTTCTCCAAGGTTTCTTATCTCTGCATGTAACACCAGGCTGTATATCTGCATTAAAAACAACCTGAGCACCACTGCAAGATACCGAAGAGTGAAAAAAAAAGCGTGTCCACGTGCAGTTAGAGAAACGCTTTAACACCGTTTCACTTTGTTACATCAACCATAATCTAGAATGACAACTGTTTGATGACCTCTGCGACTCGCAACAGCAGTGTTTCAATTATACAGCGTGAGCTTGTAACTGTCAATTCTGGTTGAACTTTTACAGTTTCATGCCCGTTTGCACTCAATGTTAAGCCCACCACATGTAAGGCAGTGTGGGCACTCGGGCTGCTGTAGGTGGAACCGCTGCTTGCAGGCTCTGGAATCTCGTTAAGCATATTGTGTTGCCAGAGTCAAAGCAGAGGTGTACTTGGCAATGGCTAACCGCTCCAACCATGGAAGTCAGGAAATCTCTATGGCTTAGTAACACCCCACATTGCAGAAAGAGCTTGTCAATGGGATTTTGGGAGGATATTCCTCAGCTTGTCACAGAAGCAAAAATCACATAACATAACAACTGAAGTGGTTTGTTAGAGTGAACAGTTTCTTCTAGTCTATATCCACGATGTTCCATTTTTTCCCCGTTGCCGCCAGAAATTCCGCCGGATTTACCTTCCGCTTTCTTTGTGTTGGAATTTTAAACTCCGGTGGATTTCTGAGGACTATGGTTAACTGCTCCTAAAATCTCTGCAGGGTAAATCCAGACAGCTAGCTAGACTATCTGTCCAATCTGAGTTTTCTGTTGCACGACTAAAACAACTTTTGAACGTTCCTTCCCGAGGCTATTTTGCAGCGGCACCATGGCTCTGCCCGGAGCTTAGCGCCACCCATGACGATTGTGATTGGTTTAAAGAAATGCCATTAAACCAGAGCATGTTTTTCTCCCATCCCGTAATGTTGTTGTGGACTAGCCAGACCCTCCTCTGCAGCGCTGTGAAGGAAGGTCTGCCAAGCGAGACTAAGTTTCTTCTAATTTTTTTATTTCAACCCCAACAAAATTCTGATTTGGTGAACATTTTATGAGCGTGACATAGGAAGGGGAGCCAAATTTGAATGGCTTGTTGAACCCCATGTTGTCTGATCTAATCAGCTGACAAAAAACTGACTGGGTTGTCCTATTTCAGTTTGTGAGTTCGTAGACATGATTTGTCCCCTTTTAAATAAGCTGCACATCTCTGGATGTAAGGTCTGGTTTTTAATGGAGAAAGTGCAAACAGACTTTTTTAATGATCAAGCAATCTGCTTTTTCGTTATGCTAGACCACTGTGACACTATTTCATTTGCTGTCTCTTTGTCCATTGCCATAGGACTGCAGCGTCTTCTCTGTCAATCAGTTGGATTTCAGTGTTCTACCTCGACTGTCTGATTTGGCAAAGACAGATGTGTGGCAGATGCAGAGGTTAAAAAGCAGAAAGCAGAAAGATATTATTCTGTCAAGACCATTAATTGCATTGAGACTTCAAAATTACTTTTTTTTAATGCACCTTGGCTGGCAAAGCCTGGAACCAGAACGCACCGTTTTTACCAAAATAAACATTATGAAACCTTGTTGTGTCTACCATTCTCTCTCTGTGTGCTTTTCATCTTCGCCAATTAGGATGGGAAGCAGCTGTGGGGTTTGGGAGGACATGTGCTCTGACATGGTCACAGAATTTTAACGAGATGTACTAATGCTGTATTATTAGACACCAGCTATGTCATCCTTTCATAAAACTATTTAACATAAAAAAACAGTCTTGTCAGAGGACTCCTTTGAAACCTTGTCTGAAAACCTCATTGATTTAAATCCGTGTCTGTCTGATCCTGATGTCCTTTTCTTTATATTCCCCCAAAAATGGATTCAGCCATCTTTTAACTAACATTAAAAACCTCCCTCCTAAACTCTAAGGTGCAGTTTGAATGTGTTATGTTTTAATTCAACTTTGGTCATGGCCAGCCATGTGCTCCTCCTGGTAACAGATACATGACTGGCCAAATCAAAACCAATATTTTACTTAATATGTCATGTCTTTTTCTATTTAATGCCTTGAAATTGCAAAGACTCACAGTTTGTTTGGCAGAAAATCATCAACATCCAAAATAATTCTTCATAGAAATGCTACTGAATTTCCCCCTGGGGAATTATTAGAGTCAGTCTTCTTTCCTATGATTTCAAGGGTTCATGCAACTCTGTTATACGGTGGCCGACAGGGGCAAACGCCCTGCAACTTAAGAAAACACACACAAATAGACAAAAGACTAGCAAATTAAGAAAACAACTTCATTAATTTGACAACACATGTGCAGCATTCAGCAAATGCACTGCAAATACACACAACACAACCAAATACATAAACGCACTGCAAATAAAAAACGATGCAAAAAGAAAAGCATGCAAACCCCGAAAAAAGAAGCGATGCAAAAAGAAAAACAACTTCATTAATTTGACAACACATGCACAGCATTCAGCAAACGCACTGCAAATATACACAACACAACCAAATACATAAACGCGCTGCAAATATGAAACAATGCAAAAAGGAAAGCACACAAACCCAGAAAACAAATGCAACAAAAAAACGCAGCATCCAGATTATACAACGGAAGTTCTCCAGACCTCTAGAGGGAGCAGCTAGTGGAACAGCTGGATTTTCGACCCCACGGGGAGAGAGAGAGGGAGAGAGAGAGAGAGAGAGGGAGAGAGAGGGAGAGAGAGGGAGAGAGAGAGAGGGGGAGAGAGAGAGAGAGAGAGAGCGCAACTGCATAGACTGTAAATATTAAGTCTATGTTTGAGATATGTTTTCTCTCGTTTGGTGGGTGTGTCTCGGCTCAAGTCACAGGTGATACTCAATCAGCAGAGACGTCTGTAAACTCGTGGTAATAAAACATTTAAAACTGCATCAGCGTTTAATGTTGACGTTTGTTTAAGCCATATTACATGAGAGGGTTTAATTTCGAGGTCCGAAAGGCGCATTACTGAAGTATAGGCCTACTCAAGTGTAATATTGTGATTATACAACAACGGTTACCAACAAAATAAGTGATCAATCTGTATTCATATTGTGGAGCAATTCGCTCTTGAAATACAAAAAACAGACAGGTATTAAAGTCCCTCCCTGTTTAGTAAACCAGCCGATTTACCGTGGGATTTATCAAACTGAATAAATCCCGCTCACACATATAAACACAAAACTGCTTTGCTAACTCCAACGTGTTGTAACTAAGACATCTGCTGAAAAAGTTATTGTATTCATTAGCATGATTGCCGTACTGTTTAGTTCACAAACATCCAACACACCAAAGTACAAACACATAGCGGACCAGACGCAAGCTTTTATTTTGAAAAGCCGAAGTTCGGGGACCGCACCAACCGGGAGGGCATGAGATGGGAGCATAGACTGTATATTACTAATATATTGTTATTAATAATAATATGGCTGCAGCCATACCCGACTCTAATAAAAAGGCAGAGTGCTCTCTCCCCGTGGGGTCGAAAATCCAGCTGTTCCACTATCTGCTCCCTCTAGAGGTCTGGAGAACTTCCGTTGTGTAATCTGGATGCTGCGTTTTTTGTTGCATTTGTTTTCTGGGTTTGTGTGCTTTTCTTTTTGCATTGTTTCATATTTGCAGCGAGTTTATCTATTTGGTTGTGTTGTGTGTATTTGCAGTGCGTTTATCTGTTTGGTTGTGTTGTGTGTATTTGCAGTGTGTTTATCTGTTTGGTTGTGTTGTGTGTATTTGCAGTGTGTTTATCTGTTTGGTTGTGTTGTGTGTATTTGCAGTGCGTTTATGTATTTGGTTGTGTTGTGTGCATTTGCAGTGCATTTGCTGAATGCTGCGCATGTGTTGTCAAATTAATGAAGTTGTTTTCTTAATTTGCTTGTGTTTTGTCTATTTGTGTGTGTTTTCTTAAGTTGCAGGGCGTTTGCCCCTGTCGGCCACCGTACTGTTATTATGATGTGAACAACCATGACCCATAACTTCCTTTCACTAACATGCCCTACTGTGCATCTATCTTCTTTAGGTGGTTGAGGAGATCCAACAGAGACAAATGTGACAACTATCAAGAAGCGGTGTTGTAGGAATCGGATCCCACCTTCTTGACATGAATCACTATGTGTTTGGATACCTGACCTGACCTAACAACTGATCCTGTTACTGTGAGTACCAGAACATAAAGTGAACAAATTCCTTATTATTTGTAAATGAAACATTTTGTATATGACACCACAGCTGCCATTTAAAAGAACATTACTGGAGGAGCATACAGTGTTTTGAGTGCCAATGGCACTCATCCATCTGTGTGTTTACATGCACTTAACAGGGTTACAGTCAGTGTTCAGCTTTCTTAAATGTCATGTTTCTGAGAAACGTTCGGTAAATGGAATAGTGGTTTAGAAAAACCAAACTTCCCCAGGTAGATTTCTCTTGGAGAAAGAGTGATGTGCTTGACAAAGATTTCGGACAGGAAAATTAGCACTATGACAGGGAGGTCATAATGAGCAGTGATGGAAAATCTCACCCAAACTTTTTATCCCCTTAAGACAATACATGTAGATTTTTACATGTCAATCTTCATCAAATCTTCTTAAACCCATTCTGTCACATATCTCCAGTCAGCATTTGTGCCGCCTGCACCACAATGATTGGATGATACAAACCCAGAGCGTTCTGATTTACTTAAGTTGGATTAGAGTCTTAAGCTATCTCCCCAAACTCTTCTCATCTTTGTCATTATATCATTCTCCCTTTCTCTGAGAAAATTGGCATCATTTACTGCTGTCACTGCAGAGCTCATTGTCCCCCATTATCCCTGGGACAAAGCTGCCGTGACATTGAGTTAATCCGTGCTTGTTTCAATTTTGCTTTCAGGGAATAAAACAGATAAGAAGTTTAGGTAAGTGATGGCAAGGAGGCACCATATCCCAGGCAACACAGACTACAATGATTGGACCGTTAAGAGAATGATAAAACGCAATCTGCCGGGCAAATTGGGTTGATTTCCCCCAAAATGTCAGAGACGTGTTTTGCGTGCTTGTGAGTTTTTCTGTCTGGGATTGATAGAAAGCTTTTTTAAAGACTAACATTCCTTGCTAGAATGTCTGGCCCTGTAAAAAGACAACCACAGATAGACTTAAAAGAACATTTCATGAAATCTAGGACAAGGAAACTAGAGTAGGCTCAACAACATTTTCGCAATCAAACCATGTGACATAAGGTAACAGTAAATTACTGTAAGACCTCAGTCAGAAGATCTGTCTACAAACTATATCTGCTGGCCTGCTCTTCCACTGACAAGTGAAATACCATGTGTAAAGTCTTACTGTTTGTGATTACGCTCTTTTCAGAAGTCTAATTATAAATACATATATAAAGTCATATGGAAGCCATTTGGCGTATTGTGTACCTAGACTTAGCTTACTTAATAACATCCACAGAATATATCTAAGAGACTATAATTAGCTGGTAGAGGCAGAAAGTTGATCCAAATATGTCTACTAAGTATGTTCAGTCCCTCTCCTACCCCTTCCAAAAAAGATGATGTAGCCTATACTGCAGTTTTATCCAGGGTTTTCTGAGATTGACCCATATTTGGAGGTAAAAGTCAAGGCATTTTATCTCTTGGCTGCATCAATTTTGACCACTCCTTTTTAACCTGTACCTTATAAGGCCCTTTAACTTTGTCACAGACTAAAGAAAATGGCACCAAACTAGCAGTCAGTCCGACCCTGCAGAGAGATGTTGCTGTTCGTAACACTAGATTTCGTTTCATTAAAGATGCTAGCAAAGCAACACAGTACAGAAAATAAGCACAGCAGAAACATCAGATAGGTCGGACCCCCATGTTTAACTATATATCTGTAAAAGTAATAGTTACGGTCATAGGCGCGGGAAGTAGGGGTGCTGGAGGTGCTGCAGCACCCCCTGTTGGCAAACTGCGATGACAATAAAATGATCGCTTATAAATATCTCTGGTTCTTGTTTCTGTTCCACAACATTTCGTATGTCATGTTTGGGGTATGGGATGAAGAGAGGGATCATTTTAGTAACAAGAGGGCTTTTCACCGGGGTGGAACAGCTGATCTCTTCACCGAGGTGGAAGCACTTTTCCGGTGAGCGCCGAGCGTTACTGAGAGAGATGACGTAAATGTGACGTGAGCAACCTGTCTGAAAGTTGTAAGTCTTCTGGTAGCTGTGCCAAGAGAAAACTCAATCATTCCGAATATTGCAGAGACGGAGAGCGTAGGTATATAAGGAGGTAACATGGACACAGGCTAATTAATGCTAACTAAAATGCTAGTTAACATTAGTAATTAAACTTAAACAGCTAATGTAAGTCCAAACTGCCTGCGAGCTTCTCCTGTACTATACGGTAATTCCTCTACTATGCGACAGTAAGTCCCGTGGTTATGACAAAATCATTAGCCTATTTTTACAAAAACTGCTAAATCTGCTACAGAGCCATAACGTGAGGTACAAGGTAATGGAGCCTTTTATACATTGTCGTGTTTCTTTAGAAATAAACAATGGACAAATAGTCTTTAAATGCTTCAGATGTAAAGTTATTTGCTGTCAAAGTGACATCAAAATGAATGGCAGTCAATGGGATGCTAACGGGGGGGGGAGTGCTTGTTACCTCACAAGCTATCGCAGTTCACCAACTAGCCCTGTGAGTAGTCACTACGTCAGCAAGCTTCTAGCACTGCCTATTTTTTGACGACACTCAGATGACATGCTCCATTCTGTTGTATCTTCATAAGATACAGTACATTGAAATGCAGCACTTGGTGCCAGGATGTTTGCCAGCCTTGAATATGATTCAGAGATGTTCAGTGCTGAAAGATCAATCTCGCCACTAGATGTAGGAGAATTCGCCACATGAGAACATTGCAAAAATGGCACTCAAAGCAGCGAACCAAACCTAATAAACAAGACAAATATGTCACCATACAGAATTCTGTCTCCCAATAATATCTGCACCCATCTGTCCAATCTGCTATGATGGAAACAGCGAAGTAGTAAAGTGCCTCTTGATAGCATATTATTGGCAAATTAAGCATTTAACTAGAAATAGATTCATAAAGCGCTCGAAGGTCACATAATGTTTGTGTTGAAAAATTAATGATGAACATTTGCAGTGCTGAGAAGACATCACATTTGTTGATCCTGGGAATTGCCTTACTCCTCTGTCCCATCTCAGCGGGATATCGAAAAGATGATAGCAAGTTTATATCACAGTGCGATCTATTGATTGCACTTGTCAGCTTTTACAATCTGGCCTCATCTATCGGTCTGCACACGCTCTGTCTCATTTAAGAGGTTTCTGGGAGCCGAGGTGAACCTGTCCTCTACCTGACAAACTACTGCTCCCTCATCCATCCAGCCCTCGCTGCTAAAAGCCTCACCGCCCCTCTTACAGCTGTGCACGAAAGCCCTGTCATAGTTCACTAATCCTCCTCATTAAGCCAGGCCTCATGGCTCCCGTTACTGTACATCTATTCCCACATGCCTTGTACCAGACTCATGGCTTTCATCTTTGGCAGCATGTGCACATGCCATGAATTTGCCATGTGCAATATAGTATGTGTGTCAGGATTTTGATGTCTCTGTCAGCTGTGGGACCAGATAACACGAGGAAAGGCAGCTGTTCTCACTCCCATGTTGGTGGTGGAAGGAAAATGGCACTTAGACTGCTTTTTATAGACTTTCACAAGGACCTCTGTCTAGTCATTTTTTACCATAACGCTGGCTTTTAGCATTTATGTATTCACCTACACTCGGGCTGAAGTGCTTTCCTTTTGGCCTCTGGTTAATCATGTTTTCAAGCTTTTCATGATCAATAGTGAGTTGCAAGGGATAGTTATAATATTATCTTTGCATGTGTTTGATACTGCAGGTTAAGGCTTGGGGCAGCATCCATCTCTGCATTTATTGTAGTTATTCTTTATGTTTCTTTTCTTATTGCAGTATTCTTATGCCCAGAGGTTTTGAGAGTGGAAAATCAAATATACTTTTTATAGCCTGAAAAATTACATTTTTCTTGACAGAGAATAATTCTGTCCACTCTTCAGCTTGTGTAAAGATGTTGGCAGCGTGGAAAATACTCAGAGGATCTATATTAACCTCGCTTTGAAGTTACCTGTACAGCCCATGAGCTCCCTGGATTTCCTTATTAAAAGCCTTTCTGATTCATCTTGGAAACAACTGAGACCAATTGGAATCTGTGTCATCAGAGGAAGCATTTCCAGTCATAGAACTTCCTCTGACAAACGGTGCTAAAGCTCCAGTGACAGGCAGCGGGAAGATGGGTTTGAAGGATACAAATCATCCACTGTGAGACTGAATTACAAAGATGAGGAGCTTTGGCTCTCTATCTGAAATATGGTGTGAATGATGGGGTGTTCTATTTATAAGTGACTTGTAGTAAGGATTCTTGAGATGGAAAGGAGAATGGGTCTGAACTACTCTTCCAGAGCGGAGTGAAATGTCTGACAAGGTATTAAACTAAAGAACCATGGGTGGGCTAGGTGATAACAGCTAAATATTACGCAACATATTTTTTTTCTTCATATGCTGCATAAAATGGAGCATATCTTTGTTGTGTGGAAACCTCGTAACTCCAACTTTTGGTTGAGTTTTTTCCTTAAATTTTAATAAAAAGATATCATGTTCCTGTATGGCACCTCACTAGATACATAAAACAAGTAACATGGCTGCAAAGCTAAAAAAAAAATAAAAAATAAAAACGGGCTGATCTACCTGTTGATATGTGGATCAATGGTTAAACACACATTTTGTTTTTGTCCTGAGTCTTGAATGTCAAAAGGTAAATAACTTCTCCACTCTTTAAATCTTTAAAGCTCCTATGTTTGTAATGATACGTATGGAAGGAGCTGTATCATAACTGAATACATGACAATATAATTTATTCATGCTCTGATGAATAAACTGGTGAAATTGAGATTAGTCTTGTCCAGAAGATCTGTGTGTGTGTGTGTGTGTGTGTGCTACCTTTTTACATTTAGGGTATCAACATTGGAACTTTATGAACTTTAGCACCACAAACAAATACTGGGAAGGCATGTCCTCTCAAAGACTTAGAACTATAAGTACTATTATATATGGTATACCATATACTTATACTACGACCATATACTTGGCATTACATAATTTACTAAACCAGCATGTTTAACAGCCCGCAGGACTTTTGAAAGCAAAGCAAGGCAATGTGATTTATATAGAATATTTAATTCCAAGTAACCAATAAATTCTTTACTTCAAATACATTTGCACACAGATAGTAAGGAACCCACATTCACCACATAGACACACATTTAAGTACAATTTTGAAGATGATTTTGTATGGCACAGTGGGGGGCAATGAAGTTATTTTACGACTGGAATAATATGTTTGGCTTTGCATGCACAGAATGAGGTTGTTGAAAGACCAAAAGCTATCTTATCATTCACCAGCCTCAATGAATATCAACTCTGTGCTTCATTAGCTTTCATTTGAAGCCCCAGTGATGAATTCAAGAGCGCTTTTCCTGTTTCAGTGAGCGGTAAGTTGGAGATATTTTGCAGTGCAGAAAACTTGTGAACTATAACATATTATGCAGCCTTCCATAAATAAGCAGTATGATACAGTACTTAACATGGGCCACACCAAACTACTTCAATTCTTATGAAACAAAGGACAAATTGAAAGAAAGAAAGAATGAAAAGAAACATGCTTGTACTGGTCAATCAACACAAGGCAAATTTACACAAGCAGTTGAAATGGATCTCTTTCCATATCCCTCCTAGATACCACACACATGCATTTTCAGAAGGCTCATTGCGCAAGCTCAGCCATTGTAGGCTATGGTTCTCCTGGAGCAATTTGGGGGGGGTTTGGTGGCTTGCTCAAGGGCACCTCAGCAATGCACCGGAGGCTGGTAGCACCTCTCCAGTTGAAACTTGTAACCTCCGGTTCCCAAGCCAAGTACCCACAGACTAAGCTACTGCTGCTCCAATGGGACAAAAATAGCAAGGCAGTCAGTAGGCTCGTTGGAGATGAGCTGCGCCTCGCCTGTAAAGTGGACGAGAGCAGGTGGCGGCGGTGACAAAAAGCTGTGGGCCAGTCGGACAGTTTACAGCCATTTTCTGCAGCCTTCACTCTGAACAGGAAGTCACAGAAACACTCACATCCTGTTAGGTCCGATTTATGTTATGTTATCAGACCCATATATCAGCTTGTACACATTCTCCAGTTGTTTTTATTATGTCAGAGTAGCTGTCAAAATGCTCTACATGCGATCTGTTGCTGATGCTAATAAACAACAAACTGTAGATGATCCGTGATCTGAACGGATTTAGTCTCTCTGACTTCTAAACATCACTGTCAGCCACACAACATGTGTTCTGTACAGAATAAGCCTTTAAATCAGACAAATAGCAAGTTAAAATCCCTCCAATTCAAAAAAACAATAAAATGTTTATATAAAACGTTGTTGAGTCTAATTAGCTGTTAGATCAGCAGAGAGCCAGGCATTTCTATAGGCCACACCCACAAAGGCAATTACAATAATTGCAATAGATCACAGCTGTGTTCTCTCAAAAACACCACATTCAGAAATGAAGACATTTAAACAAGCATGCTGGTTATTTTTTTATATTCTTCATTTAGTAATTTTCCCAGCATGTATCCCCTACAAAAGTAGGGTTAGTAATAATGGGGTGGGGAATATACTAATACACCTCCATGTGACATAGGAAGGGGAGCCAAATCTAAATTAATTGTTGAACCCTATGTTTTCTGATCTAATCAACCCACATAAAACTTACTGGGTTGTCTTATTTCACACTAAGTGGGTTGGTAGGCACTCCATATACCCAAATGTACGTGCACAAGAACTAAAAAGTGAGTTTTTAATGATATGTTCCATTTACAAAAATATAAAGTTAAAGTGATTGGCAGCTGGACTTTTTGAATCTTCTTTTTGAGCTCTTGTGCTTATTATGCGTTATTGAGGAAGGCACTTTCCAATGCAACATCTTGAATGCACGTACAGTTGATTTTTTTTTTATATCCTGAGGCTCTGGGTGTTTGTTGGCATACCTTTCACCTGGAGGGAATACATCCTAGAGGCACTTGAAGGCAGGAGAACAGCGTACTAACACTCAGTGACGACAATATGCAGGCGCACATTGATGTAAGGAGCAACGTTGTTGCAGTCCTGCAAAATGGATGAATCAATCTGTGGCATTAGGCTACTTTTGCCTCTGGGTTTTTTCTCATATTATCATCCCTACTTTGTGTTTATGGTCTCCTACCTTTTTTATTTTCAATTTTACACTACATTTGATTTTCACATTTTTGACATTGGTATTTCATTTGACCAAGGTAACATTACCTGGGGGTAGAATGATGGAATAGGCTTGCACATTACTAATGACAACCACAAGCCACAACCACTGTGGGACATGATTTAAACCTTGCTGGCCCACACATTCACCAACCTCCTAGTTAAAAAAGACTCCAGATGGCCAGTCCGCCTGTGTCATCCAAAGTGGAGTAAACATACTTGTACTCCTTCATGCTTAGACGTCAGGGATGACATAGTTTGTACTTCTAAACAGGCACAATAACTTCTTAGCCCACTTCTAGATCTATGATGGAGAAATCATGAGGTTACAGACTCAACATTAAATATTTTTATTTTTTGTTCAGAAAACATTTTAATTAAGTTGTTGTTCCACCACAAACTCCCTGAACATTATGGTAACTCAAAGTAAATATTATTATATTATTATTATTATTATTATTATTATATATATATATATATATATATATATATATATATATATATATATATATGTGTGTGTGTGTGTTAATTTGCCACTTTTTTTACCTATCCATAACCAAACTGTAGATGCTATGTGCAGATGATGAAGAAAGCGAGAATTTAAAAAAAATGTTGGTAGTGGACAAAAACATTTGTGATTGAGTATTGAGAATTGCAATTTGGTTGTTTTTCTTATAAATTTTTATCTTTCTGTTAAAAGGGCACTTTGCTGATTTTACACATGAAGAGCAGTACATTTTTAATTGGGAATACCAATCAGCCTGTAAAAACACTTTCATAACATCTTCTATGGCTCTGAAAGGAGCTTTTCCAAAAGTAAAAGAAAAAGGAAAAAAAAAAAAAATACCCTGGTGATGTCATCAGGGACAGCTTGCTTTTGACCAGGTCCTATCCCCTGAACAATCGGCAATCCTAACCTTAACTACTCAAGGTCAATGCCTTACCCCAAAACCAATCAAGCTGCTTCGTAGGGCGGGACTTGCCTAGACGTTATGTGGGATCCTTAATAACGCATCACCTAGCCTTAATGCTCTTCAAACTGCACTGGCTTGATATAAGTGGCTACAGATACTAAGTGGAAACCACATGGACTGCATAATGACAATGTGTGTGAATTAGATAAACCCTTTTCTCTTGGGAACTAGAACCACCCTTGCGGAAAATGTGATTACACTTCTCCACAGGAGGTGCAATGTGGGACGTTGTTGCAGGGGGGGGACTTGGCTTGTCATTGAGTCCCCAGTTTGTCTGCTGCCTTATACACACTAACAACTTTGACACGCCTGTAATGTCCAACCAGGACTGTGGAAGTGTCGTTTGTGTCCGTTCTCTCTGTCTGCTTTTGAAGCTGAGCGTGACTCAATGATGCGTAATACGGATGACACCATCTGTTGTAGCCTCTTTTCTGTAAACTGGCTAGTAAGTTGAAGCAAATTGAAATACATATATAAATAATAAAACACCAGCATACTGTGGTTACAAAGCAGAGGGTTTTTAGTTTGAGCCAGAATGTAAAACGCCTGCCAGCTGCCAGCGGCTGTTGTTCACAGCCTTGTGACTGATACATATTTTACTAAAGAATTAAAGAAAAATGTATTACTTACTTACAATGCACTAGAAGAGTTGCCTTCATTCATAGAAGATCAGGAGCTCCAGCGAAAAAGCCTGTCTTTCCATTTATTTGAATGGGGGTAGTGGGTTTAGACTACGGCGGTGGGGGCCCCAGGGGTACGCCGAAAAGTTGAGTCAGATTCAACTTTTGGAGAAACGCAACCCGCTGGTGGTGTGAGAGCACCGTACAGTAAACACCACTATCTCTATCTCTGTTCTAAAAAATATTTAAAACACTAAGGGAAAAATCTAAAACACAAGCACTTAACTGTCCAGCTGACTGTTTCCTGCAACAAGCTCCAGCACAAAGTACAGTCCCTCGTCTCTTTTCTTTGTGTCTTTCTTTATCCATGAGATGAAGCTGCCTTCAAGTGCAGTCGGAAAAGTCTAGATCAGAGGTCTTCAGCAAGGGGTCCGGCACCCCTAGGGGGTTCTCAGAGTTGCTGCAGGGGGGCCACCAAATTATTGTTCGATGGTTTAAAAAAATATACATTGACAATATACATTTACATGAATGTAGCATGTGCCAACATTTTAAAATTTTAGTATTGTATTTACCATAAAAAGGTATGTATAAAGGCTGTAGGCCGTCCTAAACGTTATTGTAGGGAAAGATTAACATGCAACTACATTTTGTATGACATATGTAGTGGGGGGGGTCCCTGCTCCATCTCTTTTTCAGCTAAGGGACCGTTCGGTATTTATGGAATGGACCACCGGAGGAAAATAGGGGAGGGTCGTGTCTTTTTATTCTTTGCTAAGGGGAGGGTCATCCAACATTTTTCAGTCCAGAGGGGGGGTCACCCAACTTTTGTATTCATGAAACAGCAAAATTTCAAAGTGGCTTGTTTGGTGCATATTTTTCCATGTAGCTCCATGTAGCTCTCTCAGTCTCTGCCCTCCTTCGCTACCAGATGGGTCTGACCCATGAGTTTGCTGTGGGGCAGGGCATAGACATATGGGGCAGGGGGAGCTGCCCCCTTGGTGGCTGAAACGGATAACTGCATTGTTTAAAAAATGAGTGGAATAATTCTGGCATGATCAGATATTTTATAAATATCTTAAATAACACAAAACAACTAAATGGTGGTAGGTAATACATCTGATTTCATATACTGCTTCAGTAAAAAAAATATTACCTGGCTGACGATGGGAGCAGCAGGACGCAAAATACGAAAATGACTGTTGCACTATGTCTGGACGTCTTACCGTGCCAAGGTTGCAATAAAGGTTTCCTAAATGCCACATTTGATGTCAGCTTACTAACTGAGTGCGGGTTTTGTGTAGATTTGGACTTTTATACGTTTATTCCACTTTGTTTAAACGGCGAAGTGGAGAAAGCCTAGTGACGAGTCCATAGCAACCAGTTTGTGTGTTGAATATTACCCAGTGTGCCTTGCTGAATGGACTCAATATTTTATTGTTTTATTTCATGTGAATACTAGTTTACTAGAGGAGTAACTTAGTATTTGAAGTGAAGCAGTAATGCAGGAATTGTTCATTTAGTTTCCATGCTTATTTTGTTTCCACAACTATGTTAGTGAGTAAATCTACTGAAATGGCCACCACACCATAACAGAGGAGTGTGATGTGTCAGATCAGAATGCAGAGGTTTAGTCTTGTATGTCATAGCTGTAAAAAATAAAAAACAATGGAAATTTGTATATATTTGCCAAACGCAAACAAATACAGAATGTATTGATAAATTGCTGGGGGAGGGTCATGCCTTTTTTTCCAAATCGTTTTGGAGGGTCATATAAATCTTTTTACTGGCGAGGGGAGGGTCATGTCTTTTTTGGCTAAAGGTCCCAAAACTCCTCCGGTGGCCCCTTAAATAAATAACGAACAGTCCCTAAGGGGTCCTTGGCCTAAAAACCGTTGAAGACCCCTGGTCTCGATCATAAAAAACGACAGAAAACCATAACTGTGAAATATCTACCTGTGTTACATTTGGTGTGTGTGTGTGTGTGTGGGGGGGGGCACAAATGCCATTTAATTGATACTCCCACACCGCCACACAACCCTGCGGCGAATGCCTGAGGCTATGTGTGCTTAGACTGGTATGAGAACTGATCTTTGAAATAAAATGGAAATACCTAACCTTGATCTAAGTCCTGCAATTTCTGACTTTTGGCTTTTTTATGTGCTAACTGCTGGCTGAAGTTGTTTTAATGTCATGTTCTTAGAAATCCTAGGGTGTAGCTTTGACAGAGATGGACAGTATTGTAAAAAAGTCAGGCTTTCCTTTAGCACCGTTGCTCCCTTCTGTGCACCACACACAGGTATTCTACTGACTAAAACCATGTAAATAGTAGACTTACTTTGGCCCTTTTTGCTGATTTCTTTGAGTGAAGTATGTCATTAAAGGGCCTTATATATAAGCTTTTCACAAATGACCCTAATTTAATAATTTGACTCCAACAACTGAAGAATACTTCCAATCAATACTTAATCTTTCATTTTTAAAAGCAATCTGTTTTTAACAGTCATTGCGATTTTTTGAAATTGTGGACAAAGAATTATTTTAATTTAATGGCTTTAAAGTCTGAATACCACAAGTTTAATATCTAACAAAAACCAAGTTATATACCAGTGTTTGAAGGACTACTCTTTATCTGTTTTACTGTTATCAAATGGGTTGCTTTTAAGCTACTTTCCACTCATCTCCAAGCCCATTCATTTCTACCAAAAACGTAAATCTTAAATGGCTCTCAAATATATTCATGTTTCATCGTTAAAAAAGACTAAAAGTGTATTTCCTAAAACAGAGCAGTTTGGGCTAAGGTATTGCAGGTGAGCCACAGCCTGGGCTATAAAAAAATCTTCCAAGTAGCAAAAAAGTATTTAGTCAGCCACCAATTGTGCAAGTTCTTCCACTTAAAAAGATGAGAGAGGCCTGTAATTTTCATCATAGGTACACTTCAACTATGAGAGACAAAATGAGGGGAAAAAAATCCAGAAAATCACATTGTAGGATTTTTAATGGCAAAATACTCAGGAAAATAAGTATTTAGTCACCTACAAACAAGCAAGATTTCTGGCTCTCACAGACCTGTAACTTCTTCTTTAAGAGGCTCCTTTGTCCTCCACTCGTTACATGTATTAATGGCACCTGTTTGAACTTGTTATCAGTATAAAAGACACCTGTCCACAACCTCAAACAGTCACACTACAAACTCCACTATGGCCAAGACCAAAGAGCTGTCAAAGGACACCAGAAACAAAATTGTAGACCTGCACCAGGCTGGGAAGACTGAATCTGCAATAGTTAAGCAGCTTGGTGTGAAGAAATCAACTGTGGGAGAAATTATAAGAAAATAGAAGACATATAAGACCACTAATAATCTCCCTCAATCCGGGGCTCCACGAAAGATCTCACCCCATGGGGTCAAAATGATCACAAGAACGGTGAGCAAAAATCACAGAACCACACTGGGGGACCTAGTGAATAACCTGCAGAGAGCTGGGACCAAAGTAACAAAGGCTACCATCAGTAACACACTACACCGCCAGGGACTCAAACCCTGCAGTGCCAGACATGTCCCCCTGCTTAAGCCAGTACATGTCCAGGCCCGTCTGGAGTTTGCTAGAGAGCATTTGGATGATCCAGAAGAGGATTGGGAGAATGTCATGTGGTCAGATGAAACCAAAATAGAACTTTTTGGTAAAAACTCAACTCGTCGTGTTTGGAGGGGAAAGAATGCTGAGTTGCATCCAAAGAAGACCATACCTACTGTGAAGCATGGGGGTGGAAACATCATGCTTTGGGGCTGTTTTTCTGCAAAGGGACCAGGACGACTGATCCGTGTAAAGGAAAGAATGAATGGGGCCATGTATCGTGAGATTTTGAGTGAAAACCTCCTTCCATCAGCAAGGGCATTGAAGATGAAACGTGGCTGGGTCTTTCAGCATGACAATGATCCCAAACACACCGCCCGGGCAACGAAGGAGTGGCTTCGTAAGAAGCATTTCAAGGTCCTGGAGTGGCCTAGCCAGTCTCCAGATCTCAACCCCATAAAAAATCTTTGGAGGGAGTTGAACGTCCGTGTTGCCCAGCGACAGCCCCAAAACATCACTGCTCTAGAGGAGATCTGCATGGAGGAATGGGCCAAAATACCAGCAACAGTGTGTGAAAACCTTGTGAAGACTTACAGAAAACGTTTGACCTCTGTCATTGCCAACAAAGGGTATATAACAAAGTATTGAGATGAACTTTTGTTATTGACCAAATACTTATTTTCCACCATAATTTGCAAATAAATTAATAAAAAATCCTACAATGTGATTTTTCTGTATTTCTTTTTCTCATTTTGTCTCTCATAGTTGAAGTGTACCTATGATGAAAATTACAGGCCTCTCTCATCTTTTTAAGTGGGAAAACTTGCACAATTGGTGGCTGACTAAATACTTTTTTGCCCCACTGTATGCAAGACATGGGTTTCAGCTGTCGCATTCCTTGTGTCAAGCCACTCCTGAACAAGACACAGCGTCAGAAGCGTCTTGCCTGGGCTAAAGACAAAAGGACTGGACTGCTGCTGAGTGGTCCAAAGTTATGTTCTCTGATGAAAGTACATTTTTCATTTCCTTTGGAAATCAAGGTCCCAGAGTCTGGAGGAAGAGAGGAGAGGCACAGAATCCACGTTGCTTGAAGTCCAGTGTAAAGTTTCCACATTCAGTGATGGTTTGGGGTGCCATGTCATCTGCTGGTGTTGGTCCACTGTGTTTTCTGAGGTCCAAGGTCATCGCAGCCGTCTACCAGGAAGTTTTAGAGCACTTCATGCTTCCTGCTGCTAACCAACTTTATGGAGATGCAGATTTCATTTTCCAACAGGACTTGGCACCTGCACACAGTGCCAAAGCTACCAGTACCTGGTTTAAGGACCATGGTATCCCTGTTCTTAATTGGCCAGCAAACTCGCCTGACCTTAAACCTATAGAAAATCTATGGGGTATTGTGAAGAGGAAGATGCGATGTGCCAGACCCAACAATGCAGAAGAGCTGAAGGCCACTATCAGAGCAACCTGGGCTCTCATAACATCTGAGCAATGCCACAGACTGATCGACTCCATGCCACGCCGCATTGCTGCAGTAATTCAGGCAAAATGAGCCCCAACTAAGTATTAAGTGCTGTACATGCTCATACTTTTCATGTTCATACTTTTCAGTTGGCCAACATTTCTAAAAATCCTTTTTTGTATTGGTCTTAAGTAATATTCTAATTTTCGGAGATACTGAATTTGGCATTTTCATTATTTGTCAGTTATAATCATCACAATTAAAAGAAATAAACATTTGAAATATATCACTGTGTGTGATGAATGAATATACAAATTTCACTTTTTGAATGGAATTACTGAAATAAATCAACTTTTTCATGATATTCTAATTATATGACCAGCACCTGTATATACATAGTCTACCGGTGGCTCTCAATGCAGCAGAGCTCACTCTTCTCTTTCCATTACGTGACGAGGTCGGAACCTTTTTTTGTCGACTTCAAATTTGAACTTGTAGACCGCCTGTGTGATTTTCAATGGCTTTGTAAATTAGCCTACTTGGCAGACATTTACAGCCACTTGAATCGACTCAACCCAGCGCTACACGGGAAAGAGCCTTCACAATCTTCCACATGTACAAAATAGAGGTGACTGTGAAGAAAATCGATCTGTGGGCGAAAGGAACTATGAGTCCTTCGAAAATATCATTTCATGATTAAATAGGAGAACACTGACACTGCAACAGCTGTATGACAGTGCAAACACGTGCTTTAAAGTAACAGATGCGGGACTACTTCTCTGGCCTCAGCGAACAGCACAGCTGGATACAGAATACCTTTGCCTACCATCTCGAGGATTTAATTGCGAGCCTCACCTCCAAGTAGCAGGAAGAACTTGTCGATATATCCTGCAATAGCTCTTTGAAACAGATTTTTAAAAGAAGGCTTTTGACTCAGTTTTGGTTGCATATGGCTACAGAAGAGAGCTCTCGAACAAGGCAATTATGTTTCTGATGCTGTTGGACACAACATATCTCTGTGAAGCGGGATTTTTCGGTGCTTCTGGCCGAGACCAAGTACAGGAACACGTTGGGTGATGATTCCAATCTCCGCCTGAAGCTGACGTCTATTCAGTCAGACATCAAAGCCTCAACTGCATCAGTGTAGAGGCATCACCCATCTCATTAGGCCCTGTTGCATCCCACTATTATTTTTACTATTTTATACAAGTTCCCAATGGACTAAATTCACATTGTAATGATATTGTGGTTAAACACAAAGGTGTGGATTTTAATGCAATATATTTGTAAAACAGTGGATTTGGATGTCATACATTTTCAAACAGTATGTAATGCTATTTGGGTTTAAATTTAAATGATGGTTTTGTAAATATTCATTTAAGTGTCCACAGTTCCATTGGAACCTTTGCTACTATTAAATAAATAAATATTAGTTTGTGCATTGAGCCATCTACTTGTCAGTGTTTATTATGTACTGTATGTATATGTCCAAGACAAATTGAGATGGGAGATGGAAGGCGGAGGTTTTGCTGAATTTTTAGGAGGCCTCAAGCTTCCAAAGTCGGGAAGCTCTGGTCTGGTGCATTTGTTAGGAACTACTTTCAGTGGCGGATAAACACATATTTGGTGCTCAATTCTTTATAGCAGGATGGTCTATGTGGGATCTATTGGAAATAAACTGTTCCTATGTTCATTGTAATGAAGAAAGTTTTCAAAGAAATGTTACAAATCTCTCTCTCTCTCTCTCTCTTTCTCTCTGTCTGTCTGTCTCTCTCTCTCTCTCTCTCTCTCTCTCTCTCTCTCTCTCTCTCTCTCTCTTTGCTCTGTCCTTCCAATGCCCTTGATCCAAGAAAACAAGCCACGTGCACATACACCAACGCACGCATGCACACACACACACACACACACACACACACACACACACACACACATACACACACAGGTGTATTACAATAAGATAGCCTAAGCTAAACATTATGCCCCCATCTTTTCATTTTTTGTCTTTTGTCTTCTATTTAGTTTTTTTTTGTTGGTTTATTTGTCTGTTTGGTTTAGTCTAGTTTACACCTTTGTCATGTATTGCATCATATGTGTATTCATGTTGATCACTTGTATTGCACTATAAGCAAACAAATTAAAGAAATCTGTGTTTCCTGTTTTTTTTTTTTTTAAACGTGATTTCTTATCAATAAGGCCAGGCATGTTCGACACAAGCAGAGCGTTTGATTAAAATCTTCGGTGTGGATTCCACCCATATATTGTGCACTTATTGTTTTGAGAAGGCAATCTGTTCTGCCAGGTGCCGACTCATCTAAGTCTGAATCTTTAGGAATAAAATTCAAAATCATTAATTTAACTCACTAGAATATATCACTGCCAACAGTTTGTTTGCTAAACAAGCTTTCAAGCACCTTCATTTGATAGGCCACATTGCTACCAAATTGATTATTTGTCTTATGTATTATAGATATGACGTCTCATTTTTATCAGAGGTTTGACGATGGCCCCAGGTTTTGAACACATCTGAACACACACTTTTAGTCATTCTGAATCTGGTTATAAGCTGATGACCTCAACTGTACAACATTGAACACAAAGGCAGGCATGTGCTACTGCTAGCTTGCTCTGAGTACATACAAAAACAAAATCAATCAAAAGCAGTTTTGAAAGAACAATCATTCATCAGACAAAAATGGGACAGAAATAATACTTTTCTTATTAAGAGCTACCCAATAACTGGGGATAGATGGCTAACAGTATGGCTAACCCAAGGTGTGAACATCCCCTTAAAACCATATGTTGTACATTTGTACATTGGGGTTCATTGATTCCCTGAGCATTTGTGACCTTAAGTTGCTCATCTCACACTGTACAGGCTGGTTCTGAGCCGCTAAGGAAACATTAGTGTTTTGAACTCAAACCATATTGTCAAGCTGCTGCTTTGTAAATGCACCAATTATGGATCAGATTGATGCATGTCACAACAAAACAGGACACACTGATTTCAAATGCATTTATTATTAATAGGCTTGTGTTACAATGAAACTGCATTCTCTTGGCATCTTTCAGAGTCTCAATTCCCTCAGTCATTTTGTATGCCTAATGTGCCCCACAGTAGGCAATTGCCCGAAGCAGTGTCTTAAAAAGGAATTTGAATTAAGACAGCTAATGACAGTGGGTCAATAACCTTTTATTTATGATTATCTGGCTGCTAAGCCTTAAAAGCTAATAATGAATTCATGAATGGGCAAGTCTCAGGTGATCAGCATCAACCCACCATCCACCTTCTCGGATAATTTTGGCTTAGATGTTTCCAGTTGGTACAAGGTTTGAGTAGAGTTACAGTCTCTGAGGTGAGCGTGCAGTCCATCCTGCGTTGGCGTTGTTAAAACTGTGATTGACAGGCTAAACCCAGCTAGGGCCTGCTAAAAACAGAGGCTTAAAGTGTTTGTTTGTAGGGTCCCCTGCTCGGCAGAAAACTGATGAGCTAGATCTGCCCCAGAAATCAAAGCACCGTTGGGGGTGCGCTTGCGAGTGTTCCACTCATCAGCCTGGCATCCTCTGCAAGATCACGAGGAAAGAGCAGGCAGGAAGTCACACAATGAGTCTGAACCGAGAGAATGAGGTGTGTCAGGAGTCCACCGGGGGGAGGCATGGAGGGAACAGTAGTGTGTGAATAAAAGAGAGTCAGACAACGGCAGCGTCAAATAGAAAGGCTGGATTACGCCGTTCTCGCGTAGGGGGGAAAAATGCATGACAGAAGCGGCAGATAAACACCTCAAAGGATGAGGGCTGAGTGGAATATAAAGATGTTTGCGATCAATCGACAAAGAAAAGAGGAGCAAACTGTCATTCATTCACTGAACATTGTATAGAACAGGGCCACATTCAGATACACCCTCACCCTCATTACATTAAGGAGCCATGTTTGTATTCCTTTAATGTCCTTTTACCTTGCTTGATGTAACAAAAAAAACATGCATGACCTTGTCCTTTTTTCAGTTGATCTCATTGCACACATGAAGCCGAGCACAAACCTATTCAGACATGTACACATGCACACCGGCACTCTAACTCCCACACATATTTGCAAAGCAAACAAACAATACAGCTCTCCGAGTATGTGTTTAGAAAGGCAAACAGCTTGTAGGGACGACTGGCCACAAAAATAAGAGAAAAGAGATGAATGCGGTGCGTTCAGTCATTGCCGAGATTATAATGTCACTTGGGAGCCGAGGCCCTGCACAAACACCCCGCTGTGCTCTATTTCAATAACTTTCCATAGACCAATCTAATCTCCCCTCCCTCCTACACTGCTTTAAGGAGATTTTTATAGGCTTTTGTTTTGAGAAGCAGATAATTCCTTATAAATCATAATAGCGCTGCCTGAATTGTAAAAGGTTTTGTAGCTTAGTGACATGACTGGCTCACAGCGAATACAAATGTAGTGACAACCAAGCATTGTTCAGGATGTGCTTGAGATGGACTTGTTTCAGACCAACATTTAATTTCAGTCAGGCTAATGTTTAATTGATAAGGACACATACAACATATGTATACATATATGAAGGCCACTTTAGGCATGCAGTACTATATTCTCATTGTATTTTACAATATTCAACAGTAGGTACATTGTGTGTGACCTCTTCTTTCTGTTTGAATTTCCAACATACACCAACCTAGTGATGGGAAATAACCAATTTCAATAAAGACGGTCAAATGATGGTGTCGAAAATATCCTTTCCTTTTAACAGTTTTCTCTTTTACTTTCTTTCTATAGGCTGCTTCTTTGTCGTGCTCCATGAGTGAATGTGTGGCCTTGAGGGATATCTGAGGGACCATATGGCACAATACCACACAATATAGGTAATGTTTGCGTTTTTCTCGTTCAGTCTTTCTGTTCTAAATACAGTAGAAATTGTTTGAGGGCTGAATTTACTCCTGAAAAGTATTTGCCCTTTCTTAACAAAGCACATGCTAAAGCAACATACTTGCGACATATTTGCTGTTATAGAGGACTTTGAACGTGATAAAAAGTGACGGAAACCTCAGGGGGAGGTGATAAACTTGAGCCTTTAACACCAGATTTGTGGATTTGGTTTGTGAATTCACTCAACTTTATCTTTCACCCAGGAGTGATACTTAGTGTCCAGAAAACAAAATGTTCTGTAGTGTTTGCAGTAATCAGTAGTTCTGCAAACCTAAAAAAAACAAAAGACATCATGAAAAGAAAAAAACTGCCAGAAGACATGAATGAATCAGTCAGGTCCATGCCTGTCTCTTCAGCGTATGTCATTACCACTGTGTAGAACACAAACAAATCAAAGAAACCCAAACTTCCTCCCACACACATTACAAGCTTGCATATTAAACTTTGCGCTGTATACTGTATGTACTTCATCATTGTACTCGCATCTACCTGCATCTGTAGCCGGTCTCTTTACTAGTGGAAAAAGTCAATTAACATGCCCTTTAAACACAGCATTCCTGCACAATTGACCCTACATCATGATAGTGAATTTTAACATCCTATGTTCAAAAAGCAATGCATATGAATTTATGGCGATATTGTTGTGTGTAGGAGTAGGGATCACACATGACTTCAAGGATGAAAATCATGTTGAATATACACTTTATATATATATATATATATATATATATATATATATATATATATATAACTTCATGTTCACAATTAGCTAAAGCGATACTACGAAGGTAATTTTACAAGTCATTAGTAGTACTTAGCTTGACAAAAAAGGCTGTATAATGTCCTTTGGGGTTTTGGAAGGAGCTTTTAGAAGCTTGGGCATCTACAAATTTGGAACAAAATGCATACAACCAGGAGGTAATGTAGTTTGAATAGATAGGAATTATCAGGCAGGTAGAGTCAATGGAAATCATGGCATTGATGCATTAATTTTGCTGGTTGAAGTCAATTTACTATAGAATTTACTACATCGCCTATGAAAACAATTGTATATTAATTAACTGAACCCGAAGTGGCAATTTAGAGTTGGAAATGACAAGTCCTAAAGTAACATAACCTGATAGCTTTTCTGCGGAGGTGCTCCATTTTGTTTGTTTACCTGTTAGGAGGTGGAATAAGTATTCAAACTCTGCCATTAATAGTGTTGAATGTTAATTATTAATAATGTAAAAGTAAGTTTGACATTTTGGAAAATACACTTTCAAATACATTTGCTTCCTTGCAGTGACTTAGATGGTAAGATCGATACCACTCTCATGTCTGTATTTTAGATATGAAACTGGAACCAGCAGCTGGTTTGGTTAGTTTAGCTTAGCGTTAAGACTGGAAACAGGGGGAACAGTCAGCCTGGCTCTAGTCTCACATTGCCAGACCTTCCTCCACAGCACAGCTGAGGAGGGTCTGGTTAGTCCACACAGCATTCCAGGATGGGAGAAAAACATCATCTAGTTAATTGGCATTTCTTTAAACCAATCACAATTGTCTTGGGCCACGGTGGAACATGTGCATGTTCAAAAGTTGTTTTAGTCATGCAACAGAAATTTCAGATTGGACAGATAGTCTAGCTAGCTGTCTGGATTTACCCTGCAGAGATCTGAGGAGCACTTAACCATAGTCCTCTGGAGTTTAAAATTACAACACAAAGTAAGCAGAAGGTAACGGACAGCCGGCCGAAAAGAGCGGAATTTCCGGTGGTACCGGAGCAATCCCGGAAGTAGAATGTCGTAGATATAGACTAGCCTGGCTCTTTCCAAAGTTAGAAAATCAACACGTCCTCATACCTAAACCACACACTAGGTTGATTGCCCATGACTCCCAAAACGACATATATGACTGTTTTAACACTGTGGACCTTATCTACTTTGAGTTGCGGACGTAACTACATCACGGACATAACCATGTTACAGACTTAGATCTGTTACAAAGTTTCTTAAAATGATAAAAGCCCTGTGTTTGTTTAACCCTTCCACCACCACAACCTACCTCCATACGCAGAGTTTGGCGCTCTTATACTTCGTCACCTTATGTCTTCGTTTACTCCCACAATAATTACTATGACCATAATGGCCACCTCACAACAAACAAAAGTATGGGTCATTAGAAACTGCTTTCACAATCAACCTATACGGCTGTTTTCTGGGCGAGGACTTGTCTGTACAAAATCTACCACCAGCACTTCTAAAGCTCAATGATCAACATACAGTATATCTCATTTGCTTAATTCATACAAAAAACGAGTCACAGGACTCCAAAGTCAGGCTAGCTGTTTCCTATTTGTTTCCTGTTCTTATGCTAAGCTAAGCGTCTATATAGTTTATATTTAACATACACATATCCACCATGCATTGCAGACCAATGTGGATATGTACGAAATGTTGCCATACTGTACACAAATGCAGGGATGTATCCTAAATATGACAGTAGCATAGAATGCATGAAATGATATGTAAGGCTACATGTACATGGCTACATTTTGGTTTAAAAACAAATATCTTTTGCTACGTTTACACCTCGCATTCACACTGCTCTGGCATTACAGAGCCCCTAAACCGGAGACATTTGAAAACTCTTCAGACCCCATTGTGTTTCAGTCTTAACCCCTGCAAATGGAGACCTTTGGCAACAATGACATGCCAAAGTTTCGCCGCCTGATTGGGTCTTATTGGTCATGGAGTCTGTTCTGCGAGACTTAGCTACTAACCAGTTACTAACTAGTTACCATGGCAACTACCAGCAATAGTCAGAGTATACATGCTGCCTCCTGTTTACCCCGGCACGCACATGCCCAGTATACGAGAATGTTGATGAGATATGCTGTTTGGACGTGTTAGTTTAAACAGAGATTAGTTATTCTACTGGACCTAAAAACACTTGTATGCACGGAGATTGCTTTTGGCTCAAAACTCTGCTTAGAAACCAAAACGTAGCAATGTAAATGTAGCCTAAGACTGAATGCATGACATAAGCTGAGGATGTTGCATGTGCAGCAGCTTGTGAAGATGATGATGATGATGATGGTGTTTGACATCTGATCACAGCAGTCACACTCTGCTGTGTAACTCCTTCCAAATGAGGCTACAGCTGCCTTTGATGTTGTCACTGCTATAAACAAAGTGGCCATTGGGAGCCTCAGTGAAAACTATTCTAGATTCTTGACGCACACTTTTGATCACATCACAAAATCTGTCTGATACAGGAGACTTAAAGAGGATTTTCAGGCTTTTAAAGCGTCATGTATTCCCACCCAAGAGGTTTGTGAATGCCGTATACATGTGAAAAAAACTGATAAGGTGTTACGAGTGCCTTTTACTAGATTTTGTCATTGGAAACAACTGATCTGTACCTTTTTTATGCACTACATCCACCGGTTTGGCCTCAGTCTTTGCAAACCCTGTACCGAAGCAAAACAATGCTCAGGCTGCAGGAGGATTTACTTTGATCCAAAGTACATCTAGCTTAGATCATGCAGTACTTGAAGAGAGTGAAGTGATGTCTGGCTGTTGATGGCACTCAGCTACACAGAAAAATTAAGGATATGAGAAATAATAAAGAATATAATCAAACTTGTGTTTAAAAGCAATTCACAGTGTTTTCTTGGCCCTGCAATATAATTCTTGGATGGATATAGTGCATCACTGCTTTGTGGTTACTGTCTGTGAATATAATATAAAGTGCATCAGTTTAAAATGCAATGTCTCTCCTGGATTATTCCTAAAAGCATGTTTTATGATGCGCAGAAGGTGTGTCCCATAGTTTCATTAACATCTTACTTTGGTGAAAGGCTGAACTTGAGGCTGAGTATATAAAACCCAGTTAGATGAAGATATAGGTTTAGACCACAATGAAGGGAAGCTTGACAAATCATTTCTGACCTACAGTAAGGAGATCCAACAAGTTGCTTTCCTTGTTTCAATTAGTTCCCCCCTTCATTGCAGGATTCTGCACGTCTGATATCTTAATGAAAACACGTTGCACATAACACTGTAGATGTTCTTCTACTCTATTGCAGTTCTTTTAGGTATTTAGGTCTCACAATGCACGATGGGGTGGGGGGGGGGGTTGGAGTACATTTGGTGATGATATGTGAAGCTTGTGCTGCTGCCCTCAAGTTACAAAAAAGTAATCAGGTAATGCAGGTTCGAGAAAGATAGTTCAACATATTAGAAATAATGCCTTTTTACTCACTTACTGCGAGTAAGAAGAGACAATCTCATGTATGTATTAGGAGCTTGAGTGAGGACATGGTTAGCCTAGTTTTGCATGGTGGCAGAGTAAACTCTGAGCTTGTTTCTGAGCAAGCTAAAAAATAAACCTACCCACACCTGTAGAGCTGCCTAACACATATCTTCTTAGTTTAACGCACACACAAACATACATTTAAAAACAACAACTTGTGTTTTAAGTTAAGGCTGGGCATTCTGGGCATTTTGTTGGTGACAGCCTAGCTCTATGACTGTGTGAAATACATCCCAAAATCTTGTTGTCACATTAAGGTTGCCAGGTTTAGTACCATTGGGACTGTACAGGGACTAACACCAAAACCTGTGCTAACCGACCATGTATAGTAATTGGCATTTTTGTCAGAGATGCTGCACAGCAGTACTAGGTGGATGGATACTCTCGTTTGTGAAGAAACGGTTTCACCAGGTAACTCCTCATAAAATCACAAATGATCATATATGCAAAAAGGCGATAAATCACGTCTTCTAAATTGTGGCCTGCAGTTACAGTTGAATTTTGTTTTACTACTGACAAAAGACACAGTAAGCATTTCTAAGTGGTCTTCTTTGGAGTAATCCTAATTTGAATGGCATTGAGAACCAACAGAGATCAACCGTCTAGAGTTTGAACATGAGAGTAATTACATTTAAAAAGATGCTTCCCCTTCATTCACCTTGGGTGAATGTAGCCTTGGCTGGGAGGAGTTGATGTCATCAGACGGTGTCCAACGTTCATTGGATGTTTTGACTCTGAACCGTAACACCCTCCCGTTGGCGGTTCAGCACTGGTGGCCAAATTACTGCCCATGTCCTCCTCCTGGCTTCCAGCTTGGCTCCTCTCTCCTGTTCCATAACCAGCAGGAGGCTCTTTCTGCAGCCTCCCCCATCCTGCGAGCTGCTGACTTCCTCTCACTTCCAATGGCTGTGAACATTCTCCACACTGACTGGGCAGGGAATCCTCTACTGCCAACCTTGACTGGGAATAGCCATGCCACACCTGGCGCTCTTCCTTTCAAAGGCTTGATCGTACCCTTCTTCCCACAGGACTGTAAGTTCTATCAGGTTATTATTATTATTCGCCTCTTCAGATCACAGAACCACATCCGGCCTCAGGGTTGCCTGGACGACTTGGGGAAACTGCAGCCTTCCTCCCAGGTCTACCTTCATATCCCATGATTGGGCATTTTGTAGTAGGTTGTTTCTTATGTTGTTCTTGCTGTGGTTGGTGGCTTTTCTCCCTCCCTCACGAATTTGATCGATTATGTTGGTTTCACATGTGTTCGGCGTTTCTTGTGTCTCTCCTGCTCCAGTGTGTTAGCGACTGTCATGAGCACCTTGTCATGGTGCCATTTGTATCTTCTTCCTTCTGTAACACACTCAGCGTGAACACACCCAAACAAGTGTTTGTGTTTTACAGCCCAGCTGCCACGTGCATGGCCAGGAAGAGCGAGGCAGGTGTGATGAAAGGAGGGAGAGCTAGTGGTGGGGGCTGATCAGGAAATGGTGTAGGGAAATCTAATTTATTTTTCATACGCTGCTGAGATAGAATGTCATATATCATGCCATGCAGCAATTTTGTGCCAGTCCCAGGCTCACAAAAGATGAAAGAATAGTGATCAAAGATACAGAGAAAGAAGTCAGCTGCTGGAGTTGCTATGGGATCCACTTCCACTGAGAACAATATAAACTGTGTTAAAATAGTCATCCAGTATCCTGTCACTGTTGGTTATCAGTGTGGGACAACTCACTTCAAACATCTTACGCATGAGGGAACAAGGATAAACTATAGCCTTTGTTTTTTTGTCTACACACTTGAAAGTGATGTGAAAGAAACTGATTTGGGACTGAATATATACTTTGAATCCCTGGACCAGAAAGATACAATATCTCATCAATGAGATGAGATATTAACAGGTATGATGTTTACCATGGTCACCATCTCCCTGATGAATCTAGCTGTACCTTTTACACTCGTTGAGACCGTGTGGTGACAGTGATTAAAACACAGACATTCTCATTTGTGTTCCATCAGTCACACACATTGTCTCTATCACAAACCAAACCACATCTTAGATATGATTTGTTGTTGCCGCTGTTGTTTTTTACAATAGTCATTAAACCACAGATGCTTTTGAGATTCACCAGAAGCTTTCAAAACTACAAAGATATTATGGTGTTGGCTGTGACCACAATATATATATATATATATATATATATATATATATATATATATATATATATACACACACACACACATTTTTTGTTGCGACATTCAGCCCCTATAAAAGCACTCTGTAAAAACATCCACTCTCATATCCATTACAGGCAGCCCTTCTTGATTGTATACCATTAACTCAAGCGCAATATGGACCACTGCTTTACAAGACAGAAAGGCTAGAAATGCATCTGTCATGTGTATTAATAAACAGAGCATGTCAGATCTTTCCCTTTCAATTACCGTTTGATTGATTACTTCATTCAGCCAACCAACATGGCCTCTTTATGACCTTTTCCTTGTTTCTGCTTTCAGGTTTGAGAATGTATACCGTCTTGTTACACACCAGAGATCAACCAATTACAGCATCTATATCAGGCATAGAAGCTCTTTCTACTTCACTGGCGCCATGGCAAATGTTATGATTTGTACCATGTTCCGAGTTATGATTTCAAGAGGAGATATCGAGCTACATATTGAGGTGCAGAGCATATTCAATGCAGAAATGTCCTTTTTGACAGGGCATTTGTTCTCAAATATTTTGCTATTTTTCACTTGTATAATTTGCTAGTGGGTGTGTGTTATTATCTTCAAACAAGAGAAATTGATTTGCATTTGAAACAAGCTTACCCCACTGGCAGATAGGTCTGCTGGAGATTGTAATACTCAGTACTAGATTAATTGACTGGGTTTTTCTTTTGCAGTACACCGTACAATTGTAGATCTAATTATCAAGATACAACACTCAGAAAACCCACACAGCACTTGAAAACAAACTAAATATGTGAGGACTTTGGGTGGGTGTAAAGCTTGTTTTGCATTCTCAATCATTACTACATTAATTTGAGCTACTCTATATGCCTCAATATTATTCATGTCTATGTGCCGTTTTTGCTCTTAATACTACGTCATCTTACTGCGCCACGGTTGCGCTGCTGCTCTGCCCGGTGCATTCCAAACATACGCTGAAGGGTGCTTTTTGCATCGTATCCGACGCTGAGAGACACTGCCCAAGCGTCCATATTTTACGAGTTGGGAGTGAGAACGGGTTGAAATAGTATATGGATAACATGCTAGCAAACAGCTGCCTGTTTAAACATCAGCAGAGACAGAGCAACATTAGCATTCATTTGAAGTTGTGTGTCTGGCCACTTGGTGAATGTAAATCCAACATTCACTCTCCTTTTACCTCTGTTTTGGTCTCCACCAAGTCCTGAGGGAATATCTGTCTCTTTAGCTGCTAAATACAATTCTCAGCAGCTGCGAACATTGTGTGTATGTTGCTTGGTACTGGGCAGGTAGCATACAGTGGTTTTAGCAGAGCTTTAATGCTATAAATGTGGGCCAGAAAACCAAAACAATGACCTAAATAGGCTAAAATGCTCCTCAGATCTGAGGGGAATAGCAGTCAGGTGATAATTTTCTGTGGATTTCTAACTACAAGAGATCCTTTTTTTACATGATATAGTAGCATAGTTAGTTATGTGAGCCATTGTTAATACCTTGATCAGTGCAGCTTTAAGAAGTGCCTTTAAAAGTCCAGAGCTGCAGTTGTGATACCCAGCACCAGTTCTAATGTGTAACAATGCGTGTAATTATCATAATTACAAAGCAATAATTAGGTAAAATTGTATCTATACTGAGCTGATTGTAGTTTAGCTCTTGCTGGGAACACCAGTGAGGTGTTTAAACTCAACCTCTGTTGCAATCATGCCCACACATCTTAAAATCAGGAAGTGTGTGGAGGTGCTGAGAACATGGTACAGGTATGTTGCACACTTCCACACCATATTTGTAAATATTATGACAATTTTATGTTGCAAACTGACATTATCTGTATGCAACAGGCAGTGTGATATACTGTATTCACGCATTATGTGAGTGTGAATCAAATATGAAGACTTTTTTTTTTCTTTGATCCCAGCAGGCATCCCTCAGCCCAGTAATGAAGAAATCAAAAGCCCACTCATCAAATCTTTTTTAATGGATCAGAGACATGTTGTTTCCATGAATGCAAATGAACATTATAATCGTAGCATTCAACTAGAACAACAACAAATATATTTCTTTATTTGCCTTATTTGTCTTAATTGCTTATTAACTTGGGATTACTTTGTGCTTTTGTTAAATCATTTCACATGCTAATTAATCAGTTTCAGTCCACAAATGCAACTCCTCCTCAACAGAGCCCATCAGCTAAACAAGCTTAAATGAAGCATTGCAAACTAGGCTACCTCTGACAGTCTGCCACATTGCACACAATGCACAATTTCTTAGAAAGGAGAGCATTGATCTGCGCTAAATCGGAGCAAGTTTGTAACAAACCCACTGGAGCTGAACTGATGTGGTTAAAGAGCTGCACCAGCTGCCATGTGCTTTTGTATGATGAGTTTTCTCGCTTGTTGCCACGTGGAAGTCTTGAAAGTGAACACAGAGCTGAGTCAAAAAGCAGAAGAACTCAATACTTCCAAAAAAAGAGCTTGTTTGTCTCTTCTGTGATGCCATTTTTGAAATCTCACCTATAGAGAAAAATCTATTTTCCTCCATCATGTCTGTGGTTTCATGTTGTAAACCTTTCTTCTTTTTTCCCCATGTTGTTTCTCACCTGTCTCCTCTCCATGATTAACTGTGTCACTTGTATTACAGCAGCAAGAGTAAAGCTTTTGTGGAAAAGCATGAGGACAGCAATCCTTTAGTAGAGCACATGGCATTGCAT
Source organism: Sander vitreus (assembly GCF_031162955.1). Lineage (NCBI taxonomy): Eukaryota > Metazoa > Chordata > Actinopteri > Perciformes > Percidae > Sander > Sander vitreus. The sequence continues at coordinate 23,158,540 of NC_135874.1, read as the reverse complement.
CATGACATCAGCATTATTTTCAGCCTTGGAAATGTTTTCAGACTGATTCATCAGGTGATCTTTTATCCTCCAGAATATGTTTGCAGAACTATGTAGCAAGAAACAAGTACTTTTAAAGTCCATATCCACAACGTTCCACTTCCAGGATTGCTCCGGTGCTGCGGGAAATTCCGCCGAATGCACCTCTTTACGGCCCAATGTCCGTTTCCTTACGCTGTCTTTGTGTTGGAATTCTAAACTCTGGTCGATTTATGAGGACTATGATTAACAGCTCCGCAGATCTCAAATCCAGACAGCTAGCTAGACTATCTGTCCAATCTGAATTTTCTGTTGCACGACTAAAACAACCTTTGAACGTCCACCAAAAGAAGTTCCTTCTCGAGGCTACTTTGCAGAAGCACAGAGGCTCTGTGAGGTGCTTAGACGATTGTGATTGGTGTAAAGAAATGCTACTAAACCAGAGCTCCACAGCACTGTGGAGGAAGTATAAAGTATAAAGCTTGACTGACAGCCAGTCAGCTGTTATTTTTTACCTCATGATCAGATACGAAAGTACGGCAGCTTGAGCAACTTTAAAAGTAAATGGGAACCGATAAAATGAAGTTAGGAACGTCTCAAAAGTGCACAATGGCCAAGAGAGCTTTTCAGACTTTTTTAATTATATACATTTCAAACCAACCTTATTTTAAATCTGGACCTCCTGTCATTGCAATATGTCCCAATGAGCTACTGCTATTTCACCATCAGCTTTATTCTTAAAGGCCCATATTATGCTCATTTTCAGGTTCATACTTGTATTTTGGGTTTCTACTAGAGCATGTTTACGTGATTTAATATAAAAAAAAACACATGTTTCTCAAACTGTCTGTCTGAATATATCTATATTCACTCTCTGTCTGAAACGCTGAGCTCCATTTTTAGCACATGTCTCTTTTAGCCCCACTTCTGAAAAAGCCTAGCCTGCTCTGATTGGTTGGCGTTTATGGGTCTTCAGCATATGCGCTCCTGGGGTCTCTGCACCATCATTGCAGCCAGGAAATGACTGTAACGACACTGTAGCTGCATTTTCTACCTAATATTGTATAGTTGTGACATCACAATGCGGAAGTCCTGACGGCTCGTTAAAACACACCTGAATTCGGGCTGTGTGCATATCTCCTTTAATTTAGTGTTTTAATACTTAACAGTAGTTATATAGCGCCTAAACATACAGTACTTTATATCAAAAAGGACATGGAAATCTTACTTTTTACAATATGGGACTTTTAACTTTTTTAACTTTTATTTACCCAGTCCCATAGAGATTAGAAATTGAAAACTGTATTTCCAATATGTGGCTGTACATTAGGAACATACAGCGGAACAGTCCAGTGATCTGAAAGGCTGATAAACTAAAGTTGGTGGAGGCATGATGAAAGTTTGCCCAGAATGGCTTTAAAACAATACAATTGTACCAATGGCTCAGTTGATGGACAGAAGTAATGATTGAGTGGTTTGAATCTGGTATCAAATCTCTACTGGGTCCAATATGTGGAGACAATGTTGATGCATTTATATACAACAAATCACCATAATCAAGAATGGTTGCAACAACCAAGCTTCACAGAAAAATAGGACTTGTGTCAAAAAAAAAACAACAACTTAACTTTAGTCACAGAATCTTAACAAGGTTTTCAAGCCAAAAACCATATGAGGTTTTGATAACAGGAGTGGGAGTAATCAGAATCATGAAATGTGAAAGCTTGGGCAGGGACTGCACAGTCTTGTGCAGACCATTATTATACATCTTAACAATGCATGCATTATTACTACATTCTTAAAGACTTTTAACCACTCATACAAATAGTAAAACCTGAAATTACAATAGAAATAGAGAACTCAACAAGCTTACCTGTTATATTGTGTCCTATGGATGATAGGCTGTTATGTTTTCTCCTATGGAGGACGGGGTGTAAAGGTATAGGATTTTTGAAGCACAGCGCGTCAGTGATGTCCTTCTAAGGATCTTATCTTGTCAAAGGAAGCAGTGAGCAGTCAACGAGGATCGATAAATGGATTTTAGGAACCTGAAGCTCCACCAGGCTGAGTTTGACAGTACACACACTCCTCTCTCTTACACTCCTCTCGACGGTTATGTTTCAATCAATGGATTCCACTGACTGCGTTTGTCTGGTCAGTGCAGTAAACCCAATGACCACAGTCAAGTTGCTGTTAGGTCTTTGCACTCAGCAACAATGATTCTCTAACAATTTTACACATCAAATGTATGTTAACAGGTCTTGGGAAGTGCTACTACATATGTGAAAAAAAGTTCTGTAAAGCCTTTTGTGTGTCCAGAGGGAGCTGTCTGGATGCTGACAAAATTGCCTCAAGTGTATCACTTGAGTCAGTGGAAGCTGTAGACCTCAAGTTCGAAAAATGAAACAAGATAGATAGATAGATAGATAGATAGCCTCAAAATAAACACAGAATAATAAGCATTAGCAGCTACAAGCATAACACACCCAAATCTCCAACCAAACTGTCCATGGTTGAGTTGCATTGTTGGTAATCTAGGTGCCAGGTAGGAAGAAGAATGGATGTAATGCATCGATACTTGTTTTTTAACAGACCATCGTAAGTATGATAATGTTATAGGAATTTAATGTTAATTAGCGGAGTACAATTTCAACAAGACACATGGCGGACAATCTATTAGATTGATATATGTGGCATAATAAAATGACCAGTAGTGTGGTCTGGGCAGCTTGTAAATTGGATTTTGGCCAGGCATCTGTGCTTATGCATATTCTAGGATCTGAGTCTGATGCACAGGCCTGCTATCAGCTGACTACACGAATATTAGTAATTCATAAAAATCAATTATGAAGCGACTGTAGCTACAGGTGTGTACCTTGTTTCCTCTCTTGTTACACCTCTCATATTGGCTACATTGTGTTCATGCAAAAATCAGGGAACTATACTCTGGTGCCTTTGAGACAGCATTGAAAGAGCTGTGGGCAGACTGTGGAGATCACAGCCTAAAATTAGAAAAATGGCAGATATTGGGTCAGACTGAAGATTGAAATAGGTTAAACCAATGTTGAGAAACGTCTGAGTAGACGGTTATTGTTTTATAGTTTCTTACTCAGAGTCACATAGAGGCAGTTATTGTTTTATAGTTTATTACTCAGACAGAGTCACATACAGACTGTTGTTGTTTTATAGTCTTTTACTCAGACAGAGACAATGAGAGAATTATTACAGCCTCCGCTGTAGACGGCGCTCGGGCCCTACTAACACTGCTTTTGGGCAAAGATGCCTGTGTTATGTTGTGTAAAACTGGGTACATCAAATTTGATGATGATCACATTGGTGCACAGAGGAGGAAACGCTGTGCAAATGCTTCAGCAGTCATAAAGGGTTCTACAGGTATTGGGCCATATGATCAAGACAAGTCTGAGACAATAGTAGCCTGAGTAACAGTCAAAATCCTAACAGGCACAACATTTAGTAAAATGCTCTAACACTAGAACTGCCACAGTTTTAATTTGGAGTGGATGTGCAAGATCAGATGGCAAGTTGCGTTGACTTTTGAACTGAAAGATTCACACGGGAGAGATGGAGAGACAAATATAAATGTTGAGGGGACTTATTGCCGTTCTTTTGTTAGACAAAATTTTTCATTTTCACTGTGTATGTTTTGTGGGGGGGTCTGCGTATGTGTGTGTCCTACTGCTATAGAGATTGAAACGATGCACTATGGAGATGGAGAGTGATGAAGTAGTAAGCCTATCGGGTGGGAAAAAATGGATACAGCTGCTCTTGGACGTCAGGCTCGCGATTATAGAACCACTTCAGCGTGATTTATGCTTCTGCGTTAAATCTACGCCTTGGCTACATATGTAGGTACATGGAGACACGGACCCTACCCTGGACCCTACGCTGTAGCCTGACGCACACCTCTTGAAAAAATGTAACATTGCGTACGTCGCCGTGGCTTAGTATAGTTGCATTTCCCCCTACTAATTTCAGGGTTCTCATTCTCTATAAACAACATGAAATCAAGGCGAGGGTTAACTTTTCCTGCTACAGATTTCCCACAGTGTTCAGAAAGCACAGGGGAGACCCTTTGTTTCTGTCACTATGCCTCTAGAGTCAGCACTCGCTCCGAAGCTAATCAGCGTCACTCTCTTACTCTCTCTGCCACACACTCACACACGCCGACCCTGCTATTTTCTTAAAGAGATCCACGCGCACACCAATGCACAGGTATAAACTTCAGGCCACTTACTTAGGCTACTGCGAAAGCTCTGTGTGGAGCCTCCGCAGAACCATAAATTACACTGAAGTGTCTGGCGGTTCAAGTATATCCTTATACTACTGTTCATTTCTGCCTGATACTACTCCCTGGGAAGACTAGTAAAACTGGGAATTTCCTGTAAAACAAGGAAAATAGACGGCAACTTGCTCTGTTCCCCAGTATCACCAGTGGGCGATTGAACCACAGAAATCTATAAATTACCATCTGCCTTTGTTGTACAAGCCTCTGCGGATGGGAGATCTTTTCCTTGTCTTACGGCCAGTGGTATGACAAAGAGAGGCAGCAGCATCTGCTCTGTGACAGGGATGTTTACTGTACAGAATATGCTGCAGAGAGAATCTGACATCATAGGGGAACAGTCAGTATCTCTAAATCACAGCCTACTTCAATCATACTTCATCACTTTGAGTTCTTTTATTATCAACATTTCTGAAACTAATTAAAAGGGACCCTTATCAGGCACTGGAAGCAAATTACATATTGAGTAGGGAACAAAAGTTAATCCTATTATTGTAACTAGAATATTGGCTGACTGGATCACATGCAGATTACTTTGATTTGAATCTGCTCTAGCAGCTCATCTTCAAAAAATTTTGAAACAAGCTGCATTCTGTCCACAAGGGAAGCCTGACATCAGACATGTTGTTCCTGTTTGACAAAAAGCTGTCTGACAGCCCGCTGATTGGTTTTGTGCCCCTCATATTCTTTTCCAACTGTGTATCCCTGTATCGGGCATATTTCTCCTCAATGACTTCTTCCTGTCAGCCATTTTGTCAACACACAGGCACACTGTATATGAGGGGCCCTATTTCAAAGCTGCTTGTCTCTTGTTTAGGAAGCTTAAGCTCTTTAACACCTGCAGTATGAATTATATAACAGTCCCCCATATGGACAGTCATTTGCAAAAACATACACACACACACACACACACACACACACACACACACACACACACACACATCTTGCTGGCATGGGCGCTCACACAGTGCAAATGAAGACTAATGACCCAGTATCACAGTGACACCGCCTCTGTTAGCTTTCTCTCAGTCCGTGGAGAGACCTGGGTTCACTTTATATTTGCTACAACTCTTGGTGTTTGTTTGGTCCTTCTTGGTGTGGCAGATGGGTAGCGCTGTAACAATTCCAAATGTTGCTGTATAATTAATTTTCTCAGAAATAATTGCGATTAACAATATAATTGTCTCAGTCAAACTTAAAAATACAGTCATGTGAAAAAAATTAGGACACCCATGCTAAAGTTGACTAAAAAGAGGAATAAAAAAAATCATGTTTTGCAAATTGAACTTAATGCCTTAATTAAAAAAATGAGGAAAAATCCAACCTTTAAGGACACCAATTTTCTTTGTGAATGAATAATGTATCGTAAATAAATAAAAGTTCTTCTAATACAGGGGGCATAAGTAAGTACACCCCTATGTTAAATTCCCATAGAGGCAGGCAGATTATTATTTTTAAAGGCCAGTTATTTCATGAATCCAGGATACTATGCATCATGATAAAGTTCCTTTGGCCTTTGCAAAATAAAATAGCCCCACCTACCTAGAGATTGGCATGGGGTACTTTCCATAAAATCATCTCTCAATGCAAATCATACCAGCTATTAGGCTAACTGAAATAAAACCATGCCAATCTCTAGGTATGGTGAAGGGTATGTGATGATGTGGGGCTATTTTAATTCCAAAGGCCAAGGGAACTTTATCAGGATGCAGTCCGTTTTTAATGTATGAGTATAGTTTGAATTGCAGATGTCTAGACATTTCGGACTCACTTGTATTGTTTAAAATGAAACTTAGCAACACACTGTCCTCATTTATAGAATGGCTTTAGGGTTTTGGTTTTATTTGTTTTTTCAGGATAAGGCAAATATTCAATATTTTGTCTTATTGAACTACTGAATTGATCCTACTAACAATTATTGTCTGTGTAGCCAAAATATAGATATATTGTACCTTAATTCCTCTGTGCCATAGAGCACTGTCCAAAAACACTGTTAAAAACACATCAATGAGCCACACTGTTGCACCGGTCCCTTAATTACAATTAACTTGTGCATTGTAGTTTATCTTGCTGTCAAAAACTCACTAGTTTGTAGCTTGTCCTCATGCATGTAACTCCCCAAATATGTATTAATCCACAACTAAAAATAGTCCCCAACAAATGCATTATCAGGGTTCTTAATGACTCAGAAAGAGCCTTTGGGGGGTGACTACGCAAGACAGCAAGCATGATCCATTTGCATACAGCAAAGGCAATATAAATAGGATCGGGACTTACAATCTTCCTTCCCAGGATCTTTTCCTTCTGTCTGTTCCAAAGGTTGGAACTGAACTGGGGAAAAAGGTGTTTAAGTTTGCTGCTCCCTCTACCTGGAACAAGTTACAGAATTCCATGAAACTTAAATAGAGATGGGAAGTAACAAAGTATAAATACTTTGTTACTGTACTCAAGTAGATTTTTCTGATATTGTTACTTTACTATTTATTTTGTGCAGACTTTTTACTTTTACTCCTTACATTTTAAACACAAATATCGGTACTTTCTACTCCTTACATTTTACAAAATTGGCTCGTTACTAGTTTCAAATCATTTCAGTGGAGTTACCGTTATTATTTTTCACGTCATCAATACCGAATTCAGTCTAATTGGATGGGAGTATACGTTGCACTTGACGCACCACTACAAGACAACTCGACAGATTCGGCGGCATTCATTCGCAACAAATCATTGCGGCTTGATGGCGGTAACGTTAGCATATAGTTATACGGACGGCGACATGATTGAAAATGAAGAAAATGGAGATCCCAGAGTCATTCCCAAGGCTACTTTTACTTTTATAGTTTAAGTAAATTTCCAAGCCTGTACTTTGTTACTTTTACTTAAGTAAAGAAGTTAAATCTGTATTTTTTAACACAAGTATCTGTACTTCTACTTGAGTACGGGAAGTGAGTAATTTTGCCATCCCTGCACTTAAAGTGCTCATATTATCCTCATTTTCAGGTTCATAATTGTTATATCAGAATAGGTTTACATGGTTTAATTTACAAAAAAACACCATATTTTTGTTGTACTGCACATTGCTGCAGCTCCTTTTTTCACCCTGTGTGTTGAGCTCTCTGTTTTAGCTACAGAGTGAGGCATCTCACTTCTGTTCCATCTTTGTTGGGAGCAGGGTTCGAATTATGATTTCTTCTTCGTGGGGGTCTCTTTAAAAAAAGTAGTCTATAAGCAGCACATTTTGAGCATTAAACATTTCATTTCCTGCTTTCTGGTGAATTTTTATGCACATATTTACCTTTTTCTGAATTAGTGTATGCTGCAAATATATTTATGTAAAGGGAAACATAGATTACAATCCAAATATAAAAAGATAATGGAATATATTACAATAAGGCTCTCAGGCATTCTGTATTGCTATTTATTCTCCTATAGATTTTTGTACTTATATCTGAGTCAGCACACATGTAGCCTAGGCATCATTTACTCCTCCCTCCTCTTTTGCGTCTTTTGTTGAGAAAGTAACGTCCTTAAATGTGCATATGACAATTATTCACCTCAATGATACATTCATTCATTTTAATGGTTAAATGGTTTAATGATAAACCCTGGACTGTAATATTTCAGATGTGTTTGAGCAAGATTTCTGCTCATGTTCAAAACTTTGTGCACATTCAAAATATATCTTGAGAAAAATAAAGTGATAATAGGCTATAAAATAATCTACCTGCACCATAGTCTGCTGCGCATTACGTGATTGCTCTGCTGATACGGTAGATTTGGGAAAAGTGCTTTATTTGTGATTTAAATAATGGTGCTGATGATTTTTAGAGACCCCCACAGGTTTATGATTTTACTGATTTCATGGGAGCTCATCCTCTCTCTATGGGAGCTCAGCTCCCACTGGCTCCCACATAATTCGAACCCTGGTTGGGAGTCGCATATGCACAGTAGCTAAGTAAGGACTACTAGCCAGTCAGAAGCAGAGTATGAGGGCGTGCCATGCTAGCAGCTAGGTGAGCATTATAACGTGTTACAAAGTGACCACGTTTGTCTCTGAAGTAAAGGCTGGACTACAATAGAGCTGTTAGGAGCAGTTTGTGAACAGTGTTTTCTGTTGGAGATGGTAAGTGCCTTTGGGGTGGACTATAGGCTTTTTCACTTTGTAAACCTATAACATGCACCAAAAAGATATATAACACAATAAAGGAAAGGGAAAAAGCCAAAAAGCATAATATGAGCACTTTAAGGGTCATATTATTGGCACCTTAGTGATGCTTAAGGAGCCCGGCACAAGCACCTCGGTCCTAGCCGCATCACTGTAATGACGAAAAAGATGCTAAGGCAGTGAGCAGCTGCCAGCCATCGTGTGTGTGTGAGTGTGTACGCCGGTGCGTTTGTGAAGTATGTGTACATCTGAATGTCACCACAGAGAGTTGTCTTTAAGCAGAGAACATGAGAAAGTGAAACTAAATTGAATTTTTGGGCTGTCAACCAGCGCACTTTCAGCAGCCTGTCAAAATCTAATCACAGATGGCTTGATCAGACAGTGTATCTCGCTCTGGTAAAAGGTTTTCTGCCTTCCACATATAAAATTTAGAGCTTACACCCACTGTGAAAAACTGCCTGTAGGCTTTTTGCATACAATGTGTGCATGATTGGCTTTGCCGCTGGGTCTGTGCTGTACGTTGGAGCTGTAACAAGGGTGATGGATGAAGCTTGTTACTCACAAGTGATTTGCATCATCTTTACTGTTGCCTCTGCTGGCGTGGGAACCATCGTAAACCACATTTATTCTCCTTTTTCACGGTAACAGATCACTCTGTCAAAACCCATTTAAAGTTGTTTCTCCTTTCTTTCGTCTTTAGCCTCTCAGGCATGGTGGGGAAAGAGAGACATTGGTCTTTGACGCTACCGATACACTTTTCCCCAGCCTCCCTTTGCTCCAATCGACCCTCCTCCGCACGGTGATCCACTTTTCCTTCAGAATGTTTTCAGGCTATACATTTCCTTTTTCCCTCTTCCTCTCCCTCTACTGTATTTCACTCTCTCTCACTCGCTCTCCCTCCCCAATGCGATGGCTTCGTGTTGCGGTGCACCTTCAGGCTGTGTGTGGGATAGTGTTGTGGGCTGGCATCTGGCAGCCTCTGATAAGAGAGCGAGTGAGCTGGTGCCATTCCTTCTGAGATGTTTTTTAATTTAAAAAAAAAAAAAAATGTGGTCATCCAGGAAGACCATTGAGAAATGTTTTTTTGTGATGTGTTTGAAGGACCTTGTATAAAAAGTACTATATAATAGACGTGGACCACAAAGTTAACGCAATGACCACATGTGCTCTCCACTAAAAAATGTCTTATAGGGTATGTCATTTTTTGCGCTTTTGTGATGATTTCCTCACATGCTGCTAAAAAACAACTCATTACATACCACCTCAAAAATCATAAGCTAAAATGTCTGCAAAAAAAATGCCTGTTTACACATCCAGCAGAACATTATCATTCAGTTGTGTTTCTTTCCACCACCACAAGTCAAATATTAATTAACATTAATTAGCGCAGCTTTAACAGGGGCCTGTGTACCACATTATGTCACAGAGAGGAAGAAATACATGGCTAAACTTTATTATTACAAAGACAGAACTTCGGGTTTTGAGTGCCCTTGGAGAGTCTAGATCTTCCTGATACTGCTTCAGCTTCTGGCGACTCATGTCTAGCTGGAACACGCTTCTGGCAAAGCCTGGCCACATACTTCTTTCACTAACTTATTGTGAATAGATAATCTGAGCCACATGCTGTTGTTTATCACAGTTGAATCTCTTTCTAATGAAAGTATCATTACTTTCCCCTCCCTAATTAAAGTATCTCCCCTGTTAGACTTTTTCACCAGCTTCATTTTGTGTTTGACATGGGGCTGTGGTTATTGGGTATAGGGACTAACATTATTTGTCATTCTGCAATTAATTGCAAATGTGACTCCAGGGAAAGAGTCAGACATACCTAATTGCTATAATCATATCAATGTTAAGTCTCGCATGGGAATGTGAAGGCATCATGGGCCACAGATTGATCGTGGCTTTGCTAGCAGGGGTATTGGACAAGAGGAGTGCCAGACTGGCTGGCTACATCACTTACATTCTATGGCTCCATTGACAACTTAAAGCTTTAGTGCGCAACGTTTTGATATTAATGAACGTCCGTTACATTCAAGCCATTGCCAAATGAGTTGCTACAAAGCTAATTAGGACTATCAACTCCACACAACTCTCTCTGTATTTCTCAATATGGCCGTGTTCAGAAGATTGTGTCATCCGGCGACTTTCCCACACAGAAGTTTGAGTGAAGATAATTACCTTTTTGAAGAGTCCATCATGTTTTTTTAATCCTCCGTGTCCTCCTTGGCTACTAGCAACTGCGTAGAGGAGGGGTGAGGGCAGTTTTGTTTCCATTACTTAGAATTCCTCATGGGGGAGGCAGAAACTACGCACTATAGCTTTAAATATGTCCCAAAATCCCAATTCATGAAAATCTATATTTTATAAGCTTGTCATTTGTGGAGTCAGTGTTTTTTTTCTTGTTCAATACAAATCCTTCTATGCTAAGGATAAACTATTTCCACTAGGCCACCAGGGTGCCTTGAGTTCCTGAGAATGTTAACATAGCCGGACAAAAATGTCTGATATCACTTCCAATCTCTTTTGTGCGTTTCAAAAATTAATGAAGCTGCTTGTAAATATGCGTCACACCCCAATGTAACACAAGTAGACTTTATATTTCACCATTTTTCAGAGGTGGGAAGTAACAAATTACAATTCCTGACGTTTTTTTGTGTTTTTAGAGTAGTTTTTTTAAAATCTGTAATTTTACTTATACTTAAGAATGTTTTGTTTGAAGTATTGTACTTTGCTACATTTTAAATCAAAACCCGTTACTATGTAAAAAAACAAAAAAAAAAAACAACTGAATAGTAAAGGTCTTTAACGTTGTTTTGGCAAAATAGCTGTCACCGAACTCAAATCAAAATGGTTTTGGGCGCTGTTTTGTTTTTTGTTTTTTTCAAGGTTTTTGTCACTTTTGTTTTAGCTTTTTTGGCTCTGTGCCCTTAACAAATCGCAAAAACTGTGATTTAATTACATAAGTATAAATCACATATTAAAATAGGTATGAATATAAAAAAGTATATCTCTTCTCGTTAAAAAAGTAACTAAGTAACTTTTACTCGTTAAATGAACTACTTTTTACTTTTACATGAGATTTGTATTCTTGTCCATCCATCCATCCATCCATCCATCTTCATCCGCTTATCCGGGGTCGGGTCGCGGGTGTAGCAGCTCCAGCAGGGTACCCCAAACTTCCCTTTCCCGGGCCACATTAACCAGCTCTGACTGGGGGATCCCGAGGCATTCCCAGGCCAGGTTAGAGATATAATCCCTCCACCTAGTCCTGGGTCTCCCCCGAGACCTCCTCCCAGCTGGACGTGCCTGGAACACCTCCCTAGGGAGGCGCCCAGGGGGCATCCTTACCAGATGCCCGAACCACCTCAACTGGCTCCTTTCGACGCAAAGGAGCAGCGGCTCTACTCCGAGCTCCTCACGGATAACTGAGCTTCTCACCCTATCTCTAAGGGAGACGCCAGCTACCCTCCTGAGGGAACCCATTTTGGCCGCTTGTACCCTGGATCTCGTTCTTTCGGTCATGACCAAGCCTTCATGACCATAGGTGAGGGTAGGAACAAAAACTGACCGGTAGATTGAGAGCTTTGCCTTCTGGCTCAGCTCTCTTTTCGTCACAACGGTGCAATAAATTGAATGTAATACCGCACCTGCTGTGCCGATTCTCCGACCAATCTCCCGCTCCATTGTCCCCTCACTCGCGAACAAGACCCCAAGGTACTTGAACTCCTTCACTTTTCCTACACATTTGTATTCTTGTACTTAAGTAAAAGTTCATCAAAGTAATCGTACTTTTACTCAAGTAGAATATTTTTGTACTCTTTCCACCTCTGACAATGTTTTCCGTCAGATTTTTTTAATGATCTTCTGACTGCACTTGAAGGCTGCTGCATTTTACAGAGAAATAAAAGAGACAGATGGACTGTGCTTTGTGCTGGAGCTTGTTGCAGGAAACGCCTGTTACACAAACTTCTAGCAGTGCTTGCATTCCGTTTGTTACCATCTTAGTGTTTTAAAACTGTCATGTGGCAGCGATAGAGACAGTGATGTTTACGGTTTACATTATTAGCTTGTTTAGCCTACACGTTAGCTGGTCATGCTAGTTATCGTTATTAGCTTGTTTAGCCTACACGTTAACTCTATAATGTTTTTGAAGAAGTTTAAGAGACATTAGTACTTAAAACTCTTGGAAATAGGCTAAATCTTACCTGTTAAGCATGATAGTGAAGCATTGGGGGAGCTCTCAAACGCACTGGCGGACGTTTAAAAAAAAATAATTTCATTTACCTTCACGTCGCACTATTAATGACATCACAATCAAAACGTGCCACTGATTGGTTGGTTGTAATGTTAATCCAGGGTAAACAACTTCGTCTAGATCCTGGCCTGTTAATTACTTGGTGATATCAAATCGTGCATCACCAGTTACACAATTGGCCACCGCAGCCTGACATTAGGTTGCATTTCTCCAAAAGTTAAATCTGTCTCAATTATTTTTCAGCCCCCACCACTGCAGCCTTAGTCTATATCCACGACGTTCCACTTCCGGGATTGCTCCGGTGCTGCCAGAAATTCCGCCGGATGTCACTCTTCTCGGCCAGATGTCCGTTACCTTACGCTTTCTTTGTGTTGGAATTTTAAACTCCGGTCGATTTATGAGAACTATGGTTAACTGCTCCTCAGATCTCTGCAGGGTAAATCCAGACAGCTAGATGGACTATCTGTCCATTCTGAGTTTTCTCTCGCAAGACTAAAACAACCTTTGAACGTACACATGTTCAACCAAAACAAGTTCCTTCCCGAGGCTATTTTGCAGCGGCACCGTGGCTCTGCCCAGTGCCTAGTGCCGCCCATGACGATTGTGATTGGTTTAAAGAAATGCCACTACACCAGAGCACGTTTTTCTCCCATCCCGGAATGCTGTGTGGACTAGCCAGACCTTCCTCCACAGCGCTGTGGAGGAAGGTCTGGCAAAGGGAGACCACTGCAGCCTAAACCCACTGCCTCTATTCAGATAACCAAGTGGACTGCCGTTTTTGCCGGAGTGCCTGATCGAGTCTGAATGTGGTCAAAGAGATTTAAAAGATGTCATCCATAATTTCCTGTCATCTATCCATTACTAAAATAAAGGCAAAAATACTTCTAAATAAATTGTGTACCAAATGCGATCTTTGACACAACTAAGACATTTTAAGAAACAAACGGAGTGAGCTCTCATTGCTAAGAAGAAAATGTTTTAAGTTTTCACATAATACTGAAACATTTCATTTTCAATTCTTTCTATCTGATAGCTATTCCTGAGGAAATATGCAACAATCAAAGTTAAAGTACTAGAAAAAAATCCCCCTTAGGTATTGTTTGTCAAAGGTTTAAATGTCATAATCCCCAAAAACAAACTGCTCATAGTTTTAAGATATAACACTAGTCATTATTTTTATCATGACTATTATTGCCATTGTTCATCACACCCCCAACCGGCACCGTCAGACACCGCCTACCAAGAGTCTGGGTCTGTCCGAGGTTTCTTCCTAAAAGGGAGTTTTTCCTTGCCACTGTCACACTTACGCATTCATGCATGCTCTTGGGGGAATCACTGGAATTGTTGGGTCCTTGTAAATTATAGAGTGTGGTCTAGACCTACTCTATCTGTAAAGTGTCCTGAGATAATTCCTGTTATGATTTGACACTATAAATAAAATTGAAATTGAAATTGAAACACAACTGGGTTTTAGGTATTTTTTTAAACTATTCTTTAAAAAGAAATGTATAGTTTATTATACTTTTCTGACCCAAGTAAGTAAGTTGCAGAACTAAATAGATAAAGTAATTTAGATGTGACTTTTGGCCTTCCTATCATTCTTAGTCAAGTCACCATGAAATGCATTATCACCTGAAAAATAACCTTGCAGGATCTGTATCCATCTCTTATCCTCAGGGCTTCTCTATTTCAGTGTTGATTCTCCTGTTAGACATGAACTCAAACGCATCATGGAGCATACGAGAACACAGTGAGAAAACACACACACACACACACACACACAAACACACACACATGCACAATCTTGGCCCTGGATATTCCACCCTTTGCTCCATCTCACGCTTGAAAGGTTCAGAATCTCTGGCCGGAAAATTCAGGTGTCAGGAGCGATGTGATGTGCTGGGCAGAGAGCCAACCAAATATTACACAAAGAAGAGGCACAAGTGAGATGCTTTGAATGGATAAAGGGAGCAAAAGCATGAGGCGTACCCAAATCATTACTTGTCAATTACCCATTTACGTCTGATATAGAGCAGAACCTGTGACTTGCCTGGGGAGGTGTGAGGGGTGTTATGTGATGGATGCCGGAGCATATCCTCCACTGCAGCTATATATGTGGCTAGCTTTGTGTGGGAGCTGTCTGAAACTGTATAGCAAACTGACTCATCCGTACATATGTATCTGGTTGTATACTGCATGCAGGTTACATATCTGCAGTCACTCTTACTGACCAAAACTAATTCATACACTTTTCCCACTGGCCAAAAAACCCAGTTACACTCACTAACATCTGGCAGCTCAGAATGGGCCCTTGGGGGGACACATATGAAATGGGGGTCTGAGGGTCCTACCCAGGGGCGATTCTAGGATCAGACCTTTAGGGGGAGCTCAGCCCCTAATGTGAATGTGACACAGATATAGTGCCTTGCAAAAGTGTTAACCCCCCCCTGCTAAATCAGTAATTTCATTAGCCGATAATCTCTGAGCTAGCTACTGAACAACAACATCAGCTAATGTTTGTTTTTTTTAAAGATTATTTTTTGATAGGACAGCTAGGTGAGAAAGGGGGAAGACATGCAGGAAATCGTCACAGGTCAGATTCGAACCCTGGACCTCTGGGTCGAGGCATAAACCTCTCAGTACATGTGCGCCTGCTCTACCATTGAGCCAACCCGGCCACGTCAGCTAATGGTTTTTGACACTGTGCTTAC
This sequence comes from Sander vitreus, assembly GCF_031162955.1. Lineage (NCBI taxonomy): Eukaryota > Metazoa > Chordata > Actinopteri > Perciformes > Percidae > Sander > Sander vitreus. Next base: position 23,143,085 of record NC_135874.1, on the reverse strand, counting down.
GGTTCAATTTGGGTTCTAATCTGTGCCATGAAATTACCAACTTCTTCTCTGGGGACTACCAACGTTAAACGTCACAACCGCACTCCTGCTCTCCCTCTGACAGATTAGATAGAGACTCAGCCAAAGGCGGGAGTCTGGCACAACCACCTCTGATTGGCCAAAACGTTTCTGTTGACCCTTTTCTTGACTGGGTTACAGGTACATAGCATTAGCAACAGCGACACAGGATATTAAAACTGTTTCAAGCCCTTTTAAACCTGTAATTGCTTGAGACCCCCTAAAAAAGGTCTAAAATCGCCATTGGTCCTCCCCCAGGAAATTTTGAGAGTCAAAGACTTCATTTGCTGCATTCTGATACATTTTTAGGGACCATTTTATGGTGAAAACGTCTTTATTTATGTCAAGAAAAAAACTTTTTCCCAAGGAGCACATTTTGCTCCTAAATTGAAAAATGTAGGAGTGACTTACATAAGGTAACTGATATTAATGTTGTAGCTAATTTCTACAATAATACAATAGTGTTTTGAATACAAAACTTTATAAAGTGTAATGTTTTCTTTTTTGAAATACATTATATTGATCAATAAATTGGCAGTGATGTTGAATATACAGTAGTGTAACGTACTGCCCCTATGGTTCGCACGTGAACGGCAGATTAATTGCAAATTTAACCATCATGGTTTGAAATACAGTTTAACTGCCGCTGTTAAGTGAACGGGGCTCAGCAGAGCTCGTTTGGAATACGATCTCGTATTTTACGAAAATAGTTCACCAAAACGTTCATTTCAGATCGACAAAGGTCAGTTTAAAAGATTTTAATCAGCTTTTGAAAGGCGGCGAGCCGAGCCGGCCACTCCTCATTTGCATAAAGATGGTTGGATTCAACTTTATGCAAATGAGGAGAGGGCGACTCGACGTCCCGCTTCTACAAAGTCCCCGCAGCGCTACCAGAATGCATTGCACGGCAGCTCTCATAGAAATGAATGGGAAGCGGGGAAATGATGCTGACAATGGACGCACAGCATCAGGGCAATGCCGATAAACTGCTCGGAACTGTGGTTTTCATATGTTGGCTACTCCCGTACGGCTTGCATCAGGTGTTAAAACCAACTGTAGCTTACCAAAACACGGAATTGGACTACTATTTAACTGGACTATGAGACAATTTCACAGGTTATGAAACCATCTAAATTTAATACCGAAAGACGGCAGCGCAGCCCGCCATGCGGACAGACGGTAGTCTGCCCTCCGGCGGAAGGAGAGCTCCATGCCCGTCAGCAGCGGCTTCTCGCCGGGAGAATTCGGTTCAGCCTGACTGCAAACGGAGATCCCATTAGTGCTATTTGGCGGAGCGTTCAGATCCAGTCAAATCAGCACCAGCTGCATGTGTATATAGCAGCTGTGGATAAAGGGGGCTGACTTTTTTGGCGCTCATGATTTTCCGTGGGGGCTGGCTAAAACCTTTTTGGGGGGTGCATTTTTTTTAATCTTTTTTCGGTGTTGTAGTTTGTAGACGGTCCCTAAGCACTCGTCTTGCCGTCTCAACACCGGAACTAAACAGAGCTGAATTAGCACAACTTTTATGCATTTCTTTCACATCTACTTCAGTCAGATTCACTGTGTTCACTCGGAAGGAATCACTTTACATGGGTAGACACTTGTCATGACATTTCAAACATGTAAAGAGGCTAAAAGCACGTTTAAAACTTGCCCGGTTTCAGCCTCCTGGGTGCTAACGCTAGCAGGAGGATAACACGGTGTAGGCAACACCGATGTTTTGGTTTTTCTCGCTACTGACTCACTCCAAATTTACAAACAACAGAGCTGCGTGTTGAAATCGACCGGAATTCTCCTTTAAGCTGAATTTGTAAAATGCACATAACAGTAAGGCAGTTTGCTTGGAGTCAAACATTCATTGAAATGATCAGATTAATTAAAACAGAAACTTGAGTGTGACTATACTGAAATGCCAATGACCAAGAATTTCACACCATCTAGTTCTAGCTAATTGCATTACCGAGGTAGAGTAACGCCAAGTGTACAGACAACATGTGACAATCTCCAGATGGCTTGAGCTACCTACATCATTGTGGTGTGAAAATAAAATAATACCCTCTCAAAGCCTGATTCTCCATCTGCAGGATCCACATCTTAATCACTCCTCTGGCACATCTATACTGCAGAATAACCCTGACAATTCAGTGCAACCTGCTCTGCTCAGATGATTCAGCCTACCTCCACTGGCATATTTGCTGTTGAATATGAATTAAGCTCATATCAGGCTTCAGAGACTGCCAGTGCACGTTATAATATCATCACGACGAAGCTTCTTCTTACTTTGCCATTAACCTTAGACTTTGCCAACTCATGTATCTTAATTTCTTATTAACCATTTTTAATTCTTTATTTTTCATCCGAAGGGCGCTGGCATCCCCAAATCACTTCTCTGACCTTAACACTTTACAAAACAGTATCATGTCATTTCTGCAGGAAATCGATAAGAAGCATTGGCGACATTTAAGGAATGAGGTGCATTCAGGGACAGCAACAACAAGCGAAATATTATGCCAGGCAAAACAACAAAGATAAATAGACACAGTCTAATGGGATAAAGGTTAATTAGGTCGGCAATAGTTTAAAAAAATAAAAACAATTTTATATTAACTGCTGGCCTCAAGCAGCATCAATTAATTTGATCTTGTTTTAGGCTGTTGAGATCTCCCTCCCTGCGCTGGCATTCATTATTGTGTGCGAGGGGGGGGCTTTTATCAAATACCACACAAGGTTGTGATGTCTGATTCAATTAATCAGCGGGTGTGCGACAATGTGTGTTTGCAGTCGGATGTCAGAGGCATGTATGTAATTAGCACAAGACAATGGTAAACCAGAGGAATGAAGGGGTTACACAGTCTTAATATGTCTAACCTTTTACAACATGACAGGTTGTTAAAGAGGCAGATGTCTCATTTGATGAAAAAAAGCATCAGAGATGAACAATGAAACAGAGGGCCCTATTTTAACGATCTGAAATGCAAGTATCAAATGCCAAACGCAAGTAGCTTTGTGGGCGGATCTCGGGCGCTGTTGCTATTATACCGGCGGGATAAATTACTCTTGCGCCCGATGCACATCTAAAATGGGTTGGTCTGAAGTAGCTACATTACTCATAGGTGTGGTTTGGGCGTAACGTGCAATAAACCAATCAGAGCGTTATCTCACATTCCCTTTAAAAGCAGGCACGCTTGTTCCATGGCAGATTGCTATTATAATGGCGGATTTGCTAGGCGCACACTCTTAATACATCCATGGGCGCACGCCAGGAGAAGTTCACAGCCGAGGAGACCGACATTTGCTATTGGTTTTTCTTTTTGACAAAATATAAATAAAGAAATGTCACAAAAACAGACTTTCCGATGTTTTGGGCTCACTCTCACTGAATCACGAGGTTATGAATGCATGGTGATATTTTTGCAATGTAGTCTAACATTAGTCCGGGATTACCTCACTATAGACGATGCAGCTCTTCTGTCTCTCCTCTCCCGTGCTGCTGCTGGGGCATTTGGATTAAGTGGCATCGGCACACGCAGTTCAACATCACATCTCCTTAAGTCCTCTAATATTTCCTCATTTATGTCATCAACACATCCATGATTCATGGAAATGTTGTGTAAAACAAGGTCATATTTTTCCTTGTATTTATGTATGGTTTGCAAAAATGGGAACTGCTGGGTCCGTGAGATGAGAGAAGCAAGGTGTATGCGCGGTGTGCACACTCTACATTACGGCCATGCATGCGCCCTTAAAATAGCATCTGAATAACGCGCCACTGACTTTAGACTAGGTTTTTCCTGGTTTGTGGCGGAATTGTTTTCTGAAACTGCAAAATAGCACTAGGGAACGTTTGCGCCGGAACACGCCTCCTCTTTTTGCTGAACCGCCCCCCGGAAGTGCAAGTTCATTCCCTAATTTACCGACATGAGTCCGTGGAGGGAAAAGTCCGCTGTGCGTCGGGTGCAAAATATGAATGATACATGCGTCGATGTACAAAGTCAATTGCGCTGGGTGCAAGATAGGGCCCAAAGTGTTCATCGTTAGTTCACACGTAATCCTTACATATTCCCTCTCATACCAAGCAATTGGTATGATGTTGCAGAGCTGTTGACATTGCAGACTGTGTGCAGATGTGTAAATATAGCACTAAAATGAAAAGCTGAGACAGGCAAACACAGACCTTCCTATTCTGAAATATGGAGACTCAAATATCTTTGTGATGGTACTTAAGTCTTGAAAGGAAAAGTGAAATTGTCTGGTGTCATTTTTTAAGTTGATCTCGTACAGACAATTCTGAAACTTGTTCAAGAGACGTGAGGCAAAGCTACAGCGTGAAGTGAAAGGGACAGGTGCATGCCGTTGTTCTAAAAACACAGTCGGCATCAGCAATGGCTGTGACACAGCTCATGGAGGCATTAAGATATTTTAAAATCTTTTTAGTGCCCAATTGCCACAATTTGTTTCAAAAGTGGCACTTTTTCTCTGAGTCATAACTCAAATCTGTCAAATTTGAACACGCAGACATACACATATCAGATTCAGTGCCACTTACACTTTATAAATAATCGTCAATAAATTATTGAAAAAGACACTTCATAACTCCAGAACTTGCCTGAGAATCCTCAAATGTTTAAGTTTTCTTCAGTATCGAAGTTACCCAGTAAAAGCTGTGTGTATCCGTTGGAACATTACAAACAGGAACTGCTAATAGCTTATTCACTATACTTCTAATGATGCCAAAATATACGTAAAAGAAAACAAGGCTTACATTGTTGCCCCCTGCGTAACTCATACACCCCACAGCATTTGGGGTACACACTGTAGTTTGAAAACTTGTGCTCCATTATTATGAATATTAACTCATTGATTAATGTTAACTGTTTTCATGTGGCACTATCAATAGTTGTTTGACATTACTGGGCAAAGAATGCCCCACGGACATTGTTGTTGTTAACACAAACAATCTCCTCTATCCATTGGGTTGAGGGGTAGTTGTCTCGACTTCGAATGACTTTGAAAGCCCACGACTCTGAGACTGAGTTCTCAATTGCTGTTGTTATGATGAAGGATATCTGGGGTCTCAGACCTTAAGAACAAAATAGAAACTGCCAGGTCAAAGATCAATTTTCTTCTTCGAAAAGCCACTTTATTTCCACAAAGAATAGAACTGTGTACTTGGTTTCACTGAGTTATCTTGTTAAAAAGTGCAGGCACAATTACAGAGCCCCAGTCAACCATATCATGACTCTGGAAACTGGGCTGCAGAGGCTTTAAGACTGTCAAAGACAAAGTGTATTTACCAGCAAGCTCAAGGCTGATTATAGAGTTTTCAAATGTCTTGTGGAAAACAAACTGACTATTGTGTTTTTTTTTTTTTTTTTATGGTTAAACATTCTGGACGTTTTGGATCGTTCAGTTGTGTTACATTATAAATAGTCTCACATTGCCAGACCTTCCTCCACAGCGCTAAGGATGAGGGTCTAGCTAGTCCACACAGCATTCCAGGATGGGAGAAAAACGTGCTCTGGTTTATTGGCATTTCTTTAAATCAATCACAATCGTCATGGGCGGTGCTAAGCGCCGGACAGAGCAACGGCACCGCTGCAAAATAGCCTCGGGAAGGAACTTGTTTTGGTGGAACGTGTACGTTCAAAAGTTGTTTTAGTCGTGCAACAGAAAACTCAGATTGGACAGATAGTCTAGCTAGCTGTCTGGATTTACCCTGCAGAGATCTGAGGAGCAGTTAACCATAGTCCTCAGAAATCCACCAGAGTTTAAAATGCCAGGAAGGAAGGTAACGGACATCCGGCCAAAATGAGTGAGATCTGGCCGAATTTCCGTCAGCAACGGAGCAATCCCGGAAGTGGAACGTCGTGGATATAGACTACATTATAAACAGACAAAGGATGCATTTTAAATAAAAAAATGTCTCGCAAATGACATTAAATACATAAACTACAATACACGAGTCCCAGCTGCTGTTGCTCTGAAGAAGATGCCAATCAGAAATCAAAGCTGTAGTAGATTCAAAATGCTTTAACAATTGCAATTGTGAACAAACCGAAATTGATCTCAATTAGGTTGCTAAATGTACTATCTGGTTTCTACAAAGTGTAAATTTCTTCCTCTTGCCGTAGATTGTGCACACATCGGAATGTTAAGCTCTGGGAATCAGTGCTTCTTTCTGAATAAACACTTTCGGCTTTGTAGTATACTTGTCTCCTCAAGTTTTTCCATAACCATGCTTCTACCTTTTAGCTTTTTATCTGTCATACGGATGATTCAACTGGGACAGTTTTATAACCATTGAATCCTTGGAAGTGCTTGGTCTTTTCCATCTGCAACTGTAGATGCCTATGATTAGTCCTTCCACTTTGCAACTCTTTTGTTGTTGAACCACAGCACATTGGTTGCACAAGAATAAGAGGATAAAGGGTAGGCTAGTGGCAATGCTCTTGATAATGACCTGTCTGTATACTACCCAGCAAACCTTTGGCAATATTTACAATTTTAAATATAGTAACATCAGTTTATCTGAGCAGCCTTTCGGATTTACAGCTTATCTCTCTACAAAAAACAGTATGAACAAGTTTTACCAATGTGCATAGACAGCCTATCCTTAGCCTTAGTCTGTTCAATCAGACTTATCCTACAGTATAGGCACTAGACTCATACAAGTCTGCATCTATTTCATAGAGCCTTTTCTGAGAAGCTTTTTAAAAAAGGTAGCAGAAAGACAAGCTCACAGCTGGTTGATGTTATCCTGTCGCTGTTCCAGAGAGGAAGACCCTTTCTGGTAGTCCTTTTCTTATCCAGAAGACACAGATGATTGTGTATATTGTGTTGAAGTATATGTGATTAAAAAGACAGATTACCTTGGTTATCATCCAGAGAAGTGTCAGGTTTTAGCTACGATGTGCTGCTTCCATTTTCCACTCTGATAATCTCCATCCTTTGTCAAGATTTTTCATGTTGCTAAGATTCATCTCATAAATACTGTGAGCAATGCTGCACACATTTATTACCACATGTAATTTTCTGAAAGATGCATGATGCCAGATTGTAGATTAATCATATGAAAGTAAAATAGGAGTTAGTTTGTCAGTTGAAAGCTGCATGGGGCAAGTGTATATGTGCCGGCAGCTCCAAATATCAGTGAGAGACTGATTGAGTTCTGAGTGTCTGAGCGTCAGCACCCACAAATAACGCAACATGACATCAGTGGATTGTACACATCGCACTCGGGTTTACCAAGCTGTCATCCTGTAACACTTTTTATCAAAGTGTAGCAGAGGAAAGAGAAAAGCAAAGAGATGTAATGCTGGGGAGTCCAGCTCTCATCCCTCATGTGTGTGTTGGACGATTACGCCACTGAACACTGCTGCAAACAGCGCTGAGTTAGAGGCAGAGCTTAGTCAGGATGGTCTCGGGTAGGAGTACTGGGGTTGTCCTCCTGGTTGTAACCTCATATTTTGATTTTGGACTAGAAGAGAAAGATATTTGTAAAATGTAGATTGACACCTAAACAAATCATTTGGGTCTACAGCAGTGGCGTCAGCAGCCGTTTTCTCTGCACTGTTTTGAGTAGTTAAAAAAAAACGGTTAGTTAGAGAACTTTACTCTCGTCTTCGACTCGTAGTGGAACATTACAGTGAGCATGTATATACAGAACTGTGAAAAAATGGCTCGTCGGAATCCAAAGTTATACAGCGCATTGGACATTGGTTTATTTTGCGTTGCTCCTCAGTGGCTTATTTAGACATATTAGTTTTAATGAAAGTCAGACTACAGATAAGACTACATTATTTTGAACATGTGTGGAAGTATGAATGTTGTATGAAAATGTGTGTATAGCTGGCTGTGTGTGGTGTTGTTGGGATACTGCATGACTCTTCTGCAAATATGAGCTGCAGTTATGATTGTGTAAACCGGCCTGTTGGCTGGTATTTGAAATGCGTGTGGTGGGCTAATCAGAGTGTTATGGTGGTGTTGTATCGGTAACGTTAGTAAAAAAAATAAAAATATAAATAAAAAAAACATGAACTCTCTTTCGTTTGCTTGCTTAATAGACTGTATATGCGTGCATGGGAACGGCTATTGTTTGTACTATGAAATAGAATACCACAGGCGCCATTGGTCTACAGTACAGCATGCCATTTTCACATTAATGCTTGTACTCAAGGATAGAAGGTTTGTTCGTTCCAAGAGAAGAAGAAGCTATCAGAATGACCATCCTCCCCCTCAGGGCCTACAGTTCTTATAGTACTCTTGGATTTTTTTTGTCTAACAGATGGGAGCACAGCTGTGCAGTCATGTTCCTGTGAAGGTTAACCTTGTACAACAAACTCGTACTTGCAAAACACACCTTGTTTTTGGCAAACTTTTTGCCATGCCTGTCTGTCATTGTCTTGTTCTTACTTGTGGTAGGTTCCAATGCATCCTCATCCCCAGATGATAAAATAGGGCAATACACACAAAACATGTTACAGAGTCCATGGTAGAACTTCAGACATTACCACAAAGTAATGAAATACATATGGCAGGGCACCTTTAATCTAATGAAAAAAACTTGGTTATGATTGGAAATAGGCTGTGGTCATTGTTTAAAGCTACTAATTGGTTAAGGTTAGGGACACATTGTGGTCCTGGTTTTAAAAAAGTCTGCGGCCTCTCATGTCACACGCATTTTGTAGAAACATGATAGTCTATATCCCTAAGCTAATCTACACATTCCGATTAACAGTTTTGTGGTTTGGATGGAAACAAACTGTTGTTGGTTTTGTGGTTCTATTCTACATGAATTCGCAGGATCTCGTGGGTCCTCGTGACTGCAGCAGTCAGTCATGGCCGCAGCCGTTCCGCAACAAATCCAGACCTGATGGGTATTAACGGACAGCGGAGCACAGAGCCGACACGCAGCTGAGCCGACAGGCAGCTGAGCCTGTCCGCAGACATTCTGCATTCGGTGGAAATCCCCAGTTAGGCAGCAAAACGACAAGTTGTTTAATTTTGAAAGGATCAACCATATCCAGGTAGATAAGCATAACTGATAAAAGGCTGATAACTGGGGAATAAATAAGAAGCTCCCTGGGAAGCTCTACAATGGACACAGTGTGCACGATGTCTTTTCTTTTTTTATTATATTTAATTTTCAACAAAAAAGTGACATATACACAAACAGAAACATACACAACACTAAAAACAAACCCACATTAAAAACAAAAACAATCAGAACAAAAAATAAAAAGACAACCATTGCCAGACTAGACAGAGATACTGTAGGCACAATGTTTCAACGTAAAAAGAAAACAAAAGCACATGGCTCAGAATAGCAACACTCGGTGTCATGCAATTAGGACGCAAATGGGAGTAAAGGTGGCTAATAATTGGGCCCCAGGTACACTCAAATTGGTTGGAAAACAGCTGTATCCTCGGTTGTCGGCTGCGCAGCAGGATCAGCCATATGTTTCTCGTCAGGTGCAGTCATGTTTGCTCAGTTCTTTTTAAATCTGATTAGCTTTACCAGATTTGGGAGCCCCCGAACATCAGCCACATAAATATTAGTAAACTGCAATCTTAGTGTGATTAAATGTATTAATTAGAGTTATCGTGAGCAAAGGCTACCTCACACATAGCTAGTCCATACACCACCAGAAGTCCAATCCCTCACCAGTGCCCGCTGTCTCTTTGAAAACTTGTACTCATCATCAGACTGCTGGACATTTCACTTGTAACGACCTCAGGGGCCCCATAAAAGAAGCACGCATACACAACGATCCCTTCCTGGATCTCAGCCCACTCAGCGCCAGCCCTGTCCAGGGCTGCTTTGATCTTGATCTTGGCTTGACTGCACTGCTGGATGATTGTCTGGGCTGTAGGCTACTCCGCCTGTAGTAGTATGTTTTTTAACAATGAGAACGGTGGCACATTTAACATCAAAATTCGTAGTATTTTTTTAAACTGTGGGTCTCAGACTTCAGACAGTTAGCAAACAACAGTGGGCTGTTCATTGCATACATTTTTGACGGCTGTAATGAAATACATTTGTATTAATTGTAGCTAGATAGCTAACACATGCTAACGTTTCAGCTAAAGGATAAGGAGATGTAAACTTCCCCAAATACAATGAAGAGCAGGATAGGTCAGCTAACGTGAGAATTAGCTGTATAACAACACAAAATAATATATTCATGTGCCCCTTAGAAATTACTCAACGTTGGCGTTACTGTAGGCTGCGCTATCTAAAGATTATTTTTTGGAGCTTTTCCCTTTATTAGAAAGTGGATAGATATGAAACGGGGAGAAAGATGGGGAATGACACGCAGCAGGTCAGATTTGAACCCTGTGCCGCTGAAGGACTCAGCCAACATGGGGCGAATGTGCTTACTGGGTGAGCTAGAGGCCGTCTCAGGCTGTGTTATTTGGACGAACATGCTAATGTTTGAAGCTTACATTATTTTAAGTTAAATAGCATGTTACAAATACCTTTAGGCAGTAGGCCTATGCATTAAATGCCTCACACAAAATGAAAAGCCAAGTAACCTTACCGTATTTTCCACAGAGGAGATGGAGGCAGGCACAATACCTAAAGAAGCCAGAGGGTCGCATTTACCAAATAGGTTGATAATGAATTTTACAGTTCTATATGTCATCACTAACTGTATAGAATGTGTGCTTGTTGGTATTTCGGCAGCATCTGTGTCCCTTACATTGAATTGTAGATGGTGTCGCAGGCTTTGTAAAGGCCACAAGTAAATGGATGTGGACCTTAAACATCATCCACGGTTCGAATCTCTCCCTGTCTGCACCTCTTCTATCCCCGAAAGGTCACCTCTGCCTGGCTTTCACAGAAGTAACCACATTACTCCCCACATACGACACACGCTTAAATGGGAAGCTGTTGCGGGATTAGAAATTATACTGAAGTTTTCAACTGCTTCCAGCCAGCACTATGTGCTTTTCTGCACATTTGTATATTTTCCCCAGTTTTTTAAAATGCTTACCCACCACAATTGTCTCCTTTCAGGGGAAAGGAAGATCCAAAGAAAATAAAAAGGCAGCTTCTATGGGTTTGCAGTTGCTGTTTCTAAATGCTGTCCATTAAAATGAAACCATGAGAGAAACTGTCCGTCATCACTGACAGCTCTCACCATGACGCCTTGTGGGGATTAGCTCCAGAGCGCTGAGAGGATCAGAACAGTATGCATCAAGTCTGCAATTATTTGGGTAAAATAAACACCTTTTTCCACAGTTTCACAGTTTTCTGCAGAGATGATTGAAGTCTCAAATAATAGGCTGCTCAGAAACGTCGACAGCTGTCGTTTTGTGGTATGA